>NC_069780.1:99277500-99902500 GCF_027406575.1 Nycticebus coucang
GGTGACAAAGCAAGACACTATCTCAAAAAATAAAATAAAATAACATTTTCCAGTCAAGATGTCACTCCTTCAGAAGGGAAAAAGATTTCCCTCAGGAACATGTTGCTTGTTAAGTAGAAACGTGAGCTTCATCAGTTTTATTATTCTTCCCACCTTAACTCAGCAGCTAATACAAACATGTGGGCTGTGTGTCTGCACACACTAAATTTTGTCTTGAAAATCTGCAGCCTATTTTGAATGCCTTTGGCTTTCTAGACTTTTTGCTTTAATAAACACTTGAAAACATCTGTATTGATCAGAATAAACCAATTTTTGCACAGAAAGTGCACTCTCAAACTAAAGCAGGCGTATTATGTATTTAAAAATTAATGATAAAAACAACTTCCCTGGAAAATAAATGGCTGTGAACTCTGCAGGCCTTTACTAATAAATTGAGCAACATAAAACTCATGACACTGCAATAACTTAAAGCAAAAGTGTTTAAATTAGGTGACACTTTAAAATGACTGGTGTTATTAATGATTTTTTCCAATCCTGTATTTATTCCTGAAATCTCACATATGTTTTATGATATTATGGATGAGAAGAGTGAGAAGAATGTTTGCTGGTGGATGTGTCCAGATGTTTGTTCCATTGGCGTGGAAGAGCCTAAGTACCAACCGTAGTCAGAATACATAACAGTAAAGAACAGCAGTGTGCAAAGACTGATTTAAAAGCTACTGTCTAATAACCAAACCTTTTAAGAATATTAGGCATGTATGTTACTCATGTTTTTTATTTTCCTATATTTGCCTCTTAAATCTATGAACATTTTAAAGCTGATAAGCTGACGTGAGAAACACATGCTATGTTTTAAAAGACAGTATTATAAATTATTTGTGATAAAAGTATAACATGTTGAATCTTCTAGGAAATAAATCAAACATAATGGACAGTGCTGTAAATATTTGGCTGTAAAGATCTTAGCACCCTCTAGGTCTCAGCACATCTTAAATAGTGTGGTTAATTGCTTTTTCTGCTTCAGTCATATCAGAAGTTGGAATCAGCTTTATTTTGGTCAGACTTCCAAATGGATTCTGACAATGATACTCATAAATAATGAAAATCAGTTGCTACAATTAGCTGCAAATCAAACTGTGCTTATCGGAGAGATGTGAGTAAGTATCTGAACCAAAAAGTATGTCAAAAAAAAAAAAAAAGGGAAAAAAGGAAAAGGGGTTTCCTGGTTGAGCACTGAGAAAGGGGGTGAGCTTGCTGAAGTAACACACAGTAGTGCCAGGATTTTAGAAGAACTAGTGCAAATTGTACTTACACAAACAACCAATCTAAACAAATCAAATGTCATCACGGAAAGTCTATGAAATTTCCGTAAAAGAGCTTACCCACCATGATTTACATGTCATGTTTAACATGGGGGGAGTGCTCTAAAACATTTAAATATTACTGATATGCTGACTTTTCAGAGTAAGAATACAAAATAGTTTTCAAGAGGGAAAAATAAAGTATAAGATCCTCAGCATCTTTCCTCTATTTTGGAAGGAGTCCATATTTTAGAATAAAAAGAAGAGAAGTTAAAAACAGTAAGAACTCCCTTTCTAATCTGTGAAATGTAACTTGGAGCATTTTCCAAGTTACCGACTTCTCACACTATTGCCATCTTGATGCAAAAATCTATGAGGTGAAGGAAAGCAGAAAACTGCGATCTTTATTTGTTATCCAGGTATGTAAACACAGCCCACTTTGCAACTGAGTAGGCTACCCATCCCCCCTACAAATTGCTCTGTGCATCCCTCACTCCACAAACAGAAGCCAATGTCTCAGAATGATTCCAAACTCTTCAGGGCTGTTTCTGAAATGCAAGCTAAAAAAGCAAGCACAACAGTTGGGATCCCTGTTAGATCTCCTTACTGAATTAAAACGTTTGTTTTTGTTTCCCCTAGGAAAGAGTGTTAAACTTGGCCTTGGATGGACCCAGGTTACAGCCACTCACTAGCTCGGCTCAAATGCTTCATCACTTGACTTTCTTCATCTTTCTGGGCTGTCATGGCTTGGTTCTAGGAGATAGTTTATGTAAATGTGACTAGCACGATGAAGGGCTAAATGAAAAAATGGCTTACAAATAAATGCCTTGACAAATATAATTAATAATCACGGAGAAATAAATAATTAGAGGGTAGGGGGTGGAACCACCAAAGTTTACTTTTACTTAAGCAACTGCCTTCATCCCAAAATATCTCTACCCAGACCTGCCTCAGTGCTTCAAATTCTATTAGTTCAGGATTTTTTTTTTTTTTTAAGATCCCATGTTTTAATGCAAACACCCCTAGGGAGATCTAACCTTCAACTAGAATAAATTATATTAGATTATTTCCCACAATTCAGTAATGTTTAGCAAGATCGGCTATACTTACGAAAAAACATCTGCAGTTTTGACAAGTACGGGGAAGATGAAGAGTAGAAAGGTCGTGGACTCAGAGGGGTGACCCTTGGCTGAGCTATGAAGGATGTGGGAGGCCCAGGCCAGGCTTGTCGGGAGGACTTTATGGCAACACAGAGAAGTGGAAACAGAACGAGGCACCTGAGATGCATCTGGCCCCAGGCTGCACCCTTGACAATCATGCTAGAAACATTTGTGCACACGTTTTTGTGTGTACCTGTATTTTCGTTCTCTTAGGTATACAGACAGGAATTGCTGGGTCCAACAGAAACTCTATGTCTAACCTTTTGAGGACCCAGCAGACCGTTTTCCATAGTGACTGCACCATTTTAGATTCCCACTGGCTGTGAATGAGGGTTTTAATTTCTGCACATCCTCACCAACACTTGTTATTATCTGTGAGTTCTCTTTTATAACACACTGCCAGTAAGGCCTGGAGTTTGCAATGAAACTTACAAACGAACTGGCGTTTGCATCAAAATTTAGGTAACATTAACAACAAGAAGTATTATTCTCTTAAAAAGCAGTTGATTCTGTGAGTCAGCTATGCAAATTCATTATAATTTTATTCCATCATTTTTCTTGGCTGTCTCTTATACTGTGTGTATTCCTGGTAAAATATTCTTCTATTAAAACTAGAAATACTCTACAGCTCAGAAAGCCTACCTTTGGGACTAGATCCTATAAAACATAAAATCGCCTGATTTTAAACATACCAAATGTTAACAAACAAAATGTTTACTCTAGCTGCAAAGACTTAAAGAACCCTAATATTTTCCAGAAAGGGAATGGTGGGAGAAGTTATATATCCATGCTATGGAATACTGCATGGCCGGAACAAAGAATGAATTTAAACCCATGTTTTTACATCTGGAGAGAAGCCCATTTATATACGCATGCTTTAAGTTTTAAAAAATGCAAGCTGCATAATACTGTCTTTATGATTCCACTTTTGGAAACTAAGGAAGAGAACCAACAGGTTATATAAGCTGTTGTGGTTCTGAGTATGAATAAAGGCGAGGAAGAATATACAACTGCTGTAATGGGTCATTTAGAAGGGGCTGGTATGGCTCAGCACCCATAGGTGCTGACTGTGCCTCCAAAAAAAAAAAAAAATAGAAGGGGCTGGTAATGAACAATCTTAGTAATTTTCTTTTCTTTTCTTTTTTTTTTGAGGCAGTCTCACTATGTCACCCTGGGTAGAGTGCTGTGGTGTCACAGCTCACAGCAACCTCATACTCTTGGGCCCAGGTGATTCTCCTGCCTCAGCCTCCCAAGTAGCTGAGACTACAGGCGCCTGCCACAACGCCCAGCTATTTTTTGGTAGTAGTTGTCATTGTTGTTTAGCAGGCCTGGGCCGGGCTCGAACCTGCCACCCTAGGTTTATGTGGCAGGTGCCCTGCTGACTGAGCTATGGGCACTGCCCGTAATTTTCTATTTTATAGTTTCAAATTAAAAAGCATAATAAAAATTAAAGCTAATCTTTTTAAAATAACAAATATATTTTCTTGATTTGCTGTTTAATAGCTTCTATTCAATAATGAGAAATTTAATTTACTACCTTTTCATTTATTGTTAAAAAACAAAGTTGTGCCATGTGAGATATATGAGCACACTGCTTCTCCTCCATTTCCTTCATCTTACATGGGTTGTTTTAAAGGAGAATAACCATTTCCCCAACTGTAGCAACTCCAAAAGCTAAGTATGGGAAATGGGTGAATGGATGAGTCAATATAAATTTAACACAGAGAAATAAAATAATCTATGACTGTTTTTATTTTCCCTGGTGGTTGTGAACTTGAATGGAATTCTTTATTCTCAGGCATGGAGTGACATTCCTCCATGGGTTGAGCATAACAACAAACCAACCAAATAGGCAAATATTTCTAACTGGGTGCTTGTGGAATCAGTGGCACCACCATCTTATTCAGAGTTCTCATTTTTACTGTGGTAAAAAGATCACACGGTAATAGAAATATATGTAACTATCTCTGAGTACATATTTTATGGGACACTCAAAACTCTTTAACCTTCTTATGTTAAATTCTCCACCATTTGAACAGAATACCCATCCTCTAACATGCAGCAGAAATTTCAATGTGGGTACAATCTTTCCGTGTAAGCCTCCGAAAATGAACCTAAAGTTGCACTAAATACCTTAGCTCCCTCATGCCATTTTATTCTGTACATGAAATGTGAATATCTTCAACTAGTTGCTCAATTTACTCATTACTAGGTTGTTAACCATCCATCACCATACACTGATAATCTTGTGTTTCCAAAGGACATTGAAAATGGTCACTGGACACCATACTTAGAACCCAATTTATTTCTCCAAACACAAGTCTAATGGCAGACCCCAAGCAATCATCTTCAAATCAGCATTCAGTGGAAATTTGAGGCTGGGCAGTAAGGTGAAGTTGACGGGCTGGGTGGCAAAGGAGAACCCCAGCTACAAGCTGAGAAAGCAGGATTCCCATGAACGGGCCTGGAGAAGATGTATTTTCTTTATCATGTGTGGGCCTTCTCGGCAGGATGAACATATGGATATTGAATGAAAGGTCTGGTGGTCCAAACGGGAAAAATGAGGTTGTGAGTCTGACGTTTAAAGAAAGAGCATCTCTTAAACCCATATTGGGAAGGCCCGACTAGGTTCAGCTGAAAAAAAGCAACTTTTGCAACCACTTGTAATTAGAGAAATAACCTTAAAGTGGATTTTTATTAGAAATAGCCTGAAAATAAATTCGCTTATTTTCCCTTAGTAATTATTTTTTAGGGCGATCCGGGACCAAGGATGACAACGGGGCTGCAGCGTATCTGCTGATGTCTGATAGCCAGGCTGCCTTTGGCGCGGGTGTGAGTATGCATATGGCTTGGCAGAAACCAGCAGGTGTTTAATAATTGTGACTGAAGCCGCAAGGCAGTGATTCACAGTGTGGATGCAAAATTGGCAACGTGGCAAGGAACCAGATACAATTTTAGCAGTAAGCTGGGGGGTGGGGGTGGGGGGTGCTCAAGACATCAGACCAATAAAGGCCAAGGCAGGGGGAAAGGATTATCCCCACTGTGTCCCGAGGAGGGCCATAAGCGACATCTATCTGCTCCCACCTTCTGCTAGGTAATCTACAAAGCAGGTTGGCCGCCAAGCCGGAAAGCAACACTTGCCTACTTAACAGCCAAAATTAGTTAACAATCAGTTAGGCAGGGGGGCTGAAAGAAGGAACTAAGAGGAAAACTATTAACATGAAACAATGATAAACTGGCGCTATTTAACTTGTGTCTTTAAGTACAGAAATCTAAGGTTCAGTAAACATAACCATCTAAATCCTTTAATCCTGCTGCTGACATTTATAGTGACTGAGAAGGATTAATCATTTTGATCTCTAAATGAATCATTTTAAGCAGTTAATATTTAAAAGTAATAAACTTTGGAGTTGCAGTAATTAGCCCAGTGGATCTGATTAATGTTTCAGGTTTTCGTCTCTTTTTCTAAAATTCTATTCTCAAAAAAATAAGTGTTCTCAGCAATGGTATTTCAGAAAACATGAGGAAGGGTCTCGGATTCCTTTCGTGTTTTTCTGATGACAGAGGTGAGGTGGAGGATTGGTGAAATGAAAAGTTTGGGGCCTAACTGGAAATTCATAGCGGCATTAAGTGCTGAATGGTAGGACCATATGGTCATATTTCTTTTGAAGTCTAGAATCAGTTCCCATTATTCACTGTAATGGCATCCAAGACTAAACTAAATCTCAGTCTTTAAAATTAAAAGCATTTTCCTCTTGGCTCTCAAAGCTTCCTCTTTCACAATTTCCAGCATGTCTGAATGTTTAATATATTATCATAATTCAAAAAACACAAATAAATAAAATTAAAAGAAGAATAAGAAAAATAATTTACTACATTTCATTTCCAGAGTTACATAACATGGTGCAGAGACACATAATTAGTATCTTAATCAAAGGAGTTATTAATACTATTTTTACATCTGCTCCATGCTATTAGTGACATTTTAAAATTATATGAACAACCTTTATGTTCTACATTTAAGAAATATGAATTCAGGGAGGGGGAATTAAAGGGGAGAGAGAGGAGAAGGGGAGGGGATTGGTGAGCTCCCACTTAGTGGGCACCATGGAAGAAGGGTATAGGGCACAGTTCCTGGGTGCAGGACACAGCTACAAGAGGGACTCTACCTAACAGATGCAAACATTGTGGCCTAGCTGTTTGTACCCTCACATTAACCTGAAACAAAAAAGTAGATAAAGTATTTCAGAAATAAAAAAAGAAACATGTGGCTGTGGCTCAGTGAGTAGGGCGCCGGCCCCATATACTGAGGGTGGTGGGTTCAAACCCAGTCCCGGCCAAAATGCAACAAAAAAATAGCTGGGCATCATGGCGGGCGCCTGTAGTCCCAGCTACTCAGGAGGCTGAGGCAAGAGAATCACCTAAACCCAGGAGCTGGAGGTTGCTGTGAGTTGTGACACCACGGCACTCTACCGAAGGTGATAAAGTGAGACTCTGTCTCTAAAAAAAAAAAAAGAAACATGAATTCAATTCTTTTGATCTTGAGCAAACAATATGTAGAAACATTTAATATCTACCTATCGTTTTAGCAATAAAACTTCCCTACTAAAAGTATATCTAATAGCTTAAAATGGGCCTTTTTCTATTTGGTAATAGATGAAAATTTTGCAAGGCCTAGTCCCAACTATATGCCACCAACTCTTCATTCTCTCAGCACAATCCTGGATATTGTCATGTATGCTATTATCTTAACGGGCAAAATGACTTTATTCAGCAAAACATTATAGTGCAACGACAGCAGAGGTTGTTTTTAAGAGAAGATTGTGGTTATGGTTCAGTAAAGACAGTGTGACTCTGCCCCCAGCACCATATGAACCTCACCCAGGCTGAAGCTGAATGAAAGAAAAAATACAAACCTAAAACTTTCTATACTCATCTACGGTTATTTGGACATGTCTATTTTTGCTTTTGTTTTATTACTACCACTTAGGTAAATTTCATGTGCAGTGAAATATGCAGATCAAAAATGGGCATTTCCATGAGATTTTTTTTTGGCCAGGTCTGGGTTTGAACCCACCACCTCCGGCATATGGGACTGGTGCCCTCCTCCTTGAGCCACAGGCGCCACCCTCCATGTGTTTTAACAAACGTATCCACCAGGACCCCAAACAAGACAGGGGGCATCTCCTCACATCCACATAGTTCTCCTGCGCCCTGTTAATCCCATCCCCAAGGGCAACCATCGTTCTGATTGCTTTCACAGATTAGTTTTGTCTGTTCTTGAACTTTACGTGAGTGGAGTCATGCAGCATTTCCTCTGGATCCTTTAGCTTAACAGAATGTTTTTCAGAGTCTTCCATGCTGTTGCACATATCAGTAGTTCATTCTTTTGTCTTGCCAACTCCTAGACTATGGTACAAATATACTAAAATGGATTAAAACCATTCCCTGGGAGATTCCAGTTTGGGCATGTTATGAATAAAGCTGTTATGAACCTAAGATTTTATGTGTTTTGAGTAAATTCTTAGAGATGAATTCTGGGTTAAGGAGATGTTATTTTTAACTGTATATAAGAAAGCGCCAGTTTCCAAAGCAGCTGTGCCATTTTACACTTCCCTTTCCCCTCAGCCTTGTAGGAAAGTCCCAGTTGTTCACGTCCTCACCAATATGCCTTCTTGGCTGCTTTCTGACCACTTGAATTTCTCTTCTGTGAACTGTTGTGCAAGCCATTTTCCCATGGGGTTGTCTATCTTTCTGGTTTTATCTGTACAGGTTACTCAGTATATTATACATATAAATATACATCTATGTCCCATGGATTATATCTTCCAATATAATGGTTTTGTTTCTGGGAATTTTAATGTACATATAAAAGGTATTGAATTTTTAAAAATCATCATTTATGCCTGTCTTTTCATCTGGGTTTTCTGTTTTCATTAGAATGGTCTCCCCCCGCTCTTGGGGTGTACATGGAGTTGCTGGGACAGGGTGGGTGGACTTCCTCCATATTTCTGATATAAGAACTGGAAAGCAAAAACAGTAAATCTTTCCTCTCCTAGTACAGGTAAGCATGGTCGTGTGTGGAGGAGAAGAAAAAGTCTCAGAGGAATACAATGAACTAGTCCAATATAGAGAAAGCCTTCTCACCCTTGCATTCACTCTTATCCCAAAGGGAATATAAACCAAAGCAACCACGGGGGGATGGGACAAAAGGCTCATGCTAAGGATAGTGGAGCAAAAACATATAGTTGTCTAGGTAGCCTATCTCTGGACCTCTTGTTTTGTAAGAAAATAATTCCCTTAGATGTTTGAGCGACTGTTTTTGGAGCTTTCTGCTACTCACGGCTCAAGTCATTCCTATCTTACTCAGTCTCCCAAATTAACTTCTAGAATTCTTATTGCTTTATTTTTTACATTTGTCTTTAATCCATCTTCATTTATTTTTGAATATGCTGGGAGATATGGGTCCAATTTTATGTGCTTCCAGATGGATAACCAGTTGTGCCAGCACCATTTATCAAATCCCACTGAACAGAAAACCATTTTTTGTTTTATATTGAATTTCCCTGTATACTAGGGTCTATTTATGAAGTTTTAGTCTATTCTGCTGATCTACTTGTCTTTATTCATGCCAATATTATATAGATGTGATTACAGCAGCTTCATAGCATTTTAAAATACATATATATTAAGGCCATTTTACCCTCACTATGTGACTTATAAATATGTTTTTCACTATTATCAGACATTTTTTCTTCCAAGTAAATTACAAGATTCAATTAAGATTAACCCAAACCCATGGGGAATTTTATTTAATAGCCTTGAGTTCTATGCATTCATTTTGGGAGAATTGGTATTATTACAGTATCAGTCTTCTCGTCCAAAGCTGTGGACTGTATTTCTGTTTATTCAGATTTTGCTTCATGTTTTTCAATAGTATTTTAAAGGTCCCTTTCTGTTAGGTCCCATACCATGCTTGCGAAACTTATTCCAAATAATTTGATAGTGTTTGCTGTCTTTGTGATGGGATTTATTTCCTGACTTCTAAATTTAGCCAGTTTTTGCTTAATAATTATTGCAGTTGCTTAATAATATGCAACCTCTATCTATATGCTAATGTCCTAGGCAGTTTACTCATTTTATCCTCAAAAAGCTATAGCACAATCTACATATGAGAAAACTGAGGCACAGAGAACGGGAAAAAAATTGTCTAAGCTAGTTACTTCACCAAGATTAGGTAACCTACCAGTCAGCTAATGAACGGCAGAGGCAGGACTCAAATCTGGGTCTTCTGGATCCAGAACCCACACTCTCAACTATTAAGTTATATTTTTATCTTGTATTCATCCAGCTATCAAATTCCCTTCAAATGACATACGATTTTTGCATGTGTTTGCATTGCATTTTGCAATCATATATTTAACAAATATATTTAACAAAATGCAAAATGATTGCATTTTGCAATCATATATTTAACAAAAGTGCTGATGTTAACTTTTTCCAAAATATATATCAATTGTTTAACTTTCTTTTCTTATTGCAATTGCCAAAATGTCTAAAACAGTTTTAAATAGTAATGAGAGAACAGATGAAGCTTTCTTATGTTCCTGATTTTAACTGAAATGTCCTAAAATCTCACCTCTTAGAATGCTGTTTAATTTTGTGAATGATCATCTTAAAGTGCTTTTTCTTTTTGTTTTACTTTCATTTTTTTTATGAGGCTTTACATCATCTTTTCTTTTTTTTTATTGTTGGGGATTCATTAAAGGTACAAAGAACCAGGTTACACTGATGGCATTTTTTAGGTAAAGTCCCTCTTATAATTGTGACTCATCCCCAAGAGATGTGTCACACCCTGTGACCACCCCCCCTCCTTCTCTGTCCCTGCACCCCCCTATTGTGTATTGGTCATCAATTGTCCTCATATCAGAACTGAGTACACAGGATTCTTGCTTCTCCATTCTTGTGTTCCATTTCCATCCAGTTTAATACAAAAAGATGTAATCTAATTATTTTAATAGATTTCCAACACTAAAAAATACTTGCATTATCAGCAAGTTATTATTATAATTAATTTGGTTATTAATTTGGTCTACATATTATTCTTTTTATACATTGAGGATTCTTAAATGCAAATGGTTATTTACAACTTTTACACCTGTATTTGAGAAATAAATTTTGGTCTATACAGCTTCTGTTTTATACTGTTTTAGTCAAATTTTATTACTGAGGTTATGCCAGATTCCAATTTCATAATATGAAGTTTTATGCTGCTTTTTTTTTTTTGATGTGTATATGTGTGGTGTTGAATAGCTTTTTAAATATTAGATTTCGTTGTCTTCTGAAGGTTATGTCAAATCTACCTAGGAAGCTATTTGGCCCTTTTAAATAGTCCCTCTTTTAATCACCTTTCTAATCTCTTCTGAGATAATTACTTTTGACAAGTTTTCTCCATGTTCTGAAATCATTTGGGGTTAATCATATTTTCTGAGAAATAATAAATTCCTGTAGATTTTTCAAATTTATTGCTTAGAATAGTCCCTTTTAGTTGTTAATCTCTCCTTATTTTTGTTCTCATTATTGCTTAATCAGGATTATGAAGGACTTTCCATTTTATTCGTATTTTCAAGAATTAGCTTTCTTGTTAAGGAGGGAAGGGTGGGGAAAGGAAGAGCAGAAAGAGGGAAGTAGGGAGGGGGCTGGGGTCTTGGTGTGTGCCCCACCTTTGGGGGGCAAGACATGATTGCAAGAGGGACTTTACCTAACAAATGCAATCCGTGTAACCTGGCTTTTTGTACTCTCAATGAATCCCCAACAATAAAAAAAAAAGAAAGATAAAGAATTAAGTTTTATCTAGTTTCTCTTGCTTTCTTTAGTTATTTTCCTGAAATGAGGAACATATCTGTGTAGTAAAAGTTTTACAGAGTAAATTCATTTTTCTTGGTCTTTACTCTTTAAATATATCCCTGAACAGTCTATTTTTCCTATGATTGTGGCTTTCACTGCCTCCCATGAACTTTGGAAGCAGAATTTTCTTTGCGCTGCTTTCTGTTGCTTTTTGTCATAGTCAAGAGACATCATAATACGTGGGAGACAGGTGTTTTTGTTTATCTCTGCTATGTATTTCTGATTTTACCAAACTTTATGATCAAATGTTTTGGTTTAGGAAATCTCTGCTTTTCTGAATGTTTTGTTTCTTTTTATGGCCAACTGAACACATAATTGATATCTTCAACTATTTCACAGGTATATAAAGAATTGCTTCACTTCCATCTGAAAGGTATAAATTTCTGCATATATATCTTAGCTAAAACTTTTGGTTAAAATTATATAATTGCTGTCTTATTTTTTGTCTTTTATATCTGTATGATTCTGAAGTAAGTGAATCAAAATAAGCACCACAAATGTTTTAACGACGTTTTTCCCCTAAGTTTTTGCTTTATAATGTAGCCACTATATTGTTTAATGTATGCATTTTAAGACATTCCCCCTTCCACACAGTGAGTCTTTCATTATTTATTTAATGATCCTTATCCTACTGCTTAGAATTTTTAATCATAAATTTTTTTTTTTTTTATAGAGACAGAGTCTCACTTTATGGCCCTCGGTAGAGTGCCATGGCCTCACACAGCTCACAGCAACCTCCAACTCCTGGGCTTACATGATTCTCTTGCCTCAGCCCCCCGAGTAGCTGGGACTACAGGCGTTAATCATAAATTTTTAGTCACCTTTCCTGATACTAATACTGCCTTTCCTGGTTTCATTCTGTTTGTTTACCTGATATGTCTTTATTGTCAACCATTTTTTTTTTTTTTACCATTTTCAGTATATTTCTTATACGTGTAAGTGCCAATAATTTTTATGAACCAATTGAATTGTTTATGTCAAAATTCCGTACATTTACATTTCAGGTAATTTGTAATATAGTAGATTTTCACCCTTCCATTTTGTTTTATGATTATTCATGGTTTTACTTGTTTCTTCTTTTCCCTGGGAGCTGTTTTTGTTAAACCGGTCAGATTACTATTCCTTCATTCCCTTTCGCCTGCTAATTAGGTAGGTCTATTGTGCTTTTCTCCTTCTACTAACGACTACCTTCCATACATTCATATTCAAATACTTGTTTTTCATTGGTACATGAATACAAGATAGCAATTATTCCCACAAAGCTCCATTTCATGATTGCTTGCCTCCTCCCTCCTCAGATGAGATGAGATTTTGAACACTTTGACTTTCTACCACTTTCCTCCAAACACTGGATTTTGCTGACACAGGCAAATGCGTTCAGACAGGCCCGAGGTTTTTCTTGCGGTGGTTCCTACACAGGTCTGCGACACTCACCCCTGAAATTTAGCTGCATGCACATGCTGCAGAGGTGATTTCTCATGGCTGCTCCTCTCCTTGTCACAGTCGCGATGCCGACTCTGTCATGATTTCCTCTTGAGTGCATTCTAACATGGTGTGCGTTGTTGACACTGTCTCTGAATCTCTGTGTTCCCTACACATCGTTCATCCACTCTGAGAGATGGTGATACTAATGGGGTCAGGGCTCGCTACCCCCAAATAAGGCACCTTGCCTCTGAGAAAATACCAGAAGCAGGAAGGCCACTCTCACCTTCCTGTCCCTCTTCTCCTCAGTCAAGAGCTGTCCTTCCTGTACTAGAGGGAGGGACATCTTTACCTCTGCAGACACAGGGACGCAGAGAAGAATCTAAACCAACCACAGCTTTTTCCTTCTAGTATTTGGTTTTCGTTTTTTGTTGTTGTTGCTGTTGCTTTTTAAAATTGATACTGTTCTTGAATTCTTTTCCTTTCTTTCCCGTTCTCTTTCTTGACAGAGTCTCACTCTATCACCCTGGGTAGAGTGCCATGGCAACATTATAGCTCACAGCAACCTCAAACTCCTGGGTCCAGGTGATCTTCCGGCCTCAGCGTCCCGAGTAGTTGGGACTACAGGCGCCCACCACCATGCCCAGCTAGTTTTTCTATCTTTAGTAGTGATGGCGTCTTGCTCTTGCTCAGGCTGTGTTCTTGAATTTCTACATTGGCTTTTATTAGAATGATCTGTTTTGGTTATTTTTGTTCAGGTTGTCTTCTTTTGTCTCCACTGCTCATATTCATCTTATATTTAAGAGGTTCCTCATCTATTAATATTTGTGTTGCCTCCTTTCCCACTTCACACATGCTGAGTGCCATCAAACATGGTGATTTCCTGGGAACCATACGAAAGGATGGGAAGTCCTGTTCAAAACTGGGACAAGCATTTCTGCTCCTGGTGTCCTCAGCTGGCACTTGCATGGTATCAGAGCAGAGAGTGCATCTGTTTAGGTGCACCCCGCTCCTAAGGGGCCGAGGAAGCCAGTTGCTCCTACAGGCGACGAGTAGGGTCCATGAGAGAGGCAGGGTGGCCTCCCCAGGAACCACCAAGCCACAGTGTTCTTTTAGTCTTTACCTGATGCCTTTACCCCATTCCAGGCTCTCATCTGGTCTAGAGGGAAAAGCATGTGCATCTACTTGGTCGCCTGGGATCTTAGTAGGGTACAGATCTTATGTGTATCCTCAATCACTGCTCAGCTCAGAAGAGGGGAAGAGTCAGCTGAGAGATGAGGGGATGAGACATCAGCATTCAAGCCACCATTCAAGCACCAGGTGCCAGGATCCTGAACACACACTTACTGGAAAAGTCAGACTGCTCCTCTCATGCCCTCTGTTTCTTCACAGGAGAGAGCGATACGAGGCACGTGCAAAGTCGGTATAAAAGGCGGACGTGTGCTTAGGCTGCAGCTCACCAGCGAGGTATAGCAGTGAGGAATCAGGGTCCCTCTTCTCTCTCTCTCCCTCCTCCCCAGTAGAGTCCCCCAATGACACCTGGTGGCCTTGGACCAGCACTGGAATGAGATGAGAAGCATAAGCTACTCTCAAGGAGGCTGGGGACTGCTGAGCACATCTGATGATGTCAAGAATGAAGAGAAGAAGCTGGTTGTGGTGGGCCCTGCTGGTAATCCCAGCACTCTGGGAGGCTGAGGCAGGAGGATCTCTTGAGTTCAGAGGTTCAAGACCAGCCTGAGCAAGAGCAAGACCCCGTCTCTACTAAAAATAGAAAAACTATCTGGGCATGGTGGTGGGTGCCTGTAGTCCCAACTACTCAGGAGGCTGGGGGAGGAGGATTGCTAGAGCCTAGGAATTTAAGGTTGTTGTGAGCCATGGAGCCATAGCACTCTACCTCAGGGACAGAGTGAGACTCTCTTTCACCAAAAAGAGAGAGAGAGAGAGAAGGCAAGTTCCAAATAGGCAAAGGAGGAGTTTCTGGGAGTGGAGTCCTGCTGCCAGGGAAGACCATAGGTGAGCCCCTCTTGGAAATCAGTCGGTGCCTGTCTTGGTCAACCTGCCTTCCTACTTCCTTTCCCTTCTTTGTAAATTTATTTCCTATTTTGATTTCAGTTATGTATAAACATAGATGTAATCCTGTCTTTCAAATTTCAAAACAGACAACCTTCTTCTCCATTGCCATGTTACAAATACATCATAAATAGAATTTTCATTGGAAATTTCAGAAACTCTCAACCCCCACATTGACGAACTCTTTGAACACTTTGGGTTAGAACTGTCTCAAAGGTGGTTCTTTGCAGGCGTATAGTTCAGTGGAACAGACGTTATTCTTAGTTTTAGAAATCACTTCTTCTCAATGTTCATCCTCCTGGCCAGCATTCCTTGTTGGAGCTGATAGGCATTCTAGTATCCAAGAATGCAAAATGAGGATTGTTACCCTAACCCCATTCCACCTATGGAGGGCAACTGTCTACATCATCAATAAACCACATGAAGAGATTTAAAAAGAGAGAGAAAGAGATCTACAAGAGACCCAGCCAAATTACACATCCCTGTGAAAATAAAATCATCCCCAGGTTTACAAGATCTAAACATAACATGTAATTATCAGCAATCGCCTGTCAGTCAGTAAAGCCATAAAAAATAATTAAAATCAGGTTTGATAATGAGACATCAAATTGGCCAATAAAAATAAAAACATCCTATTTCTCGATTTGAATTCTCCATGTTGTTGCACGAATGGGGTCTCGGTTTACCCCTTGTCCTTCCAGCCAATGCTGCCTCTTCCCGCGTCCCCTGAGGAGTAAGCAGCTGTGGGTCTGACACAGTTTAAAAACTCCATGGACAAGCCACATTAGCACGATTCTTTGGAACTGTTTCAAAGACATTTTGGCTACTATTAATATTTTCAGTCTTTCATTTTTATTATGTGGATGATGTCAAGAGCTGTGGCAGGAAGCACATTTTGTCAATTAAATAATTAATCCTGCAGCATAACAGTCAGGGAGGAAAAACTGACGCTTGTCAGGTTCGAAGAAAATGAAAGGCTAGAAGGACTTTGCATTGTGCTTGCTCAAGAAAAACATAATCTGATAGCAGAATTTCCTTTATTCTCATCTCTCCTGCTCTGAACACTCCCCACTTCAAACCACAAGAAAGAAAAAGAATGGGCAGGCTTCCCTGGCTCACCTCCTCATCTGCCCAATTATTAAAATCGTGGTGTATTTTACTTTCTAGGTATGGCCCGAGTTTGCTCACTTCTCACCAACCATGCCATCACTATTTTATTTTATATATTTTAGACCTTTTCTCATTCTGTCACCCTGGGTAGAGTGCCGCAGGCGTTACAGCTCACAGTAACCTCAAACTCCCAGGCCCAAGTGATCCTCCTGCCTCAGCCTCCAGAGTAGCTGGGACTATAGGCACCCACCACCATGCCCGGCTAGTTTTAGTAGAGACAAGGTCTTCTTGCTCAGGCGGGTCTCAAACTCCTGAGCTCAAGCAAGCCTCCCACCTGGGGCTCCCAGAGCACTGGGATTACAGGCGTGAGCCACCACTTCCACCTGCCCTCCTCATTCTAATCCCAAGATTGACTAAAACTCTAATAAACCATTGGCCAATTATTATACTCAATTGCCTATTTTCCACTTTGGCAGCTGCACAGGAAATTATAAGGGACCTGAGTGTCGGGGGGAGAGGGACCTGGGTTCAAATCCCAGCTCAGCTCCCATGAGCCAGGTGACCTCTGAGCTGTCCAGCCTCAAATGCTCAACATGTGACAGGATAATCTTGGGACCCACCTCCCCGGGGGTCCATGCACGCACCTGCTTAGCACACAGAGGCGCGGTAAAGAGACAGGAGGCATTAGCGGGCTCTTCCGTTTCCGTTTTTAATAAATTCCAATTTAGGAATTTGTCAAGTGAACTGCAGCAGCTTCCCTACGGCGGTGGCCTTGCCTGCCCCGTTCTGCTCCGCAGCCTGGTCTCAGGCCCTCTTCCCCCAGCGGCCTCCCGACTCTCGCTGTCCTCCGCCCCTGGACGTTCTGCAGGCCCGGACTGGCCCGGAGCTCTTCTGTCCCCTAAGAACTTCAGTGTCAGGGATTCCGCAGACGGCGTCACGGGGCCATCTGCCAAGGCTGCCCGGGAGGGGAGCACCCTCCACACGGCCCAAACCAAACGCTCACCTGGGGCGTGGCCCAGCCTCGCCACTCCGCCCACCACGTGTGCTTTTTCTTCCTAATGGTATTCCGCACTGTAAGGATTGAGGTTTATTCCCCACCCCCATAGGGTAATAAAGTTATTTTTGTTACAAAAGGCATGCCTTCACATTCAGTTCTGATCAAATTTTTTAAAATTGAGGAAAGCTGTCCATTGAGGACCTATTTCAGTTGTACAGATAATATAAAATAAACAGAATTGGGTTCAGAATTATAAGACATTTCACAATCATCTAAAGCCCCCTGACTTAACAATAGTACATATCGAAGTTGAAATTGATTCAACTTTTTGGAGGGAAAATATCTAATATCTGTCTGTTCAAAGAATACATTCCTTTACCCTGAAAAACAAACAAACAAACAAAAAAACAATAGTACATATCTCGGGTAAGTGTTCTATATGTCCCCTAAAAATGGCTTTAAGATGTTACTTTTTTTGTCCCTTTCCAGAAAATTTGACACCAGTCATTAGCCAGGCATGCTGTAAAGGGGGAAAAAATCTCTCTCCTTAGCAAATTCAATGAGTTATCTTTGATGCAAACTGCTTTGGGTGAGTGAATACGATTTCAATCTAGTTAGATTGGCCCTGTGCACAACGCAGGGAAGAAAAGAATCATGGAAAATTTCCAAACTTCTGAACGATTTATTGCATTATCACTTTTTCTTAAATGTGTTCCTGTCTAATATCAGAACCGTTAGTCACACTGCCTATAAGGTGATTGGATATATTCTTTATTATTAAAGTCTAATTTATTTTTCCCCATTTTCAGATTAAATTAGCAAAGGGATGCTAAATTCTTTCTTTCTTTTTTTTTTGTAGAGACAGAGTCTCACTTTATGGCCCTCGGTAAAGTGCCATGGCATCACATAGCTCACAGCAACCTCCAACTCCTGGGCTTAAGTGATTCTCTTGCCTCAGCCTCCAGAGTAGCTGGGACTACAGGCGCCCGCCACAACGCCCAGCTATTTTTTTTTTTTTTTTTGGTTGCAGTTCAGCCAGGGCCGGGTTTGAACCCGCCACCCTCAGTATATGGGGCCGGCGCCTTACCGACTGAGCCACAGGCGCCGCCCAGGGATGCTAAATTCTAAGTAAATTGTGTTACACATTGCAAATGTAAGAGGATTTTTTTTTTTTTTTTTTTAGTAGTAGTAATCTTGCCCACATCTCAAGCAACTAATACGAAGTAAGCTGTTTCTGGTTGTGAACTTACAGAAGTCATTATTCCACTGGTAGGATATACAGGTAAAAAACCAGAGTGTAAAAATGTTTCACAAATACTCATATGTGAATGTTTTAGATGTAACCTTAATATACTTGCTTGGAAAAAGAAAATGGGAAACTTTCAGGCCGGACCTGGTGGCTCGTGCCTGTAATCCCAGCACTCTGGGAGGCCAAGGCCAGAGGATTACCTGAGCTCAGTAGTTCAAGACCAGCCCGGGCAAGAGCACGTCCCTGTTTCTACTAAAAATAGAAAAAGAGCTTGGCATGGTGGCAGGTACCTTTAGTTCCAGCTACTTGGAAGGCTGAGGTGAGAGGCTTGACTCTAACCAGGGTGACAGAGTGAGACTCTGTCTCAAGAAAAAAAAAAAGAAGAAAGAAAAGAAAGAAAATGGGACTGTCTTTCCATGGCAGTTTCTTGTGTAAATTAGGCAGAGGCCAACAGCAGGGCTGGATGGATCATGAAATAATCGAGAATAATAATCTTTGTTTCTTAGGAGGGAAAGATGAGTTTCCCCACCAAACTGTTCTTGCACTGGTTAACTAAAAAATGTTTGTGGGTCCCTTCAATAAAAAGAGAGCCCAAGAGACTTAGAGCAGTTATTTTCAATCTATGTGCTGGGAGTGGATCTTAGGTGTGTCACAAAAATTTTTTAAAGTCATTCGTTAAATTATTTTGGAAATAATTTCAAAGCACAGTAAGTATATTCTTTTATTTTTATCTCTCTCTCTCTCTTTTTTTGGATCAACATCATTTAAGTGTACCATGGAAGTTCAACTGTAAGTTCAAGTGTGCCGTGAGATAATAAAGGTTGAAAAACACTGGACTAGACTTTCGAGTTCATGCACACTTTGGCCATGAATTATAAACCTCACACAGGAAATATGGCACATTGGAATGATGCTCTGCATGTGTGGGCACCTGTGTCTGGAGGCCAGTGTGGTGGTTTTCCACCTCTACTCTGGATGACCTAACTCTATGATCATCTAATATCTCCAAAGTCACATCAGCGGATAGAACATCAGAATCAGAAAATAATCATGTTACCTTAGAGGGGGAAAAATGGGCCACCTACAGGTTAGCGATACCTGAGGGCACCTTGCCGCGCTGAGACCATTACTTACCTTGTCTAGTGTATTCGTCTGCTTCTCTGTGAACCAAATCTTTTACTCTGTTCCCATAAAGCAGCCTCGAGGAATCATGATCAAAAGCTTTCAAGGTTTCACTGGAGCTGTAAGACTTCTGCGTGGGGACCCTACACTCCTCATTGTCTGCTGAGGAATTTGTATACCGCCGTTCTTTCTCGCGTCTGCTCTTGGTCAGGGAGCAGTAGGGCCTCCGTTCTTTCACATCCATACTTCATTCCCTCTGTGGGCACATCGGGCCTGCTTGTTACCAAATAGGCTCAAGGTTCAATGCTCATCGGCCTCTCTGCAAAGATAAGAGGTTTGCATGATGTCAGCACAACATTCATCTAAAAACTGACGACTCTCTAGCCTTCTGGAGCTGGAGAGTGGTGAAGAATGATAGTATTGTCTATCCAGGAAACTTGCTTTCAACAAGGAATTAATACTTGGGAAGTCAGTGGAAGATATTCTGTATCACCAAGAGGTGAGGCACACTTTCCACTGATCACTGCTATGTGGGTTTGTTTAACCTACTGTATCTGATTTTTTCCCATTAATATTAAACAAAAAATAATAAGTTCAGGTTCAAATTTCACTACAGAAACCAGCTAAAAATTGGCTTTGAGAATGGGGTAAACTTTCCACAATGGAAAAGTTTTCTCTAGAAGCATTTTCTCCATTCACAAAGAAATTCTCTTTCTGTTTCTTGTGAAAACTTAATGCTGTCTGGTTTTTTATTTTGTTGTTGTTGTTGTTTCTATTTTTTTAAAAAGCAAGACCAAACTGGGAGCTTCTTGGAACTGCAACTTAGTCAAATGCACTGAATGTTTTATAATTTTATACAAAGACTTGTCCTTCTGAGGGCTAATTCTCGTGTTTTAAGGACCTGAATGTCTTGAATTATGGAAAAGGCTTGTCCTCTTCCTCCCAAACCCCTCTGCTTAAAATGCATTTCCTCTCTAGCAAATGAATTTAATCAGTGTTATCCTGATATTTAAGGCAATTCAAGTGGCTAATTTGATGGCTTAGTTTTCTCCAACTGCCACTAGCAAGAATAAGTTAGAAGGAGCCAGGAAGAATGTGCTTCTTTGCTTAGCAAGTCTTTTATTTCCTGAATTTGCTGAACTGACCCTAGAAAGGGTGGGCAGAAATGTTCTAGAGAGCTGGCCAGGCTTTTAATCTGACGGTCCCTGAAGGCTCTGTCTTCAGCCCCCAGTATATTCCTCTCACCTGACTCCTTTCCTCAATTCGCTTTTTATTTGAGGGATTCTATAATCAATTTGAAATCAGTGGTTCCCAGCAGCTCCAGATCTTCTCCTGGGCTCCACACCTTAGGGCTATGACTTCCACTTAGACACTGTTTTCTTCCACAAGAGGAAGGTCTTCTCTGGAACAGCCTCTCTACCCATCGCTCGCTACCAATCAACACATCACGGGGCTCTTTGATGCACTTCCAACTTTGCAGTGACTGTCTCCCATGTCAAACTCGCGATGAAGTTCTCGACATCTCTTGACTCTTTCTCTGTAACATTGCAAGTACACCTGTCACTTTCCATCTCCTGCTTCCATCCAGCTACGAAAAGGTGCTGTGTCCTGGGCTGGAATAATTGCAGAGTTCCAGAAAGATCTGGATGGCTTCTCCCTGCTATGCCTTTAACAAAACCACACCTTCCCCTGCCCATAGTGCTAGAAAAGGGTTTCCTTCACAATGGCTTCCACGTTTCTCTGCTATTCAAAGTAGTTGCTGATATTTTAGTGTGGCATTGGACCATATCTTGATTTCCCTACCTTTTTCTTCTTTTCTATAAATCAGATTAAAAAAACTAGTATTTTTCATGACCCTTTCTGATTCTTTACTCTTGACAAATTCTTCCAACAGCTCTCAGTAGAAATCTAATTTCTCATATTGTATTTTTCCTTTCAATTTAAGAGAATAAATAATTTCAAGGCACAGTAATAGAGATTATTTTTATACAACAGGATTAAAACAACACACCAATTCACACTTTTTATTCCAACAAAGGGAAGTTACTTTAGATAAACATTTACCTGCATGACTACTATTTATTATAAGGCTATCATTTAGGTGCTCAGAACAAAGAAAGAATAAAGAATACAGTTAGCGAGGGAAACAGTTGTATCATTTCTAATAATATGTCCAAGTTCAGGGCGGCACCTGTGGCTCAGTGAGTAGAGCGCCAGCCTCATATATCAAGGGTGGTGAGTTCAAACCAGCCCCCGGCCAAACTGTACCAACAACAAACAAACAAACAAAAAATAGCTGGACATTGCGGCAGGCACCTATAGTCCCAGCTACTTGGGAGGCTGAGGGAAGAGAATCGCTTAAGCCCAAGAGCTGGAGGTTGCAAGCTGTGATGCCACAGCACTCTACCAAGGGTGACAAAGTAAAATAATAATAATAATAATAAGTCCAAGTTCAAGGGGAATTGTGTTTCCAAAATATCCTCGATTTTTTTGGAGGAAAAGCCATACAGACCCTCAAAACCAAATGATCACCAGAAAGTTTTTAACTGACCAGAAAAAATATAATTCCAGCATTTTTAGTAGTAAAATTTGAGATTTAAAATCATTATAAAAGCTTCATTTCTCACCTTTAGTTGCCACCTATTTTATAATGTGTTGCTCTACATACACATACAGATGCATTTTTGTACTTTAAAAATGAATCAATTGAAGTAGGGTTAAATTGTTGTTGTAATTACTTTTCTTCTGCTGCTGTTTTGCTTCAATTAGTCAGACCAGGTCTGCCAGTCAAATCTGATCTACCACGTGTTTCATAAATCAAGTTTTACTGGCACACAGCACATGCATTTGTTTGTCCTTGGCCATGTTCATCCTACAAAGTTACAGTTGAGTGGCTGCAGCAGAAGCTACAGTGGGTTGAATCATGTCTTCCAGAAAGATATGTTGAAATGTTAACTCCTGGTACCTATGAATGTGATCTTCTTTGGAAATAGGTCTTCGCCAATGGAATCCAGTTAAGATGAGGCCTACTGGATTGGCAGGGGGCTCCTGTCTTTGTAAGAGACAGGAAAGGGAGTTTTAGACACACACAGACACAGAGGAAAGAAGATCAAGTGAGAACAGAGACAGAGCTTGGGGTGATGTAGCTGTAAGCCAAGGGAACTAAGGGTGCCAACAGACATAGAAGCCAGGAGAAACCCCTAGAAGTTAGGAGAGAGTCACAGAGAAGACTCTTCCCCAGAGTCTCAAAGGAGCATGGCCCTGCCGACACCGTGCTCTCACACTTCTTGAGATCTCATACTTCTTGCTGCAGAACTGACAGAATAACTATCTGTTGTTTTAAGCCACCACGTCTGGGTAGTTTGTTATTGTAGCCACAGGAACCTAACACAGAGACCTTAAGGTGTGTGGCTCTGTACAGGAAAAGTTTGTGAACCTCTGAGTTAGGCCATACATCTTTCCGTTCTCTTTGCACACACACCCCCCCCCAAACACACACACTTTGTATCTATGAATGTAGAAAGTATTCTCAGTAAAGAGTATAGTTTTCATGCTATAACTTTATAATCTTGAAAATTAGATCATCACGAAGTTCTTTAATATGCTAACATGAACATACATCATCACAATTAAAGACAGAATTCAGTGGCAATGTTACTAAAGTTTATAAGTCAGTACCAATTAAATGTTAATACACTAGTAATGAAAAGATAATTTGGGGGGTTTTTGAGCATTAGAGAACATCTGTAGCACCACATATCTGAGTTTTCCTTATTTGTGAAACAATTCTACAGTGTCGTGATAAGTCAAGATGCAGTATTTGAATATACTATCAAAGGCAGGGGCAATTTGATCTTAGAGACTCTGAGCAACTAAAGTCCTTTGTATTTGTCTTTTCATTTCTGTACATAGTTGAAACTCTTCAAGGGTTTAATCTATACTGTAATGTTTGCAACTACTGATATGCTTCATTGATGAAAGTCAATGGGTTCAATGTGACTTCAAAAAGCAGTTTACTGTGTTATCTCGTCCATTCGAGGCTTAAGACGAGAAGGTTAAGAAATGCAGCCTCTTAAGTAGTGCTAAATTGTCGAAGCACTTTGATGCAGACCCACACAAGGAAGAGTGTCACTGCCTGCATATTCAGCAGAAAGCGTTTAATGAACAGGACATTAGCCGCATCAGTGGGCAAAGCCTTTGAAAAATAAAAGCTATTAGGAAGAAAGTTGACCAAAAACTTTTGATTGAACTAGCTACAGCGAGTACACAGCTATATCAGACTGATGTGGTTAATTCTTATTAGCTCCTTGAAAAATGACTCAGTTGCTAACCACAGCATTCCTCTGGAAATAACAGCTGGTTTTCAAGACTGAAAACTTGATTACTTGGTTATTTGTTTTTTTTTCTCAATAATTTGCAAAGTATTTGAATGAATGCGAGAATGAGGAGGCAGGCCAATCCTGACTTACAGGCACTAGACTCAGTATGATCTTATCCTTTACTCCCCCTGTGTTACCGACTGAGCCACAGGCGCCGCCCGATTTTAATTGATTTAATCTTTAGAAGGTAACTTGATTTTAATTGAAGTCTTTAAAACCTTTAATACCAATGATTACAATTTGTCAAGCCTATAACAAACATCCCTAAAATCAATTATAGTTATAAATTTCCATGAGCTTATGTATTTAAATAGTGGCTGAAATAAAAACAAATATCCAAACCCAAATGATTAAATAACCTGTTGGTCAAACTCACTCATGCTTCCATTTTTTTCTATAAGAATTACAGATCCTTACATGCTACCTTAAATATCTTCTACATAGATTGTCTTCCTATTTTATTATAGTTTGGAAAAGCTCACACCGCCCCCCCCCAAAAAAAATAAGCAGACTCAGAGAAACACTAATTTACCCCCAACACATTTCAGATTACAGATCTAAAGTAAGTTCTTTTTATACAACACCAAGATACTTTTGCCTTTTGTTATTCACAATCCATACTTTCCCTAAAAAGTATGAATTACTATTTATGATTTATTACTAGTTATGTTAATCAAACAGTAAATACAACTTTGCATACCATAAGAATTTCAAAGCATTTCCTTTATTAAATAGCTAGAATAAAGTCAATTGAATAAACAAGGAAATAAATTGCTTTTGTGCATTTTAAAGGAAATTGTGTTTCCGAAGGCAAATTTACAAATCAAAAAAGGAAATAATTATGTACAAAATCAAAATCATATTATGGTGTTTTTTTTGGTAGTGGTAAAATCAAGAACAACTAGAATTTGAGCTTACAGTTTCAAATAGTAGAATATAAGAGAAACTATCAAGTCTGTGGAACAAAGTTAAAATACAAACAAAACCATGAAAGGAAACAGAGGGAAAGGAGAATCTACCAGGAATAACAAAAAAGATGCTGGTTGAGAAAAAACAGAGGAAAATAAATCTAATTGGTGGTTGAGAAGGTTAAAACTAGGCATGTTGCTTGCTTCCTTTTTTTTTTTTTTTTTTTTAAGGCAAGCGTGAAACAGAGTTTATTGAGGAAGAGAAAGGTAGCTTGCAGAGTAGGAAATCTTACAAAGGAGGATACACTCTCCATAGACAGCAAACGGGCCTCACTGCCAGGCCAGAAGGCAAAGAGGCCCAGGCTGCTGTCTCCAGACACAACAGTCAATAAATAGAACATATGAGAGCAATAATAAATAAGTCAGCTTCTACTTCCAGCCAGGATTAGAAGAATAGAAACTGGGTTTATCTTCCTGTCTAAAATAACAACAACTACAAAATGGACAGCATATCTGAAACAAGGGTTTTCAAGCCATTGACATCAAGTAATGAAAGACAGTGAACCCTGAGAAGTGGAAAATAAACAATATGGAGCCCTTGATTTGCTCCTGCTTACGTAGAGAAGAGGAATTCAGGAAAAGCCCAGTGGACTTCCTAAATTAAAGTGATAGAGCCAAGGCTGGTAGAACAGGTGATGAGAATCTGCAGGACAAAGTGTTGGAGGAAAAAGAGCTGCATGGACAGAAAGTCCCCCGGAGGCGAGTGGAGGATCCCTCCTGAGAATCTGGGAGGACAATGATGAACACTGGTGTGTGAGGAGGCCACTGGACACCAGGGAATTATCTGAAAGGTGTATGGCCCTTCCTTTGTTGTGAGGGACCACCCTGCAGAAGGCTGTTTGGCAGCATTCCTGTCCTCTGCTCTCTTCCTGCCAGAGCACCCCATTCATGACAAGCAAAAATACGCCTAGACTTTTCCAAATGTCTCTGGGGCCAGTGAATTACAGGTAAAGTATACAGGGCTCCCCAAAGATGCAGGCTTCACAGGACAGGTTAGACAGTGTCATTCATGTTCCGCCAGCACTGGAGAGTTTTAAACAGGCAGGCGACATGATGGATCAGATGTTCAGTTCAGAAGGATCTCTCTGGCTGAAGTGTGGAGAAGAGAAGAAAGGAAGTCTGGAGCAGAAGTAAGAAAACCTGTTGGCAAATTTTTTCATTAGTCCAGGCAAGAGAATGACAGCTTGGACTAGGGAGCCTGAAGCAGAAGTGCTGAGTTAGAAAAGTAGATGGACGTGAGACAGTTAGAGGTGGCCCTGGCATGACTGTGATGGGCGGAAATGAAGGCGAGAAGGAAGAGCTGAGAACAGTGCCAGGCTTCTGGCAAGAGGAGCCAGCTGAGCAGCGGCTGCTGAGGCAGAGGGAACAGGAGGCCCATGGCACAGCCCTGACGAATACCCACGCCCAAGTCTTGCTTGGTCATACTTGTTCCTCGTGGAAACTAAAAAATGGCAGATAAACCAAAAAACATTGCTCTCTTAAACTTTCGGCGTTCACGTTTTCCAACCTTTTCTCTGCATATGTGTGTGTGTATATAAATGAGTAGGTGTGGGCTTTGACATATTTAATAGGGACAATACTGGAACACAGTTTTATTTAACATATTATGAACATTTTCATGTATGTAAAGATATATTTACATAATTATTTTAAAGCTAATAAATAGGAAGCTTATGGTTTTAAAATTCAAAACTATGCACTACTTTTTTTTTTTTTTTGTAGAAACAGAGTCTCACTGTACCACCCTCGGGTAGAGTGCCGTGGCGTCACACGGCTCACAGCAACCTCTAACTCCTGGGCTTAGGCGATTCTCTTGCCTCAGCCTCCCGAGCAGCTGGGACTACAGGTGCCCGCCACAATGCCCGGCTATTTTTTTTTGTTGTTGTTGCAGTTTGGCCGGGGCTGGGATTGAACCCGCCACCCTCGGCATATGGGGCCGGCGCCCTACTCACTGAGCCACAGGCGCCACCCCTATGCACCACATTTTATCACAGATAACAAACATAAACTTAGGTAATGAAATACATAGGAACCGTATACTAAAATAGCTCCTGAATAAATGTGAATGCTGGAAGATTTCTAATTGGAAAATATATAGAACAGTGCCTTAGGCTATAAGAAAAGTGGCTTAAATCTCATCAAATCATTAAAAAATTCTTTCAAAAATATTTATATGTAGAAAGAAACAGAAACTAGAAATGACTAGAAAAGAAAAAGATAATAAGGATAAAGATAATTTATTCAGTAAAGTGGAACTCTATTCTATGGTTTAAAAACAAATAAAACAATTCACTCACACAGCCTGAAATTAAGAGTGACTCTGGTTTTTCTGATGAAAATTATGGAAAGGCGCACTTAGCAGGCGGCAGGAACATACATGAATACAGTGTGTAGTCTTTGGCAGGAAAGGCAACTACAGGGAGAAAGTCAGAATCTCTCTACTCAGAAAAGATGGGGGAAAGGCACTTAAGAATCCAATACAGCTGAGCCAAATGCAGCTTCCCCAGATTGAAGACCTCTAGGGTAAAGTGTAAACAGTATCTTCAATTTGTTTGCCTGCCTGGATCAACCAATATCCGTCATGTCTATTTACGCACTCCCAGGACTGTTTAAATGAGCACCCTGCATACAGAGGCCACCACGTCATTCACCTGTGCTTCAGCATCAGCCAGGGCTTTGAAAACGTTGCCACAAGTACTATCTGGTTCAGAGGGAAAAGTCAGAAACACAATTATACGTCATGCAGATGATACTGGGGTAGCCAAATGGCCTCACATATGCACTAGGCAACTTTAATATCAAGCCAGATGCCTTGTTCTAATTGAAGTAGGCCATTCCACCTTCAACAAAACATGCCCACCTCAATGGGCCTGCCAGGTGCACTCACACAGGCGGTAATAATAACAAGCTGCACTTACTAAACGGTTGTTCACACTAGGTATTTCACACACTGCACGTCTATTTTTCAGCAAGTCTGTTATTATCAGTGTTCAAAGGAGGAAATTTGAGAATTAACAGAAATTTTCAAGGCATATAACTGGCAGAGGCTAGGCTGGGGTTCACACCCCCAAATTATGCTCTCCCATTTCCCTCCCTTCTTCCCTCCCATCCTTCATTCCCTCAGAGTCTCACTGTCACCCCTGGTACAGTGCCATGGTGTCATAGCTCACAGCAACCCCAAACTCCTGGGCTCAAGTGCAATCCCCCCTGTCTTGGCCTCTTGACTGGCTGGGACTACAGGTGCCTCCTCCCCCCATGCCGGCTAGTTTTTCTCATTTTAGTAGAGACAGTGTCTTGCTCTTGCTCAGGCTAGTTTTGAACTCCTGAGTTCAGGGGATCCACTCACCTTGGCCTCCTAGAGTGCTGAGATTATAGGCGTGAGTCATTGCACCTGGCCTGTCCCATTAATTTCTTTGAAAAGTTGACAAACTATGAGACCTGTGAGTATGTACCATCAACCCCACATTCAGACCTTCAACTGTAAAGACAGAAACACAAACAAGCCTTCCAGATGGCTGAAAAACCACAGCTTGCTATGTCATAACCGTGACTTAAAGATGAGTACCCCTGACCAGTGACAGCTGAAAGACTGTGTGACTGGGACCCTTCTTAAGTGCAAAGCGACTATCATGTCCCTGAGTACTGGGCATAGTCCTCTCTTTAAGAGGGGACGTGAAAGCTCCTTGACAAATCAGTCATTTCGATCTTGATTATTTACTGAATGCTAAAATATGGCAGGTGCTTTGCATATACGACCTCACTCAATCCTCAAACAAGTGGCTAAATAAGAATTATAAACTCCATATTCACACGAGGGAACTGAGGCCCAGAGAGGTTAATTGACTTGTCCAAGGTCACAGAATCAGGGGGTAACCGAGCAGAATTTGAATATATTTCAGTTTAATTCCACATCTGAACTCTTAACCATTGGACTATACTTCCAAACCTTAAAACAGAAAGGAGACTTAAAAAATAAAAATAAAGAAATAAAACAGAGAGAGAGAGAGAGAGATGACAGCAACAAGTTTAACAGTGTGAGGATGTCAACAGATCCAGTATTAGCAAAGCCAATAAAAGGTGTCATATTGAAAATACCAAGATAAGGGCGGCGCCTGTGGCTCAGCGGGTAGGGCGCGGGTCCCATATGCCCGGAGGTGGCGGGTTCAAACCCAGCCCCGGCCAAAAAAAAAAAAAAAAGAAAAGAAAATACCAAGATAAGGGCAGCACCTGTGGCTCCGTGAGTAGGGCGCCGGTCCCATATGCCGGAGGTGGCGGGTTCAAACCCAGCCCTGGCCAAAAAAACCACAAAAAAAAAAAAAAAGAAAGAAAATACCAAGATAATTACATTTTCAGAGATCACAGACTTGGGGAGGTAAAAATAAAAACCAAGTGAAACCCAACTGAGGGATAAGAAAGGTACAAAACGCAAGACCAAGAAAATAAAATATACTGAAAACATCCTCGAGCTGCTTCTTTGGGGAAAAGACAAGTAGGGAACAAATAAACAACACCTTGCTGTGATAATGTGTGATTCAGAGGGGGACACGGGCACGATTCTTTTTGCTTATCTCTCATCTCATGTGATTTAGTTACCAGAGGAAGAGAAGCTTCCTCCTCATGGCCATTGTAGTTGTGCTAAGGTTCTTTGCATGTTCTGTATTTCCCTAACAAATGTCCCTCTCTCATAAGCAGTTCAAGGGGCTCAGGCAGTGAAGACCCCAATTCTGGGGTCCAGAAAATGCCTGCCCAGAATCTCAGAGATTGGTTCAGGAATGAACTTGTGACCTAGTTTAGACCAATCACATCAGTCTCAGGACATGTGACAAAATTACTGAGAATGAGCCTGTTGTTTTCATTGGACTTGTTAATCTGGGGAGATATAAACTCAAAGTTTGTTCATGTTTGTGCCACCATTTGAAGAAAGCCTGTTGCCATTAAAGTTTCAGAAGAAACAGACCTCAGAGGCAGACAGAGATCTGATTCTGAAAAACAAGTTCTTACACCCTGGATTTTTCAGCTAAGAAAACTGGTAAAATACACCTGGGGAGGAAACCCAGCAGAGGGCTTTGATCAGCCAGAAATATGTCTAAAGTGTGGCTCCCTTCACTACTCAGCCATACAAAAAGGCCATCTAGTATCTTGTGGCAACCTGGAGGGAACTGGAGACCATTCTTCTATGTGAAACATCACAAGAGCAAAGAATCAAACACAAGTACTCAATACCAAATTGGGATTAATGGATCAACACTTGAGGGCACGTATGGACCAAAATCTCAATGAACATCCCACTGGGGTAGGGGATGGGTAAAGTGCACACCCTCTGGTGAAGGGCACACTTCCAACTTTGACTCAATCTGTACAAAAACAAAGTATATAAACAAAACATGTGTACCTCCTAATATTCTGAAATAAAAATCTTTAAAATATCAGGCATAAACTTAGTAAGAAACATAAATCTGTATTATAATAAAATAATAATGTACTGAAGAATACAAAAGAGATTCGAGTAAAAGGAGTGAAATATCTGTACCATAATTAAATGTTCTTTAATATAGCAATTTTCCCAAATTAATGCATACTTTTTAAAATCCTAATACAAATTGCAACAGGAAAAAAAAAAGTGTAGCTCCACTATTTCTAGTTTATGTGACACATGGCCTTGGACAGTTACTTATACTCTCTGAGGCTTAGTTTCCTATTTTTAATTCTCTAAAAGGCATATGACAATACCTTTCTTTTGGAGATACTATGAAGATTAAAAGAGATAAAGTTCTTTAAAGCATTTAGTGCCCTTACTGGCACCTAACATAATGAGTACTTGATAAAGGACAGCTATTATAATTAAATCAACATTATCACTGTCCAGTGTCCAAGACAAATGTCCAATGTCATTAGGCTGAAATCTAAGTAATCTGTGGAAGCTGACTTGAGGAAAATCTCAGTCCCATAAGGCTGAGATCAGGGATTATACATTTGTAACAAAATTGATATTTTGCTAAAATGTTTAAATGGAATTTGAGTTTTGAAATTTTATGAGCTTATTCAGAAATGCTACAACATCAAATGAGGAAAAAATATAGTTCCCACATTGAAAATTCCAAAATGATTTCATCTGTAATGTTATCCAAATATTTATGTCTTAGTAGTGGAAAGCAGTAGGCAAACTCTGGAAAAACTTTCAAGCAAAACAATAAAACTGATTAACAGTCTCCAGATTGAGAGAACTATGTCAGGTTTATTTTAGTAACGACTAGGTGGCCACCTGATAACTACCCACAAGTATTTGGAGAATAAAGGATAACTGTGGTTATTCATGCCTCTGTAACCCACAGGCAGAATTACTATAATAAACATACAGCCCATCCACTGCCCCCAGACAGTTTTCATCTCAGTATGAAGAACACCAAGCCAGCCAAATGGCACCTTCTTCACAGACCCCCGGCGAGTGGGAAATTCGGGTCCAGGGCTGGAGCCCAGTGTCTCTCTTAACAAAGCATCTATCCATGGAGATAAGAGAGATGGGGACAGATTTCCAACGCCATTTCCTCCTGGAAGCAGGCGAGTTCTAGGACAGATCAACTCCAGAGTTGTTTCAGGGTTTCAAAATGCTTCTGAATTCAGTCTGAGTGTCTCATGTGTCCAAAAGACGCAAAGAGCTCCTTTTAGCTTGCTGTGGACGCTGTGGGTCAGGTCTGCAGCCGGTCTTCCTGATGCTTGTGGGAAACAGGCCCAACACCCTGACAGCCAGCCCAGCAGGCAGTCAGAGCCTTCACTCGGGAGGACTTGATTCACTTGAATATTTTTCTTCTTCCATGTTTACTGTTTGTTTTTATTTTAATTTTGTTTTTGAGACAGAGTCTCTCTCTGTCACCCTGAATAGAGTACTGTGCCATCATAGCTCATAGCAGCTTCAAACTCTTGGGCTCAAGTGATCCCAATGCCTCAGCCTCCCCCGTAGCTGGGACTACAGGTGCCTGCCACGATGACCACCTGGTTAGTTTTGCTATTTTTAGTAGAGACGGTGTCTCACTTTCACTCAAGCCAGTCTCAAACTCCTGAACTCAAGCAGTCCTCCCACCTCGGCCTCCCAGAGTGCAGGGATTACAGGGGGGAGCCACCATGCCCTTGGCCTACTGTTTGTTTTTAAACAAATTTTAACACAGCAGTATCAGAGAATCTAAATATGCTTGACTAGGTACAGGCACACACAGAAATGTAATGTTTTGACATTTCAAGTTGAGTCACATACCTTGAAGTGCGTATGTATAATACACTAAAATATCATGACTTTGTATAAAAGTTGCCCAGTAGTTAAGCAAAAATAGGAAACATGTTTCCAACTACCTTATCATTCTGGATTCCCTGGATGTTTTATATTATAAAGGTAGATATGTGGATAATTCGTTAGTGTTTTAGAAGTTTTTATGGGCCAGTAGACATGGACCAGCCAGGCAGGTGCTGTGGGGGTGGGGGCTAAAATCCAGCTTGAGCCCCCGGGGGTGGCACGTAGGCTCGAAGGAACACAAAGGCTCCAGAGTTAGTGGCCTGATTAATTTTTTTCCATGCTCTTCCTAGTGGTAGTTATAAACCAAGGCAGAGGATTAAAATGGACAAGGCAGTAGATTAAAATGTTGCCTTCTCAGATGGCTGCTGACCTTGGATTTCTCCAATCCTCTTCCTGACCACAAAAGGGGCACGTGAGCTCGAGGGCTCCAGCAGGCGCAGAGACACATTCCGTTTCCTAGGTTTCCCATGGATTGCCTGCCAAGTGACTTTTGCCACTGTATTTCATACCTTGGTGATGTATTTTAGACAATTATTAAAAACCACACTTTCATGGTACGCTAGTACATTGTGGGTACTCAATGCAGATTAAATTGCAACAATAACTTGGAGTAAGTCAATTTGGTCTATGTTTCTTCAAGGAAAGGCATTAGTAAAAGGCTGCAGTCACTGTGGAGAGAACACGAACTCTTCTCGGCCACTGTGGCTTTGCTGTGAGTAATCAGACTGGCTATTTATCTCGTTACCAGCTAGTTATGCCACCAGTTAATAGTCAGAATCCATACACCAGGGAGATTTTAAATTTAGTTTGGATGGAGCATTAACCAAAGGACTCTAATTTCAGAAAACACCTTCCTCAGGTATATCGCTTCTCTGCTTGCCCACTGCCTGCCCAGCTGGGCGCTGGCATTTCTTTCCTCGTCTTAGCACTAATACTTCTGCAGCCAGGACGGGTGGGTGTTATTTTAACGCTCACTTAGTTTTTGGTCCCTCTGCTTTCTAACTACCAGCAGGAGGCCCATTAGCACAGAATCATTATTTTTCATAATGGACACTTGTCACCTATGGACCAGAATGAAACCACTAACTGAATTTTGTGTGGGTCACCAAGTGGCAAGAACTAGCACTCACTCTTGGGCCACACGGCAGTCCTTTTGCCCTAGTCTTTCCAGCTCACAGTCACAATCCTCTATGGACACATGTGTAATGGTGATACCACTTTGTAAAGAAGAAATCGGGAGTATGCATAAGGATTTCCATGATTATTTTTGGAAGACAGCCGCATTTCACTGGATTATTTCCACAGTATATCGTGGTAAGCGTGTAATGTAGAATATATTTTAATTGCTGTGATGTAAATGAGACTTTGGGGTCACGTTAGGGAGTGTTAACTGGAAGATCCCGCTCTGACTTTAGCGCGCCTGCAGGCCTTTTAAATTGTTATGGGAAATCGCAGCTTTCAATTGAGTAGTTTCAACACTGAGCTCCCCTAAGGCTTATTACACTTTGGCAACATGATGCCAATTTCAACTAATGTACATAATGCCTTTTGCCTCTCATACCTTCTCTGCAGAACCTTTCTAGAATGTACACTTGAAAACCATGAAATCCTTGGTGGGTGAAGAGCTATACCCCAGCTGCTATCACCATCATGTCACTGGCAGAAGTCCTCAGACGCTACAAGCTTCGCTCAGAAGGCGTTAAGAACACGGAAGTATCAACATAAGGTGCAGTACTAATAAACAGCAATAAATAGAAAAGGTCCTAATTATTATAACGTAATTTCCAGTTAAAGCATTTTGTTATAAACTCTCCTTAAGAAATGCATCCAGGTCTGGGTGTGGTGGCTCACGCCTATAATCCCAGCACTCTGGGAGGCTTAGGCAGGTGGATCATTTGAGCTCAGGATTTTGAGACCAGCCTGAGCAAATGTGAGACACTGTCTCTACTAAAAACAGAAAAACTAGCTGGGCATGGTGGTAGATGCCAGTAGTCCCAGCTACTCAGGAGGCTGAGGCAGGAAAATCACTTGAGCCCAGGAGTTTGAGGTTGCTGTGAGCTGTGATGCCTCAGCACCATACCCAGGGTGACAGAGTGAGACTCTGTCTCAAAAGAAAATGCATCCAAATAACTCAAAGATTCAAGCAGTAAATACCTATTTACTTACGATAATAGTATACATATAAAATGTAGTACAATTTATAAACATATGAGGACAATTAATGACAATTAAAGTTATGGGGGGAAGCAGAGAGTGGGACGGAGGGAGGGGGCGGGGCCTTGGTGCATGCCACACCTTCTGGAGGCAAGACATGATTGCAAGAGGGACTTTACCTAACAAATGCAATCAGTGTAACCTGGCTTATTGTACTCTCAATGAATCCCCAACAATAATAAAAAAAAAAAAAAACATTTTCACATATGTTCTCATAGTAGCTGTATAAACCTAGTTCAGAAAACATCTTTCAAATGTTAACAGGGCTCACAGTCATATCAGAGGGCAGGTACCTTCATCTCCTGAGGTACATGAAGCACAGGTCTGTGCAACTTACGATGCTAAAGGGAGAAAGGTCTCCCTGGTCCTCACCACCTGGGTAGACAGAGCTCGGCCCCACCAGCCCTTCTCCTGTGGACACTGCTTTTGCCTTAGGCATGTCTCCCAACTGACTTGAATCACAGCCCCTTTGGTCAGCTCTGCAGAATTTAGGGAGTTAATCATACTGTCGTCAGAACTCCTTTCCCTTTCACCATTCCCAGCAACTACTTCCTTGGAAGTCCTTCAACCCAAGCATGAAACAGGCTTCTGGTAGTGAAAAGGGACAAATTATGGCTAAAATGTTGGCAGGCTGAATGCTATCAAAATGCAGGTTCTGGATAAATCTCTTCCATGTCTCTATGGATGGCTTACCACAAGAGCGTTCATTAGCCTGATCACACTTAATTTTCTCGTTCAACCAGTTCTCCAGTACAGTGTTCATTGCATACTCTGAAATACTAAACGCCAATTTTGGTGGCACATTGAAAGAAAGAAAAAACTGAAAACAACAGAGAAAAGTCTTACACAATTTTATCTTGCAATTATTTCTGCAGTAAACTAATGCCTAACAGTGTCAATGAAAAAAATAAAAGCAGTTGCACTCACAGGCCTTCAGGACTCATTATTAAAAACTGGTTGGTTTTTGGTTTGTTTGTATTTGCTGAGCTGTTTATTGCCTGGACTACATCCTCTTCCATACTTCCAGGGTCGAATGTGTACATGTTTGAGTAAACATCTGAGAAGTTCTGGAACTGATCTAATAGTCTAAACTCAGCGGTGGCCAAAGGCACCATGTTTACAACTAGCACAGCTCCAGCCTTCCAAAACCAGACCCCACCTCTAGCTGTGTCTTCCTGCTGCAGGAAGAAGAAAGAAGAGGAGAAACGAGGAGAGGAGAGGAAAGGAGAGAAGTGAAGGGGAGAGAAGGGAGGAAGAGAGGAGGGAAGGAAGGAAGGCAGGGAGGGAGGCAGGCGAGAAACCGCCTTGACAGATCCTTATCACTCTAGCGCTGCCTCTGATTCACGCGCAGCACACAACTAGTCAAGGCACTGTGGTTGAAACTAGGGCAGGGCGCTCATAGATCTACACAGCCCCACCAATCCTCCGGTCATTATCCATCCCAAAACAGTTTTAAACTGTGTCATTCCCCTCTCAGATTAAATTTATTTTGGATACAATGGTTGAGAGGCAGGCAGGTTGTTGAGACTTAAGTTATATTGTGCTACAATTTTCTATTCAACTACTCCACATCTTTCTCCACTTCAAAATTTAGTCACTTCCATGGAAAAATCTGCTCTGATGTTGTGTCCCTTTGTGTCCTGTACATAATAGATCTTCAATAATCAATAATTATTCCCGATTTGTGTGAATTTTAATGAGATAGGAGATTTTAATAGAAAAATAAATTAACTTTTAAGAGAAAAGATGGTGTAATATTGTCTGCAGGCCATCTCCTACTTGCTACTCAAATTTAGTTCATCTGCTTTGTGGTATTGTTTTACACGTGCCAATCCCCTGTAGTCATCTTAATCTATTTCAAACTTTCCTCTTGAATAATAGGAACATGATGACCTAGCAAAAAACCTATTCTAACAAAATCATGCTATAACATTTATGTCTTCATGACTTTTATTATGGTAAAATTTATATCTGGAAAAAATAATGGTTGAGTAGAATATTCTAATTATAATTATACAACATAAAAACAAAAGGGGAAACCTTCAAATTAAAAATTAAGCCATTAAAAATTACGGCATACAGTTAATCTAAAGATTCTACAGTCCTGGAGTGCCTACAAGGTTGCCGCATAGAAACTAGAGTGTTATGTCCTTAGTTAAAATGTATTAAGTACTTGCTAAACATTTATTTTACGCACATTATCTCATTTAATTTCTACAACAAACCTATGAGGTTGGTTTTCTTATTAGCTCCTTTTACACATAAGGGAACCCAAACTCAGAGAATTAAGCCTCTCACCCAAGATGACACACCTGTTAAATAGCACAGCCAGGGCTGAAAACCAGATCTGCATGACACAAAATTTGTAAGTTTGATAGTGACACTGTGTTGACTCCCTGGGGACAAGTACACCAGTCCCATGAGGGAAAATGAAATGATGGGTAATATCAATTCTCATAATTTACTGTGAAAGTTTTACAGGAAAGGTGGTCATCTGCCTATAGCAGAAATACTACTCTTTTATCATAATATTGCTCAGAGAGCTTTGGGAAAACCCTGGCACCTGCTAGCATGCCGTGGAACAGTCCCAGCACAGCAGCCAATGTGTGAAATCACAGAGCCGAAAAGGCCAGTCAGCACCAATGCAAATCATTTCAGCTCTAATTTTGCTACTGAATAGCACCAAGAAGGATCTATATTAATTTCAACAAGGTATGTTGAAAGGGAAAACAAATCCCACACATGGTTTATGGCACCATGTATGAGAGAAATGGGTTTCATGAAATTAAGATTGGTTCCCATCCCGAGAATGCTGCAATTCCCATAACTAATCACCCATAAAACCTATTACAAACACATACTAAGAAAAACTCAAAAAAGCATAGGAGAGTGATGAAATTTCCACCTCGATAACTGATAAAGTGAGATGTATCAAAAATCAACTGAGCTGGAAAAGTGACAGGCTGTGAAGAGGCGCTTAGCATGATCTGTGGTCAGGGCCCTCCATTAGTCAAAGAGGTGAGTGAGCGCATGGGCGTTTGGGGCCCTCCTATCTGCGAGCTCCCTTCCTCACCAGAGAAGGGGTATTCCCAACACCAGCACTCCTAAGGAAAAACGACTAGTCCCAGCATTCCATCCGAACCTTAAGGAAGCCCCGATTATCCTTCCATTTTTGAATCAAATAAAAAACAGATTTATCATGTGCTCTTTCAATATCATTTAAAGAACCAGTGTCTTGGCTTCAAGTTTTATATCTTCTTTTATCATTGCTTTGGGCCAACCCTAATTAATGATGTTTCTATTTAACTTTTAAAGAAAAAGACCTTCAGTTTTGTTAAAAGTATTTCCTACAAAAAAAAAAAAAAGAACACTACATGTCACAGATTATCAAATATCCCATGCCATACGCCTTACTTTTAAAACATTCAAAACACAAACTCTCAGCAAAGCAGCTCTGCCTCCTGCACACTGGTGGAAGCTTCATGACGTTATGCAGAAGAAAGATGTGACTGAAAGAGTGAACTCACAGACAGTGACCCACAGCCAGCAGCAGCTGTCACGTCCCAACCACGGAGGCATCTGTAACACAACTCACACTTTCCACGGGCATCAATATCAAACTAAAATGCTAAGTCCCCCTTTACAAAGGAAATCGTATTCAAATTGCATGCATGAGGGAAGGTGATGCAGGGCGTCACTGTGGGGAAAGGCCACTGGCAACAATCCATGGACAAATTTTTAAAAAAAAGAAGTCTTATTATTGATTGATCAATCGATTGATTGGATTTTCTTTTATGTAAAATTTTGGCAACATAAGCATTCTTTCCAGTAAAAGAGATTAATCCAGATGCTCTAAAATAGTTGGTCAGTAGGGTGCATAAAACAACTTATCGGTCTTTAAAAGAAAATGTTATTAGTCAAGTGAGTCACTTTGCGCTGGCCTCTTATGTTTGTTCCCCACCGTTATATGGAAACCCATGAGGCAGGCACATGTTCTGGGGCAGTGCAGTGATTCAGAGCTTGCCCTGCACTCGCTGGCTGTTTATCTTTCTCAGCACAGGCCCACAAACTCCCGGCTTCAGAGTTGTACACGACAAGTGCTCTCTGGGCCACGGTGCACCGGGTTGTCACTGAAAAGGCAAATCGCCTCTTATGGCTGTGCATGCTCAACTTCCTCTGTCACTTCAAAAGGAGCGTATTTAAAAAAAACAAAAAACCAAAAAACTATGTCATCTGCAAAAAGCCAGTGGTGTGTTCTATTGTAGATAGTGTTAGAAGAGACTCCTTGCCTCTGAGGAGTCCAGGAGTGGGAATTTTCAAGATGCTCTTAAATGTGCATTTCTTTTTCATTTAATTGATTATTCATGAGTTTAAAATAATTAAAGAGAAAAAATCGGAAATTGACAGTAATATTTTTCTTGCTAACCTCAATTAACTTCAGCCTCTCTTCTAAATCTCATCATGCTACCTGTCAAAACGGAACCTCCCGCTGAACAAGGGGAGAGGCGGGGGAGTGGATGGAATAAAAGCTAACAATACAGGGGAAAATGTTTTTTTTTTTTTTACCAATATGATGTTAAAAATACAAACAATTTCATACAGGTAAGCTCAGGTGAATTTATAGTTTGGTTGTATTTTTAAGTAAAGAAAGGAAGAAATTTGGGGGCATATCCTTATATGGACAGAATGTCATAATCTCTGGATGGCATACGGTTGACTCTATCTATTGAAGAGGTCCTGCCCAAGTGAGGGGCTTTTATAAAAGTCAAAGGGATAATATGATGAATAGTGAATTGTGGCCTATTAAGAATCATCCTTGTTACGGAGGTTAATATGCACAAGAAAGTCCTCTTCTTTTTTTCTTTCAAATGTATATTTTTTTCTTTATAAAGGATAGATTTATCATTCAAAAGCAACAGAAAGCTAATGAATGAACAGAACACTTTTTCCCCCTATAAATCATAGCTGGGCTCAAAATAGCAGGCTAAGAGAGATCAAAGGTCATTTCAGCACAAAATAAAGTCAATTATTTTGGAATCCATCATTACACTGAATTGAAATGGAAAGTCTGTTGTGTTTCCACCCTTTTTCAAAATTCCACTGTTTTTGCAGCAGGCTGGGAAGATCCTGAAGGACTGTGGAGAATCCTCAGCCTTCTAACGGCTGAGCTTTGCAGCTCTAGAAGTCATAGGCAGCAAACATGCCCAACTAGCTAGAGAATTCCACAGCTGCGAAAGCAAGAGACAAAGATTCTCTTCCAGAGTATAGACACACAGCACCTTGGGAAAGACTGGAGATTTCACAGCAGCAAATGTTAAGCAGGAGAAAACTCACCTCAGCTCACCAGGGTTGACGTACCCTCAAGCCCAGGGTGTGCAGGAGCCCCCAGAGGCATCCACTTCACTGTCAACAACAAAATCCTCCAGGAGTCTCATGCTGCTGGCAGACCTGGGCCCGGCAATATGGACCCAACATCTTAATGTTAAAATTTGGGGTGTCAGACCCCATAGTTCCAAATAGAGAAAAGAAAAAGCCAAGGTAATTTCTGTCCCCCTTTCAAATGTATGGACTGAGAGCCCAATTGTCACTTTTCAGCAGAGGTTCCCTCTTTCCCTTTCTTCCTCCCTTCTTTCAGAAAAGAAATTATTTTGGTAAAAAATGGTCTGCTTGAATATAACAGGTCTTTAATTCTGTACAGATCAAAATGGGAAATAATCAACTTGCTTGTAGTGCGAAGGCAGACAAGTCCTAAGACACAGTGGGCTGGCTCTCTCTAACCCCCCTGCCACTCCTCTGTCCTTTGCACCCTCAGCCATCAGTCATTTTAAGTCATGTGACCTCAGCAGGCCATTAACTTACTTATCTCATCTCTACAATGGGGGATAATAACACCTTGCCTTTCTGGAAGTAAAGGATTGGTCTCAATGATTCGGAGGGGACTGCTATCTCTAAGATCTATAATTTAGAGATTTCTCAAAGATAGTGTCCTTTCCTAATTTCTATGACCTTGATCCACAGCAAAATGTCAACTTTCCTATGTAACAGGCACAAATATGGGCAGCCTTATGGGCCATCTTCTGTTCTCCCTTTTTAAGACAAAAATTTGTTTCCTCATCTTGTATTTTATAAATTATCTCTGAATCTAAATTCTCTACTTAGAGAAACACAGGCTTTTCTTTCCTCTCTTTGTTCTGTTCTGATTGTGGGAGTCTGTAAAGTTTGACTTCAGCATTTCAGAAAGTAGCCAACAAAGAAGATGCTTTGAATTACCAACCTAGTTTTACAAAGAGATGTACGAAAATGTCATTGCTTGAATCATTTTTTTTTTATTTTCAGCAAAGTGGGTGGTAATAACTAAGGGAAACCAGTGCTGTTGAAATTCTGTCACAGATTATTAGATAATCCAGTGTTTTTAATGCCCTATTATTCTGTGGATCTCAAATAAGCCCCCAGAAAGGTGGTTTCCAGCCGTTCTATTCTCAGCTCCACTCCTCCATCTCCACCATCTCCATGAGTCCATCATGCAGCTGCCAGGCCTCTGCCTCTTCCTTTAATGTGCTTCAGTCATTGGAGCACCATTGTTCTGGGCCTTCGCTTTGATACTTCTTCCTTTCAGCCCTCTGATTCGCCTGTATGTCTTTCTGCCTTGTTATTTCATTTCTGCACTTCCCGGACCAATCTTTTAGTCTCTCAATCTGAGGTCCATTTTTATTTAATGTTTTAGTATCCTTTATGCTTACTATCAGTTTCCTTATGACAAAAGAGTAAATGGCAATCAGTGTAACTGGCTTATTGTACCCTCAATGAATCCCCAACAATTAAAAAAAAAAAAAAAGAGTAAATGGCAGCATGTGAAAATGCTCTTCCTACTGTAACAGAAGGAAGACAACAGAAAATCACACAATCTGAGCTGGGTGTGGTGGTGGGAAGTCCCAGCTACTCAGGAGGCTGAGGCAGGAGGATCGATTGAGCCCATGAGTTTGAGGTTGCTGTGAGCTATGAAGACACCACAGCATTCTACTCAGGGTGACAGAGTGAGACTTTGTCAGAAAAGAAAGAAAGGAAAGAAAAGAAAGAAAATCACATCATTTGGAAAAATGCACTCCACTTTCAGGGTGGGGGTATAATCCAGATTCACACCATTTCAAATACTTGTGTTTGAAGACAGAACCTACTAGATGTTCCTTCCTCCCCTGAAAAGTCTAGGAGTGTCTGCTGTGGCACCACAGGAATTTCCTCAGGAATTTCCAGCTCGCCCATTTACTCATTTACTCAAAAACTATTTCCCCAGGACCTACGGCACCACACCAGGCAGTGTGCTGGGTACTCGTACTGACAGGGTAGAGTTCAGAGATGCCTGGTTTTTATGCAGCTTTTAACTCAGTGGCAGGAAAACAAACAAAAAATAAGCAAATATAAATAATTATAAATTACGAAAGTTGCTCTGAAGACATCAGGTTGCTAAAATTGTAGAAAAGCAAGCTGACTATGTACGCTGGGCTCTTTCTGAAGAGGTGACGTATACCATGAGATGGACAAGGCGAGGTGCTGCCCTGGGGACCGGCTGAGAGGAGGTACACCAAGTGGTCCAGGGACCTGGGCAACAGGGGCCAAAGTCCTAGAGTGTGGATCCAAAGGGAGGGATTGGGTCACTCCAAGTTCATTGAGTCCCAGGCCTTGGAGAGAGGAACGAAGCTATGCCAGGACAGTGAACATTCACAAATGACCAGCATGCACTGTAGCCTGTTATCTTGCACCACACACAACTCTATCTGGACTTGCCACCTAAAAGAGCCTAAATAACACAAAAGGGACACAACAGTGCTCCAAGTACATGATTAATACACAGTCTGGGAACTCACTCACTCACACACACACACACACACACACACACACACGTGCCCTAAGTCAGGCAGCCTGGGAGGCCAGGACACGGAAGGACAAGGGATACCTTTGGTCTTCCATCTAAAGAGTCGTGAATAACAGACTCATTAATAACTTAAACCCTGCAAAGGTGAATTACTATTTTCCTCCTGTATGGTGGAAAGGAGATACGGAAATAAAATAACCCATTCATTTAAAAGTAGCACCTTTAAAGATTGAGACAGTTCAGAAATGGAATGTACCTACATTATCTGAATCATTGCATAAATTACTTATTTCACTATTGGGTCAAATCATACGGAGGTGACACCCTTCTACTGGTTTTGATCTGTGAAAGTGACACGATTTGACACATACGCAAATCCTCAATGAGCCGATCTCTGATAAACATGGCTCAGTTTTCCGTGACCTGTATCATCTAATACTCACTAACTTTGAGTTCTTCACCAGGACAAGTGGAGAACAGGAAGGATCTCCCACATACTGACTGCCAGCTACGCCAAGCACGGGGCCAGCGTGGGCTGGATGTTCTCTGTACTGTTTCATTTATTCCTTATAATAAGCTGAACAATGTTCTTTCCAATTTTTTTTCTTTTTTCTTTGGAGACATCTCTTAGACAAAGAGTTGACTAATATGACTGGCATCTTACAGCTAAGGAAATGAAGATTCCCACTATAAGGACATCAACTATAAAATATTGTATAAAATGAGAATGATATCTCATCTAACCCCACCCCACTTACATTATTATGTATCTTACTTCTTTTCTCTCTGGGATCCTCTTTCCCTTCCAAGTAAGTGGAAATCTATATTTTATTTCCCAGAGGCTATCCTATCAAAGTGGGAAATAAACAACAAAAAATTGCCCAGAAAATTAACAGCAAATTAGCACAGGCTTTTCTTTTTCTTTTCTTTTCTTTTTTTTTTTTTTTTAGCCAGATTCTCAGTATGTTGCCCTCGGTAGAGTGCCATGGTGTCACAGCTCACAGCAACCTCAAATTCTTGGGCTTAAGTGATTTTCTTGCCTCAGCCTCCGGAGTAGCTGGGACTATAGGTGCCCACCACAACACTGGCTATTACTTTTGTTGTAGTTGTCATTGTTGCTTTTAGCAGGCCCAGGCTGGGTTTTAACCTGCCAGCCCCGGTGTATGTGGCCGGCACTCTAACCATTGAGCTACAGGTGCCGAGCCAGCACAGGCAGTTTTTTTAATTGAGAATTTTGTCTTTAATTCTGTGATGGTTTTTAGAAGTGGTTTTGGTAAAGAGAAAGTAAGAGATGATCCAAGGCAGAAATCCAAATGTGAAGACAGCAGTGCCACAAACAATACTGAAATTGATCCCAAACAGATTTTTGAACCAGAAGTTTATAAAATCTGGAAACCTTAATGTCTCGGGGTCATCTGACAAACTCCACTCATTACAGTCAATTAGCATCCTGAAATCTCTTGCTAGACCAAGGGATACTCCAACTACACACATCTCTGGTTTGAACATTTCTTTCATGATGTATAAGTTGCAGATAAACCAAAATAACTCATAGGCTTCAAGAACAATGGGGGGGGGGATTTCTTAATGATTTATTTTGTATTCTTATCAAGAAAAACCAACTTTGATCAGATTCTTGAAAAGAGTTTTCATATATTTAACGGTGAAACAAACACACAACATAAAAATAGCGGGATATTAATAATTTCATTATAACTTAAAAAATTATTGTATGAAGCCAAACCACTTAAGTATAACTCAATTTTGTTTGTCCCCAGTTGGTCAGTTCTCTTGTTTTAATTTCCAGGCCCTGACAGCTAAAATGTCCCTGGTAAACAGCTGTACCCTCCCTTGTGAATGCCTTGTCCAGGTGCCATTCTTATTTCTTCCATGAAGCAAAACATGGAGATAAAAACTCAAATAGTACATGAAATGAAAAATAATCGGATGAAAGGTTTAATCACAATTTTTACTGCTTCCAGTTATATTACTTGTTTTGCTCTTGCACATGAGCTATGCTTTTTGAAGCTTTACAATATTAATATTTCTGTTTTTGCTACAAGGGTTGCAGTCTTCAAATATAAACACTAGAAAAGCATACACACACCCTTGTTTCTATATGAATGGATGTGACCCTATGTCTCATATCATCAATAATATGTATCCCTTTTTCTTATCTTTCTGGGAAATGTAATGAACTTAAGCATCACAGGAATGAAAGTATATAAAATCAGTTAGCACGCACCTAAAATAATTTTCTTAATGTGTCACTCAAAATAGACTAAAAATGCAAATTCTTTATCAATAATTCAAACTGTAGCCCCTGCCCTCCTCCCATCTCAACATTTTAAGAATATAGGGCCACTAGATTTAGCAAAAAAAAAAAAAAAAAAAGAAAAGATGCAAAAAGTATGAATAAGCCTACCAAAATTATAGCAAAAGTTAAGTGTTGAGTCAAAAAGGGACTTTAAGAAAACAATCAATCACAGGCATGTAAATTATGCTTGTCTATATTCTTATTTTCAAGATTTCTGAGTCATAGCTTAAAAAAGGAAAGCTCCTCCATTTTTAGGTGTGTCTATGCATGGGAATCCGAGTTTGATGGGAAATGATAATGTTTGGCAGTCTTGGCAAACGCTAGGTGGTGGTCAGTAGCACAGATGCTTCTGGGTTGGATTCCCACAGTGTGTCCTTAATTTGGATCTTGCTGGAATATGCTATTTCACTAATAGTTACCAGGTTCTGGGAAACAAAACAGTCTTTACGTTCACAGAGCGGGCCTTCACACACTGCTTCCTACTCAGACTCTCTCACTTTGGTCACCCTGTGCCCTGTGTCACTTCAAGGCATGAACACCAAAGCTTCCATCTTTCCTCCTTAACAAACAGAATCTGCTTAGAGATTAAAAGTTAGGGCCAAAAGAAAAAAAAAATGCATTGACAGCTTTAGGTTACATCTTAAATCTAGAATCCAGATCTTAACTGTAATAGAAATCTTAAAATTTTGCCCCTGGGAATCCTTAGGCCTCTACTGCACGAATCTCAGGCTGATGCTAAGAAAAGAAAGCACTTCACAAGTGTGACGAGAGATTCACAGGATTAGTAGGAACCCTCTTCTTAAGTGGGGACTTTTTTTTTTTAACTCAGCCAACTATCAAAGGCAGAGCAGCAGATGGTGGGTGTGCGCAAGGCTGACCCAATCTCTCTGCCTCTGGCACAGGAAATCCTGAGGTTAACCCAGCCCTGCCCTGGCCTAGGATGCAGGGATCACAGGAAAACCCCAGTCTCCCCAAACATCTCCCCACACAGGCCACTAACGGTCATTGTCAAGGCATTTGGGTTAACAAGCTCCTCTTTTAAAATTCAAATGGCCCCTGGGAGGGTTGAGCCTCATTCATACCTCAGTGAGAATTAGTTTAATTAGATAATCAGATCTAATTAATTGAGGGCTCAGGGAGAGTGGGTTTTGACTGAGGAGGGCCAAAGGGAGGAGAAATTTGGAAGGCATCTGAGGTGGGGGCCTCTGAAGGATGAGGCGCAGGCATGAGGACTGAGGGCTGCGTGGTGGTCAGTGATGGTCACCTGTTCTCCTGTGTTGTCTGGGGCCACAGTGAGCCAGGACACCACTGGAAGGACCCCCACTCTTACCTCTTAGCTAAAGGTGCCAGGATGCATCTGGAAGCCTGCAAAAGCCTCATCTTTCTCCAGTTGCAACTCATTGAGTCTGGCCAACTTTCGTATCTCAAGAAGGGAAGAAAGAGCAGGAGAAAGAGAAGGGGAAAGAGGCACTCAAACTCCCACCTCTGGGCTCTCCAGATCTCGCTGAATGGAAGCTTCCTTTTGCCCACTCAGTTCCTAAAGCCACGTGGCCGCCAACAATTGGCCACTCTCCTTGCTGCTGCTGCTGTCAGCAAATCTGGTAGGATGGACGCTGCTTTTGGACCACCCCACCCATACCCCATGCTGAATCCTCCCAAAGATGTCCAAGGGGCAGTGCAGAAGGACAGGCAGGACAGGTGGGAGACCAGGAGCACGCCCTGACTGTGGAATTTGCTCACTAGGAAATCCTAAGAAAATTACCTAACTTTTAAGAGCTTTAGTTCTTCAGCTAAAAAATAGGAACTGAAATGCGTCGCTCCCAGGGTGGGGGCAAGGCTGAGGTGACACATGGAGTGAAGCGCATAATGAGGTCTCTGACCAGAGCAAGCGTTCAGTAAAGGCAGCTGGTCTCAGCCTGTATTTGAGACGCCAGCTCCCCGCCCACCTGTGCCAACTCCCAGTCCTGGGCCTCTGAGCAGGCTGTACGCTGGCTTTGGGACATCTTGTCACCTCTCTCCTTAGTTACCGCCTCTTCATCCTGAACTCTTGGCATTAATGCCCCTTGCTATGGGGATCCTTTGGGTGACACCCAGTCCCATCTGCACCTCCACATGCCCCTCAGCACTTGTCACATTAGTGGGACCCAGGCTGCCCTTGTTTATTCACCTGTACCCGAAAGCCCATTGTATGTTCTTTGAGGGCAGGGGGCAAGTCCCCTGTGCACTGTACCCACAAAGCCTAGAACACAGCAAGGGCTCAATGCCTAGGTTCAGAGTGGGAAAGGGAGAAAATATGGAACCATGAAGCATTTACCCCCGGGACCATGAATCTCTGTGATCTCATAGGAATTGTGACAAAAGCCCAGGTGTCTTCTGAGATGTGTGGGTGATGTGCACACATAGTCCCTTTCAAACCAGGCAGATAACAGTCATAGAACCCTACTATTTTGTTACACTGGAAAAAGAGAACAGAAAATATTTTAGGAAAACATCTCTACTACTTGGCTAGATCCTTAAGGGAACAAAATCTAACCCTTCGAGACAAGCAATCTACTGTACTACCAAGACACATCATGTTCATATTTTTAAAGGTGAATTTTACATAGAAAATACTCCCAGATCTGTGTACAGGTGGAATCCCATGGCAGTGTTTCCACACCTCCACCCGAACCATGGTGCTCTCAGAGATGGCTGTTTTTGTTTTTCCCTAAACTTAGACGCAGGTAACAATATGCTCATCTTCTAATATTCCACATTCTTACAATGTCTTTACAGAGGCACGTTTTTCTCATTAAAAGAAATAAAGCAGTGCCAAATTGTTCCTTAGCATTGTAGTTTGTTCCATAAACAACAGAAGGCACTCATATGGCAAAAACAGCCTTCTCATGGGCTGAAAAAGGAAAAAAGACAAGCACACACACAAAAATGTTTTGAGGAAAAACTTTTTTTATAGGCCCATATCTGAGATGTCCATGTTTTAATAAGATTACAAAGAAAGTCATACTAGGGAAGATTAATCTAAGAGAGACTCACATCATATAGCGGCCCCCCCACTGCCTCTGAGCTCCACAGGCAAGGTGGAGTTTAGGGTCCTCGAGTGCCTGGAAAGGGCACGCCCTGGCAGGGTGACCCCCGGCTGCGTCTCTCCGTGTCACTGTCTGTCTGCTCCTCTGTTTCTGGGTCTGTTCATCCATCACATCCTCCAAGAAGACATTGTGCTGGGGCTGAATGTTCCCAAGTCAGACTGGCTTTAGTTTGTTTCCATCAAGGCTCTGACAGTTGACTGGCTGTGTTACCTGGAGCATCTCATATTACCTCCCTGAGGTTGTTTCTTCCACCATCCCACGGGGGCAGAATCGAGTCATCGCAGGCTATAAGGATTAACTGACAAACAAGATCCAGGCCACCAGCAGTGCCATGCGGCCCAGCAGACATCCCCGCAACTACGCTTACTTCCATTTCTCACCCCTTCTTCCCTATGATGTCCTGGAATTTTCTCTGTCCTGTTCCATCTCTGAGCTTGTACAATGACTTGATATCCCAACATGCCAGCTCATCCACACTTTGTCTCCTAGCCTCCAAGCTGCCTTTGGAAACTCTTTTGTGGACAGCTTTGTAAAATAACCTGGGGCCAGTGACAAACATGGCCACAAACACACATGCTCAGGCTCATGGTCTCCTGCGGAAGCCCATCAGAGCGCAAGGAAGCATGGAGAATATCCTCAGTCAAAGTGAGCTTGCGTTCACTTCCACACTACTCCCTGGTCAATCTAAGATTCTGGGAAATTAAACTCCTCTTTAGAAAGCTTTTTTGAATCCAGGCACAGTGGCTCACATCTGTAGTCCTAGAACTCTGGGAGGCTGAAGCAGGTTGATCACTTGAGCTCAGAAGTCTGAGGTTGCCCAGGGCACACAGTGAGACTCTGTCTCCAAAAAAAAAAAAAAAGAAAGAAAAGGCTTTTTCAGATATAAAACTAGAAAAGAAAATGGGCAAGCTTAGTTGATTTGATGATCATATTACTTGTAGCAGTTGTTTGGGGAACTCTGGAGATAAATCAGAGGCAGAGCTATCCTCCCAGGATGTAGAAAATTCAAGCAATTGACCAAACTTTCAAGATTCAGAAATTGAGCTTCTCTTGCAGGAAACAGAAGCTGCTGGGAAGGGCACTGCAGGCGGAGGGAGGGCTGGGGCTAGAACTACAAGCCACATTAGGGGAAAATGTTCTGGGCCCCGGAATGCAATGTGCAGGGTGAGGAGGTGAAGCTCAGAGGGTGTGGGGTAGCCAGAAGCCGAAGCCACTTGATGGACATACTAGGGCGTTTGTGTTTTATTCTGAAAACACCAGAAAACTAAATCATTCCACGAAATTAAACTTCTGCAAGGCCAGGAGTCTGCCCCATTCATTCTGCTTGTAGTATGCCTCTTAGTATGCCTCTAAGGCCTCCATAAAGGATTCTCCAGGCACAATGGAAGGGTGCATGGCACACCTCCCAGAGGCAGACACAACTACAACAGGGACTTCACCTAACAAATGCAAACACTGTAACCTAATCACGTGTACCCTCTTATTAAAATAAATACCCTGAAATTTAAAAAAAGAAAAATAACTTTTTCCCATAATGTTTATTGCACTCCACATTAGATGGGTTGGTTTCTAAATTGATCTCTTGACTTGTAAAAGGGGGCAAAATATGTTTAGGATCTTATTCTTCCCAAACTCTAACTTTCCAATAAACTTTTCCCTCAGTAAGATTTAGTTGCAAATATATGGGATAATGTAAATCAAATGTGGCTGTTACTCTGGGTCATGTTGCACAAGATGGCTGCAACATGTGTAACAGGCGTACTCGCTAAGTGCCAGCAAACTCCTTGCCAGGCGGCATGGCAAGGCACCGAGAGGCTGGCCCTCACCATTGGCACACCCAGCGGAGGCGAGGAATGAGCACCTCCGGCGAGCATGGCCAGGAACACCCTTTGTACCCTGAGCCAGCCCTCCACTTCACAAAACATCTGCTTGTGTTTTCAATGAATCCTTAAAGTTGGTTGCTAGTTAAATTACTTAACACATTTCCAACTCCCCTCGTTTTCTCCTCTTTGAGTATACGAGGTCTGAAAATTAAGTCTGAGAACTCATTTTAGAAAAAGTGCTACATACCTCACTACGGTCACCTTTGAAGTCCTCCCCTTGGGAAGCTCTGCACTGATGCCAGAACCTAGTCCACTCTTCAAAGAAGTTTTGGAACTCTTTTTCTGGAATAGCCATCAGAGCTGTCATCACAGTGCACACAAAAACGCACAACAATAATGAACACAACCCGGCGGGACACACCACGTGTCCGTGAGAAGGTAACTATGAGACGCTGATGTACCAAAGTCATGAAATCTTGTTTGAGCTGTTTGTACAGTGCTGCACAAAGCCACAGAGGCAAGTGTGCAAACTTAATTGTCAGGCCTCATTCAACAACAGCTCTGATGGCTACCCATTTTTTTTGTAGCCTTTCCTAATTACTTTGGTTTGAAATGAACAGTTCTCTCCTGAACTTTTAGAGTTAAGTCATGCATTCCCTAAGTCAGACAGAACTGAAATCTCTCATTGCTTCAAAATGGTTTCATTTCCCCAAGTGGCTGATAACACCATTTTTTTGTTTGTTTGTGTGTTTTGTTTTTTGAGACAAAGTCTCACTCTTTCGCCCTGGGTAGACTAGTGCCGTGGCATCAGCCTTGCTCACAGCAACCTCAAACTCCTAGGTGCAAGTGATCCTCCTGCTTCACCCTCCCAAGTAACTGTGACTGCATACATCCACCACCATACACAGCTAGTTTTCCTATTTTTAGTAGAGATGGGGTCTTGCTCTTGCTCAGGCTAGTCTCAAACTCCTGAGCTCAAGGGATCCTCCCTTCTGTGCCTCCCCGAGTGCTGGGATTACAGGTATGAGCAACTTCTTAAAAAGCAAGAACATGGTCTTAGAGTTTCCCTTATGGACCCGACACTGCCAGACACGTAGTACAGCCTAAATAAATACATGTGAGATATAGATGTGGAGCATTTAGCTTTCTGCAAAACAAGTAAACAAAAAGTAAGAGAAGAAACATACTCAGAAAACAAAACTATGGTTAAAATTAATAATGAATGTTAATTCTCTCTGTATTCTATCTAACATGCTGACCAAATTCCCCAAATATTTACCAACAAGTATTAATTTAGGTCTGATGAATTTCCCCCTAGTTAGCAGTCAAACATCGGCTCTGTTTAACCCAAAGCCTGGAAGAATTTAAAATGTAAGGAGGAAGAACACTATCAAAGAGATGGAAGCTAGAAGCTCAAGTCAACCCTTAACGCCAACATGGAAGGTAGCAGCCTGGCCGAATTACCTCCTGAAACAGCACGTCCTCTCCCTGGAGGGCCTTTGTTCCTTTCCTCTACATTTCCCCCCAAAATTTATGCTAAATATTAACATGTGCCTCTTTGACCCAGATTCTCAAAAAGGTATGAAACAGGGGAAAGGATTCTTCATGGGGTCCACCCACTCAAATTCCCAGAGATGGTTTCAAGAAAAGATTCCTTTGATGTTTAATAGAATCAGACACTGGGAGTGAAACAGTCCTGTCTCTCTCCTCCATCATCGCCAACCACCACTGGTAACAATTACAAGCTTTCGGTGCTCTGAATAATTCACAGTTTCATCTGTTCTACTCAGTGCAAAGACAATGTTGAGAGTACAAGGTCACTTTTTACCCCCTTCCTAACCACTGACTTTGCCAGAACAGAACTGGTCTGCATGCACGATACACCTAGTGTTTGACACAGTTCTCTGGGTACGAAAAACAAGAAGGCTGCAGTGAGTGTCACATTTCTTCCACAGTCACAAACGCAAGTCAGGAAGTCCCCCGCCACTACGCCTCAATATGCCTAAAACATCACTGCATTGCCTATTATTGTAACATTGACCAATATCGATCCCCAGATTTATTTAAAATACCTGACTTGCCTGGACATTAATGGTACTTTACATATAACTCATATTTTTAAAAAATCAAAATTAGAATAAGCTGTTCATAAGAGGTTAACATGTGCAAATGTGCCCTCTGGGGCCATCTGGAAAATCTTGCAAACTGAGAGTCATGCAACCTATAATCACGGAGTAGAAAGGGAACTGGAAAGCTGGCGATGCTCAGATTTCATTCATTCATTTTCATCTGAAAGTGATACCAGTCTGAGGAGAGAAGCCAGTTTTTGTAACACTGAAATAAACTCTAACCTCAAGTGTTCAATTATATATTTTTACTTTAATTAAACTTTCATGTCTTAGTAACCCACACTTTGTAAAGGTAAAATATTTTTTAAGTGCTTAAAAGGTAGACACCGTATAATAAACACTTTCTTTAGGCAGAAGAACTATCCTACACAGTTGTGCTGAGGTAACGTGCGTGCCTCACATCCAGACCATGGCTGCACAAACACTGTCCAAAGACGAGCATCAGACTCAGGCTCGGGGTTCATATTTCTTATGCTGCTCGAAACCAATTCCCCAGGATTCTTTTTTATTATAAAAGTGTTCAAAAACACTTAAAAATAGAAGAAAAAAAAAAACTTACGCCCACATACCCGTCACCTACGTTCAGAAAGGACTGTCACATCTGCTGTGTTTTCCCGTTCGTCCTTTATTTTCTGGATTATTTCAAAGCAAATCTGATAGCACTGAGCCCACCATGTACATCTCAGTTCCAAAGCATTCATTTATTTTTACTCATCCCTGTTAATTTTGGAGAACTCAAATTGGCTCAGGCAATTTCTTATTTCAAATCATCCTGGCGTTGGGAGGAAAGTCTACAGATGAGTTCTCTGCTCCGTCTTGGGAACCGGGCAGACACGCATACTCGTGTCTATATCCTGGAAAGGGCACGGAGAACCAAGGAAGGCCTGTTACATCTGTATTAGTCTGAAAAAGTAGTGTCCACACCACCGCCTTCTTTGTTTGCAGGTCATGTTACCCGAGTCTAAAAGTTGTGTCTAGAAGAAACATAATGATGAATAACTGCGTGATCTGTGATCTGGGGAAACAAAGGCCCCTATTTTATTATCACCATCTTAAATTCCTTCAGCCTGAGAAAAGGACACGTAGAATGCATGCTTCTCATTGCTATTATTTACATTTTCATAAGAATAAGTTTGTGTAAATTATTACACAATTAAAAACAAACTTTTAAAAGAAAAAGAAGATTGCAGTTGTTATTTGAGCTGAAGTCAATTTTAATTTACTTATTTAATTTAAAGACTCTGTTGCTCTGGGTAGAGTGCCGTGGCATCACAGCTCACAGCAACCTCAAACTCTTGGGCTCAAGTGATTCTCTTGCTTCAGCCTCCCAATTAGCTGGGACTACAAGCGCCCACTATGATGCCCAGCTAGTTTTCCTATTTTTAGTAGAGACAGGGTCTCATTATTCTTCAGGCTCATCTTGAACTCCTGAGCTCAAGGGATCCTCCCTGTTCAGCCTCCCAGAATGCTGGGATTATAGGCGTGAGCCACTGCACCGGGCTTGAAGTCATTTTTAAAAAATGCAATAGACATCCAAAAGGACCTAAACTGGAAACCCACATATTTCTCAGATATCCAAATACCAGGCAGTATTTTCATTGTTATAAACTGTCAGCAAGACTGCTAAGGTAGAAGCAATTAATTTCATTTCATTCTTCATTCAAATAGTTCACAAAGTCTATTACAATGTAAGCATAAACTAGAAGATATGTGACTGAATTTTTTACCCAGTTTCTTTTATTTATTTTTATTTTTTATATCCAGTTTGTTTTATAGTTTTCTAAAGTTCAGGTTCCAGACAAAGAAAGGAACATTGGTACTCAACACTGGCTTTCACTTACTGTTGACAGATAAGCCCTTTGATTATCGTATTTAATTTACATGTTATTAACGCACTGAAACTACTCTCGAAGGAAATAATGCAAACCTCTGGATAGAAGGACAGTAACAGTTTTACCTTTGCTTATTATTATTTTTTTTTTTTTGTAGAGACAGAGCCTCAATGTACCACCCTCGGGTAGAGTGCTGTGGCGTCACACGGCTCACAGCAACCTCTAACTCTTGGGCTTACGCGATTCTTCTGCCTCAGCCTCCCAAGGAGCTGGGACCACAGGCACCCGCCACAATGCCCAGCTACTTTTTTGTTGCAGTTTGGCCGGGGCTGGGTTTGAACCCGCCACCCTCGGCATATGGGGCCGCGCCCTACTCACTGAGCTACAAGCACCACCTCTACCTTTGCTTTTTTAACATAACACATGGATACAAAGAACAGACTACTATCATGGAGAAGTCAGAGAACTCAAAATAAAAATGGAACTCTCCCTCCTAATGATTTAGGTACGGATATGCTCATGGGAAGGGGTCTGCATTTTAAGCCTTTCTGACCTCTTATCCAGGTCCATTGGTGCATGAATTATAAAGCATTTCATAAATGTTGCTTTAAGGCCATATTTTTCTTGTTGATCTTTTAAAAGCTGGCACTAATAAACAGCTGTTGGAAAGTAATTAACAGGTTCCCAATTAAAATTAAATTTTAAAATGACAATGTATTATTATAACATCTTAGAAACTTAGCACCTAAGAGTGATACTGAAACATGTTGGTTTATACTGCTGGGGACATGGTTTTCATCTGTGTTCCCAGCTACACGGAGGCTGAGGCCAGAGGATCACTGGAGTGCCTGGGCAACAGAGTGAGACCCTGTCTCAAAAACAAAAAGTTGGTTTTTGATCCTATGTACGGAAATATTCAAGGTGAAACAGGATTCTGATAATACTGTTCTCCCTTCCACATTGGGCTACATTTAATCTAATATTGAGAGAAACAGCAATGGCCAAAAGATTTTGGAGGAAGAAAAAGGTCACGTTTTGTTTCATGTCCAGTCTATGGGAATATTTTCTAATATATCTGTTATTAAAGTGACGATTACGTAGACAAATGTTAAGAATATGCATGCTATTGTAGTATTAAATATTTCTAAATTGCAGGGAACTTCTACCCAGACTGTTTGGGTGACTATATGTCCACGTTTGCTTGAGATGGTTCCTACTGAAGAAAAAAAAGGAGAGTTTTATCATTTAAGATATGAAAGAGACTGAGCAATCCCTTACTCAATGAGTTTTTTAGTCTATTAAAAGAAGAACAAGAGGAGTATGGAGGAGAACATGCTGAAGACAGAGGAGCAGCCACCTAAGAGTGCTTTCTCCCTGAACCACCTCATTTTAGACATGAAAGAGGTAACTGGCCTAGTGGTTTACAAACCTGCTTCTCAAGCCTCCTTAGAGGATTTGCTGGAGCTGCCTTAGAGGCTACTGAGAAAAGCGGCAAAGCCTGCTTTCACATTCAAGAAGACCGCTCACTCATTTGCTTTACATAAAGGAAAGGTGGAGAAGAAAGGTTTGCAGCTCCACCCGCCACACCTGTTACAGATGGTGTTCAGAGAAGTTAAGTGACAAGTCTATCTGACTCACCAGGTTTGGAGCACAGCTGGGGCTCAATTTTCTATATCACACCAACATGAAGCCTCATCTCGTTACCAAAATAAGGCGTCTGATGTACAATATGAAGGTGAGGAAAAGGGTTTATTTTTACGCAGTGAGTCAGGTTCATACTTGTTAAGAATAGATTTCCCATAAAAATAGATATTGTCTATTCTAAAATTTTGGTTGAAAAGAATTCCATTCTGTGTAAAAGAAAAAAATTGTCAATGTTCATCTTTTCTCCTCTTTATTCAGGAATTTAAACCTCAGCAGTTAACTTCTAGTGAATATGACTGCCTGATTAGAAGCAGAGCCCCCTCCCCAAAACTCAAAACACATAGAAATATTGAAGAAAAGACTAATTTTTCAGAAAGAATGGTTTAAAAATACATACAGCCCACCTTGAAAACAAAAAGGGAGGTCAGGTGCGGTGGCTCACACCTGTAATGCCAGCACTCTGGGAGGCAAGGTAGGTGGATCGCTTAGGCTCAAGAGTTGGAGAGCAGCCTGAGCAAGGGTGAGACCCCCTTTTCTACTAAAAACAGAAAAACTAGCTGGGCATGGTGCTGGGTGCCTGTAGTCCCAGCTACTCAGGAGGCTGAGGCAGGAGGATCGCTTGAGCCCAAGAGTGTGAGGTTGCTGTGAGCTGTGATGATGCCATGGCATTCTACCCAGGGTGACAGAGTGAGATTCTGTCTCAAAAATTAAAAAAGAAAAGAAAATCTCTGGGTACTAGACACAGAGAGGAAACTCCAGAGCCTAAAAGAGGATCAGGTATTGAAGCTGAATGGCCCAAAGAGGTCTCAGCCTGAATGTTCCTTGAGGGATGTGTTTGAAGGACAAGGAATCCTGATGTCTAGATGGGATCTAGAAAATGCGGAAGCTGGATTTGCTCTCTGCATGAATGTGGTGGTGAAAAGAACTGCCCCATCTCGGAGAGGGATACAGAAGGGTTGGGTCACTGATAGAAAAAAGAATCAAGTCTCTGCAACGTGTGGGTGTCAAGTGGTATTTTTACAATCCTGTGAGTCTTTGACCAAGACATTAAATAAAAAAACGATGTGAAATCCCCAGGGTCCAGCAGAGGGAACTGCAGAAACATTCCACAGGGACACCACAGGCAACCTGGAACTCGGGACATGGCCGAAGATGAGCTCACAGTCAAAACTTATAAAGTGTACGGAGAAAATGACTGTTACAATGGACAGAAACCACACTCCAGGAACTACATAACCATGGAAGAATCTATAAGAGAATGACAAAAAAAGAAAGAGAAAGAGAAGGAAAGGGAAGCAGAAACTACACAAATGGCTCACAAGCCCTGCCTATGTTCTTACTTTCTGCTCCCATTTCCTCATATATGCATATTTAATAAGTAGGTAGACTTGAGCATCTGTCTTTATAGACTTCTAGCTCTTTGAAGCCAGGCATCAACGATGGCGTATTCATTTATCTAGTCCCACGGCAGTCTCTGCTTGCACAGAGGAAACAGGCAATGCTATGAAAACATCATATACGTGGAATGTATTTCATTGCATGTCTGGGATCTGAATAGTACTGATCTATATTTTATTCTAAAGATGATAACAATAATAACTCCAAGTAATCATATTATAAGCAATAACTGTCTCTCTCTCTATATATATATATACACTCACACATATATAATCTGTCATGTTTAATACAATATTTTTAAAGCCCACATAGAACAAAGTGGGGAAGAAAAAGACCCATATGTAGCTCTGATAAAACAGCCAAAGCAAATAAAGAAACTGTAGATCATTAAAGGCAAGGCAGTAATTTTGGAAATAGATGTGGGTTTTCCTGGGCCAGCCAAGCATCTCTGAATGCTTGGCTGGTGCCATGTGGCAATAGAACCTTCCTTGCCCTTAGGTCCATGCCAGATCTGTGCCCCGGCCCCTGCCCCAACCTTGCATGTGTTTCTTTCTCTGCACTGCAACGTGGGCACCCCGGGGGCTTGTTCACGGCCCCCTCTCCTGTGGCACTTGCTGCCATTGCTGTTTGCGTAGGCACAAAACCTGGAGCACACAGCGTGTGACACAGGGGTGTACCTCACATCCCTTGTTACTCCCCAACCCACACTGGCACCATGCTGCACCCAGTTGGTGCTCAACCAATTTCCATCTCTATTGATGATGGGCCAGCTCTGTGCTATAAGCATGTTGCATTAAGTTAATTAAATCACAAAATGTCACAGAGGGATGGAGCTTATTTCCAGCTCCTTCTTTTTCACACGAGGGGCTTCTGGCACTGGGAAGGGCTTGTAACGGGCCAGTGGCAGAGTTGGGCCCAGACACACCTTATTTCCTTTGCAGTAGTCGCCACTGTCATTGTGATAACCGAAGCTGACATTTGCTGGGTTCACTACAGACCACGCACACATCAACCTCAAGAGACACTTCTTAGTATTGTGTCCCTGTTGCAATGAGGGAGCAGAAACTCAAAGAGGTGAGATTGCACAGGTCACCCAGCTCACATGAGTTTCTTCTCAGCAATTAATTACTCTTCAGTTCTGGTCTGCACGGAAACACACAAACAAGATCAAGGCCAGGCAGAGAAGAGTCACAGACAGTTATGGGCTGTGACTCTGCTCCCTAAGTTACTAACATTATTTAAGTGATTTTGCACTACTGTTTAAATAGAGGCCTTCTTCTAAAACTTTCCTTGAGTGTGCAGAATTTAAAATTGCCTGCTGAATAGCATTCATTGATAAGGATGGACTACTTGGTAAAATAAAGAAAAACAAGTGATTTTACTGGCGACTTGAGTACTTTTGCCTTCAAAAGTCAGACATGTTAAAGAACTGGGACTCTCTCCTATTCTGTCATCCCTTCATGAAGCAACACTATGCTGCTTAGATAACTTGTCTGTCCCCAGGAGACGTCTAGCCAAACAATTCAGCAAAAGGGTCTGCGCTGTTATGACAGAAGAGTAGCTACAAACATAAACAATAGTAGCAACACTCCTTTTTTTCTGAACGGAAAGCTTATTATTCTATCTACCTTCAAGCATCCCACAGCCCAAAAATGTAGTGCATAATTTTCCCTTTTAGTAGTTGCCATGTTAAAGAGTACTTGAAAATACCCAACCTCCCTGCAACAGTGGAAAAGAAGACAATAAAAAATTAAAAAAAAAAAAAAAGAAAGAAAAACAAAACAAAACAAAAAAATCTCCAGTTCCACCTCTAAGAAAATACTTCCCTAACACAACGTTTCTCTGAAATGAGATATTGTCACCCCAGGAAAATCTGTGGATTTGTTAACATTGCTATCTAATCCCATGCTGAATACTCAACATAAACTAATTCCACCAAACTCCATCTTATTCTGACCACAATGCAGACTTTCTAAATCTATTATTGCCTGTTTGTGCTTTCTCTTTAAACATTCCTAAGTAACAGGGCCTGAGCTCATAGAAAAGCTATGTTTTAATACTTTCATTTTATTTTCACGTCAGGACATTCTGTTTCAGACACAGACATAAAAGGCCCCTGCCAAATAGGCCTTTCAAAAACGTTTCCTGCTCTTTCCATGCTATTCTTCATAATAATGAAAATAAAATTAACACAGCTCTTTCTGTTTAACAAGGTAGTCCTGCAAACAGCATGGAATTGAGATCATTTTATTTTACTTAGGAGACTTTATACAGAGCACAGAGATATAAAAATTGGCCAGGAGGAAAGGTCTATATATACATACAGACTAAATATACTAAATATGTCCTTTTGACAGATGATAAGCATAAGATAAACAATAGAAAATCAGAAAACCTAAGAAAATTTAGCTGATAATTTTCAGTGACATATTACATCCTTGAAGGAAATAACATAGTTAAATACTGTATATTACTTAAAAATAACTGGATAGCAGCAGTGTTTAAAAATACAGCAATGATTAATTCACTTCCAGTGGGAAAATGCCTTTGATGATGTATTGAAACTTCGTTTATAATAACATTTACTGTTTTTTGGCACTGAAACAAATGCCACCCTGCATTCATTCTGAGGGAGCACGGCCTCTGGTCACAGACTGCCAGACACCTGCGTTCTTTTCAACACACGCATCACAAATGTCAACCTCGGAGGGCCGATGCCCTGAAGAGCGTTCTCCTCACTTAAACACTCAAACACGATGTTGATGTTGTGTATTTTTACGCAGCAACTCTTCGCATTTATTTGAATTCTACTCTTTCACTTGATAAAAGGTAGATGAGAGACACCTGGCGCATAAATGGGAACTGCTGTGTCCACCCCGGTGACAGTGGTGCTTCTATTCCAACAACACGCCAAACACCTATCTCCCTTTTAGGTCTGTGGGCCATCTTCTGCCTCTGCTGGAAAGTCCCCTCCCGATAGACCTGCATGGCTGAGATGTCTTGTCTAGAAAGAGGAAAACTCACCACCCAGTGAGGCGGGGCTTGGTCAGCCAGTCTCAGCAACTTCCTTATTACACAAAACACATAACCCCTTTTTCTTAAGGTGCACTCACAATGCGCTGAAATGATCTTATTCTCTTACCTGCTCATTTCCTTATTACCCTTCTTTATAAACTTTATTATATGAAAATACAGATTTTGTGAGAACAAGGACATTATTTCCACTTTATTCCCAAGGTCTAAGAAACAGTGCCTCCCACCCTGTGGGTGTTGGGTCAAAATCTGCTGAATGAAAACGTGGGATGTTGAGAAATCTAGTGATATTGCCACAGATCTTGGGGAGAAGACATTCATGTGTAACAGGTACGAGGAAGAAAATGAAGAGTAAGATGCAGCTGTGCCCTTGAAGCGCGTCCAGGCAGCAAGCGAGGTGCCTGACACATGCCCCAAAGAAGGTCCTGCCCTGCCCCTCCTCGGTCTCTCCTGATGAGCAGGAAGAATATCTAAATATGGTCATCCACCTGTTCTGGGAGCTGGCACAGAGGAAACTCTGCCATTACGCAAGATGACAGTGAAAACTACCAATGAGTCAACAACCCAATTAAACAGGCTGGGCTCAGTGGCTCACACCTGTAACCCCAGCACTCTGAGAGGGTGAGGTAGGAGGATCACCAGAGCTCAGGAGTTCAAGACCAGGCTGAGCAAGAGGGAGACATCCCTTGCCCCATCTCTGCTAAAAATAGAGAAACTAGCCAGGCTGGTGGTGGGCACCTGCAGTCCCAGCTACTTGGGAGGCTGAGGCAGGAGGATTGCTTGAGCCCAGGAGTTTGAAGTTGCTGTGAGCTATGATGATGCCAGGGCACTCTAGCCAGGGTGACAGAGTGAGACTCTGTCTCAAAAAATTAAAAATAAAAATCCAAGTCTAGCTTGTACGAATTGCCTGTCCACCAACTCAAACATTATCTGAGCCCTGCTTTCCCCAGGAATTTCTTCTGTGGCACTGCCATTGTGATACTGGCGTTTCTTTCCAGTCTCCTTCCATCTTCATCCTTACTCCAGGTGGCCCTCCTCCCTCATTCTGGCCTCCCGCAAGCCTGTCCCCTGCACCCGTGTCTTTCCCATTGTTGCTGATTGATTCCTCCTCCTGCTCTGACAGGTCCATTGTTGGGAGAAGGAACACCTGGGCGTACACTTGAGAAGATGCTATTCTTACTTAAAGCATTAATAAGAGAAACATCCTTCCCAGAAAGATAACTATTTTCGTGCTTTAATCTTTAGAATACAAAGCTCCTTCATTAAATTTAAACCAAAATATTTTTGTAAAGCTCAAATTTCCGAATTGGCATTCCTTCACATTTCTCAATTTACACAGTCCCTTTGTCAGTGGAAAACAGGGCATTCACTGCCTGAAATTGCTTTGTATCGAATGTGGCCTGCTCCTCAACTTGAGTAGGGGGAGCCGAGCTCTCGGAGTGTTTCTGTCCTGATTTTTCTTTAATTGTTTTGCACCTGCCTTCTCACAGAACCTACACATCTTTCCCCCTATCATCAGCATGTACCATTGAAATGCGGCACAATCAATAACACCTTCCTGGAAGATGTGTTAAAAGAATAAGGATATTTAGTCAAAAAGAAACAAAGCAGAGATTTGTGCTCATATCATGTTATTGATTTGCTCACCGGAGTCGAGGATGGCTCGCCCAATCAGACTTCCTGAAGCTGTAGTTCCTCTCCACGTAAATTATCTATCTTTCAAAACTCTTGTCAGGTAGAGTTGGGGAACGGAAAGGACTCATCTTCTGGAAATTATCTCAAATCTAAGAACGTAAACCCCAGCAACAGCATTTACTAGCAGTGAAATCACGGGCAATGTCTTAACCTCTCACATTACAAGGAGGATGATGACAGCGACTTCCCCTCGCGGGGCTGCCGTGGGAGCAAGTGAGACAGCAAAGTCCCTGGCACAGGTCTGTGCTCGTAACAGTTGGTTACTCGCTTATGACTTTTTCTGGAAGATTGTTCTGTTTTCACAACAGGATATTAAACCACATATTCTTCTCAATTTCCACCTCGATTGAAGATGCTTTCATTGATCACCTGATTACACCCCTCATCAATCTTCAAGAGTCACAATTCATTGTCTTTTACAAATTTAAATCAGACCTTGTCACTCCCCAGTTTCAAATCAGTGCATGACTGGAAACCATTCTAGTAAAAGTGTGTTCTTAAAGTCGACTCTTTGTCCCCTAGATTATAAACTCTAGGAGGGACTATGTCTGTCTGTCTGTTCACTGTCTGAGTCCCCGGAGCTCAACAAATATTCAACAAATAAATGAGTGCTCAAGTTTACCATCCCGAGTGGTGAGCGTGACAGTGGTGGCAGTGGAGCCTCAGTATCTAAGACGCCCTACCCGGCAGGGCTTGAATGACTTGCCCCACAGGACCACAGGGCTCCAGGAGACGAGGGTTTGTGAGTTTCCTGTATCTGCTCTGGTCCTGTTTCTGCCCTTGCTCTGAGACTTGGCTTTGGGTTTCTGCACGCTGCCTCAAGAAGACCTGCTCTAGCCTCATTTCCTTTGTTTCTTTACCAGGTGAATCTTGTGCGACTCTAATATCACCACATCTAAGCCTGTGACAACCCAACTTTGCAGTTTTCCAATGAAAGTTGTGTATTAACAATGCATTATTGCTTTACAGAACAGGTGGGGGGAGGATATTTTTAGAGTGGTGTGACATTTCCTTTCTTTACTGACTCTTGGCTGAATTGCTATACCGAGAATTGAGATTCTCAACCTACAGTTGGGATTAATGATGTACAGTTCATAAAAAAATTATCATTAAGGAAAAATGCAAACTAAATGAATGAGTCTACCCAATCTTTGCAAAAATAAGTCAATTAACAAACCTACATCTTGATTGGTTTATGTGGAAATGGGTAGATCAAAATTTTTGCTTATGTTCCCCGTATGATGATTGATCCTATATTTTTATTTTTCTGTTGAGAGAACTGTGAAAATAAACTACATCTAATCAGCTTAAACTGGCCTGATGGTCTCAAAGACTCAGCAAGGGCAGAGCTGCCTCCCAGGTTCCCACACCCTCAGTGAGTTTACCTGGTAAATCCCCAGTGCAACTGTTCCTATGGAAAAAAAAATTAAAAATAAAAAAGCATCTCAGAGCTGAGATTAGACTTTTAGACCCTCCTGAGCGATAATCCTTACTTCGACATTGACTTTCTTTGTGGGGTTTGGAAAATCAGTTTTCTCCTCTATAATACAGGGATAATAACGCTTTAGTCAAATGGATGCTGTGAGAATTAATTACTGTTCTACAGTTTAATGAAGATGGGAAGCCCTGTAAAAATATTGCTACTGCTTATAGGATTGAGGTCCAAAGACAAAGGCGTCACACACAGCAAAGAAATCAAAACATTGCAAAATCCCTACTGTTTCCCTCTCTTGCAGTGTCCCCCCTTTTTAACTCAGGTGAAAACTGGGCAAAACAATTTTCAAGGACACGTCCCCTTCACCCGTGACAAGAATTGAAATGCATCAATGGACCCACCTGTTCGTGATGTGCTGGGCCTTCACTTCTGCACAATGGAAGGATGCGAAGGCCTCAGCTACTTACTCATGAGGATCACAAGGGTAAGGAAAAGAAGAGCCTTTGTTTCTGTGCAATTCCTTTGACCCTGAACCAGGGTCCTTCTAAATCAATGGACGCCCTAAAGGCTAAATTTCAGGGAAACATCTTTTCAGCAGCACTTAGGGAGAGGGTGGTTAGATTTGAACTGCCAAGAAAAAAGAATGAGTCCTGTGGTAAAGTGAGAAGTAACTCTTTATAAAGATTGAGCCCTGTTCTAGGGAAACATGATCGGTTATAATAAACACCAAGAGCCCTCCAGACACTGCTTGTCTTAGCAGAAGGAATTTCCATATCCTCAAGTATAGTTTTGAAATGACGAGAGATAAGAGAACACAGGTCCCATAGGGATTAAGGAAGGTAGGGACTTGATTTTGTTCCAAAACCAAAATAAAGTAAGAGCTTTCGAGACACTACCTATTATCAGTTTGCACAAAGCTTATTTTTACAGAGATGTCAATCAACCCAGGATCCACAACTTAGGTTGAATGGAGAGAAAATACAATTTTCAGAATAGTTCTATAGTCTATCGCAGAGATCACAACTTTGAAGTGGCCTCTAAGAATATAAAAAAAGTAAGACTATTTTGACTGTAGAGGCTCAGCCTGTCAGCAGAACTGAATGTGATCCACAGGTTCTACATGAACACGTTCTGAAAGTGGGGATTTTGAGTGTGGGGCCTGGCCTACTATTGGTGTCCGTTCCTGGTACCCCAGTTTATGTGTTGTCGCTTAAGATAACCAGGTGTGCCTTTCCTTAGAAAGAGGATATGGATTCCACAACCCTCAAGACTCCCTCCAATTTTATTTTTCAAAGCTCCTCCCCTTAGGTGTAAACCTTAGATAGGGAGTAGGAAGACAAACAGGGAACATTTTTCTAAGTGTGTCTGATTTTATATGAATAAAGGGGGAGGGGACCCACACTGACGGGACCTTGCTCTCTGCCACAGGTGACATCTCTCTGTGACCCTCTAACTGCCTTTGCTTACTCATTTCCATCATGGCTCAGCAGCTTTCTGAGTGACTTCTGGGTCCCAAGTCTTCCATTTCCCCTTGGTCAATGGTCCCGTACTTTCACATTTATATTTTGTAAAAAGAAATCATTTTGGTTTCACTTCCCCTTCCTCTCCCCTTTTTTCCTTTCCTGCCCCTGCAGACATCTGAATCCCCTTTGGGACTAGGCGGCCGGAGCTAGGACTTGCCTCACCCATCCCTGCTGACTCCCGACTCACCAAAACGCCACTGGACCATACAAATTCTGCCACAGATTTACACTCATGCACAGGTAAGGGTAAGCTCTCAAATCTGCAAGAAAACTGGCACTACCAAATTGTCAGTTTTAAAATTTCTGTATTTATTTATTAATTCCTGCACTGTGAGTTCTTCAAATAATTTTTTTAAAGGATGGTAAAGTTTAAATACATTCCCTTTCTCTGTAGAGTAAGTAAATAGCTCATGACATTTTAATAAACTTTCCCAATTAAACTGTTTACATTTCATTTAATTGTGTCACTTAGGTATAACAAATGTGATGTAGCCCTTGGATTATCAGGTGTGGCACTTAATTGCTGTGAAAACCACAGCTCTTCACTGTTTATCTTCATGCACACCAGTCACCTGGAAGTAGAGTGTTTGTGTCTCCCCACTTTTCTTACTAAGGACGCTCTGATTCCGAAATAACATCAGGTGACTTCCTCATGATCTTGGCAATTTTTATTCAGAAAAAAAATGAAAGGATTAGAACGTGGGGATCTCCAAAAGCAACTTTCGAGGTATTTGAACGGCTCTTCTCTCTGGCCTTCATGGGGAGCTGCTAGAACAACTCAGTATGACCTGGAAACGTGTACAAAGTAGAGTTACTGCCTACAGTGACATGGATGCAATCATACAGACTATGTGACTTGTAACTGCATGTAGATGATGACGATGTTTAAACATCTGGGTACTTTAAGAGTGGGTGAAAGGGAGAGTCAGCAGAGCAGTCTTGCTGGGAATTACCCTGACTAGGGGCAGCTCTCAACAAAGCCTTCTGCAGAAAAATCTTCAAAAGCAGCCTTTAAAGCTAATATTGTATTCATTTAATTTTTTTTTTTTTTAGAGATAGAGTCTTTCTTTGTCACCCAGGCTGGAGTGCAGTGGCATGATCATAGCTCACAGCAGCCTCACACTGCTAGACTCAAGCGATCCTCCTGCCTCAGCCTCCTGAGTAGCTGGTACTACAGGTGCTCCCCACCACACCTGATTATTCTATTTTTAGTAGAGACAGGGGTCTCACTGTTGCTCAGGCTGGTCTCAAACTCCTCCCTCAGGCAAGCCACCTAGAGTGCTGGGATTACAGGTGTGAGCCACTGTGCCTGGCCTTTTTTCCCCGTATAGATGGGTTCTTGCTGTGTTGCCAAGGCTGGTCTTGAACCACTGGACTCAAAAGTGATTCAAAATGCTGGGATTACAGGCATGAGCTACTGCACCTCGTCTTTCTTTTCTTATTCTCTTAAATAAAAACTATTATTCTTTAACTGTGACTTTGTTATTTGAGAAACCTAAAAGTTTAGAGTTAAGTCAGATAAAGAAGGTGTGTATAACTGAAGACACTGTGATAGGAACACAGGGCGACAATGTTATTAGACCACATTCCTGCATGTCCCCTGACGGGGGTGCCACTGAGGAGAAGATGTCCCTCTCGCAACACTGGACCAGCCACAGCCACCTGGGGGGGGGGGTCACTCTGTGAAAGGCAATGTTCATTTTAGTGGTGGAGTTCTGGAAGGTTTTGATTTTGACATAGTCTTTTAGAATGACAACTTGCCAGTCCAGAGCCTTCCCTAAAAGTTTAGTGTGTGTTCCACAAATATTTATTGACTGAGTCACTGTTTGGAAAAAAATGACATAAGTTCTAAATACTATTTACTATTTCCTAGTGAGGGGATAACTATAATTATTATTAGCCAGTAACTGATATATTTTTTGAGGTCTCAATATTATATTTTGAGTGTAGCATCTTGATTTGTTTTTAGATGTTATAGACAGTATGTTAGAATAATTCACCTATTTATCAGTGAATAAGAAAACCTTTATTTGAGAAGTTTAGGGTATTTTTTCAGTAGAACCATTTTATAATTGGGGTGAACTATCAAAAACAAACAAAAGCATAAAAAGAAACTGTTACTACAGATTGTCCCCCCAACTGTATAATTCTCATTGTAGGTAGACATTATTTAATAGGCAGTAAATTTATTACATCAGGTTATCAAGTTGGCTATGTGGAGCTGCTTGTTCTGATACCTATTTTTTTGTTCTCTTTCATATTACTAGTCAACACAATAGAAAAAGGGGAACTCAAAAAATAATGTTTTTAGGGGAACCCTTCTATACTGTTGGTGAGAATGTAAATTAGTATGGCAACTATGGGAAACCACATGGAGGTGCCACAAAAAACTAAAATCAGAACTTCTATATGATCTAGAAATTCCACTACTGGGTATACATCTAAAGGAAAGGAAATCAGTGTATCAGAAAGACAGCTACACTCCCATGTTTACTATAAGTATTCATAATGCCCAAAATACGGAATTGATCTGTGTGCCCACCAGAGGATGAACAGATAAGGAAAATGTGGTCCATATACACACTGGCGTATTATTCAGCAATAACAAAGAAAGAAATCCTGTCATTTGCAGTGACATGGATGCAACTGGAGGTCACCGTGTTACGTGAAACAAGCCAAAAGCAGAAAGACCATTATGATGTACGGGAGGTCACCGTGTTACGTGAAACAAGCCAAAAGCAGAAAGACCAGTATGACATACAGGAGGTCACCGTGTTACGTGAAACAAGCCAAAAGCAGAAAGACCAGTATGATGTACGGGAGCTCCAGTGGCGGATGCCGTGAGGATGGAGCGCACACTGGAGGTTAGAGGCCAGGGAGAGAGGGAGGAGGGAGGCAGAGAAATGGATCAACGGCTACAAATAGTCGGATAGAAGAAATTTGACCTAGTGTTTGGTACATCAGTAGGGTGAGTATAGTTTACAATCATTTATTGTATATTTCAAAATATTGTATATTTCAAAATTGGAACGTTTCTAGCAGAAAAGACAAGTATTTAAAGTGATGGATATCCCAATTATAGTGATTTGATCTTTAAAAATTATATGAAGATATTATAAATGATCACATGTACCCCAAAATATGTACATCTATCACGTATCAACGTTTTAAAAAAACTTTCTTAGAATATTTGTAAAAATCATTTTTAAAGTTTACAAGTGGCTCCCGAGGTGTTCCATAAATTATGTGTGGAAAGCCAAGCACCCCAGCCAGATGTGCTCACTGGCGTCTACGGCCAGAGTCCCCAGAATTATAACGTACGCCACTGCCTATGGACAGCGGCATTCTGGCACCTCGTTTTCTTCTTATCAATTATAGGATCTCCACTATCTTCTAGCTTGGGGTGCCACTGAAGCGTGGAAAACACAACTGGCTTTATAGACAAAGGCATCTGCCTTCTCTAAATCCTAAAACATTTGAAAGATACTTGTGATTTTTCCACAATAAATGCAAAACCAACCAGACTAAAAGCACAGTACTCCAAAAATAGTTTTTAGTGCAAATGAAAATGTTTAACATTGAGTTTCTGGAGCCATTTCCCAACAACTAAAGCTTTGTCCTTCTCAGATTGATGTTTATGTAACAAATGCTAGCCGAGAAGGGGAGAGGGGTGGGTTTCTCTGTCAGACTAAAATCCTTACATTGGTTTAATAGGTAGTCACTGCAGGGTCTTTTACTAAAATGATTCCATAAGATGGGTGTAAAACTCAAAGATTTGCTCTATACACTGTGAGATTAAAGTCTACAACACGTGTACAGTTACAAGTAACAAGCCGAAACTCAGAAAGCAACTTAAATATCTTATTCTGACTTCTTACATAATAATACCTCTCTCTTTGAATTGCAAATTAGCCCCTGGCCAGTTTTCCTTTTTGCAGTTTTTTTTTGTTTATTTGTTTTTTAGAGGGGGAAAATGGCTTTCCTGCAAACACTGAGCAATTGAAAGTATATGGTAGAAGTGTTCCCTTTTCTGCACACACTTCTACACTGCTGGTGGGAATGCAAATTAATACATTCCTTTTGGAAAGATATATGGAGAACACTTAGAGATCTAAAAATAGATCTGCCATTCAATCCTATAATTCCCCTATTAGGCATATACCCAGAAGACCAAAAATCACATTATAACAAAGATATTTGTACCAGAATGTTTATTGCGGCCCTATTCATAATTGCTAAGTCATGGAAAAAGCCCAAGTGCCCACTGATCCACGAATGGATTAATAAATTGTGGTACATGTACACCATGGAATATTATGCAGCCTTAAAGAAAGATGGAGACTTTACCTCTTTCATGTTTACATGGATGGAGCTGGAACATATTCTTCTTAGTAAAGTGTCTCAAGAATGGAAGAAAAAGTATCCAATGTACTCAGCCCTACAATGAAACTAATTTATGGCTTTCACATGAAAGCTGTAACCCAGTTACAACCTAAGAATAGGAGGAAGGGGGAAAGGGAGGGAAGGGAGGGGGAGGTGGGCAGAGGGAAGGGGATTGGTGGGATTACACCTGTGGTGCATCTTACAAGGGTACATGTGAAACTTAGTAAATGTGGAATGTAAATGTCTTAGCACAATAACTAAGAAAATGCCAGGAAGGCTATGTTAACCAGTGTCAAAATGTGTCAAACGGTCTATAAAACCGGTGTATGGTGCCCCATGATCGCATTAACGTACACAGCTATGATTTAATAAAAAATAAAAAAAAAATAAGAAGAAAGTATGTGGTCTTTGTGCCTAAATGAGAAACGCAGTGAGTGCTCACATGCACTGATGCTGTCCTTTTTACATGATGTAAGACGCCAAGATTGACTATGCTTTTCCTCATGAGTATTCTTTTTAGATATGCTATTGTCTAATGAAGTCATTATAAATCACTTAAAAATGTTCATATAAATTGTTTGGCGAGGTTTAGCAAACAACCTATTTACCATTAAGTTCAGTAATAAGCTCAGAACTAAGAAAAATACAGGTGGTAGGATTTAATTCTGATTTAAAAATACACATATGGGCTCGGCACCCCGTAGCTCAGTGGTTAGAGGGCTGGCCACATGCACCGGGGCTGGTGGGTTCAAACCCGGTCCCAGCCTGCTAAATAACTATGACAACAATATCAAAAAGAAAAAAAAAATAGCCTGGTGTTGTGGTGGGCACCTGTAGTCCCAGCTACTTGGGAGGCTGAAGAAAGAGAATCGCTTAAGCCCAAGAGTTTAAGGTTGCTGTGAGTTGTGATGCCAAGGCACTCTACTGAGGGCGACATAGTGAGACTCTGTCTCAAAAAAAAAAAAAAAAAAAAATACACATATGGCAAGGGAAGGTGTCTCACAGCTGTCATCCCAGCACCCTGGAAGGCAGAGGCAGGAGGATCACTTGAGCTCTGGAGTAAGAGACCATCCTGAGCAAGAGTGAGACCTGGCTCGACTCTAAATAGAAAAATTAGCTGGGCATTGTAGAGGGCGCCTATGGTCCCAGCTACTTCGGAGGCTGAGGCAGGAGGATCACTTAAGCCCAGGAGTTTGAAGTTGCTGTAAGCTGTGATGCTACAGCACTCTACTGGGGAAGACAGAGCAAGACTCTGTCTCAAAAAAAGAAAGAAATGCAAATTATTGAGACCCATCCAGGATCTAGGTGGGACCCAGTGCCCTTAACAAGTCGTCCAAGTGACTGTGCTGCAAGCTGGAGTGAGGGCTGTGCCAAGTGTAATAACCACGACGCCCTGCAAGGAAACATGGAAAACATTCAGAACCTTTTCTGACACCAGTTCTACTTTAACAGAGCTCCGTGAGGAACTGAGAGAGGAAAATGGCACTTGGGGGTAGCTTTTAAAAAAAACAGTTATTTTTAAAGCAGTGTTTGAAAAAAGAAAAGAGTAAACTAAAAATAATAATCCAACAGAATTTGGCGTACAACGATTTCCATTTAATTTGGCGTTCTATTGGGCTATATTGCAAATGCAGACACTCCAACACAGCTATTCTATATGGAAACAAGAATATCAAAATTCATCACATTTTTAAAATAAACACCTGAAGCAAAATCTGTAACATGACTGCAATGCCGCGGTCGTTCTCTGGATGAACGAACTCACAAGAGAGAAGTGGGAAAGCACTTTGACTCCTTCAAACTGCTGTTGAGCTTCTTTACGGACAATATATTAAAATTTGGGGAGTTGTAGGATCTTAAGGAGCAGAAGGAATACATTTCCAGTTTAGAGTTTTATCTGTAGCATGCAGCAACAAACATCTACTCAAAAATTTTAACAGGTGATATATGTAGTCGGTGATGTGATCCTCAGCTTTAGTAGAAGATCGGGCAGTTTTGTTTCAGAAGAAAGTCTCTAAATTATTAAATTGTACCTAAGTAATATATTATCACCCATTCTCACCTTGTGTGTAACTAGCCCCACACTTAAGAAAGGCTAAAATGGGGCCCATAAAATGTTCCATTAATAATTTGATCCATACTTCTTTATAGCCAAAGGCAAAAAAAGACAATTATCTTGTACATTTTTATTCTTAAAACTGTCGGGCTGAAATATTTCAGAATTATCAGAATTACCTGAGGGAAGCCCTAGAAGGGAGGAGCATTGGTTTCTTCATCATTTTCACAAGGCCTGGAACATGCATGGATGTTCAGGAGACAGTGAAGAGTGGGTGGCCCTTGGCAGGAAGTCTCAGGGTATTTCACACGCCCTGGAGGGGCACCGCAGAAACACAGGTTTTGGAATGAAATGTATTACTAAATAGTAGAAAGATACACAAAGGACAGGTAAGGAGGACTGAAGAACAGGCGCAGAGGATTGAGGGATGTGAGAGTTAAGTGGTGTAGTGCAGGGTCCCATATACCCAACACTGCTAGAACACAACTATTCATTTCTTCAGTCTTATCACGTAGAAGAATAAATAACATTGTATTAACCTGGATGGAGCTGAAATACAGTCTTCTCAGTAAAGTACCACAAGAATGGAAAAGCAAGTATCCAATGTACTTAATTCTAATATGAAGCCAGTAGACAAACTAAGACACACAAGAGAAAAACTCAATTCAATTCAAGCTGGGGAGAGGAAGGAAGGGGGGAAAGGGGAAAAGGAAGGGAGAGGGGCCGGGATGGGGGAGCTCCCACCTAAGGGGCACAGCTCCTGGGTGTGGGACACAGCTACAACAGGGACCTGACCTAACAAATGCAAACATGTAACCTAATTCTTTGTACCCTCAAATTAATCTGAAATTTAAAAAAAAAAAGAAAGAGAAAAGAAACCAGAATGAAGAGTGTGAAGGTTTCAGAACTAGCTGTGAAAGGACCGAACATAATCGGTCATTTCTCTGAACTCAACTTCTCCCACACACACACAGAAGCCCGACGCCAGCAGGCTGTGTGACCCCCGAGGGACCTTTGAACACACACTCTGCCACACCACACTGGGGACTCACTGTGGCCACACGCTCATCTCTGAATCTGATCCAGACCTGCTGACCAGCCGCCAAGTGCTGGCTAAAGATGTTACAAGACATGCAAGCACTTCTGGTGTTTCAGAATCTCTGTTGAACAGTGTAACACACCATTAACTCTCCAGAAGTGTTGATTTTCATGTCCTTCCATTATGATGCTAGGTGAATGAACAAGAAGGGGGGCCCTCGGTTAATTACTTTATAGTCAGACTCTCCTTTCTTCCAACGTTGGTCAGCTTTCTTCTTAACCGTCTTCTGTGAAACATCTGAAAATGTTCATGAGGTTTATGATTTGGGGTACATATGGGCCTACGGCGGTCCTGTGGGTTCAGACGGTCTTAAGAGATTTCTCCAATAAAAGAGATACAGATTTAACACGTGTAAGGGGAAAGCCAACAGGGTCCCAGAGGTCTGTCATCTTAGCCAAATGACACAAAAATGAAGCTTCAAAATCTAAATTATACACAGCCCCTGAAATTGAGGGTAAAAACGGGCTTCTCTGGGCTGCAGTTTGCAATTGTCTGAAAGTGTTCAGTCCCTTGTTCAGTGAGTTAAGTAGTGACTGAATTGCAGTTGAGACAAGTCAAGTCCCCGCCCTTATTTAAATATACACATATGATTTGTAAACACAACACCAAGCCCCAGGGCTTTTGGTTCACTCTTTTCTTCTGACTTTACTAGACTAGCATCAGAGCAATGGGCACTGGTGTATGTGGGGTATTATCTTCACATGTCACAGGAAATCTGAAACTGAAGACACAAACATGATGTGATAACGGAGATCCGAATGTTAAAGAAAAGAATAGGTTATGACCCAGGAAATAAAAGGCCTTTTACACACATCCGAATTCCCCCAGCTTAACATGTTTAAATGAAAAAAATTTGCACTTCAAAAGGATTACTACTTTCAGTATAACATCCACCTAAATAAGAGAAATTCTGCTCTGTTAAGCACAACTTTCTGCTGCTTAGAAAGACCTGAAGAATATAAAATATTCCAGCCCTTTTCAAGGCATCCACACCTGAACAATGCTAAATACAGAAGATGACTTCCCAATTCATTTTCTGAAGTTGACTGATATCCTTGTGAAATATTCTTATCTTACTCTCTTTTAAAATTTTTTTAAATTAGAATTTTTTTTCTATCATGTTTTTAAAGCTTCACTAACTACAAAAAACGGAAAAGATCCTCAAAAGGGGAAAGAATGGTGGTGGAAGAAGTGAAGGTGGCAAGTCCATGGTCATCGGAGAGTAGTAAAAGCCGCCCCAATCCAGCATGTCTTCACCTTAGGGCCGGATGCTCAGCACAATCCCTTGTTTGACAACACACACATAAATTTCACTTGGAGGTTAGGGTTTTGGATTTTACTCTCATGAGAAAACATGCTCCACCCAACTGGACGAGTCTTGGCATCAAGAAACTGATGTCCACTTCCATCTAATCAGTAAAACTTTCTATAAGAAAAGGAGTTGAATTAAAGGGAACAGTCCAGAGGGGCAAGGACGTGTGGGCTGACTAAAAGCAAACATAAAACACACACAGTTTACACATCAGCTTTAAGTTGGTCAAGTAAATTATTTTGATAACTGTTTTTTTTTCTTTCAAAGAGTTTACTTTTTGCTATACACTGTATTTTTTGAAAGCCATTTACTGGGTTTACAACATCTACTATCTCAACTCAGAGGCAAATGTCACTTCATCTTCCATCCCTCTTGTAAGCATTAACTTAGTTTAAACGAAATAGATGAGATAAAGGCAATTAATCTTTAAAAATTAAAAGTTTGCTTCAATTTAAAAAGATAATATCTTTATTTTTCAGAGAGGCTAAGATTGTGGAAAGGGCAGGAGTGAGGAAATTTAAGAAAACAAACAGTATAAAAAGAATCAATTTTTTTTAACAAAGAAAATATTTCTTTGTCTGAGATATAGGAATTAGGCCTCCCATGTAAGTGGTCTGCTTGCTTAAAGCCTGAGAAATTTTGACTAATTCCATCAACTTAGTTGCATAATTCTTGCTGGGAATGATGGATTCATGGGAAGGCAGTGTTTTCCACAGACCTGTGTTAAACCTTAAAGTAAAATGTTACAGAAGAGAGATCAAAGACACTATTGTTAAAGAAAAAATTCTGAAGGTAGTTTGGTGTCTGCAGGCAGCGTTGTTGAGGAAGCACGGCCAAGGCTTCTGATACAGAGAAATCTGGGTCCCAATCCTTGCTCTACAAATTCTGAGACTTTGGGCAGACTTTAAACTGCATGAAGCTGGGCTTCTGTGTCTGCCAAACAAAAGGTAACCATTTTTCCCAATTGAAAGGACTGTTGTGATGTGATTAAGTGAGGCACACAGTAAAGCTCCCAGCGGTTAACAGATACTGAAAAAATGCCACGTTGCTTCCTTTTATTAGCCAGGTGTCACTTTATGTATAAAATTTCTCAACAAAACTACTGAGCCCAAAGGTATCCCAGAGCCTTTTTATAGTAATTATGCAATTTAAAGGTACAGGTGAATTTTATGAGTACGATAATCCTCTGCATAACAGTGATCTGGGGAAAACAGCAGTAGGAAGAACTCTGAAGGTCTAGGAAGGAAATGTTAGCAAAAAAAAAAAAATATATATATATATGATTTAAAAGTCAGTTGCTCAATAAACAGAAAGTTAGTAGTTGTGTTTATTGCATTCTTGACTTTAATATTCATGTATTTTAAGTATGCTGATTTGCCAACTGCGCGCTAAATCACACCGTTATTTAAATGTTTCTCCCCTTCCAAATTTCCATGAAAGCAATTTCCACTTTCACAGCAGTGTACATCTGATGGAGAGATTTTCGAGGTCTTAAAAGCTTTGCACTTCATATTTGTTTGACCTATAAGGAGCATAATAAAAGAAAGTCATGTCTGTACTTAAATAATTAAGAGTAATTGACTGATCTGGGCATGTGACATTATCAGCAACCACATTTTAATTCAAATGCAGATATTCGAGTTAGTGTACTGAAAGGAATAAAGTAAGTCTTTGTAGTTGACAGATCTCACTCACTCACTCACGGTGCCCAAGAATTGTATGCACCGTGCAAGTTTTAAACTCTAAGTTGGAGAGAGCATTTTTAGGGATAAGATACAAACTGCCAGCATATGCATAGTATCATGATACTTAAACAGATTTCTCTTATTAGGAAGATAACACTTATACCTGGGGGTAAAAACAGAATTCCAGCGAATACTAAACAGTCAACCATCTCAGTGGTAAAGGGCAGCTCTAATCACACTGGGAAGGAGGCTGGTATGAGAAGGCGTGGCGGTAATTTCATTTTCTGCCCACACACTTCCATTTTAACAGTAAAAGACGACTTCCCAGGGTGACTTTCTGAGTGAAAGGGCTTTTTTAGTTCCCAAAACTGGTAAGTGGAAAATGAAGACCTCAAAATGCAGCCCTTTAAAAAGGGTTTATCCCCCTTCCCCATATTCTTAGGTTATAACTGGGTTATAGCTTTCCTATGAAAGCCATAAATTAGTTTCATAGTAGGGCTGAGTACATTGGATACCTTTTCTTCCATTCTTGAGATACTTTACTAAGAAGAATGGGGAGAGGGAGGGAAGGGAGGGGGGAGGTTGGGCAGAGGGAGGGTGATAGGTGGGATTACGCCTGCGGTGCATCTTACAAGGGTACATGTGAAACTTAGTGAATGCAGAATATGATTGTCTTAACACAATAACTAAGAAAATGCCAGGAAGGCTATGTTAACCAGTGTGATGAAAATGTGTCGAACTGTTTATAAAACCAGTGTATGGTGCCCCATGATCGCATTACTGTACACAGCTATGATCTAATACTAATAAAATAAATAAATAAAATAAAATAAAAAGGGTCTATCCGTTCAGAGGAAGATTGGCATCCCTTCGTGAGAACAGACATCCCGAAGCAATTCTGCTGACTAAGGAGAAAGGCTCTTGTCACTCTGGTCTTTCTCTGTTACAGACATTTAGATATTTAAGAAAATCAAACGAGAGCAAACCCTTGTTTGCACAGGAGATTATTACATCCGTCTGAAAACACGGCACCATTAAATAAACCTTCTACTAGAATTAGCGTGCAGTTGATATAGGAAACCAATTAACTGTTCCATATTTAACATCCTGTGCCTGACACAAAAATTTCTAGAAATGTGGATTTTTTTAGTCAACAGAAATATAAAAGCTCTCATTTCAAAAGATTAAATCTTTAATAACCTGGAAAAATTCGGTTAGCCAGAATGACTGATTTCCTGGACGTTATAGTTTAGATTTCACTCTACTAGCTGGAAATCATTCACATATACAAATTCTATGGCCCAAATATGAACCAAATTCATGAGCAATTTCCCTACCAACAGGTGGTATACTGACATGGAAAGTCCGGCTTTGGCAGAGGAAAACCTAAGTGGGAAATCTGATTCTGTGCTTTGGGAGGGTGTTGCCTTCCTGTTTCTCTTTCTGTTCAGTTTCCTCATCTGCCAGAGATAATAAGGATTGGTGGGTAGTCTAAAATAAAGGCTATAACACTGAAAAATTTACTAAATTCACATAAGTAGTTTGCTTGGAAATAAATTTTAAAAGCTAATTGAACATTCTTACCTAGAAGGGATCACAACTGCTCAAATTATTTGCACCTCCCCACCTTGCTGGGGGAGGTATCCGTTTCCCACCCCACTGGCTGTGTGACTTGTCATGCACAAGAAGATGTGAGCATGACAGAAGGTGTAGTCAGTGTAGGAGCAAAAGATTTAGAGCCGTGTCTGGTCCACCATGACTGCTCCCCCCCACCACGTAACTCACATAACATCAGTATAAAAAACAAGCCTTGGCTGTTGGAAGCTGTGTGACCTGGGGGCTATTTGTTACCACAGCATAACCTGACAAAGGCTTACTGACCATTGCAGTGAGGTCACTGCTTGGTGGCAGGCAGCTGTGGAACACTGAATAAAGCACAGCCTTCAAGTGCAGCTGCCCTCTGGCTGTGTGACCTGGGCCACTGCCTAACCCCACATCTCTATTGCTACAGCCAGGTGCAGTGGGGGAGGGCATGCATTCTACCACTTGAGCTGTGCAGAACTATGCAGTTGTAGACAAGTTACTCAATCTCTGTGTTTTGATTTCTTCACCTGCAACTTGGGAATAATAATAATACATACCTCACAGGGCTGTTCTGAAGATTAAGGGAGTTAAGACGTGTAAGGTTTACTGAGGAGCACATCACACATATGCTAAACACTCAATACCCATTCCTTACATTATTGCTCTATTACTGTTATATTTATTACTTAAAGGTGTTAGGAAAATTGCAGTCCAAACTAGAAAGTGCCAAACAAGTAAATATGGTTATGATGAATATTCCTCATACACTTGAACCCTTTAGAACAGTGTTTTTCAACCTTTTTGATCTCATGGCACACTGGAACCTATATACCCCGTTTCCCCAAAAATAAGACGGTGTCTTATTTTAAGGTGTGCTCCCAAAGATGCACGAGGTCTTATTTTCAGGGGACATCTTATCTTTCCTGTAAGTAGGTCTTATTTTCGGAGGATGTCTTATTTTCAAGGGAACAGGGTAGTTAAACTTCCACATCACACTTAAATGATATTGATCAAAAAAAGAGTAAAGAGAAGAATATACTTCCTGTGCTTTGAACTTCTTTTGAAAATAATTTAATTAATGATCTTTAAAATCTTTTGAGGCACACCTTAGATCCTTTCGTGGTACCGCAATTGAAAAATCACTGCTTTGTAAGTTATGAGGAATCCTATAAGAACCAGGATCTTTATTGGGGTCACTGCTGTATTCTAAGCCTGGGACGTAGAAGGCTAGTAACTATCTGTTGAATGAAGGAGGGAAAATTATGGTACCCTTTCTGATCCACTCAATGCAGATACTATGTTAACATTCTATTCTTACTGAGTCTCAGCCAGTTTCATAAATCAAAGCTTCTTACATGCAAGCTTTTTTCAGGTACTGGGTATATTTCACTATCTACTTAAATTATCCAACTTACTAGATCTATGTTAAATAAAAATACCACATGTCATCACTTTTCAGCAGAGATCAGAGTAATTGCTGCTACACATTAGAAGAATCACCTTAAAGAATGTACTGTAATAATGTCTTTGATCAATGTACAATGGAGTACTTGTCAACATTTTTTATATTCTGAATTATGAAACTGGTCTAAGAATTTCAATTTTTTTCTTTGACATTAAGGCTACGACTACTGATATACTTTTGTAAAAAAAAAAAAAGTAACAGTATATTTTAAAAGCAAATTTTAACTGAAATATAATGAATAAAATGATGGAATTTGATTAAAAGCCCAAAGGCAATTATAAGTGATATATTCCAGATCAACTTTCAAAACCCCACCATTGAATGCCAAATTCTCTGAAAATCCCCTATTAAGTTCAATAATATTTTCTATGTTATTACCAAACAGCTAAGGTGTTATTGTAGTGGTTTTTAAAACATATGAGAATTTGCATTCAGAGCCTGGAGTACTTAGAGGGTAGCAATGCATTTGCTATAATTTGAGAAGTTATTTTTAAGACTGCCCACCAAAGTCAATTTTTTTTCCTCCCAATAATAACTTTGTTTGAATATTGAAAATAATTCTTCTTTTATTCATATCAAAGAATTATAAAATCCTAGAATTAGGGGTGTTCTTAGAGGTCCCCTGACCTACCATAGTTTATGTGCTGTTATATTTCATTTATTCACTATTTCAGCAAACTGCCAGGCACTGTGCTAGGGTGACAACATAGAGATAAAACCATCACTGGCCTTATAAATCTTAGAAGCTCATAGCTATCCAGCTTTGCCTACTACACTTTGTGGCTAGAAACAAACAGCCTCGGGAGGCGGCTTGGTCCATTCTTGGACAAGGCCAATGGTTACAGTTCTCCCTCTACTCAGGGCTGCCTGAAAGTTATTCTACGGAGCCCCCACCTAGATAGCTAGTGTAGGCATTCAGCATGGCTCCCTTGCTGAAGTCCTCTCTTTTGAAGATAACAATTTCCAGTTGTAATTGCTATTTTCTTTTCTTTTCTTTTTTTTTTTTTGTAGAGACAGAGTCTCACTGTACCGCCCTCGGTAGAGTGCCGTGGCGTCACACGGCTCACAGCAACCTCTAACTCTTGGGCTTACGCGATTCTCTTGCCTCAGCCTCCAGAGCAGCTGGGACTACAGGCGCCTGCCACAACGCCCGGCTATTTTTTTGTTGCTGTTGTTGTTGCAGTTTGGCCGGGGCTGGGTTTGAACCCGCCACCCTCAGCATATGGGGCCGGCGCCCTACTCACTGAGCCACAGGCGCCGCCCGTAATTGCTATTTTCAAACATATCACCATTCTGTGTTCATCTCCATGTCACTTTCTTTTTTCTTTTCTTTTTTGAGACAGAGTCTAGCTCTCTCACCATGGCTAGAGTGCCCTGGCCTCAGCCCATCTCACAGCAACCTCAAACTGCTGGGCTTAAGTGATCCTCCTGCCTCAGCCACCCGAGTAGTTGGGACTACAGGTGCCACCCACCACGCCCAGCTAATTTTTTTTTTTTTTAGAGACAGAGTCTCACTTTGTTACCCTCCATAGAGTGCCATGGCATCACAGCTCATAGCAACCTCCAGCTCTTGGGCTTAGGCGATTCTCTTGCCTCAGCCTCCCAAGTAGCTGGGACTACAGGCACTTGCCATAATACTCAGCTATTTTTTGTTGCAGTTTGGCCAGGGCTGGTGCCCTACTCACTGAGCTACAGGCGCCACCCTAATTTTTTTATTTTTAGTGGAGACAGGGTCTTGCTTTAACTCCTAAGCTCAAGTGAGTCTCTTGCCTTAGCCTCCCAGAGTGTTGGGATTACAGGTGTGAGCCACATTGTCACATTGTAACATCCCGTTTCAAAAGGTTCTAGCAGAGACTATGGTCATCCCATTAATCTAAAGAGTCTAAGTAACATCTGGATGGCCACAGTTCAAACCAAGGAATAAACTGGGCCACTACCATGGCCTTCCTTTAGGGGATATGACAATATTTGAAGAAAAGTACTGCATGCTGGAGAAATAACAGAAAATTAAAACAAAATTTACACCCTCAATAGAAATGTGTGGCTTACTGTTGGGACCACCTGAGAAGCAATATATGACACAAATAACCACAAAGAAATGAAGATAAGATAAATGCTTTGCTCTTTGCTCCTTCCCTTTTCTGAATGAGGCCGGAAGACTACATCACAGGAGAGAGAGCAAAGTTGTGAGATCTACTGTCTCAGGAGAATCTGGGCTGCTAGAAACAATTGTGTCTGGTTACCTGAAACAGTATAAAGGAACAAAGGCCACAGAGTAAGTAAACTCGTCCAATGATCATTTCCTGGGCCCAAAGAGAATGACTTCCGCATGCCACAGATCCTCAGTATTCCCACAGCAATTGGCCTTTGCTCGTTAAACAAACAACAGCATAGAGTAAGAGCTGATGGCTTTTTTTTTTTTAATGGTTCTGAAGCTTTTGCTTCATTCCCCAAACACTCGAAAGCATCACATCATTTAAGGAGATTAAAGGCATTTGTTGATTATAGAATGGAGACGTTAAAATTTAGAAAAACAGAGTCTAGAAATTTAATATCATGAAGAAATGCGAGATGCTCATGAATTTAATTAGAACATAAATAACATCCGGCATAGTTAATAAAGTTCAATACGATTTGATTTGCATGAAGATATGTTAACGTGAGGAGTGAAGTGATACCTGCAACCCCTTAGAGAACTGGGAAGTTGTAAAGGTTTCCTAATCAGGGACTTATTAGGTTGAACAAAAATTGGTTTTCTCTCCACAAGGTCAACCCACTGTAAGAACTGCAGAAACCCACAGCAGGCACTGTTGTCCTCCAGGCCCACTGCATGGAAGAGCTGGTGGCTCGAAGACTCCAGAAGGACACGTCTTCCTCCATTGCCTCTTCCCCTCAGTTTAGGAGCCAGGCCAATCGCCAGAGCTTACACATTTTACCACTTCAGAATGGGGAGCAAATATAATATTTGCTAATGTGTAAAAAAATGCATCTGAATGTGAAGGGCAGCGATTTGCACACTGCACAATTTCCAATAAAATGTGAGTGAACTCCCTCATTATGTTTCAAATGATTCCACTGGTCGGGATAATAAAATTTTTATAATTGAATCAACTCTGAGCTCAGGAGTTTGAGACCAACCTGAGTAAGAGCGAGACACTATCTCTATTGAAAATGGAACTAGCGTGGTGTGGTGGCAAGTGCCTGTACTCCCAGCTACTCAGGAGGCTGAGGCAGGAGGATCCCTTGAGCTCAGGAGTTTGAGACCAGCCTGAGTTAAGACCCTGTCTCTCCTAAAAATACAAAAACACCTAGTGGTGGGTGCCTGCAGTCCCAGCTACTTGGGAGGCTGAGGTGGGAGGACCACTTGAGCCCAAAAGACTGAGGGTGCTGTGAGCACTGATGAGGCCATGGCACTCTACCTAGGAACAGAGTGAGACTCTGTCTCCAAAACAAACAAACAAAAAGCTTTATCAGAAATGTAGGAGAAAACTGTTAGAAGAGAACAAAGTGTTGGATGGTATTTGATTCAAGGAATATTTATTGAGCGCCTGCTGCGGGAGGAGCACTGGGAAGTCATTAGTAACCCAGAGGAGCCAACACCATCCACCAAAGATTTCAGCAATCCAGGGCATGAGATTTCAGTGTAAGTATCAAGTCGTGAAGGATGGGGACAGATGAAGGGAACCACGTGGAAAGAAAATCTTCAAACCAGCTGCCCAAAGCCTCAAGGATGCCAGGGGATGATACGGAGGTGGGTGGTGGTGACGAGGGGACGTGGCCTTCAGAGACGGAAGAAATACCGAAGGGAGGTCAGTAGAGCAAGCCCGTGACACGAAGCCTTGAAAGTGCCACACTGCCCAGGGGCACAGGGGCCCGATCAGTGGGGACAGAAATTGGTCTGGTTTCAAAGGCATGTCAGCTGGTAATAAAATAGGCGCACTGGTGAGCTTCTCCAGTGGCACTCTGTAAACCCTCTACTCCCGGCTCTGTGATGGGCAGGGGACCCAGAAGGTTGCCTCCGTGGGAATGTCGCAAAGGAAGAAGACCCTGCTAGACAGACCCTGCCTCTCCCTGCTCTCACAAGCCCTCCAGGGGGCTGCTAGGCTCTGAGGGTCTTCAGGCACCTGTCCAAAGTCTACGGGAGAGGACTTGAAGAAAGGCTGCGGCATTTTCACTCTGAGCCCGGCACGCTGATGACACATGGTCCACTTCTACCCTTTCATCTCTAATCCTGACACCACAGTCTCACAATTTATTTAGCACTGGAGGGGCCTAAGAGGAGACTAGGATCAAAGTGAATCAGACAGGATTAATCCAGATAAGACAGAGGTTATGATGCTAGCCAGGAGAAGATATTTAAAGAATGTGGCGAGCACGCTTCTGCATTTCTCACACGAACCTGTCTCTCTCCTGCGTGCACGGCCCCTTCCGGCATCTCAGCTGACAGTCACGATAGGGCAAGCCCCACACAAGCAGCCTATTATTTATAGCTCCCAAACGCAGAGTCAGGACAGACTCTCTACATGCAGGGACTGTCGCTTTGGGATCTTTGGGTGGCGGTAGCTGGCCAGGCTCTTGATAAAGAATGAGTTTAAGGCAAAGGATGATACCCTTCTCCCCACTATAGAAGTCTCCTCTTGGGGTGGCGCCTGTGGCTCAAAGGGGTAGGGTGCCGGCCCCATATGCCAGAGGTGGTGGGTTCAAACCCAGCCCTGGCCAAAAACTGCAAAAAAAAAAAAAAAAAAAGAAGTCTCCTCTCTGCAGTTACCAGCAACTCAAGCTGTACTGCCCCACTTTGCTTTAGTTCCATCACTCTACAACTGTTGTAATAGCATCGCTTTTTCTCCAACCATTGTAATTGATGTTTTGTAAATTTCTTCCTAAACCTATTTCTCTGAGAAGTTTAATTTTAGAAAGCCAAATGTGTCAAGCAATCCACAATTAATTATCCTGTTTTTACACTTTGAAAATAGCCAACTATTTATCAAGTTTTGGTTTTTACTTGTAATCAGGTAGGTGCAATAATTTTTTCCCCATTAAAGCCTTTTCATGATTATTTGGGACACCGTATTACTGTAACAGCAAACATCAGGTGTTACTGCCCTTTCTTCTTATTTCATTTGAAGAGCCAGCAATGGTGCGTTCTTCTCTCTAGTCTCAGGCCCTATTTGGTTTGAAATCTTTTAGGTCTAATTTTCAACTAGACCCCTTTTAAGAAGAAGATTCAACAAAATACATTTTTTTTTCTGTAAGATAAACTCGGCTATTGAGGAAACCACTTATTTGTATGGCAATATTGAAGTTTTTGCAGCACACTGACTGTGAAGGCTATCGCATCATAATACGCTTTTTAGCAGTTTTTAGAAACAAAATATATTTTACTCATAATGGAAAGAATTCAATAAATTGAACACTGAAAGGGCCAGTAGTTATAATACTGTACAGGACTATAATCAAGATAAAAAAAAAAAAACACCTATGTGTCAGAGAGATTTTATTGTCATAGAAGGAGCATTTATCTAGACGAAATAGCTGCTCAAAAATTATAAGCTCAGTACTTCATCTCTGCCTCTCTGTTTCTGACGCAGAATGACTCAAGACATTAGCATGAGTCACTGGAGCAGGGGAGTGAACAAAAAAGATGGTGAGAAAATTACTTGTGTTTGCATTTTTATAAAACTCGTAATAATTTTCACAATTCTGTCATTGCCAATATCTAAAGTGACCATAGTTAAAAGTTACAAATGAAAAGATGAATTCAGTCCTCAGACATAGGCCAGGTCTTTCTCATGCACCTGCAGTCACAGGAACACTCACTCACTTGTTTGGTCAACACGTACTTACCGAGGGTTGACTGTCCGTCACTATCCTAGGCCCTAAGAGATTCAGCGGAGAATCATGTCCCCACCTACCAAGCTAGTGAGGGGTATGGCTAAGCACGAGTGACACACACAGGGGTCCCAGGGATGAGCGTGAGTGACACACAAGGGTCCCAGGGAAAGCTCAGGAAACACAGCCAGTATGAGCAGAGGGGCTGGTCAGCTGGGGCAGGACTGAGCAGGGCCCCGAAAAGATGATAAGGATTCGGCTGTGGGCAACTGGGGCAAAGTGTTCTGGTCAGAGGGAAGAGTGATTACAAAGGCCTTGTGGAAGAAATGAGCTTTATTGGTTCTACTTCTTATAATTCTTCTAAGTTGTTGGAAAATGTTGGGCAATTGTTTTGATAGAGACTCCTAGAATGGCTGGGATGGGGAGAGGGAAGGTCTGGGGTTCATCAGATCCCAGATCTCCATTCTGAGGACAAAGCAGCCAAGAAATGAAGAAAAGAAAGGTTTTGTTTATAATTTGAAATCCTGTTTCTTCTTTTCACTCCTTCATTTTTACGTGGCCCCACCATATTTAAAACCAAACCACCTATGGCCTCACTGTATGGAAAATAAAAGAAACCTCTATTTCAACCATGATAACTAGTATTTCCAGACATATTTGTCATTTTTCAGTCTGAATGCCCCAGGCTGGACTTGAAAATGTTCCAAAATTCCTTCAGGATTCTGTTACAGGTCCGCCATCTCTTATCTGAATCCTAAAACCTAGAAAGCAGAAAGCTATGAAAATAGAATGAAGAAAATATATTCAGTGATAAAACCTAACCTATACTGACTTATATACTCTTTATCTCCGTAAGTTTGAATATTCATGAGTTTCGAAGAAGAAATGTTAACACATTTAATTGCTATGTGTGGCCCCAGACTTTGTCAATTGTGATAACACAATTAGAGACATCTAATACATGTACCATATTACTTTTCTAAAATAAAAAAAAAAAAAAAAATCCAGAATTCCGAAAGAGTTTTGGCTAAAGGATGCTACAAGGGGCTGAATACATACACTGCATGCAAAATAGAAAGCAAGGCTTGGCAGGCCCTATTGCCTCTTTATTTACCGCCATTAGAATTACACTGCTTCAGCATCCACGCTTGTGACTATCAGATACCAATTTAAACTTTTCTGGACTCTTATGTTTCACTCCATCAAAAAAGTATCTTACTTCCCATAGCAAAATGACTTTGCTGAAACATTTTTGCATATAAATTATTTAACATATAAACACTTTAAATATAAATTTTACATTAAATAATTTAAAGATTATACTGGGAAAAGCAAGCATGTATGATCCATTATAAAATCACATGAAAGAGAAAAGAATGGTCTATGCATGGCCATATCACGAAAGGGAATCAGGCATTTCACAGAGCTGAAGTAACTGTTTATTAGAATTAATGTCCATATTATGAAGAGGCAGATGGTCTATTTAACCAAACATATTATAGTTTGTCATTCCTTATCAACGGCGTGGACTCAGGAGTAACAAGAGTAAGTGTGGCCAGATTTGCAGGAAGCTGTCTGCTAGGCAGCAATCCTTACACATGATATTCTAGAATTATTAGCTTTAGAAACAATGACGTCTTATCTAGTGGAAAGCACAACCAGTGTGAGCCGAGGGGCTGGTCAGCTGGGGCAGGCCTCTGAGCACGGCCCCGAAAAGATGATAAAGATTCAGCTGTGGGAAACTGGGGCAAAGTGTTAGGCTTGGGATAGTTATACAAAGCTTAGGATAATTATACTTCACTTGTTTGGTATTTTTAAGCAATAGCTCTAAAAATCTTTGTAGTAAAAGTAAAGTTTTGTTCTTCGGGGGAAAGTATATGACATGTTGAAGCTTCTAGGTTAAAGATTTGAATTGGAGGTGAGTCTGATCATATTCCTTCCTCTGCTGTACTTAGGAAAATCCCTTCCTCCCTCCTCCCTCAGATTTATTAATACTGGGAGTCAAGGCAAATGAAAATTTGATCATGTCACTTGCCTGTTATCAAACCCTTCCATGCTCTTCTTTGGGAAAACTTGGGACAAAGTTCCCCTAAACAGTAAGCTGCTCCAAGAGGACAGGAAAGGTTTTAGACTGCTTCGTTCCTTGCTCCAAACTAGTATAGCACTTGCACACACCACATGCTCAATTGTGACCCACATGGCCCATCGTGTGAATGAATGCCCGCGCGGACAGACCTTGACCTCCTTCCCAGGGCCAGGGCGTGCACACCTCATTGGGCTGCATATTCCGCCTGTGAAAGACAGCTTCTGTGGGGGTACATAGTACTTCCAGGGCAACGGCCCTCTCTCTGTAGGTTGCTGTTTGCTGTTTGCTATTCCTACCCCAAGTCTCAGAGCACCCTATCCTGTATCTGTGTACATAAGAGTCACCGGAAAACCTCTCAACAGCCACTGAAGATTTGGCTGGGTGAAATGGTTCATACCTGTAATCCCACAACTCTAGGAAGCCAAGGCAGGTAGAGCCCTTGAGCTCAGGAGTTTGAGAACAGCCCAAGCAAGAGCAAGACTCCATCTTTACCAAAATTAGAAAAACTACCTGGGTGTGGTGGTGGGCACCTATAGTCCCAGCTACCCAGGCTGAAGCAGGGGGATTGATCAATCCCAGGAGAGTTGGAGGTTGCTGTGAACTATGATGCTAAGGCAACAGAATGGGAAACTGTCTCCAAAAAAACAGAGATTTGCAGGTTACAGTCTTCCTGAAGAACCACTACCTACCTAAGACCATGCCTAGCCACATACATTTTTAAGATGTTTGAGAGCACAGATGTGGGGGGCATTTTTTACCTATTAAGATTTTGTTCCTATAAATGCCCATATGCTTTCAATCTGGAATATTGCTCTGCCCCAGAGGCAGTTCAGAGCTGTAATCAGCACAGGTGCTTGGTGTACCAAGTATGGTTCTTGTCCTCAAGGAGACCCAGAAAATGAGGGCCACTGGTTTCCAGTGAGGGCAAGAGATGGTGAGGGCCGGGCAGGGGTTACTAAGGAGGGTTTCGTGAAATGCTCTCCCTGCTTCTCTGCCTGATGCACTGATGGACTCTGCTTTGCCCACAAAGACCCCGTGGCCTAGAATGTTCCTCCCGGGCCTGTTTTCTCTGCAGCCTTTCAGATGCAGCCCAGGGCCATCTTGTCTTCTCCAGGAGGACCTCGCTGATCCTACCTTCCTGCAAGGGAGTTTCTCCTGCTCATGTTCCACAACATCTGAGTTATCTGAGTCAGCACACTTAGGAGACTGTGTCAGAATCCATCTTCCTGTCTCATGCACCTTCTCAAGAATAAGGACTGTGTCCCATCCCAAAACAGTATTCAGCACATAGTAGGTCTGTTGGTGGAAAGAATGAATAGAAATCTTTGCCGAATTTATTTCCCATGCAAATAATTGCTAGCTGTGAGATGTGGGCCAGGAACCTGTGGTTTAAGGAGAGGACCGTTCTCTGCAGGGCTGTCCCGTCCGATAACAGGGTCCCTCACTGTGAGGGCAGGCAGACCTCTGTGGACAGTGAGCTTGTATTCTCTCCTCTGAGACAGAGGATGGACAGAAAGACTGAGTTGAAAAGGCCAAGAATTGTTAGTGCAGAAAGATCTCAGAGGACCTGTGGAGGAGACAGGCTTTCATACTGAACTGGAGGTTTCTGCGTCTGTCACAGCCAGAAGCCCCTAAGCCAGCTATGCCCCTGTGGCTACTAAAGGGATCAACCACCCATGTCATACTCCCCTGTTGAAAGGGAAACAATTAACAGCAAAGTCAGAGGCCTGGAAAGCTGAAGAAGCTGCAGCTTGTGTGGAGAAAGACTTAACCAGGATAAAGCAGTCCCAGATAGCTGGAGTCAAAGCCTGTCCCCAAACCCAAGAGACTCTCAGGGAGTTCCACCAGACGGTGACATCTGCAGTTCCTTCTGAAGTAGAAGAGGATGGGATGGTTCCTCCTAAAGCGATTTGCTGCGTGTTCAGTGGTAATAATTGATGGTATCTTGTCACCCAGGACGTTGTCCTTTGGTAGAAGAATTTACCAAAACCCATCTCTGCAAGCTGGACAGACAGTACTGGAAGACCTGCCTGAAGATAAAGTGGAACAGTGGCCTACCCACATGTCGTATACACAGCCACGAATAAATGAAATGTATGCTGGAGAAGGAATCCAAACTTTTGTGAATTTTAAATGGTTTCCAGGATGTCCTCTTCCATAAGAAGCATAAAATTTTGAGTATAGCGTACTGCCAAAAAAGTATTAAATGCAGGCAGTCCACAACTTATGAACAGGTTGTATTTCAGAAGTTTGCTTTCCAGGCATCCATGTAGGAATTTGGAACTCACGTTTCCCAGCCGAAGTTGCAACATACGTGGCAGTCAGATTAACCCACCACGCAGGCAGAGTGTGGCTAGACGGGCGGGCCAGGTGCCTGGCACTGAGCACAGCAGGCCACCGGGGGCCGCTTTCTTTGTGACATCCACCCAGGGTGCTTACATTTTCTCCCACCTAGAAACTGGGGGGAGGCATCTGGAAATTCCCCTCCCTGCTGTGTCGGGCCCTTTTATTCCTGTTTTGCTAAGTAGGGAAGGGGGAAATGGCTCGGGCTACAGGTAACTGGGAGCAGTTTATGGGTGCTGGTGATGCATGTGGATGGCCCAGGGGAAGTGTGGAGGCTGTCTTTTCCCCCGGAGACCCTGCACACGCACTTCTGAGCCTATAATGTCTGCAGTAGTCCCCTTTCATCCATGGTTTCATTTTCCATGGTTTCAATTACCTGAGGTCAATTGTGGCCCGAAAACATTAATAGGGAAGTCTATTTCCAAAGATTCGGATTCATGAGGAGCATGACAGAATCTCACACTATCCTGCTCCCTTAGGCTCAGGACATGAAACAGCCTTTCGTTCAGAGTATCCACATCATATAAGCCACTGACTGTCACTGTGCAGGAAAACACACAGCGTGTAGGGTTCAGTGCCATCTGTGCTTCCAGCATCCACTGGGAGCCTTGGGACATATCCCTGGGATAAAGGGAGACTGCTTCTCTAAGTCTTTAATGGCTGGACAATCAAACTTACTAGGTGAACATGATAGATATGCAATAGACATTTTGTTAAAATGCCAATAAATTTGGTCTGGGGACAGGAACAGCAAGTGTAGGGGGACTTCTTCCCTTTCTTCCTTAACTTTGTCCAGTCTGCCATGAAGGAGAGGACTCTTTCCAGGACCAACACTCTGCCAGGTAGGAAATGAGAGCCACGGGCCTGAATAAAAGTGAAACTTTGAACTCTTTCAGCTGGAAGGGCGGGGTAATTATGAAGCCACCGTCCTGAATGGACATTTGTATATAAGCTACCAACAATTAATTTTTCCAAAGACCTCAAAACAAGACGGAGCAGCCCGGACCACCATAAGAGCTGAACGATCAGCTATCGGTGCCGGAACCTCCGTAAGAGCTGCACACAATCAGCGATATACCTCCGCCCAGATCCTGGTAAGAGCTGCACCCGCTGGGCCTCTGCAGGCCCTGACCAGGAACTCCAGGAGCCACACAACCCCTTGTCCTCCCTCCTGTACCCTCCCTGCCTCCATAGCAGCCTGCTGCGTACCCTCCGGAGCCCTCCTGCCTCTGTGCAGAGCCCTTCTCCTGGCCAGAGGCTGCTGGAGCCTTGGGCTCTCTGTGCCTAAGTCACTGAGCGCCAGGCACTCCCAGAACTGTGTGCGCACACACACACACACACACACACACACACACACCCCGAACCCTGTTGCTGGATCCGGGTGTGTTACACGCCGGAGCTGCTCCCACAACCAGAACTCCCTGGCTGGGGAAGCCCAAGAGGAGCTACACAGGGTCACTCCAGCAACAATAGAGTGATCCCGCTAGGGTCTAATCTTGGAGAGGCACCGCCCCAACTCTGAGGACAGCGAGAGGCAACAGTGAAAAAACAATCATGAGACGAAATCAAGGGATAAACTTTGGCAATATGAATAATCAGAGTAGATCAACTTCCCCAAGGATCAATGGGGCAGACACAGCACAAGATCCCATGAACAAACAAATAGCTGAGATGTCAGAAATTGAATTCAGAATCTGGATAGCAAATAAGATCGAACTAGAATTCCAAGCAGTAACCCAAAAGATATCTCAAGAATTCAAAGAATTCAAAGACCAAATGACCAAAGATTTTGACACATTGAGACAAGAAGTTGCAGCCCTCAAAGATCTGAGAAGCACAGTCAAATCCCTCAATAACAGAATGGAACAAGCAGAAGAATGGATTTTTGACATTGAAGACAAAGCTCTCAAACGCTCCCAAACTCTCAAAGAGGAAGAGAAATGGAGGGAAAAAACAGATCACTCTCTCAGACAGCTCTGGGATAATTCGAAGAAAACCAATATTTATCTTACAGGGATCCCCGAAAGCGACGAAGTGGCTTCACAAGGCATAGAGTCTCTTCTCTATGAGATTACGAAAGAGAACTTTCCAGACATGCCAAGAGATTCTGAAATTCAGATACAAGACAGTTTCAGAACTCCAGCATAACTCAACCCAAATAACACATTCCTCAGACACATTATAATCAATTTCACTAAAGTTAATATGAAGGAGAAAATTCTGAAAGCAGCCAGATGAAAGAAAACCATCAACAGGGGGAAGAATATAACAATAACTACAGATCTCTCTGCTGAAACCTTTCAAGCTAGAAGAGAATAGTCATCAATTTATAATCTCTTAAAACAAAATAACTTTCAACCCAGGATGCTGTACCCAGCTAAACTGAGTTTCATTTATGACGGAGAAATTAAATACTTTAACGACATTCACATGTTGAAAAAATTTGCCATAACTAAACCAGCTCTCCAGGATATTCTCAGACCTATCCTCCATAAAGACGAGTGTAATCCTCTGCCACAAAAGTAAACCCACCCAGAAAATTTTGATCAAATTCCAACTTCCACAGTTGCAAAAGGATTGAAAATGTTCACCGGACTCTTGAAAGGCTTATCAATATTCTCAATTAATGTGAACGGTTTAAATTGTCCTCTAAAGAGGCACAGGTTGGCTGACGGGATAAAAAAACTCAAGCCTGATATCTACTGCATACAAGAATCTCATCTTACATTAAAAGACAAATATAGACTCAAGGTGAAGGGATGGTCATCTCTACTCCAGGCAAATGGAAAGCAGAAAAAAGCAGGCATTCCAATCCTATTCGCATATGCAATACCAAAATAAGGAAGGATAAGGATGGACACTTCATATTTCTTAAAGGCAATACTCAATATGATGAGATTTCAATTATTAATATTTATGCACTCAACTGGAATACACCTCAATTTATAAGAGAAACTCTAACAGATATGAGCAACTTGATTTCCTCCAGTTCCATAATAGTTGGAGATTTTAACACTCCTCTAGCAGTGCTGGATAGATCCTCCAAAAAGAAGCTAAGCAAAGAAATCTTAGATTTAAACTTAACCATTCAACATCTGGACTTAACAGACATCTACAGAACATTTCATCCCAACAAAACTGAATACACATTCTTCTCATCAGCCCATGGAACATACTCCAAAATTGACCACATCCTAGGCCACAAATCCAACCTAAGCAAATTTTAAAAAATAGAAATTATTCCTTGCATCTTCTCAGACCATCATGGAATAAAAGTTGAACTCAATAACAACAGGAATCTGCATACCCATACAAAAACATGGACGCTAAATAACCTTACGCTGAAGGATAGATGGGTTATAGACGAGATTAAGAAGGAAATCACCAAATTTTTGGAACAAAACAACAATGAAGACATGAATTATCAGAACCTCTGGGATACCGCAAAGGCAGTCCTAAGAGGGAAATTTATAGCACTGCATGCCTTCCTCAAAAAATGGAAAGAGCAGAAATTATTAACTTAATGGGACATCTCAAGCAATTGGAGAAGGAAGAACATGCCAACCCCAAACCCAGCAGCAGAGCAGAATTAAATGAAATTGAAAACAAAAGAATTATACAACAGATCAATAAATACAAAAGTTGGTTTTTTGAAAAGATCAATAAAATAGATAAACCTTTGGCCAACCTAACCAGGAAAAAAAGAGTAAAATCTCTAATCTCATCAGTCAGAAATGACAAAGACAAAATAACAACAGATCCCTCTGAAATTCAAAAAATCCTTAACAAATATTACAAAAAACTCTACACTCAGAAATAAGAAAATCTGAAAGAAATCGACCAATACTTGGAAGTATGCCACCTACCAAGACTTAGCCAGAATAAAGTGGAAATGTTGAACAGGCCTATATCAAGTTCTGAAATAGCATCAATTATACAAAATCTCCCTAAAAAGAAAAGCCCAGGACCAGATGGCTTTACATCAGAATTCTACCAAACCTTTAAAGAAGAACTAGTACCTATATTACTAAACCTCTTCCAAAATATAGAAAAAGAAGGACTACTACCCAACACATTCTACAAAGCTATCATCACCTTGATCTCTAAACCAGGGAAAGACCCAACAAGAAAAAAAAATTACAGACCAATATCACTAATGAATATTGATGCAAAAATATTCAATAACATTCTAACAAACAGAATCCAACAACACATCAAAAAAATTATACACCACGACCAAGTGGGATTTATCCCAGGATCTCAAGGTTGGTTCAACATACGTAAATCTATAAATGTATTCAGCATATAAACAAACTAAAAAATAAAGACCAGTTCTCTCAATTGACGCAGAAAAAGCTTTTGATAATATCCAGCATCCCTTCACGATCAGAACACTTAAGAAAATCGGTATAGAAGGGACATTTCTTAAACTAATAGAGGCCATTTACAGCAAACCCACAGCCAATATCGTATTGAATGGAGTTAAATTGAAATCATTTCCACTTAGATCAGGAACCAGGCAAGGTTGCCCATTGTCTCCATTGCTCTTTAACATTGTAATGGAAGTTTTAGCCATTGCAGTTAGGGAAGAAAAGGCGATCAAGGGTATCCACATAGGGTCAGAAGAGATCAAACTTTCACTCTTCGCAGATGATATGATCGTATATCTGGAAGACACTAGGGATTCTACTAAACTTTTAGAAGTGATCAAGGAATACAGCAATGTCTCAGGCTACAAAATCAACACCCATAAATCTGTAGCCTTTATATATAACAACAATAACCAAGCTGAAAAAACAGTCAAGGACTCTATTCCTTTCACAGTAGTGCCAAAGAAGATGAAATATTTGGGAGTATACGTAACAAAGGACATGAAAGATGTCTATAAAGAGAACTATGAAACTCTAAGAAAAGAAATAGCTGAATATGTTAACAAATGGAAAAACATACCATGCTCATGGCTGGGAAGAATCAACATTGTTAAAATGTCTATACTACCCAAAGCAACATATAATTTTAATGCAATTTCTATTAAAGCTCCATTGTCATATTTTAAAGACCTTGAAAAAATAATACTTCGTTTTATATGGAATCAGAAAAAACCTCGAATAACCAAAACATTACTCAGAAACAAAAACAAAGCAGGAGGAATCATGCTACCAGAACTGAGACTGTACTATAAATCGATAGTGATCAAAACAGCATGGTACTGGCACAAAAACAGAGAAGTAGATGTCTGGAACAGAATAGAGAACCAAGAGATGATTCCAGCCACTTACTGTTATTTGATCTCTAACAAGCCAATTAAAAACATTCAGTGGGGAAAAGATTCCCTATTTAACAAATGGTGCTGGGTGAACTGGCTGGCAACCTGTAGAAGATTGAAACTGGACCCACACCTTTCACCATTAACTAAGATAGACTCTCACTGGATAAAAGTTTTAAACTTAAGACATGAAACTATAAAAATACTTGAAGAAAGTGCAGGGAAAACTCTTGAAGGAATCAGCCTGGGTGAATACTTTATGAGGAGGACTCCCCAGGCAACTGAAGCAGTATCAAAAATACATTACTGGGATCTGATCAAACTAAAAAGCTTCTCCACAGCCAAGAACATAGTAAGTAAAGCAAGCAGACAGCCCTCAGAATGGGAGAAAATACTTGCAGGGTATACGTCCAATAAAGGTCTAATAACCAGAATCCACAGAGAACTCAAATGTATTAGCAAGAAAAGAACATGTGATCCCATCTCAGGGTGGGCAAGGGACTTGAAGAGAAACTTCTCTAAAGAAGACAGACGCACGATCTACAAACACATGAAAAAAAGCTCATCATCCTTAATCGTCAGAGAAATGCAAATCAAAACTACTTTGAGATATCACCTAACCCCAGTAAGAGTAGCCCACATAACAAAATCCCAAAACCAGAGATGTTGGCGTGGATGTGGAGAAAAGGGCATAATTCTACACTGCTGGTGGGAATGTACACTAATACGTTCCTTTTGGAATGATGTTTGGAGAATACTTAGAGATCTAAAAATAGACCTGCCATTCAATCCTATAATGTCTCTACTAGGTATATACCCAGAAGACCAAAAATCACAATATAACAAAGCCATCTGTACCAGAATGTTTATTGCAGCCCAATTCATAACCGCTAAGTCATGGAAGAAGCCCAAGTGCCCATCTACCCACGAATGGATTAATAAATTGTGGTACATGTATACCATGGAATATTATGCAGCCCTAAAGAAAGATGGAGACTTTACCTCTTTCATGTTTACATGGATGGAGCTGGAACATATTCTTCTTAGCATAGTATCTCAGGAATGGAAGAAAAAGTATCCAATGTACTCAGCCCTACTATGAAGCTAATTTATAGCTTTCACATGAAGGCTATAACCCAACTATAGCACAAGAATATGGGGAATGGGCCAAGGGAGGGAAAGGGAGGGGGGAGGTTAGGGTGGAGGGAAGGTAACAGGTGGGGCCACACCTACGGTGCATCTTAGAATGGGTACAGGTGCAGAATAAATGCAGAATACAAATGTCTACGTACAATAACTAAGAAAATGCCATGAAGGCTACGTTGAACAGTTTGATGAGAATATTTCAGATTGTATATGAAACCAGCACATTGTACCCCTTGATTGCACTAATGTACATAGCTATGATTTAACAATAAAAAATAAATTAAAAAAAGACGGACCAAAACAGCGAGAGGTGTCTGTAGTATGGGGAATGGGAACATTGCGTTGAGGGTATTTGGGTGTTTACCTGTCCTAATGGGAAGTTTAGGCAAATGATTTTAATTGCACATACAAAAAAAACGCAAACCAGGCCAGACTCCGGCCAATGGAATCGAAGGGACTTTCCAGTGATTATTTTCTCCCCTGCAGATTCATCTCCCATCCAGGTTTCCAGCTAGGCTGGAAGAGGTGGCCAATTACTCGACAATTCTTTGGGAGTCCGCTGGTCCCTGAACCTCCGAGCATCTGAGGCCTGGAATGTGGGTGACGTATAAGCGCATCAGCTGTTCCAGCAGCCCGGCCTACAGTAAGAGCATGGTGCTGCCGCAACCCTCAGCTGCACACAACTGCTATTCTAGAACAGCTGAGCAGGCCTCCCGGAGCGAGAGGCGGGAGCACGCCTGCCCTGGGCATCACCCTTTGGCCTGAACCTCCCTCAGCCGCCTGCCAGGCTTCTCTGCACACTTTTTAAGGTCAACATGCAGCTGCCCATAAAACATACCCTGAGCACACAGACAAGAGCTACAGACTTCAGGGTGCTCAAACAAACACTTACACGAATGCTGGGCAGGCCCATATTTATTTTATATTTTTTGGAGATAGGGTTTCTCTCTGTCACCCTAGCTGGGTTACAGTGATGTGATCATAGCTCACAGCAACCTTGAACTCCCAGGCTCAAGTGATCCTCCTGCCTCAATCTCCTGAGCAGTTGGGATTACAGGTGTCCACCACCACACTGGGCTATAGTTAATAACAGACATAATTAAGAATGGTGGAAGAGATTGTGGGTCCAAAGATGACTACCCCATGTATTCCTCCCTCCCACTCCCCACCACCACCAAGGACTATCTCAGTTGATAATCAAAGATAATAAGACTTAATGGCAGCTCCTATGACCAACACCTTTTGGTCCAGCAAGGACTTGATCAGAATGAATCAAGAACTTCCCTTGGGAATAGCCAGGAGGATTGACATTCAGTGATACTAAGAACAAGGGTGGGGACCTGAACTCAGAAGAACATTTCTAGAATCTTCTGAGAAGAAAGACAGTAAGAACAACAGGAAGCTATAGCAAAGGCTCTTCTGACCCTGCACACAGCACCTTGGGGTGGTCAGCTTTCTTTTTCCTCCAGCATAGGAGGCCCAAGCCACTGAGTATCCAGGAGCTTCATGTCTGGTCCAGGGAAGACTCCTTTTGGACGGGGTAGTCGGTAGGCAGGACTCTGCACCCAATCTGCTGCTGGGGAAATTTGCCTCTTTGTGTAGCGCAGGAACAGGAGGTAGAGGGGGAGGTATATGCAGTTGGAGAAGCCATGTTTAATATAGCTATTGTTTTCATAACACAAACTGTAAAAATTAAAATAATCCAAACCACAGAAAATAAAGCTCAGGAACATTTCCCTGCCCAACGGGGATAAGCAGGATAGGAAATCCTCTGTTAAAGAAGGTGGGACACCCTTCTTTGCTGAGGACGGGCGCAGATGGGAAGGTGAGCAGGAGGGCCCCCGGCACACACCACCTTTCTCTCCCACATGCGCCAGCGCCGTGACAGCAGTAACTGTCTATTCTGGTCACTACCCTCTCTCAAGCACCTAGAAAATAGGTTGCAACCTAGTGAGTGTTCCAGTGAAAATTTTCCCAATCAAGAGGTTCGTGAGGGTTCAGAAGGAAGTCCTAAAAAGGGTGGAAGAAAGGTCACCTCCTGTCCTTGGTTCATATGCTGAGGAGCTGGAGGTAACAGACAGGATCAGAAGCATGATCATGGAGCTCTCTTCTGACTTAGAGCTGCCAGAATGCTTTGTGGGCCTAGATGGACACTTCTGTGCTCTACGGGACTTGCTTGGGCCTGGACCCACGCCCCTGAACAGCAGTGATCTAGGGATCAGGTACACTGCACTCTTTATTCCAGTTTCTGGGAAGAATCCCTTTTTAGTAGCACAGAGCAAGCAGGGGACGTGAAATTTCTCTGTCTGCTTATATCTAATTAACGTTCAGTGAGTCTCTGGCTATTTAAAATAGAGAAATAATGCATATTTATTCACACATGCTTTGAGATCTGTGGGTAAAAAAATGCTATATTACTACCAACCACAATGAATGCACATACTTTAAATATAATTATCAATTACCAGCTACCACCTGTTGAGATAACTAACTACAGTGCCTTTAAACACCATCCTTCCAAATTTTAGAATTGGAAACATTCTTCAATGTTATATACACTATATTCAACCAACTCATTAAGGGAATTCTTTGTTACTCTTATTATGACTTATGTTATCAGCAAGAGAAATGGGAATTAAGCTATATGAATTACTAAAACGCCTGAGGACCTGTCGTTAGGGTTTGATCTTCTTATAAAGTCATCTTTCGAAACTCTTTCAAGACACACTTAATGGTGTACATACATATAAAGTCTAACGTGATACTGCTGCCATTGTAAATACAAAATTTTGCCCTCTTGGCAAATCAAATATTAAATGGCTAAAATGCATACAAAGTGAGATGCATTTTTATAAATACAAAGCCCCTTGTGCAAATCAGTTCATAAACCACGCATAAATAGAAGGTATTATGTTACTCTTTCCCCACCCGGGACCCTAGATTGCAGCTAAAACCATAAGACTCTGCTTATAGATGAGCAATTATTACGGGGTTTTTATTCTTCAAAAGCTATTAACATTTTTATAGCATAAGCAAAGTTATTGCAAACAACCTCTAAAATGTGAAGAACAATTTCCCAGAAACTCCTCCTAAATCCACGCTTCAACATAAGGCCCTGTATTTGTTTACTGAAAAGAGAAAAAAAAAAATAGTAAGTAGGTTAAAGCTGAAATAAAAATGCTGTTGGTGTGAAGTCCAGGAAGTTTAAATCAAACTGCACTGAGCTGCTCTACACAGCATACAAGGAGGTGGCATACAAAGAAAATATACTTCAGTACTTAAGTCATCTGATGCCATTATGAAGACCGTCCTTACTCGGGGCAGTTGGTATCATCATCACCAGCCCCACCCGAGTGTGGCTTGGCAGCGACTTCTGGCACCATTACTGTAGGACTCCACAAAACTTCAGCCAGGCAAACTACAAGGGATTAAGAAAATGGTGTCTTCGTGCTGGAGTCTACAAAGGCATTTTACACAGGCCTTTCCACCATCATACAAAAAACTCATCATTGTACAGAATAAGGCAAAGATAGAAATCCCACCACAATGCTAGGAGTGAAAGACGAATTTCTGAAGTCAGCCCCTGTCCCTCAACATTTGATAGTTCATCCTAAAAAATATCTACGACTATAAAAACATATTCTCCCAGCATTCACAACGCGTTTCCTTGACGCCATGTTGCCATGAAGTGAAGAGACACCAGATAAGTAATTTACCTATGTAAGACACCAATTAGCAGTGACAAGCTGACTTCATTTCTCATGCTCCCCTTTGAACTGCGGGCCCCAGTGTGGAGTCTGAAGAGGCACCAGGAGAGAAATCAATAGGGTGGGACGTGAAGGGAGGTAGCTATTCTTAAAGACTCAGTTGTCCAACCCCCAACACGCTGCCTCTGAGTTCCAAATTGCAGAGCTGAGGTGGATCTGTACATACATTATATTTAGGGTATACAACATGAGTTACGAGGCACATATAGACAGTGAAATGGTTACTATAGTGAAGCTAATTAACATAGCCATCATCTCACACAGTTATCCTTTTATCTTCTTTCTCCTTCTTTTTGTGGCAAGAACAGCTACAATCTACTCATTTAACAAAGATCCTGAATGCCAGGCACTATGAGCTCTCGCCCTGGTGCTGTGCATCAGCTCTGCAGCTTGCCCATGCGATACACCTGCTACTTAGGGTCCCTGGACTTACGTCTCCCCACTGCCTGCTTCCGGCCGCAGCCCTGGTAACTGTTTTATTCTCTATCGCTGCACATTTTCTTTCTAAGATTTCACACAGGAGATCATGCAATAGCATCACGTCCTCTCTCATTTTATTTGCAGGAAAACGCAGATGCAGTGCTGCAAGGTAAAGGGACATGCTCAGAGTCGACAGGCCCCTCTCTGCCACTCCATCCACCGTCACGGAATACCGAGATATTCACCTCACCCTTTATGTACTTTCTGCTAAAAGAAAATTTCAAAAGCCTTGAACCTCAGGGCTAATGTAATGAGAAAGAGGAGATTTAAAAGTGCTGGAAAAGGCATTTTCTGTTGGGACAGGAGTGGTTTGGAGGCATGACTATTTTCTTCTTTGCTCCAAAGCCATGAAAAAAGGCCTATTTTGAAATGACAATAAGATTGGGGCAGGGATCTGCACACACAGATACAAAAACGTCAGGCTGAACCCAGCTTCTCAGTAGCCAGTTTCATGGCTTCTCACTCAGACCAAAGTCGTGTGCTGAGAGTAGAAACTGGAGAGGTCACAGACACCCAGACTCAGGATGATCACGGAGCTCTCACTGTGCCGCTGTTCACCATGAGGTCACAGGGACCCGTGTGACTGGCAGTGAACCTCCAGGCTACCTGGATGATGCAGACCTCCACTTGGGGACTGGGCAAGAGCAGCTCTGAGAAGCCAGTGAGGAAACCAGACAAAGAGGCCTGCATTAGATCAGAGTACAGCCTGCACTCTTCCAGAGAGACCAAGCTCATCAGACGCAAAGTGTGATAGCGTCAAGGAAGAGTTGCTAAGCCTCAGCTCCATGGAAGGATGTGTCTACCAAATGAACTGTCTTGAGCAATAAGCAAATGTATAAACTCACAGAAACAGACTGAAGGAAGAGAAGAGCAGCAGCAGGAGTCCAGACAGAAAGTGTGAGCTCAGACAGAAAGCCTGCAGCCCGGCACAGTGCCACATGCCTGTGATCCCAGCACTCTGGGAGGCCGAGGCAGGGGGTCCCTGGAGCTCAGGAGCTGGAGACCAGCCTGAGCAAGCATGAAACCTCATCTCTACTAAAATAGAAAAACTAGCTGGGTATGGTGGCGGGCACCTGTAGTCCCAGCCACTCGGGAGGCTGAGACAGGAGAATCACGTGAGCCCATGAGTTTGAGGTTGCTGTGAGCTTTGATGCCATGGCACTCTACGTACGGTGACAGAATGAGACTGTCTCCCCCCAAAAAAAGCTTTAAAATGCTGCATGAAGTAACCACAGGAAGACCCTGGGCTGTGGTGCGGCTGTAACAACCAGCCATTGCACACAATGCGGCATGGACGGGGCGGAGGCCGTGCTCAACATAAGCGGAAATGCCTGGAGACTCTGCCTCTCCATCCTCCAGTCACCAAGCAGAATGTGATGGTTGTCGAGATTCACAGCTGCATTTTATATAATGCAGTTACTTACACATGTGTGTGTGTAGCTGTGTGTATGCACGAGCGACTTGATTTCCATCTACTTTAGTGTTATTTTAGTTTTTCTCGATTAATATCTTTATTCGTGATGAACCAAGTTAAAGAAGCCTATTCAGGCACTGTTGAAATAGAAACTCATTAAAGTCCATTCGTCATCTTTCTTGCACAGCTTTGGTGCCTAGAGTGAGGCAATCAGGAATAAATAGATGCTTTGCCCTTGGACTCATGTCTCCTTCAAGGGCTGGCTCTACGTACGTTCATTTCCTCCTTAAAAAAAAATCTCCTTTTTTCTTTCTTTCCTTTAATGGGCTGCCACTTTTTCTACTTTTCCAATTTCTTTTCCTCTCTCAGCCTGGCTGGGGACTAGGACCTCCTCCCCATCTTTAATGTCTTTAATGTCTCTGAAACTACACACAGAGGCTTTTTCTTTTAAGGACTGGACTCTCCAACAAGGAAATGGATAGAATAACAAAACTCAGAAGCAAGAAAAGTTATAAAGGTCCTGGCTGTATTACAGTATACTCAGGGTAACTGTCTGTGCTCTGCATTTCTGGCGGTTCCTTTCCCAGATGATATTTCAAGGCCTCTGCTAAATGGTGCCTCCTGTTGCTGGCTGAGCTGCTTGGGGCTGTGACGATGGATTAAAAAGTTGCCACCGCGGCTAGATGGGATCAAATTCTGAGCACTGTGAGATCCTGGTTGTAACTCTTACTCCAGGCATGACCCCTACCTTGTCAGACTCCTGGGAATCTTAGACAACAAAGCCATTTTCTTCCCTAACCCTGGAAGCTTTTTCCTTAAGGTTAGAAACAGCTCTCCCTGACTTCAGAGACACCTCCTGTCTCCCTGGGTGACCCTTTGGAATTTCACGATTGCCTTCCTTCTCCTATGGAAGGAAGCTCAAGGCCCCCATCCCAACCCCAGCTGGCCTCAAAGAACCTCAAGACCCTGGGCTCAGGCCACCTGGTATCACCCTTCAGATGTCTGTCTCATCCCTTATTTACCTCTCTGTGGGTCCAGCCAGGGTGGGATGGGGTTCCTAACCATCCCTGGGTATCACAAAACTCACCTTTGAGAAGTTCAGGTACCAAGTGCCAAGTGCCAGGTTCTGTCTCTCAGGGAAGCCTGTGGTTCTCTGCGAGAACTGTAAGCCACTTGATTTGAAACTGAGACACCCCCCCACGCCCCACCCCATGGCTCCCTGCATCCAGCTGACATCCCGGCACCCAGGGACAGGGCTCCACCTCATCCCTCCAGGCCACTGACACTGTCCATGGTTAGAGGCCCCTATCTCTGTGACAAATCCTCCTGAGATCTCTTCTCAGGGATCACTGCAAAACTGTCCTGAAATCGAAAACAAAAATAAACGTGCCCAGGTGCCCAGTATGCAAACATGTCATAACAGGCATTGGGCCGAATGCTTTTCGGAGTTTGTTTCATCTAATCCACAAAACAAACCTGTAAGATGGATATTTTCAACTCCACCTTCAGGTGAAGGAATTCAGGAGGGGGGTGAAATAACTTGTCCCTGGTCTCAAAAATAGTTAAAGATGCCTAACTCCAAAGTCCCAGGGCTCATTTTCTTAACCTGTGTGCTCCACTGCCTTACTGCAGAAAAAACAAGCCCAGCATGACCTGGGTTATTATGGGCTGCACATATATCTCCCGACAATCCTCTTCCGGCCCCACCTGGAGCAGCAAGTGGTGTGTTTTAATGTCCAATTTTGTAATACAAAAATAATTTAAATATATATTGAATAAAAATAATTTTAATATTTAAAAATATTTCTGTAAACTGCAATGTACACAACTTCCACCTCGGAAAGCAGAGGACTATTTCACCAGGAAAACTACCTTTAACAGAGTCTGCTAGGCTACAAGGTACACCAACTGTTGCATAACTTGTGCCAGGAAAAGAATTTCCTTCCATTTGGGAATTCCAGCCAGAAACACAGGGCCTGGATACTCTCCCTGGTAAAACTAGCAAAGCCAGGACTTCTTTTTCCATACGCTAACTCTGCCACTTTTATTCATATTCAGGCATACATTCGGTAAGAAAAAGAACGGACACACCAATTAAAGGACCACATATGCCTACCAGAAATACAAACTGTGAGACGTGGGTGCCTCATGTTTCAATTAAAATATTAAAGAAATATATCCAAAAGATACTTAAAACCTTTTAGGGAGCAGCTCCATTCATGACTTGATGAATACTGTGGAGTACATAAAATAAGGCAGGCTATAATCATTTTTCAGACATTCTCTCAAGTTTGAGATTCTAAAAGAGAATAATCTTGGAAGAATACTGGAAGGACATTTTAACCATCTTTCTTCCATTGCCTCCAGTCAAATAGTCACAACAGATCACTTTAATTAGGCTGGAACTATCTGCTGGACATTGCACTGCTTATATTAAGACACGGAGGGCAGTCCCTGAGCTGCCAAGTGGTCTATATAAGCACTAATCATTTTCCAGTCATGTCCATTCCTTTTTTTTTTTTTTTTTACCCAATCCATCTCCATTTGTGGTAGTCTTCTGTGATTACACTCACCACTCCAACTCACTGGCTCGATATCACGAAACCACCTAGTGCAGAGGGCAATTACGAAGATTTATTCAATGGCACTTCATGTCCCCCGCCTCCGTTTGCTCATTTACATGAGAAAGATAATACTTGCTCTCTTCTTCTGAGGGCTTTTTGAGGAGCAAATGAGGTCATGTCTGCTGTGTCAAAAGCAGGTTGTAAACTGTGAGGTGTGAGCATGTAACAAAACATACACATTTGTCATTATCATCGTCATCATCAACAGATTCCACTGCTGGTTTCTAATACAAGGGCAGGCTCAGTGGCATTTGTCACCTCTAGCGAATGCTAGACCTTCCAAATGAAGAAAATGTCACTAACAGTGCTACAAAATTTTAAATCTCGAATATTTTTGTTATGTTTTAGATCTAGTAATATTGTGTATCTACATTTCCTTTCTTAAACTATTCTTCTCTTGCTCAAAGCAATTTTGAGGAAAAAATATAAGATTCTCCACAGCAGACAAGAAAGGAGGAGGAAATATGCTAGCAGGAAAGAAGATATTAACAGCAATTAACTTGTTTTCACCAAAACTGGGAAGGTAAGGGAGGTACTACACTCTTTCCATCACATTCTCCCCTCCCATCTCCTTTCTCCTTCTCTTCTCTTTTTCTTTCTTTATTTCTCCTCTCTCATTCTTCTCTCTCTTCCTCCCCCTTCCTGTCTCTTTTCTTACTGGCAAGGATCTGAATGCATGGAAATCCTGCTCAGATAGTCAAAACCTGCCACCTGTCAATGGAGACCCAAACCAAGCTGTTATGGACCCCAGTGGGGTGAGATCCAGAAGACAAACAATGCTTGACTCTCTCCAAAGGATGGCGGGGGCTGGAGGACTCCCACGAATGGGCTTGTGTCATCGGGGGCTAGCTGGGCCCACAGTAGCAGACCCCTGAACTGTAACTCGCAGCAAACCCAAATTTATGTTTCATTTTAGGAACATTCTCCATGGCAGACACAGATGTGAAAGGTCTTTCTGTCATCCCTCCATAAATTAAATGTATTAACAATAAAAGTAAATAGCTGCAAGTTAGACAGAAAAAGGGAAAAACTTAGAGGGAAGAGGGTTCTTAATAGATATAACACACAATCTGCCCCTGAAAAGGAAAGCTAACCAGGATGTGTGATTCCTATTTTCTCTTTAGAGGAAACAAAACCACTTTGCAAAGATGAAATACTAACCAGGGTAACATGCTATTCTCCTTTATTCTGTGTTTATGATGTGTGTTAATGCATTCCCCCCCTATATTTTCACAAATACAAGACGGGAAAAGGAAATACAAACCAATAAGCAAAATGCACATAGCCACACATGCAGAATCACTGGCCAATCTCCGGCACGTGAATTTGGTTGTTGGTTTGGAAAGTGGGGAGGAAGGAGTTAAGAGATTTGTTGATAGCATATGTGCAGATAATTTTCTACATTTCAATGAGTTTTAAAGACCTCCATGCTTCACTGACGATTGTTAAAAGCATACTGAATTGGTTATGACAACCTGTGGGTTGGTTTACACCACAGTCTAAAAATTGGGAAATTCAGTTTAGAAATTTGATCAATATTCATGCCATCTCACATCATAATTCAATTGGCAAAAATGCAGTAGAAAACTCCCCAGGGCAATCCTGAAGAACAACTTTCATTCCGGTGGTTTAACATGTGTAAACCTCCTGCTCGGAATCACTGATGGGGGTTGATGGAAGCCTTGAACTTTAACAAGGACTTCCAGGTGATCTGATGGAGGGGTTAACTGTGATAGAACAGAAACGATCAAATTAAGATGAATATGCCAAGGCAAAAACTCAAGACGCTTTTTTTTTTCACTCTCCACAAGAACTCTCCCCCCAAAGCATAAAGAACTGTCAAAATAGGATCTTTGCTTAAAATGCGAAAGGTATTTTCAAAGAGAAGATGACATTTGCATACAATATGTGCTGAAGACTGATGATCTGCCGAAAATGTCTTACTGGTAGATGGAGTCTATGTGACATCAAATGCCAGGATTTTTATTTTTAAAAGGATTTTAAATTTTAGATCGAAATTTTAGACTGATGCTGTCCTCTAATTAACTCAATCATTCAAAGATCAGCAGATACCTGAATTTTGAACCTATATATGAATCACAATCCCCCCAAATGGATGGAGAATATAATGAAAGGCAGCTGCACGTGTATTAGTTAATTATACGAGACTACATTCAAAAGATGGAAACTAATATAGTTTCAAGCGTTAGGCTGCCAGCAGCATCATGATTTTAGCTCTGGTATTTTTATTCTAAAATCTTCTCCCATGTGGTCCACCACCAGATTTTGGGTGGTGGCCACTTTTTACTACGTATCAATCCCTAGATTATTTAGGGATGTCCCTCATTTAGGGACAGCAACACAGTTCTTTAAGGTTCAATTTCTATAAAAGTTTCCAGTCTTTACAAAATAAATGTCACAGCAAATCCTTAAAAAGATCAAATATTCTAGTATTATTCATCTGATTCTCTGAGCTTAAAGTAGCTAACGTGTAGCATGGGGCCTCTGAAGAACAAAGTGCTTGTTTACCACATGTAACAAATGCACAGAGTCTTTTTTTATTATTATATTGATAAAATCAGCACAAATGAAATCAAGAACTGTTTTAAAATGTGAACATTTTCTTCAGCAGTGTAACTGGATTTGAGGGAAGGCGTTAAGCACACACACACACACACATATACACACATACACACACACACATACAACACTCACGGCTTTCGTAGAGAATGCTAAGTAACTTGACAAACATAAGTCTTCATTGTTTTTGATTAAGTGAAAGGGAAAAACAAAACTCTGCCAAAAGATATGCAGATAGACAGGCTCAAGCACTCTTGGAAGCACCATCTTTCTGGTGGATAAAATCCACCAACCTGGGTTTTCCTCATCAGCAGAGAGGTCTTTCTTTGTCTCTTAAAACTGACTCTATAACTATAAACTTATAGTTTATAAACTTCAACACTTATAACACAATTAATAATAATATTGTCTCAGGAAGAAAAGTATTCTTCATACGATGACCTGCATATAGCTACTGATTATTGTTTTCTATTGCAAAGGATTTGTTATAAGTTCCTGAAGGGCAATTGAAACAGGGAGAAGCCACCGTCTTGGTAAACATGTTATGGTGCACTGTACATCTGCTAGCTCTTAGGCAATTATAAAATGTCATGTCACGTAGTCATAAAGACTACCATTTCAATCTAACCGTTGGATTTGTAAGTAAATATTTCTCCCTGTCAAATCATCTCCGGCTGCGCCTTCTCCAGGTCAGTTTCCTATCAGTCTACGGTGACACTGGCCCCAGCATGGTGCTCCCATGTCTGGACACTGCTTGGAATGGCAGGATGCTGAGTGGTGTGATCCTGGACATGGCAGGGCAAGGAGAAGGGTGAGGGACACATCCAGTTGTCAGAGCCCAGAACAGCTGAGCACAGGCGAGTAAGACCAGGCCTTTCTCTTCTGGAGCAAGCAGTCTTTTTACAATGCAAGGCACCAGAATGGGAGGTGCTTCAGGTCAAAGGACGCATATCCTAAATTCTTTTCATGAACTAGGACTACATTTAAAGTCAATCTGTGCAAAAGGTTTTCTGGGAAACTGAAAAACACAACACACAGAGGCATATTAAACATTCAGCCTAAATGATAAAATAATCTTGACAAATTATATTAAACTAAAAAAAAGATTTTCTAAGACAGAGGTGTTCATTCCTCCCTCTCAGGAGACTGAGCATACTTAACATTAAACTGACAGTGAAACCTGATAAATGTCAGTTTGCATAAGTTAGCCATATAAACTGAAACTGGATTTTAAAGAAACCCATGGGCTGGGTGTGGTGGTTCCCACCTGTAATCCCAGCACTCTGGGAGGCTGAGGTTGGAGGATCCCTGGAGCCCAGTCAGGAGTTTGAGACCAGCCTGAGCAAGAGTGAGGACTCATCTCTACTAAAAATAGAAAAACCAGTGGGATGTTGTGGGGTGAGCCTATAGTCCCAGCTACTCAGGAGGCGGAGGCAGGAGGATCGCTTGAGGTCAAGAGTTTGAGGTTGCTGTGAGCTATGACACACTGCGCTCTACCCAGGGTAACACAGGGAGGCTCTGCCTCAAAACAAAACAAGAAATCCATGCACCTAAAGCACCAGAACATTTCCTGCCATGTAGAAAGTGCCAAATAAATGTTAACTGTTACTTAAGGTTTCCTTCACTGTTATCATGATGGCTGTCTTACTCAAGTCCTTGAATTATGGCTGAACTTTCAGGACATTACACTAGGACCACCTCCCTACATGGACCACCTCCTGAAATTGACCTAATTTTCACAGATGGGACATGCACCACATGTCTCAGCACAGAGGCCCAGTTCTGTATGATGACACCCCCCCTCTGCGTTGACACTCCCCCCCCAGCGTGTTGACCAACTTGCTACAGTTCCTTCGGGTGGGGGGTGGTGGTCAACTTACCACTCACAAGGTTTCCATATTTAATTAAAATCTTTCTTTTTCTTAAGGAGAACACCTTCCTCTTCATGGAACTTTAATACCTGTAACATGATTATTCTTTTTTTTTCTGCCTCAAAGATATAAGGAATAATTTCAAAGGGAAATCCCAAATAATATAGTGATATCGCACATAGGTGAAAAGCATAAAAATCAGACTGCTCAGTTCTATCAAGTATTGGCTTTATAGCCTTGGACAATTTATTTAATATCTTCAGGCCTCAGATTCTTCATCTGTTAAATGGGTATAATAATGTTACCCATCTCAGAAAAGTGTTATGAGGATTAAAAGAGTTATACCCATAAAATGCCCAGACCAAGAACCTGGCACACAGTCAGGACTCCCAGCAGGTTACTCATTGTCATCAAAGGGGTACTAGCTAGGCAAGCGCTCATTGGATATTTTTCTTTAAAAAAACCCAGACAATGCCATAATCATATTTTATACAACCTTCAAGTACTCTGACCTCATATGACAAGTTCCACACAGACCATTCATTATCTTTTCTGTCATGGTACTATTCTGATAACCACTTTGCAGAAAAGTTATGAATATAAATGATGGTGAAATAAAAGAGAAGTACTTACACACTGACTATGGTGTTCACACCAGAAATCGTCTGAATCAGAACCGTTTTCTGTTCTTTTTTTTTTTTTTTTGAGACAGAGTCTCCCTTTGTCACCCTCAGTAGAGTGCTGTGGCATCATAGCTCACAGCAACCTCAAACTCCTAGGCTCAAGCCATCCTCCTGTCTCAGCCTCCCAAGTAGCTGGGACTATAGGTGCTGCCTGCCACCATACCTGGCTATTTTTCTTTTTTAAGAGATGGGGTCTCGCTCTTGCTCAGGGCGGTCTTGAACTCCTGAGCTCAGGCAATCCACCCTCCTCAGCCTCCCAGAGTACTGGGATTACAGACGTGAGTCACTGCTCCCGCCCTAATCAGAGCCATTTTCATTTTGTAAACACTTCAGTTACAAAGAGGGTTCAATGGAGTGCTTTAATAGAATGCCAGTCTGCCCCTGTTCTAGAAAAGACCTGGATCATTTACAGGCTTTAAAGTATGTCAGCATTGTCTGAACACAGTGCAAAATGCTAGCAAGTGAGCGAGGCATCGTCCGCACTCATTCATTCAACGTTTATTGAACACCAACTATGTGCCAAGCACAACGCAAGGGGCTAGGAATTCAGTGGTGAGGAAGGAAGATACAGGTGTAATCTCAGCAGACTTCTAGTAAATAATGTCTAAAACACAGCGACATCCTACGAGGCACAGCCCTCACTTGCAAAGCACATGGAGCTGTTTCTGCCTTTGTTTCTCCTCCCAGGCAGCACTGGTGACAGAGTTGGAGCTACCAAACTGACAGGTAAATGACACAGCATCAGACTCCAGCTGACACCAAGATGACTTAGGACTAGCCACCGGTACCCAGGGTAAGGCATCCGACCGTGGAGTTGCCGGCCTAAGACAGCAGAACTGCGAGGGGTCCCAGCAAGCTGACATTATGCCACGCTGCCCTGACAGTGCCTGTGTGCTCTCCCAGAACCTCGAGGTGCCTTTTAGGCACATGTCATAATCTGAACCCAAAAGAAACCAGCAGGAGATCTGGCAAGAAGAATATTTCCACCTCCTTTGCAGATATGGTCTGACCTGCTGGAGACCACACATCTGAGCCTGGTGTGCTGGCAATCATTTCTGTTTAGTAAATACAAGGACAGATATGTGGGTCACTATTAAAGTTTTGAGAAAGACGGTGGTCTGTTCCATGATTTCACTTCCAAGAAACACAGATGACAGCGTCCTTTCTGATGCACCGGTGCAGGGTTCAACTTGCTCAGCTTATGGGCATTACTGGGGGGGGGGGCTTCATTTGTTTCCCTCCATATAGATTTTACATTTTTAGATTTGTGTGTATCTCAAAACTTTTGTAGTAACCCAGGTATATAGCTGAATTTCCATTTCCACTGGTGTATAATGACCCACCACATGTGGATTATTCCCTGGCCTTTGGAGAAATGAACCCAGAAAAAAAGGGATTTTCAGTAGAGAATAGGAAATTCTCCATAAACTTTGACCCACACTGGCGGGGCCCACTGGGGGAAGGTGAGGCAGTGTCCTTTTCACCTGCTCTGATTTTCCTTCCCTCAAAATCAGGTCTTCATTTCCAATTGTTTTATCACCTCCAAAGGTGAGTTTTAAGAGGGGACTCTTGAAGTCAGGAGAGCCCTCACCTTACAAAAGTATCTAGAGATCAAAGGAATTTGAAACCTCACTGTGAGGCAGAAGAGAAAATAAATGAAATAATATCATTTGCAGTCCAAGAATTATTCTGTTGACATGAGCAAGGTATGAATAAAACGACCAGTATGTGAGCAACAGTGTGCACTCAGGGAAAGGCCTGCTGTGTGTGTGTCAGGCCTGTGGGATCTGTATATTCTCCATAGCCCGTGCTCTGTCCTGTAGTCTGCAGCTGTGTGTGTGTCAGGCCTGTGGGATCTGTATATTCTCCATAGCCCGTGCTCTGTCCTGTAGTCTGCAGCTGTGTGTGTGTCAGGCCTGTGGGATCTGTATATTCTCCATAGCCCGTGCTCTGTCCTGTAGTCTGCAGCTGTGTGTGTGTCAGGCCTGTGGGATCTGTATATTCTCCATAGCCCGTGCTCTGTCCTGTAGACTGCAGCTGTGTGTGTGTCAGGCCTGTGGGATCTGTATATTCTCCATAGCCCGTGCTCTGTCCTGTAGTCTGAAGACAGTTAGTTCAAACCTGCCATTCCATAACTGCTTCTTAGAGGAAAAGCCCACACGTAAAGATTTCCTAGCACATCTTGATTGGCTTTAGGAAACCGGGCAAATCTTTCTTTTCTTAAGGAAAAAAATCACGTGGGTTGAAAAACACCACCCTTTTTAAAGCAAAACAGTAACACACCCTGGACTTTACACAACACTCCTATCAGGCCTCAGCTGCATATTTTTTTTTAAACTAGTCGGAGTGAAGTAGTAATTTTGTGAAAGTAGAGCTCGCCACGATTCTAACTGCCTCATTTTGGAGGCATCGTATTTTTCTTTTTTTCATTAATAAAGATGAAGTCGGTCACTTGCACAACACTTTTCCCTTAATGACATTTATTCTAAAGCGTCAACTAGACTGGGGTCCTTGTCCGTTATTAAAGCTCTTGAAAATGCCATTTGCAGCCCAGTGACAGCACTGGCTCTCTGCACTTCATTTGCACTCTAGTTTAGAGCCACTTCTTCAGAAGTTTCTGAGGTGTTCTTTTACTATAGAGTTTCACGCTTGTGATTACGGTAAGTGATTATGGCCTTGCTGACACTTTCTTCATCTCTAACTAGAATTTTATGTGTGCCATGATTGAGTTAAGGGGGAGGGGACTGAGGTAGTGGCAAATTATCATACGTGGATAAATTAGGAGAGAATCAACAATGCATTCTTACAGACTGATAACATTTATAACCCTCATCTACTCTAACACAGCAGAATAAATTTAATTTGTAATAAAAAACCAAAACCAAAAGCTACCACTCATGCATAAGCATTATGTTAATAATAATAATAATAATGATGATGATGTAATCACTGTCAAAATTTAAGTTCTTCATTTACATCATGTCTGCTAACTTCTATAAATTTTTTGATAGGGAAAAATTTGGAGAGAACATTTACCCAGACTTCATAAAGGATTTTTTAAAAATAAATATGATAATACCATTTAAGTTCCTTAATGCAGATTAACTATGGACATCTAGAAAGATAGTAGTAAATACATATTTCTGATCAAGAATGAAAAATAGTAAGTTTCATATTTTAAGCTATAAAGTCCATTCAACTTTTCAAATTTTCCAAGGATACAGCTCAATTACAATTCATGTCTCAAGCCAACAAAATCTATTGGTCATGCTACAGTTAAATTTCTTTTACTTTCTTTTTTTTTTTTTCTGTTTTTGGTCAGGGTTGGGTTTGAACCCACCACCTCTGGTATATGGGGCCAGCGCCCTACTCCTTTGAGCCACGGGTGCTGCCCCTTTTACTTTCTTGAATGTCTCAGGGTAAGCCATATATTTAAGGGTAGCAAAAATTAGAATTATATTTTATTTCCAATATGTGATGTGTTATGCTTCCCTAATACATCCAGATTTTTATGTGGATTTAAACCCTAGTTACCCAAACTGCACATATCTCTTCCTCTCATTTAAGGAAGGCTGCATTTCTTTTCTCTAAACAATGGCCAAAAAATATAGACTAATTTTTAAATTCTATTATTGTAGAGGGACTGGTTTGCTGCTTAGAATTTTGGGCACGCAAATAGAGCTTAAGAAGCAGTGTTTCCATTACTGAGATGACATTAAATATGCCTTCATCTGCATTGTATGGTATCATTGAGTAGCTCTCTCTAATGAGACATTCACCAGCAGCTCTCAAAGGCAATAAATCACCGTTGTATTGAGTTGAATCGAGATAATAATTAAGAACAGACAAAAATAAAATTCCAAACAACCATATTTGCTATGAATTATGGAAAGGCTATCTTAATTTCTTTACACCTTTTGGGGCATAATGGCTTTGTTCTAAAGATAAAAATAGTTGTAAGTAACCCTTCAACAGTATAATTAAGAAAAAGTATGACTAAATTGCTACGCACTGTAGTAGTGGGTGGTATGGTAATTCACATAATTTCTTTCCAATATTGCTTTTTATCTCATGTTTTATCACTTACATATAACATATGAACTGACTCATAGGTTATATGATATTCTGAAATATGGCGCAACTATAAGACTAAATGCACTCTGCTTTATTCAATTACTTAGTAAGTTCTTAGAAGTTCTTTAGAAGCTTAACAGACTATCCACTTATACCAGGAATGCCAGTTACAGGGAAGATCCGGTTTTCCTGAAGTAAGAAACAGTCTTCCACCTAAACTTACAGGCAAGCGCTTTTAACTGCTCATCAATGTGTAAATCCTCTGGTGGAATGCTGGAGCACTTAGAATCCGTAACATCAAGCAAATACAAGGAGTAAGTAGGCTGGTCAGGGTGCTATTGCTCATGACGCAGTCTCAACATCAGACTTAAGTCCTTTTATTCTTTGAGTAAAGAAAACAAATTGTCTCCCATTGTCCACATGTCATTCTGCCGTTTCGGCATTTTTAGGCACCTAAGGCGGTGACAGTGGACGTCCACTGGGGACTAGGGATCTTCTGCACCACTAGTTCTATCTTTGGGAAGTCAAAATTGATTTTCTTCCACTCGTCACAGTAAAATCTCAACTCTGTCCTTTCTGCTACATTCCCAAAGAGTTCAGTGGTATCAGGATCAAAGGATTAGGAAGCCCCAGCTTTAAGGCAAGCAGCAGCACCAGGAGAAACTTTGTGGAACCAGCTCTGAGCATTTCGTGTAAGCAATCTATTTCAGCTTCAAAGGAAGCACCGGCTAAGGGGGTGAACAACATGTAAAGTGCTCACTTGACGTAAGTTTTTTTGTTTTTTTTAAGTAGCCGAGATAAAGAGAGCTTCCAATGGCTGACCTTTTATTATTAGTCACAGCCCAGAGCACACGAGATACTTCAGCAGAGGTGGCCAACAGGCGCCTGCCGAGGCTCCGGGAGTGTTCTTAGCTATGGGTGCAATACTTGCAGCTGCCACGCTCTCCTTCAAGTTGCTTGTTCCACTCTGCTTGATGCTGTGGGTATCTGATTTCTATCTCTGGAAACAGGGTGGCAGGGCTGGACTCTGAGTGCTCGGGGGAGCCAGCCTCAACCCACTGTCAGTCTCAGATTCGCTTGAAAAACGCACAGACCTTGTATTCATTGTATAAAAAGATAAGGGCATTCCTACGCATTCACTCTGCCCTTTTCATGTCCAAAACCATAATGAGAATTTAAACACAAATCCTATTTATTCCACAGCGGTTAAGAAATATGCATGAAGTTTGGCGAACTTCTCATTTTAATTTAAAAAATGATATTAATTTAAGCAACATATATTAGAGCTGCCATTTGTTGTATTTCACGTGTGTTGGGGTCTATGCTAAATGATTGGCACACAATAACATATTAATCTCCGCAGAAAACCTTGCAGTAAGTGTTCTTTCTCCATTTACAGATGAATAAACCAAGGCCCCCTGCAAGGACTAAGAAACGCATGCAAAGCTACATGGTAAGTAAAACATCAGTTTTCAAAGAATTAAAGCCAAAAACAACTGAATGTCTTTAAGATAAGATACATTTTCTTTGGCAAATCAGAAAGTAAGTTTAGTAGCATAAAATTCAATGTTGTCAGCATTGCAAAAAAAATCAATTTTAGTACACTTGATTCTGGATCTTTAAAAAATTAAGAAACCGATTTACTTGATAAGGATTTTTTTATAGACGGCAATAGATTTGATTTCTGACTCATCCACCAAGTCTTAAGTGGTTAACATTCAGGCTTATTTTCATGTACACATCAAATTTCTTTTCAAATTCAGTCTCAGACGATAGCCTATTTTCAGACTTATTTCTGTATATAATTAAGCAATTTTCAAATAGAAAAGGGAGCCACTGCATAAATATAAGATATACTGTAATATTTAATTGTAGCATAATTAATCATAGAAACTCATCTGAACCTAATTTATTAGTTTTTCCCCAAAAACGTCATCTTTGATTTCTACCAGAAAAGAAAAAAGACAAAAGTGTAAAAAACAATGAATGTATTGTGTTTATTCTTCTTGTAAACCACAGCTATATCTTTCTGAGTTTTATGAATATTATCCTATTCTTAAAAACAATCCTGTTTCCTGCCCTTATTCCAAAGAAAGAAACTAACTTTAGGAGTATGTATGCTGGCCAGGTTCCCATGTCCTGTCTTATGCCTGTAATTCCAGAACTTTGGAAGGCCAAGGTGGGAGGATCCATTGAAGCCAAGAGTTCAAGACCAGCCTGAGCAACATGGCGAAACCGCATCACTACTTTATTAAAAAGAGGGGGGAAAAAAGAAGAGTAATGCTACGGTGCTTTGCTTCCTATTTTAGTGACATCACCTCTGAGGATGGGGTTAAAAGTAGAGGGAAAATGAGTGACAGTGACTAGGGCAGGGCCCATGTTGCCTCTCTGAGTCACAGCACATGACTCCACTTACGGGAGGTCTCCTCTCCCTGGGAAGGTCGTCCTCTTTGCTAGAAACCATGATCTGTGTTGGGAGGGTAGCTAGACCCCGGGAAGGGCATGGACAAAATCAGATGCAGGAAGAGCCTGGGGTTTCAGGCTGGAGCAGAGAGGGGACAGAGTGAAGGGAGGTGCCTGGCAGAATCAAGCATAATTTGGGGCTCAGTAAAAGATCAGATCAAGGCCTGGTTCCCAATCAGGGACTATGGAGCCTTGGCAGGCACTGGAGCTTAACACACTTTAAAAAATTTGGCACAAATCCATGACATCTCAGAAATGAGATGAACCCCAGGAAACATAATCATAAAATAAACAAGTATAATGTTACTAAGTGGAATAAATATAAAACAATTTGACTGAAATAATCACATAAAATATTTGGAGGACAAGAATGCTGGACATGAAGTGACAGCACAGAACTAAGTGACTGCTTCTGGGCTGTGAGATGAGACTAGCAGGAAAGCCACCGACTAAAATGGGTGAGGTGGGACAAGCAGCATATTTTGAAGCAATGTTTGTTTTCAACTCTGATAGCCTGAATTAAAGAAACTGCTCAGGCTTTAAGTGAAGTTAATTCTTTAGCATCTCTGCAAGGCCAGAACTGAAGATGTAGAGGGAACAGCCAACCCACGTGAGGGCACCAGGGCAGGAGACATGCGGGGGTAGTGGGGTACAGCACACAGCACCCACACTTGGCGGGGGTGGGGGAAAGAAACTTGAAGGAAATAAAGACTCAGAGCACAGATGCAGGGGCAGGGAGCTCTAGATTCCCTAAAGACAAGAAAAATACAGTAGGCCATCCAAGGCTGGCCCTCCCTACACTGACACCTCCCTACACTGACCACATCCCTACACTGACTCCTCCCCTACACTGACCCCTCCCTACACTGACCCCTCCCGACACTGACCCCTCCCGACACTGACCCCTCCCTACAATAACTCTCCCTACACTGACCCCTCCCGACACTGACCCCTCCCTACACTGACCCCTCCCTAAACTGACCCCTCCCTACAATAACTTTCCCTACACTGACCCCTCCCTAAACTGACCACATCCCTACACTGACTCCTCCCCCTACACTGACCCCTCCCTACAATGACTCTCCCTACACTGACCCCTCCCTACAATGACCCTCCCTACAATAACTCTCCCTACACTGACCCCTCCCTACACTGACCCCTCCCTAAACTGACCACATCCCTACAATGACTCCTCCCCTACACTGAGCCCTCCCTACAATAACTCTTCCTACACTGACCCCTCCCTAAAATGACTCTCCCTACACTGACCCCTCCCTAAACTGACCACATCCCTACACTGACTCCTCCCTAGAATGACTCTCCCTACACTGACCCCTCCCGACACTGACTCCTCCCTATACTGACCCCTCCCTAAAATGACTCTCCCTACACTGACCCCTCCCTAAACTGACCCCTCCCTACACTGACCCCTCCCTACAATAACTCTTCCTACACTGACCCCTCCCTACAATAACTCTTCCTACACTGACCCCTCCCTACAATAACTCTCCCTACACTGACCCCTCCCTACAATGACTCTCCCTACACTGACACCTCCCTAAACTGACCACATCCCTACAATGATTCTCCCTACACTGACCCCTCCCTACAATGACCCCTCCCTACAATGACTCTCCCTACAATGACCCCTCCCTACAATGACTCTCCCTACACTGACCCCTCCCTATAATGACTCTCCCTACACTGACCCCTCCCTACAATGACCCCTACACGGACTCCTCCCTACACTGACCCCTCCCTATACTGATCACCTCCCTACATTGACCCCTCCCTACACTCACCACCTCTCTACACTGACTCCTCCCTACACTGACCTCTTTCTACACTGATTCTCCATACACTGACCCCTCCCTACATTCACCACCTCCCTACATTTACCCCTCTCTATATTGACCCCACCCTACACTGACCCCTCCTGACACTGACTCCTCCCTACATTGACCCCTCCTGACACTGACTCCTCTCTATACTGACTCCTCCCGACACTGACTCTCCCTATAATGACTCTCCCTACACTGACCCCTCCCTACATTGACCCCTCCCTATACTGATCACCTCCCTACATTGACCCCTCCCTATACTCACCACCTCCCTACACTCACCACCTCCCTATACTGACCTCTTCCTCTACTGATTCTCCATACACTGACCCCTCCCGACACTGACCCCTCCCTACAATGACTCTCCCTACACTGACCCCTCCCTACACTGACCCTTCCCTATACTGAACACCACTGAAGTTGACCTAATTTTCATGGACCAGACATGGACCACATGGACCCATCAGTACAGCAGGCCTAGTTCCTTCTGGTGACCACCTCTGTGTGTTGGCCAGGTTTGTACAGTCCCCTGGGTGGTCACCTTACAGAGCTTCTACTGTACTTTACTGTCACACCAAGGTTGCAAGAAAAGCTTAGATGAGCTTGAGGAACACTGGCAAGACCCAGGGCTCTGCACGTCTGATAAACCTCGCAGTGACACCTCATCAGATGCTCCCAAGGCTCCAAGAACAACTGCCTTCCAGGACACATCGTGGGCCTGCGGGCCAACTCTAGCCTCTGCCTACTCGTGCACGGCCCTTGTGCTAGGAATGGCTATGATGACAGAAACACAAAGTATAAACTCCAATTAAGCAATACGTTAGCTGTCCCCAGAAAGAATCCATTCCCCCCTTAGTAGACCCATATTACCAAAAAAAGAGTACTTCATACTCACTACCATATTTTGAATTGTGTCAATACATTATTTGTGATGATCTGTTTTCCCTCTTGTTCTTGATTTCTACTCCTGTTCTGCAAAGCCTAAAATACTGTCTGGTCCTTTATAGAAACAGTCTGCAGACTCCCGCCCTCCCCACTCCTCCTGAGCCTTGATAACAAGTAACTGCTAGGCCCAAGACCCAAGACGCACAGACAGATTCACAGCAGAGGAGCTGGGAGCTCACTCCTGGCAAGTGGGGAGCCAAGGTAGCTCCGCATTTGCCATATCCCTTGGTAACGGCTGATGGCCGCAAGATTATCCAGTGCTTTTTATTATTTTGAAAAGGCAAGTTCCTTGACTCCTCACAAATATTTAACATCATCAAGCATTTATAAAGTACAAAGTCTTCTGCTAGAAAAAGGCATGCTGGATATTAACTCTGGGCTTAAGCAGCTTACATTATTAAAAAAAAAAGAATATATATATCTCTGTAATAGAAAGGGAAAGGCCAACTGTCTTTGCAACACTTAAGTTTTTTTTTTTTTTTTTTCCGTAGAGACAGAGTCTCACTGTACCGCCCTCGGGTAGAGTGCTGTGGCGTCACACAGCTCACAGCAACCTCTAACACTTAAGTTTTAAAGCTTCTGACACCAAATGAAAACTTTTCAGGGAACACGCTAACATTCTACTTCGAGGACATTCTCTTCAAAATCACCAGATGACTCTTTGAAATAGCTTAAGAGGAACCTCTTAAACTGTTGGGAAGGCATTTTAAGCACATGCCTAGGCCAAAAGAAGGTGTTAAATGCAAAACTTTGGGTGGAATACAATACAAAAGACAAAATTTTTAAATGATGAAAATAATAGATTCCAGTTTTGTAGAACATTTTGGGAAGCCCTAAAGTTAATACACTCAAAATACCTTTGATCATATGTTCCTAAGCCTTTTGATATTAACAAATTTTCAGATACCCCAAATTTGCTTTATATATAGTTCTTAGAAAGACTAACAGAATCCCCTGGTTATTTTTTAACGTACCCTCAGTGATGTGAGAGTTATTTATATGGGCCTTCTACTTTGAGACAGAATGTCACTCTGTCACCCTGGGTAGAGGGCCATAGTATCATCACAGCTCAGAGCAACCTCAAACTCTTGGGCTCAAGCCATCCTCCTGCCTCAGCCTCCTGAGTAGCTGGGAGTACAGGTGCCCACCACCACCATGCCTGGCTAGTTTTTCCGTTTTTAGTAGAGACAGGATCTTGCTCTTGCTCAGGCTGGTTTCAAACTCCTGAGCTCAAAGAGATCCTCCCACCTGGGCCTCAGAGCTTCCACCAAGAAAAGCAGGAGAAACATTGGCTATAATTTTAATATCAGTCTCATGCTGTACAAATCTTTTTTGTAAGGGATAGAGGAATTCTCCCCCTGTGCTGAGAGAGAAAACTTGGGAATCCTGTTCATATAAACCACTTACATTAAAAAAATGGAATAAATAACTGAATTAATTGGTAAGTATCCAAAAGCTCCCCGACTAGTTATAAAATATGACATACCAGGTGAACTCAGAGCTGCTTAAAGAAGTGTTTTACATTTTCCAGCAGGCAGAACTATGAAAAGCATCTAGGGAACATTCTCCCCCTGGAAGATAATTACTTTTATTGTTGCCAGGTCAAAGATGCAGATTCCACGTGGCACCTTGTGACTAGAGAACAGCAAGCCCTTTCGGGTCAGAAGGTCCAATATGTAGCCCCCTCCGAAGGAAGCAGGGCCTAATAGCCCCCAAATAACAAGCAAACACATAGCTTTCTTAATTTGCCCTGTTGGGTTCCTGTAATAAGTACTTAACAACTGTAGGCTCTGAGCAACTCAGCAGACTTCAACAAGACCATTTGCCAGATGATTTAGCAAACAAATTTCTGAGACTCTCACACTTATGTTGAACGGGTAACATTAGAAAACATGCAGGCACTTAGGAGACAATAATAGTAGAGGGGAGTTGTATGAATTAAAGAAAGAGGGAGCAAGAATAAGGATTTTTAAAGTCTGGAGAATTCAGGTAGATAGGCCAAATTCTCTTTCCAGAAAGAAGTTCCCCAAGTGAATACTTAGTAACTCTTGCTAATACTTTACTCCTTGAGCTGAGCAAATAATCTAAAATTGAGTTATTGGAAAGAGACAAAAATCTGGAATTGACTTCTGGGGAAGGAAGAAAAGAGCGGAAACCACTTTATTTCTGAGCATGAGTGCCTGACATTCAGCAAGTACAGGACATGAAAGGTTCTCAGTAAGTACTTGCTGAATGGATGAATCCATGTCTACAACGGGGATGAGGAATAGACACCATCATGGCAGACATCAATAAATAACAGGGTGGGGAATGGAGCAGGGGGAGAGAAGGCATTCATACAGGAAAAACTCTCTGGTGTCAAGAATTCAAGGTGCAGACTAGGAAACGGGAGACATTTTCTTGAATCAATAAGCAACCCATCATACCAGGGTCTTTCAGGTGCTTCTAAATGGGCAGAATCAGGGTAGCAGTAGCGCTTCATAGTTCAACAATCCTGCGGCTCTGTGAGGAAAGCAATCATCCCCCAGACAAGAAAACAAAACTTACACATGAAAAAATGTTCATCGTCTTTAATCATCAGAGAAATGCAAATCAAAACCACTCTGAAATATCACCTAGCCCCAGCGAGATTAGCCCACATTGCAAAGTCTGGATGTGGGAGAAGGGAACACTTCTACACTGCTGGTGAGACTGCAAACTAATACAACCTTCATGGAAAGAAGTACGGAGAATTCTTAAAGAACTAAAAATCAACCTTCCATCCCATCCCACGAATCACATTACTAGGTATCTATCCAGAAGAACAAAAATAATTTTACCACAAAGATATTTGCACTGGAATGTTTACTGGAGCTCAATTCACAATTGCCAAGTCCTGAAGCAACCCAAGTGCCCATCAACCCATGAAACCACGGCATATGTACAACATGGCGCACTATTCAGCCATAAGAAAAGGTGTTTATCTGGATGGAGCTGATACACATTCTTCTTAGTAAAGTACCTCAAAGGGGAAAAAAAATCCAATGTACTCAATACTATTATGAAACCAATATATAAACAACTACACACCCACAAGAAGTGAAATACACAAATATACAAAAAAACCTTAACAATAGAGCAGACCTGTTCCCAACAGTCCTGGGCACTAGAAGCCCAGAAAACCTGAGCTGAGGACGGAGGGTAATCATCCCGTCACATCAGGTCAGGGTATAGTGAAATCGTATTGTGGATATTTTAAACGTGAAAAAATTCAAGCAGTCATCTTATTAGATCTTGTCATAGTTTAACCGATTTCTTTTCATTTTACAGAGGTTTTCTTTCAGTGAATTGTCTAAATTAATGAGTTGTTTTTATGAATGTTGGCTAGCCTCAACGAAGAATGAAATAGCCCATGGTTGGTGAGAGGCAGTCCACATTTCAAATGTGGAGCTTGACTTCTCACAGCTAATTGTCAGTTGGCTGAACTTTTTAATATTCTACCTAATACACTTGAACTTGCAGCTTCCTAATCCAATGGGAGCTGAGAACACCCACCCCTACTGCACCAAAAATGCCCCAAGCTGCCAAGGTAATTTACACAGGGGAAAGATAGCAGTCAAATGTGAGGAGAAGAATTTGCAAATAAATAAATATCCAAATAAATAAAACTGGTGATGGAGCTGTCTACTGGAAAACGACGTGCCAAGAGGGCAATGAATGAAAGTGGGGCTTCAGAAGGAGTCAGGCTGCCAGATGTAGCACGGTGATTTGGGGAGGCTCAGGGGGACCCTCATGAGGAGAAGGGCTGGGTGTAAATCAAGTCATAGAAACACTCCTCTGCACGTGGGGGGCCCTGAGGAAATCTATTCACGGTGAATCAAGAGCAGGACGCCAAGGCCCTAGGACCAGCCGTGTAGGGACATGTCACATCAGATGCCCATGGCAGAGGTGAGCGGAAGACCCAGAATTTTAGAAGTGGTGATGTGAATAGCTGAGGTTAGCAGATGAATAAATAACAGTGTTCGTTATTAATTAAATGTAAAGAAGCATTTGGCTTAGGCGAACTAGTTAGGCGAGTGAGATGTGAAGGAGGAAGCAGTGAGGAGATTCCTACGGTTTGGAAGAGGCTGTAAGCACACACAAGATGGGAGAGTTTGCATTTGGTCTGTTTTAAGCCATCATCGACATAGGGTTTCTGAGTCAGATGCTTAAGGAGGAATGAAATTTTACCGTATTTTAGTGTAGATGGGGTTATTTTAAATTCAGAAAAGCTAAAGAGCATAAAGAAGAGTACAGATCTTCTGGGACTAAGAATCAGCTGATTCACAGCTGTTAAAACTGAAAAGCCACAGAGCTTGCTGGGAAGCGGAGAACAATGCAGACCCAGTTTTCAGGAATATCTAATGGGAAGTCATTAATTTTTTTTCTAGAGAAGTCGCTCAATGCAAGCTCTAGAGGCAACCATACGTATTTGTATATAGAAAGAGTAAAGTTTTCTTTTTCATCCAACAGAAAGATTTGCTTCTTTAAAAAAAATCATTTATATTTACATTTATTATTTTTCTGAAAGCAAATCTTACATTTGAACTCAGAAAAGGCTGTCAGGAGTCTGCAAGATCCATGTGACATGTCTCTTACTAAAATAATAACCGGGGCCAGGTGCGGTGGTTCACACCGGTGATCCCAGCACTCTGGGAGGCCCAGGTAGGTGGATCCCTTGTGCTTAAGAGTTCGAGACCAGTCTGAGCCAAGAGTGAGATCCTGTCTCTACCAAAAATTGAAAAATTAGCTGATGTGGTGGTGGGAGCCTGTAGTACCAGCTACTCAGGAGGCTGAGGCAGGAGAACTGCCTGAGCCCGAGGTTGCTTTGAGTTATGATGATGCCACAATAGTCTACTCCAGGGTGACAAAGTAAGACTCTGTCTCAAAAAAAAAAAAAAAAAATTCTGCAGGAAGTTCAGAGATGATCACTTATCTACTACAAGTGTATTTTAAAGATAAACTCACTTTGGATTATTTACTCCTCCCTAAAAAAAAACAAAACAAATCCAAAAACAAACACCACCACCCCCAATAAAATCTATTATGAATTAATTTGGAATAAATGTTTTCACAGGTTTGCAATGTGTTGTACCACACACTTAAAACAATGGTATTAAATTCTTGTATGGATGTAAAGATAACACCCTTCCAGTCAGTATTGTAGTAACACCATTTGAAATCTGTCTCAGACTGGCCCATTATCACCCTATGTTTGGATTCCTGATGTTTTATCAGCATAATGGGGCTAAAAAACCTCATCAGAAACTCTGAAGCTTTTCTTCCTTTGTCTTCCAAAAGAGGACCAAGTGCTGAGTCCTGTTGCTTCAGCCCCTTCCTTATCGGCCCCTCGGCCCATGACTATCAGTGCCTGGATACTTCATTAGTGTTCACGCTGACAGCAACCGCTTCTCAGCCACCTCCCTTCTTGAATCCATTTTGCACTTTGGATGGAATTAATTTTTTCGAAACATTTCTCTTTTTCTCTGTCATTCTCCTGCTGGAAATCTTTTAAGGATTCCAAGAGGTCTTCTGTGCTTCCACCATGTTTGGGAGGGAGGCCTAAGGCCATATGCCCAGGCAAAGGAGAAATTCAACAGTAGATGTCCTCCAGAGGGGTGGGGAGGCTGTGCCTGTGCTGAGGGGCCACCTGCCCTGAGTCCCCAACCCCCCAGGGGAGCCCCCAAAGCGCTCCCTCTCAGGCTGGGGAGGAAGGGGGCTGGGAAAGAGGGATGAGAAAGGCACAGCAAAGCCAGAGGGCAACCTCTGCTCCAGCCAACTCTGTTGGCTGAAACTCCTGGCCCCAGAAACGGGCACACATCTTCCAACCGCCTTTGTCATTCACTGACGACCTCAAGACAGCTCTATCACGAGGCATTCTGTGCCCTCTGTTCTTTGAGAAATCTACTCCCACCACTTCGGGACCGGGAGGAAGTAGGGCTGGGAGGAAGTTAACACCTAATCTTCCTCTGCAATGCCCTACACTTCTACCACGCTTACGCAAACCCATCTGCTGCCCTGAAGTTGGGGGTGTGAGTTCATGTTACAGGAAGGCTGAACAAGAGTGTCTATCTGAACCCATCTTAGTAACGATGCCGTTGTCTCCCAAAACTCAGGAAGCCACGTAGGATTCCAACCCACCCTCTTCCTCAAACTCTCCTGAAGGTTCAGCACGGGGTCCAGCCCTTCCATACCCTGAGCTTGCACCTCTGGCCTGCCTGAGGTTTGGTTTAGTCCCTGAGCATGGCATTTTCTTGCAGTCACCTTCAGTGTCCAGAGCTGAGGCCCAGCAGAAGCTCCACTGTGCCCTTTCCCAGGCAGAGTCTAGGCCACTAGTGAGAAGAAGGAATTGGACCCTTTGATTAAAAAAAGTACAGTTCACATACCCGAAATGTCCATTCAAAATTCACCAGCAACATCCATGACTTTTTTCAGAATTTTAGTTCCCTCTTTAACCCTTTATGTACCCAAGTTCCTATGAAATACAGCTATATAACTTCCAGCTTTTGAATTCAACTGCAACATGTCCTGGGTCTGATTCCACAGACCAAGTGTTTTATTTACTTATTGTAAGTAGTGTTGTAATTTGTTTTCCGGTGATTATAAAAGAGCTTCGGAGACCAAGCAGATAAAGCATGCCAGGCTGGGCTGGGCACCTGTAGCTCAGCAGTTAAGGTGCCAGCCGGCCACATATACTGGGGCTGGGGGGTTCGAACCTGACCTGGGCCTGCTAAAACAACAACGAGAACTCCCTAACAACAACAATAAATAGCTGGTTATTCTGGCAGGCGCCTGTAGTCCCAGCTGCTTGGGAGGCTGAGGCAAGTGAATCACTTAAGCCCAGGAATTTGAGGCTGCTGTGAGCCATGACACCATGGACACTCTACCAAGGCGACATAATGAGACTCTGTCTCAAAAAAAAAAGGAAAAAAAGAAAGCATGCCAGGCTGGCATTTCCACCAAAACACCTTAAAATGCAAAGTTGTTTTTCTAGTTCCTAAAGACCCTTGAGCACGTTCCCAAAATTTTAGTACTTATTAGACAGTGTACCTGAGACTGACAGGCCTGACTCCTTGTTTTGTTCTTCTGAGGCCTTCTGAGAGTTCGGAAATGCAATCTGGGATTTAAAGAGCCCAGTGATGAGGTGAGTTGCTTGCTAACTGTGGGCAGGGCTTGCAGGAGCACTCTCCTTCCCAGACTACCACCCCGTACCTCTGTCCCTCACTCCTCATCTCCCTGGGTCTGTCCTTTGGTCCCACTGGCCCCATGCTTTCAGCTCCAAAGCACTTGCTCATGACCCTGACCCCAATGCCCTCTTTTGAATAAGCATCCCCCTTGACCTCAGCCTCTCTCCTCTTAGGGATCTTGTTCTGTCAAACAGCATCAGTCAGGCCTGTGTCTCAGGAATGTCAATCTTCATTGAAAATGTGTCAGTGCTACTAACATAAACACTGAGATAGCTTAATTCACTCCCATTGTTATCAGTCAACTGTTGGTTTTTCCTTAGAAATTGGAAGTGCATTTTACTCTCCCTTCCCCCCAAAAGTTGAAAAGAATATAGATTTAAAAGGTTCCATAAAGTCTCCAAATAAGAGAACTTGTGATTTACCTTGACTAATGTACCATTTGATTATTTAAAGTTGGGGCATATCTTCTTTAACTATAAAAGGATGTACTCCCGACTGCTCGGGAGGCCAGAGGATCGCTTGAGCCCAAGAGTTCGAGGTTGCCGTGAGCTAAGATGCAGTGGCACTCTACCCAGGGCAACAGACTGAGACTCTGTCTCAAAATGATGATGATGATGAAAGGAACTCTAATTTCTAAAGTCATTTGTCTCCTTGGCTGGTTCTCTTGTAAGACCTGTTCATTACGTACCAATGGATATCATTATGAATTCAGGAAGCTGGAAGGAACAGTTAGCATTTGTAATTGTTCTCTACCAGTCTGCTTGTATGTTTCTCATCGTCTATGTCAGGAGCTAATTTTCTATAATCTGTGTTCTTTCTAATAGGCCAAGCACAGAGTACAAAAAAAGAGCATCCTTCTGTAGAGAATAACGTAGCCAAGGACACCGTGCTCCATCTTTATGATGAAATACATATTTCCCATTAAAAGGCAAATCTGTCATTTTAAAAGGTTGAATTGGATGTACTTTAAAAATAATTCCAGCTGGTTAAATTGAGAGCATTGAAAAAAAACCTCAATAAGAATGTTCTCTTGGTCTGTAGTATTTTCATTTTCTTGAAGTGTGAATTGGATATATTTTCTTTTACTTTAAACCCTTTATTCTCAACATTCAATTCTGAGTTAGTGAAATAAGTTTCAAAGATGAATTGGGTTCAATAATACTACTTCTGATACTTAAAGTTTCTATTTCAGTACTATTATTTCTAGCAAAAACCAAAATGGCCTGCTTGAACTGATACATTTTCTATGATTAGCCAAGAAATGTTCGTATTTTCCTACGGTGCTGTCTCTTAGGCATCATTCTGGACCTCTGATAACTCTTCCTTTGAAACTATTTTCTGTTTAATATAATTTTTTCATAAATTAAGTGACTAATTAGATGTTACTAAAATCCAGGTAAAGTATACCTTAAAATATGCACCAATGTTCCATAAACCCACCCGTGTTTACACATACATAGAACAACGTGACTTGAGATTTGTACCTAGATTCTCACACCTGTGGTAAACTAGAATGCTGAGCTATTGTTTTTTCCAATTACACAAGCAGAAATACACTCTTTCCCACTAGTCAATTTTCAACTCATTTAAAGTTTGCCCATGCACGTTTAATTCTCCTCACTAACCAGCAATGATTTCTGCCTCTAAGATACCGAATAATGAAATATGCCAAGTTTCTCTACATGCAGTCCTGATCAACCACCATTACTCCCCATACTTCCTGGGCATACGGCAATGTTTCACAGGCCAGCTTTCTCAGCTGTGTCCCAACACTACATAAACCATACTTAAATCTTTTGTTCAGAGCTTACTAATCTATACTCATGAAGCAAAAGCAGAAGTAGGTAAGGACTCATCATCTCACTTCACAGGTTAAGAATTTTTCATGGTTATGATCTGATTTTGGCTTCTTCCCATGGAAAGAAATCCTGATCTTTTTCATCTAGTTCCTTCCTCACTTTGATTTTTCCCTTTACAATGTATCAGGTCATGTCTTTATACCTTGTTCAAATTATATTTTTCTCACTACTCCTTTCTTTCCCCTGCTCTGCCCCTAGCTCTTCCATCTCTCTGCAGCCTTGACCTGACCTTGCAGCTGAAGGCATCCCCACATCCCACTCTGCACCACTGGTCTCTGTTGCTTGCACCCATTGCCAGGACCATTGTCTATGTCTGCCACAGCCCAGGGCCATTAAGTCATTTGAGTTTTGTGATATTTGCCCTTCCTCTTCTCACCAAAGTATCGACTACCAGCAACAAGCCTTCACGGTTCATACCCATACCTGGAACGGTTGGCTGGATCCTAGGGTCAGGCTAGTGCCCACACAGCTGGGCCCTCCTGCTTGGACACTGCCCCAGGTATGCCTTTGTCTCAATGCCTTGAGTTCACATAGCTCCTCACCTTATCCCTAATCAAAGGGCCTCTTCCCTCAGGGAAAGTAATCTGATTACCTGATTAAAGCAATACACTACATGCTAAAGGTGTAAAGAAATGTGATCTTGGAAGCCAATGTTGCTCTAGGAATTCCTATGGGAAGGAGTTTATTAATGCAAATAGCTCTAATCTGCAGAGTGCTCAGGGAAGGTACTGAGAATCAGGGTAAACATCCTGGGGTCAGGAGCCTATCCCAGTTCTCCCTGGTTCTCATCTCCTGGTTGAGGTTAACAAGCCAGCCCTGCACTGCTGAGAAGCTCTGTACCCTGCACCCATGTGGGAAGGGCACTCCACATTATGCATAACCGAGGGCTGCTCTAAATCTGTTAGGTTAAATAAGTAAACTAAAGTTCCTGTCATTATTTTAACCATTTATATGCAAAAAATACTTGCTCTCACTACAGTACCCATGTAGGGCCTTTTACGCATCATTTTTTATTTTTCTATTATTAAGTTGCAACTTATTATTTCCCCATACGATGCCATGGTGGGATAATTATTTACTGAGTATTTATTGAGTAATTAAAGCAGTGGTTCTGAAACTTTTTTTTTGTCCTCTGAATAATAACCTCTTATGGCAAAATGAACTCTTAGGGGGGAAAAAAGCAGAAGTGTTCTGTTGAATTGGGAATACAGCCCCCAGAACACACTGGCTGTTTCCTGTTCCAGATTTCTCCATAGCTAGGAGGGTCATGATGGTACAGTTTACAACCCACAGCCATAAAAGCTGAACAGTAAGAGTGTGAACCTCAAGCCTTGTTCAGAAGTGAACCATCTGCTTGGGAGGTTCAAGCTAACAAATGTTAAACACCAATCACCTACTGCATGGTAACTGTTAAAAATCTCATAGAAAACAAAAAAATTTTAAATGGAGCTGATTATTTGTATAGAAAATAGGTTAACAACAACAAAAAAAGCAATCGTACCAGAAAACTGCCTGAAAGGGTTTAAATTGTTAAATTGCAACCAGCTGACACTAAGGGCAGAGACAGTTTGAGGAGGGAGCCAGGAAATCAGGAAGAGTGCAGGTGAGGAGTCAGGTCTCCAGCTCCTTCCATCAGTCAGAACTGCTGGGAGGCAACTCATGAGAGGAGCAGAGGAAATCAAAGATCCAGGACAACTAGGTTTAGTGCCAGGGGAGTGGTACAGGGAAATGAAACTGACAAGGTATGGCTGTCTTAAAAATGTCATGGTATGTTCCTTTCAAATGTGTAGGAAGCCAAAAAGAAAAAGAGAAAAAATGTCTTTCTTTAATGATCACAATCTTCCTTAAAGTAACAGTGTAGGCTAAAGAAACCTCAAGAAATCTCTGGAATCGGGCACGGTTCTCTATTCTTTCTGCACCAGCAGCCCAGTCACGTCGTTACTCCTGAGGACTCAAGTCCAGATGATGCTTTCTAACCAGAGAGTGCAATGACCGTGAAAACAGAGACGGAGGAGGCCAGGGGCCTGGGGTCAGGGACCAGCCTTGCCTCCTGACACCCAGCAACTTGCTCACCTTGACCTTTGACAAGAGGGTCATCCTTCCTGTTGGGCTTTTTCCTGCATCCCCAATGAGTCCTGGCAATGGTGAATCACCGACCTTCTGAATCGGCGATGCCACTGTCTGTCTGAAGGCTACCCTTCCAATTTGTCCTGCACCTGAACATGCCACAGCTCTTCCTGAGCCTTGGGTGGTTACATCCAGTGAATAGATGATCTTTGGCAACTCTAGCCAAAAAGCTTTGATGATGACTCCGATCTCAAGAAGAAGACACTCGGGGAGTGAGAAGTGTGCCACCTACCTCAGCCCAGGGAGGCTCCCTCCTCTGGGATGGCACGGGAATAAAGGGACTCTTTTCCAGGGGTGTCCTGCAGAGATTCTTAGGTGACGCCAAGCAATGAGATGCTAGGGACAGAGTCCAATCCAAGATAAGTTCTCTTTCTAGGGCAGTTAATCTTGGCCCTGAAAAGAAGTTGCCAGAAGGGTTATTGATTTGAAAGCTACAAGCTGCTTGCAGGAGTTGAGGTCTAGCCAGGGCCTTGAGTAGATTTTCAAGGTTACAGATTTTTTTTTTCTGAGAATGTAACAGAGGGCCATGATTTCCTTCATAAATAGGAACAGTGTTTGAAGTTACATTGAGTTAACATTTATCACCTATGCAAATTTTTCATTTTTTTGGCATGTGAATTTCTTTCTAAATGTCTGTATATAGCATATTGACAAATTAATTTAGGGTTATGATTAGTAATTAATATTCAGAGTGTAGTGAAACTCTATGTATATACTGTCATTTCAGTATTTTTTTTGGAAATACCTTTTAAAAAGCCATGTCTTAGTTTGGAACAGCACTTTAAAATCTTCTCCCTCATTCACTTCAAAGGGACAAGGGGGGCAGGTGACATCGGAGGCAATCAAGGCCTGGCCAGACCCACACAGTACTGGGAAGGCACTTCCCATGGCCTTCTTTGCACATCAAACCCCTCTAAGAGATGGCAAATATCATATCAAAGGGATCCATTATAGGTTCCCCCTCAAAAAGGGACAAAATTTCTCCTACATGGTTTGTTTGAATAAAAGTATAATACAGAAGGCCTTCTGAGCATGTGGGGTGTGTGTGTGTGTGTGTGTGTGTGTGTGTGTGTGATTGTTTTGGTCACTTATTTTATTTCACTTGACTTGCAGTTACACTTACAATCTGAAGTGACCCTAAGTATTATGTCTTAATACTCTCATGGTAAAAAATAAATTCCATCACAACAAAAAACTTATAGAAAAAAAAAAACATTCATAGCCAGTCTAACCTTTAAAGGTCACTCAGGGAGCTAAAATCTTTATTTGAATTCATTATGAAATCAATGAAACCTTTGGTTAAGATTCATGTAATTATAAATAACACAGAAGACCATGAGGAGGAAAAAAACATGTTCGTCATAAATCTTTCATAACTTCTGAAACTTCACTTTTCACCATCATGTGGTTACAGCCTCCACACCCAAGAAAGACTATTGTACCATAGCAGAGTATTTAGTCTGGCTGGCTGGCAGACTGCCTAAGCTTTTATGAGTTAAAAAAAGATCATATAATCTGTCTTTTGATATTTTGGTTCATGTTTTCCAGCATGCTTGTATCTTTGCCAAGGAATGCATATTGAGTCAGAATTCTCATCTTAACAAGCATTGTGGAAGAAGCTATAGGTAAACTAAAACCACGGTGGTGAAGAGACATGTTTTCTCTTTCTCAAAAGATACACCAAGTCCCACTTTTAGAATATATTCTGGAGTTCTACAGATTCCACTAGTGGAAATACTGACGGTGGGCGAGGCATACGTCAGTGCCCATCAGCACAAGAGCCACCGTGGCTCTCAGTTTAGTTACCAATCAGAAGGATCACTTAACAATTCTGCTCAGAAACAACGAGGACAAAAAGCAGCTTGGATCAAGGATACCGTTTGATTTGCCTGCTCTAATAAGTGCCATAAATTATTTAAAGAACTTCAAAGTCTTGAAACTGGTGAAGTACACCAGGGCAAAAGTAGAATTTGTTTGTTTATTATCAATTATTTACACAGTATGTTTTACAACATCAGATGTGTAGAAAAAGGCATAATACTGAGGAATGGCGTACAATAAAAAGCATATTATGTTAATTCCAGTGAAAGCTTTGTGTCGGCCCATCAAGTTGTGGAGGCCATTTGATGCAGTATTTATAAACGTTTCAGTAACAATCTCCATAATGCTAAACTCTAAAAAGCGTTCTGAAGTATACATCTATTTATACCTAGGTGAGTGAGAATCCATGAACACACAATTTCTTGTATAACTGTAATAAAAGGATAAAATGGTGACTCCCAAATCAAACAGGATGCTTGCTTGACTGATACCATATCTGTAATACAGGGTCACACGAAATAGATGAATCAGATCCGCATCTACCCAAATAGGTCAGCCTCAAAATAAACATGCCAATCTTTTTAATCAAGCTAGGACTTCAAATCTAATGTGGTAATTATAGATGAAAATGCTGCTGAGATTAAGAGCTTACACCCCTGGGATATACAGAATGTTATTGTTTTTTTAACATGCCTCTGGTCAAATGTGGTAAACTTCACACTTTCACCCAGTGCTGTTTGTAACAGATTGAATGAAACAGGTCTACAAAAGAACCAACGCATGTAAGGACTGGAGAGAGTTAGAGAGGCTCACAGACTTGTACCTATTGTCTGGGTGAATTAGATGTCAGTTTGAGTATTATAACTGACAAAGGTTTCTGAGCTTTAATTTAATAGAACATATAATGGGCAAAGGAGAGGCTGGGAAGCATAGTCTGAATCTACTATTTAACAAACACTTTAATGAACGTTACACACGTTTTTATGCTGCTGACATATTTGCCCCATTCATTTTTCAGAACCTTGTTTATCAATGGAACACACTATTCTAAAAGTATCCTCCTAATGCTCCTTAAATTCCAAACTGGTGATGGGACACTTAATGCCAAATAACACACTGGTGGGAACACACACTGCTTACCTTAATGTCATCATGAAAGAAATACTGGAAACGTAACTGCTCAAGTTCAGCAAGCAAAGGGAACACAGTCACGATAGGGGGATTAAGGGAGTAATTCCTGGCGCAGCACGCATGTCTAAATAGAACAAGATTTCACAGGCATTCTCACCCACTCTTTGTTTTTCTAAAGGCAGACAAAAGTTTAGGACGGCTTTGTGGCTGGCATACAGAAGAAAGATCCAGTGGCTTTTTATTTATTTACTTATTTTTTACCCAAATCCATGGACTTAACTGTGCTTAGCTCACAAAGCACTTGTTTGGCCCTTGTACACACACCAGATGCAATTTAGATAAGTTGCATCCCCCACACTTATCTTGGGAAGGGAGAAAACATACCATTAATCAAAAACTAATGCATAAACACCCTTGGGAACAAATGGAAACCACATCTCCAAGTGAGAATTAGTGTTTTCTGGAACACATGAAAAGAATGACATATCAGAAAACTAGCCAAAGTATCCAAATAATAATCAACACATTCCAGGCCCAAAATTATTTGAATCCCCGTTGACTTTCACCGTGTGTCAGTTGGTAAAGAAAGGAACAAATCTCGCCCCAGCAAACAGCCCTCGCTGATACTCCACAGGGCTCAAAGCTGACTTCCAGCAAATACGTCAACAAACCGATCAATAAACAAATACTTAAAGAAGTGCCAAAGAGCCATAAATCAGAAAGGGCAGTGGGAGTTACAAAGATGACCCTTGTCTTCTGCATATTCAAAGCGTTTACAATCTAATGAAATAAGGTCAAAAACTTTTGATGGAAGGGGCCAGATAGTAATCGTGCTTTGTGGGTTACAAGGGTGCAACTCTTCAACGCAGCCATGGAGGCACAAAGATAGCCACAATAAATTGGCGGGGCTATGCTCCAATAAACTATTCAAGGACATGAATTATAACTGTATACAATTTTCCCATGTCATGACATATTTTTTCTTGTCATTTCTTTTCATCTACTTAAAAGTGTAAAACCATTCTCAGCATGATGCAAAAACAGGTGGCGGGCCTGATTTGACCTGTGGATCCCAATTTGCTGCATCTTGCTCTCAAATAGTCATTAACGTAATCAATAACCAGAATGATGTATTGGCTTATACAATCATAAAATTAAAATTGTTATGTAAGTGGTGATGCAAAAGCAGATTAGATACAGTCTCTAAACTAAACTGCAGTTACAGTTTAGTTGAAGACAACTCAATTATCCCAGTTGCAACTTTGAAAGGAAATCCTAATAGGAAAATAACTTGAGATCTCTGGCTTATGGAACATGATAAGAGTATTGAGGGTGAAATTCAGCATAGAACACTGGAAATTCATGTTGATCTCAACAGAAATTGGGAAGCATGGTAAATATGATGGAATGGAAAATTAGGAGGGACTGCTACCAACTAATATCTAGGTTCTAACCACCTTGGAAAGATTTTTTAAAATTCTAGACAAAATTAAAGGCTCTAAGTTTTGTAACTGAACTATGACATGTGCTTTGTTAGGAGAGGGAAGAATTTCCAAGGGGATGTATGATCTGTTGTGAAAGGGAGACAGCATCTGAGACTACCTGGTAATCACCGGTGTGCACTTAACCAGCAATGGCAAAATGGGACAAAAGCAGAGGAGCCTGGGGAAAGGCACAAAAGTGGGAAACACACATTTCCAGGGGTCAAGAAGAACATCAGAGAAGCTGGAAAGGACAAGTTAGTGGTGGACAAGGAATAAGGATGGATTCATATTAAAAAGGACTTTGGGTGGGTAGAGGGAAGGGGATTGGTGGGATTATACCAGCGGTGCATCTTACAAGGGTATATGTGAAACTTGGTAAACAGTCTGTGAAGCTAGTGAATGATGCCCCATGATCATATCAATGTACACAGCTATGATTTAACAATAAAAAAAAAGGACTTTGGATGCTACCCTAAAAATTCAGACTCAATCTTTATGTAAATGAACATCAAAACTTTCAAGCTCTTATTATAAAGATTTCAGCTCTTCAATAAAGCTGAAATCTTTATCATCCAACTTCAAAAATTCTCTAATCACAAAGTGAAAATTTTCATAAAATAATTGCAAACCATACATTGATTTCTAACATCATTCTGCCATTGCTCGGAATAAAAATCAACTTGACTTTTGCAACACAGGTTGTGCAAGTAATCTGTGGACATCAATACAGGACCAGCGCAAAGCAGGCACTCCATAAATAGGGGAGTAGTTTTCTATTCCCGGAGGACCTATGCCAATATCAGGCAAATGAAGTAAAGTAAAATTTTGAAGTTTAAGGGGTAACAAAAGAAATTTTTTCTTCCATATACCATGAAAATTTGGGATCTTCAAATATTCCCTACACCCATTTTCAATGTGTTTTTTTTTGTTGTTGTTGTTCATGGCAAAATGGAGATTATACCAGGGTTATTTCATTGATGATAAATTAGCCTTAATTTTTTTCAATAAAAAATTTTACTTAGCATATGAGAAAAGGGAAAAAAAGTGTTTGGAAACAATCCCAACATTTAGACTTGACCCCTTAAAGTAAATTCCATTCTCAAATATCCACTAGTCTGTTAATTTTCATCAGAGTATAGTTATAAATGAATTATTGCTTCCACTGCCCTGTAAACCTTATTGCAGAGTTCTGCTCTTATGAACCACATAGAATGAAATCCTTTAAGAACATCCAGTTTTAACCCCATTGAACAAGAGGCCAGAATTTTACTTGTGTCCAGGCGTTAGACCAACGTCTCAGAGGTGAGGTGCCTAGAAAGAATAGTGTGTATGTTTCTAATGCTGGAGTGCTGATTCTTAACACTGTTTTCTGTAGTTATGTGAGTTATTTATATGTCAGCACTACACCAGAAATCCTTAAGACTATCTGTATTGGGTGGTGCCTGTGGCTCAAGGAGTAGGGCGCCAGTCCCATATGCCGGAGGTGGTAGGTTCAAACCCAGCCCCAGCCAAAAACCACAAAAAAAAAAAAAAAAAAAAAAAAGACTATCTGTATTGTCAGAGCAGAATAATTTAGGAAGTCTTTGTTGAGTCCCTTCTAGGCATCTATAATTTCACGTTTAGGGGCGAAAAAAATTAAAGATCAAAATGAGGAAAGTATGTTTCCTTTCCTTTAAATTTGCAACAAAGCTCCAATTTATTAATAAATGTGTAAGTATATGGTAAGATATTTCTAGAAAATAAGAAAATGTGACACAGAACTCAAAACAAACACTTGCTCATCTTCCCTTCTCAAAAGTCATTTTAGTGAATTTCTGAAGGAAACAACAAAACGGTTTCTAAGAAAATTAAAATTCTAAAAACAAACACACAAACAAACTCATCCTGAAGGCAAAATCCACAAAATCCTACTTGCAAACTTGCAGACGTCTGCCTTACTCGCTCATAAATTTGGCTCTAAGTAAGTGCCATAATTCTAGATAAAGAGGATTGTAGCGCCAAGCAGCTCTCAGGGAGGCCATGGTAGGTAGGCTGCATGAGCACACACATGTAGGCTAGACACACACACACACACACACACACTCTTACTGATTTATAGGCATGACTAATTATTCTTCTTCAAAAACTACAGTCCACCCCCTTTTGGAAGTCTTCCAGACCACCAGCTTCTGAGATATGCAGGGGCTGATGGAAACCACACTCACTCAGACACATGCCTAGAAAACCCTCAGAAAGGAGGTAGGACTGTGTGTCTCACACATCAGCCTTCTTATCCCAAGGACACTGCCCAGTCCCCCTGTCTGCTTTCCCAGGGGGTCTCCTCTCTCAGCTTTTGACTTTCTTAAGTGTATCCATCTAAAAAACTATAAACTTTGGTTGTGCTGCAATATTATGAGTGTAGTATGCAGAGGTGAAATTGCCCTCTTATGACGGAGTCAGTGCTCCCTAGAATAGTTTTCTGTATACAGAGCATAGAGCCCTGATGTAGTGGTGACATGTGAGCGTCATGCCCACTTAATCCAGAAAACCCTACTGAGCTACAGTTACATAGTCTTCCACCACCAGAAGGAAGGCCACCAAGAATCACATATCAAAGTCACCTGTTATGCGTTATTAAGTTAAAAACAATAGCAATGATATCTAACAATAAATTTTGGTGACTGTAAAACACGAGTGACAGAATTACATTAATTTTAATGATTTGATTTTTTTAATGTTGCAAAATTCCCATTTACTTATTTGCTTTCCTTACCAAAAGTCTTATAGCTTTTATTTTATTTTTATTGTTTTTAAGGCAAGCATACAACAAAGTTTATTGAGGAGGAGGAAAGGCGGGTTTACAAAGTAAGAGCAAGATACGTTTACCATAAACAGCAAGGCAAGTAGGTAAACAAGCCAAAGTCTTACAACTTTTAAAAGCTGCAATATTATATTATTATATTTGCTATGTGGCATCATAGCTCACAGCAACCTCAAAAGGTCAAGTGATCATCCTGCCGCAGCCTCCCAAGTAGCTGGGACTACAGGTGCCCATGACACCCAGCTAGTTTTTTTTTATTTTTAATAGAGAAAGGGTCTCATTATTGCTCAGGCTTATTTCAAACTCCAGGGCTCAAGGGATCCTCCTGCTTTGGCCTTGCAGAGTGCTGGGATTACAGACATGAGCCACCACACACAGCCTATTTATCAAAGTTTTAAAATAATTACAACAAAGTTAGATTAAGATATATGCATATATTATATATCATAACACATATTATATACAATGAACTTACATTTAATTGTGCTGCGTTTATCTCTCCAAATTGTTGAGACCTTCAAAATTGTATTTCAAAACAAACCTTCAGAGCTAAACATCTAAGGGTTGTAATACAGTACAAAAAAGTCTTGGAAACCAAAGCATAATTTTTGGTACTGCTTCACACAGATTGTTGTTAACATGCCACAAGCCGTAGACACTTAAAAATACTGTTTAATTTTCTTTAATCCATTTCGTTTTATGGATCTAAAATGGCCATCAGACAATAATACAGCAGTTTCCATAAGGAATAAATTGTAACTGCTTGACAAAAAACTCTTTTTATGCTAGAAGAGGGAAATATAAAAATGTCTTTTTCATATAATTATATTAAAAAATGTGTTAGTATGTTCTCTCATATTACAGCTGTTAGAACATTTTTTTAAGCCACTGACTTAAGAGCTTTTCTTTTCTTCCTCATTTTTTCCTAATTAATTTCTGTTCAACCAAAGAATTCTTTCCTTTTATGGCTTCTGCTATCATAGCAGTACCTTCATAAAATGAGAAAGCCCATTTCTGAGTTCTACCCTTCAAAAAAGGAGGGTGGGAGGGAGATACGAAGGTTTCTAAGAAGTGAGCTTTGCCATTTGGGTGATAGCCCTCCTTTGAGGAGAGTTGATGAACCTTTATTATCCCTTACAAAAATTAAAATCTTCTTTTACTCAGAGAGGGACAGTGCTCATACCCAGAGGAATATAATATTTTAAAGATATTAACAGCTTCACAAACTCTACCGTATACGAAAGCATCCATTATTAACAAACTTACTACATGAGTTCTGATAATCATCTTGCTTATGTTTATAATTATTTGCTAAATGTGTTTTTAAAAAGAGGTAGAATGAATTTAGAATGTTGCTTTTATTTTTTCTTCAAGAGAGTTCTGTTCTGGTGTTTTCTCCTATTCAGTTTAGATTTTGTTTGTACTTTAAATATCCAGGATTAATGGGGTTTTCTTCTGCACTTTGCAAAGTTTACAGACCATTATTTTTAATCTGTTTTTTCTTTGTATGCTTTGAATAACTGCATTTCTTTTTAAAGAATAAGGAAGGCAAGTCTATTTAATTAAATAATATAGTCAAACAACTGCTCTTTTTACAGTACTATTGCTTCTCTATTAAAAAAAGAAAGCAAGGCATAAAATGCAGCTAATTACATTTATTAAAGTTCTGAAGAAGCAGCGTTATCTCTGCCAATACTTCCTACCTCCACCCGCACACCAACTGCCTGCATTTTAGGAAATCTGGAGAAATGAGATGCCTAACACAAATTATTCAATAAAGTAGAATTCTATATAGAAATAGATAATATTTATGAGATACATTAGTGTATTTCTTACCAAAGTATCTAAGCTTATAGAACTTCTAAAAAGAACTTCTAAACAGAACTTCTCACTGACACGAGCTGGCACTCAATTAAGACAAAGGCAGTAATCAGTATTGATCACAAAGTCAATACATTGGCTGAATTGGAATGCATTCATTCTGCGCACAGACAACATGTTTAACATTACTCACCAGTAAATAATTTGTTACAAATGTAAGAAGTTTCAGTGAAGTAAGTGATCTTCAGTTATTAAAAATAAGGAGGTAAACTTTTATTACTCAAAACATAAACCCAATTTCCTTAAGTATGAATCGAATGGCCTTGATCAATATCTATTAGCAGTAATTGTTTTAAAACAGGAAATTTTATAAGAGGAAGAATTAACAAGGTATATATTTTAAACACAATTATATATCAATTGCCTCTAAATATTTTTTCTCTTGCACTCTTAAACTTGCTTAACTTTCCCTATGTTTTAACAATTACTGACCGAAAGTTAATGGGTATGTTTTATCTCCCATGCTGTCTATATACACACGTACATACCAGCATGGTGTCACTCGCAACAGGAAACTGAAAACGTGAAGCAATCCTTTTAATACCTGAGGCCAAAAACACAATTTAACAAGAAGATATTTTCTTTTATTTTAATAAATTGTGTAATTTCTCCATTTTAGCTTCCATATATATATATATATATATATACAGGAAGCCTGACCACGTGTTTAAATAGTCCAGGCTAGAATCCATTACTTTAATTATCTTACACGGAGCAGACAAATCTAATGTGTTGGTAAATGTAGCTTTCTTACCAAAAAAGCAGATTCCAAATGCATTTTCCTTTCTTTTTTTTTTTTTTTTTTTTTTGTAGAGACAGAGTCTCACTGTACCGCCCTTGGTAGAGTGCCGTGGCGTCACACAGCTCACAGTAACCTCTAACTCCTGGGCTTACGCGATTCTCTTGCCTCAGCCTCCTGAGCAGCTGGGACTACAGGCGCCCGCCACAACGCCCGGCTATTTTTTTGTTGTTGTTGCAGTTTGGCAGGGGCTGGGTTTGAACCTGCCACCCTCGGCATATGGGGCCGGAGCCCTACTCACTGAGCCACAGGCGCCGCCCCATTTTCCTTTCAAAACAAGCAAGACACACTACCATCAGGCAGTTGTATTTTCTGTATACGACTGGTATTTCATTTTGAATTATTCGAGCACATTTCAAAGTGTACACACTATAACAAGAGGTCAAGTTTCACTCAGTGAATCGATTCAATGTAAGCAGCAGAAATTTCCACCGAGGGAAGAAATTGCCTTAAAGTCAGCTGGCATCATTTTGTTTCAGGTTCTTGCTTGGAGCGGTGGGACCAAGTGCCTACAGGGCTCTGTGCGGCCCTGTGTGACTTTGAAAAGCACAAGTCTTGATGTAAGTATAGCTGACAATCCCTCCGTGTTCTGAGACTGCTCAGAAAAGACTAACAAGATAGCAATGGCTAGCTAAAAGGCCTTTGTTGTCTAGGTAAGAATGAGGTCCCCCTCCCCCTTTTTTGAGTTCTTCACTCAAACGCTGACCTTAAATTCAGAAAAGCCAAAGATACAGTGTGACTCATGCTGCCTTTGATCAAGATTCCCAATATAGTCTAAATAACAGATCATTGTAAGGAATATGTAAAACAGTTTCTGTTCAAACAGTGATAAGTGTTTGAAAAGAACGCTCTGTTTGTGCTGTGGTGCCATCAACTAAAAACTTTGTTCAGTTGTTGATCAGAAGCCGAAGATGGCACTAAAGCTAATGAAACCAAGAAAATAGGTTATATTGCTAGGATGACTACATAGATAAAAGGAAGTAAATGAAACAACTTTAACACTGACAGGGGATCCCCCAAGCCAGACTTGCCACTCTTCCTTTGACAGCTTCTATATAGATGTTTTTCACATGATTAAAACAAAATAATTTTAGCTTACAGAAGAAGAGAGACGACTCCTAGTCATGAAGACCACACAGTTTCTTCTTTGTAAGGATTGGGTAGGTGGACTCATCTGTACCCAAAATAAGACTGAAAAGTACTGGATTATACATGTATGCTGGAGATGTTTATCTAGAAAAGGTTTGGTTAAATTCTAAAGCACACTTTTTCTTTTCTTTTCTTTCTGAGACACAGTCTCTCTCTGTCACCCTGGATAGAGTGCTGTGACATCATAGCTCACAACAAGCTCAAATTCCTGGAGTCCAGAGATTCTCCTGCAGGAGCCTCACAAGTAGCTGGGAATACAGGCACCTGCCACCATGTCTGGCTAGTTTTTCTATTTTTTTTTTTTTTTTTGTAGAGACAGAGTTTCACTTTATGGCCCTAGGTAGAGTGCCATGGCATCACACAGCTCACAGCAACTTCCAACTCCTGGGCTTAAGTGATTCTCTTGCCTCAGCCCCCCAAGTAGCTGGGTCTACAGGTGCCCGCCACAACACCCGGCTATTTTTTTTGTTGTTGCAGTTTGGCCGGGGCCGGGTTTGAACCCGCCACCCTCGGTATATGGGGCCAGCACCTTACCGACTGAGCCACAGGTGCCGCCCTAGTTTTTCTATTTTTATTAGAGATGGAGTCTCACTCTTGCTCAGGCTGGTCTCCTGAGCTCCTGAGATCAAGTGATCCACCTGTCTCTGCCTCCTTAAGTGCTAGGATTACAGGTGTGAGCCACTGCTTCTGGCCCACTTTAACATTCTCAGGCACTCAAACTTGCATTACAGTAGTAAAACATCCACTTTTTTACCAAAAATAGTACTCAACCATGCATTCTCATGCATATGATTCGATAACATTAGCTGTTTTTTCAGAAATAACTCAAAATTTTGCCATGCTTCTACTTGGGACAGTTCTGTAAATATGCATATAGTTCAGAACATGGTAAAAATGAAAATGCTGATAAAAAAATGGACATATGTTATCTGGTCTCTCAGCATGTTAAACTTTAGCTGAAATAACTAAAAAAGAAGGAAAGGAAATTATTCTTTCCCAATTCATTCCTTATCATTCCAGGAGATATCCTTGGATTTCTTGGGACTAGAAATTATTTTTACCAAAGTAGTCCTTGGTCCCATAACTGCTTATGAATGAATTATTATCGAGGTTTTTTTCTTCAAGCAAGAACTATGGACAAGGTCTTCTAGTTTTGAACATGAAAACACAGAATCCTTTAAATAACTGGTTAAAAACAGGGCAGAATCATCAAGGTTGGTTTTGTGTTGATGAAGGTAGCCTTCAGTATCTCCCAGGAAACTCTAGTTTCTTCTAAAATGCAGTTCTAATCCTTAAAACCCTAATTTCATCCTTAATTTTCTGGAACTCTATATTTTTCAGTTGCTGCTATTGATAATACTGTAAGTTAACTGTTATGGTTTCCTCTAATGCTCTCATCAAATTGATGGATATTTCTCCTACTCAGAATAAACATTCTGTCCTGTAAACATATTCTTTTGCCCATATTATCTTATTTTTCTATGTGTCACCAAAATTAACCAACATAGTTATTTCATTCAAATTCTACATTACAGAAAGTGTTTATCCTGAGTCTTCCTTAGCTAATAGTAACAGATTAGTGTTATATCAAATTTAAATTATATTGCATGTCTGTTGCAATGTTTGGATAATTATAAAAATCAGCGACGTTTAAAATAACTAACAAGGTGTCTTGACGGTTCTTTTTACACAATCTTACTTCATCCTATCAGTCCTCTTAGGAGGTGGGAATTTTACAGGGATGGAAGCTGAGGCTCAGAGAAGTTACCTGCCCAAGAACACACAACATTAATTAGTGGAGCTTAACTGAGAACCCAGGGAGTCTAGGCCCAAAGTTAAGGCTTGGAACATCACTGCTGTAGTAGGCAAGCTCATGCTTGGCCATTTGAAATACAGTAGAACCCCTGTAAGGTGACTACCCAAGAGGCTGTCACAGGCTGGTCAACATACAGAGGTGGTCACCATAAAGATGTAGGCCTGCTGTACTGATAGGAACATGTGGCGCGTATCTGCTCTATGAGAATTAGGTCAACCTGAGGAGGGGGTCACTGTAAGGAAATGTCAGCTTGGAGGTTCTACTGTAATTAGGTCCATAAAAGATGCTTATAGTCTGAGTAATCATTTTCCTAGTGTAGAACTACATTGCACCTTTGTCTGAACTATTACGTGGTCATCCCACAACAAAATTTTCTATTAGGGCAATCTTATTTTTAGTAGCCATACATTTTTTCATTTAGTACCCTTACAGATCCTCTACTGAGACCAAGAAGTTCATGTATCAATCTTTTATGTATTTTACTGTCCTGATCTTATTCTTCCTAACTTTGTGCAGGACAAATTTGGTATTCAAAAGCTCAAGTTTGGAAATTAGTGACCAATAGTCATTAACACTCTAACTGGAGTAGTTCATTCGCTCAAAATAGTAATAAATTGTTTTGGTATAATTTAGGCATCACAGAATAACCAAAGAGATTCCTGAAGGAAGAGATCACTCTTGAAATGTCATATGAAAAAAAAAAGAAAGAAAGAAAAAACCTGCCCTCTGTTGAAATCAACTCTCAATTGCTAATCTATGAGGGTACCACCATCCAAAGGGAGAGTGCAATATTTTCAACAGCAAAAATTCCCCAAAAGAATAAAGTGAATTTTGTAATATATGTTAGGATTTCCTTCCATCAGAAAACTGTTTACATCTTGAGCACGTGGACGCGCTAATTTTTGTTTGAAAGCACGAGGACACACTATCTATTAAATTCTTTCAAAACCAAGACTAAAAAAACACCACATTTTAAAAACAAACAGAACATGAGCTAGAAACATAGTGGAATATTTACAACTGATTTATTTTTCATAAAATATTATTGGTGATTACGCATTATACTATAATTTTACAATTAAAGCAGTGCTTAAGAATCTGACGCAATATGAAACGTGTTATAAACAGTCGTCTTGAATTCACAGAGGTGGTCTACATATGAATAAAGCCAATCTTAACCAAACTGACCATTAACTCTGCTGAAAATCCGTTAAGTTTTTTTTTTTTTTTTTAAGTAAATAGCTGCCATGGGGTCTGACTATTTTAATTTATATTATGGAATTTCCTTCCATAATATTACTTTGTGCCACTTTACATTTTTCTGAACAGGTTTGATTAACTTTATAAAAAGGTGCTCAAATACTGAGGTTTGGTTTTGATCTCCCCACTAATACTGGTTTTGTTAAAAAGCTGGGCTCTGAGGATCCCGCAGAGAAAAAAGAGGAAAACAATTAAAGACTCCCACAGGAGGGCCTCATCTTTCAGCAAAGATTTGGGGAACATTCTCATTCATGGCCAGTGACAGTCAAATGCATTTCAAGGGTGTTAGTTTAGTGAGCCATGGCAAGGCTTTGGTTTTCTATTATTTCTTATTGTTAGGTTCAAGGTTCAAGGGGAACAGGAAAGGAACGAATGAAACAGTCCTGATTAGTTTATGTATATAGAATACTGGATTGCAATTCCTCAGAAAGTTGTTTCATTCTTAGTCTTTTTTTTGTTTGTTTTTTTTTTGGCTGGGGCTGGGTTTGAACCCGCCACCTCTGGCATATGAGACCGGCGCCCTACTCCTTGAGCCACAGGCGCTGCCCCATTCTTAGTCTTAATGTTTCATTAGTTCATTTGGTCAGCAGGTTTTGATTTGTTCCACAAAGCTGGCTCATTATGTCTATGTAGGTTAAAACAAACAAACAAAAAAACTAGGTTACTGCTACTAAAATTTTTAAAATTCATGAAGAAGTCTTCTGAAGTCAGGTGACAGAAAGCAAATATATACACACATATATTGTATATGTGTGTAAAATAAAACAAAATAAAAATTAATGAATTGATGTGATTTGTTAAGGTGAAGAGCAATATGTTTTGTTCTTTTTAATGAAAGAAAGAAAAATTAAGTGCCACTTAACTCTTTTCCTGCTAAGAGTATTTCTGGAAAAAAACAAAGGCAACTAAAAAAATTATCAAGAATAAAAAATAATTCCTATTTTTATATGTGTAATGAATATAATTGAAGTTTAAAAGGCCTGGACATTTATCACACAAAATGACTTTATGAAATTTAATCCACTTAAAAAATATAAAAATACTCTCTGTACTTTATAAATAACGTCACAAGATGCTATAAAGATAGATGGGAAGATTTAATCACTGCACAAATGTATGCTAAAGAAAGATGATACGGAAATATTTCAAAAAGGTACCTAAAGTGTAACAGATAAATACTAACTCTAGAGGGGAAAAAAAGGGAGGAAATTAACAGAGAGACATGGTGAGATTATCATTCTCCATATTTATGTAACGAAATATCAATATTTTCAGGTTCTACTTATTTGGTAGACCACACCCCCCAAAAAAACCACACATTAAAATGTTATGAATGAAAATAAACTTTCCAAAGCAGCATTTTCTTCAAAGTGTGCATTAAGAAAAAGTCCCTTCAACTTTTTTTTGCCCTGAAGTAGGTTTCATTTCAATTTCTAGTGTGTATGCAACTGCAAGTATTAAGGACTCCAGTACCACAAACACTTAAGTGAATACTTAAAACAAGCTGTAATTTAGCAAAGTAGATTCCTGTCCATGCTAACAAAGCTGATGCTATCTAACATTCTGAGGGAAGAACACAGTCGATTTGACTGTGAGGTCTGAAAACATGACAAAAGTGAGCAATTTTTTTTTTTTTTAACTAAGCCACAAACATATTCAAAACTCATGTAAAAGTTTAAAATTAAAGAAACATCGTATACCATTAAATTTGACTTATCGTGTTTTAAAAATAAACAATATTTAGAAGACAAAGATCACATTGAAAAACATTTTTCACACATAAATTTATACACACAAACATGCTTTCTGAACTTCAAAGTTGAATCACGGGATTAAGGAAAATGTATTCAGTGAAAAGGAAGTGACAGCTCCAAGGCAGAGACTCCTTTGAGGTTTGCAATACTTTGTTGCTCTGTTATATAAATGATCACAGTATATTTTATAGGTCTTAAATGTTAATAATAGATGTATTGATTTTTTAAAATTTCCTGTTCTGGCATATATTGTTATAAAGTATACAGCAGTTATTCCCAAATTGCCTTTAAGGATACAGCCATTGAATTAAGAAATGCCTCTACAGTAATTTTTTTTTTCATTCTAGCTGTGGGAAAGGGATATTTTAAAATTAACTCAATGAAAAAACAAGATCACGTACCGCGGACTCAGTCCGGTTTGGGTTCATCTTGGCCGTACATGAGTTTAAACGAACAGGCATTATGTAAATAGGCGTTGCTAAATAAAAGGCAGCTCTCTTGTATTAATCCAAAGCCTGGGGTGTTTTTAAAGCGGGCTGGAGACAATCCCAGACACCTGGCTTTTGAAAGACCACCAAGGGTATCCGTACAAGAGGTCCTTAAAAGCATTTTGAAAGTAAGTATCATTTAAATACGAGATTTAGATATGTTTTGCTCAGCAATTTTTAACATTTTAGTTATTTAATATAAAATAAAACTTTCCACCTTAAAGATAACACACTGTTCTTCAGTCAGTCAATACCTAAGAATTAAAATCATGTAAAGGATTTGGTTGAAAACAACTGATTTCACTTACTGTTCTAGTAAGTGGAGACCTCTGCTTTTAAATATTTGGAATTGAAAATTTACAGGTGTATGTTGGTGAGGTATTATAACTGCATATCCAGAAACTAACTAAAAAAATTTTTTTTAGATTCCTAAATGGTCCCAGGGTAAAATATACAGCCATAACATGTTTGGGGGAAGTTGGAAGCCTCAAAGACATTGTAAGAAAATAACTATGAAATTTTCTCTCTCTCCTTTTTTTTTTTTTTTAAAGAAATACTTAGGTAACGAATTCAACTTAAATTTTTAAAACTATTTAACTAACACATTCCAAAGGGGAAACACACATATTATGAGAAGTTGTCAGACCAAAAACATGAGACTCCCTGAACACGCAAGGCCCAGATCTTACACAGTGTTAGTATGTATATTTGTAGCTTCATATTTCTTTAATTCTATTAAATTTGTCCATGGAGGTTGGCTACTGTCACTTTGTTTCAATCACTACAAAAGCCACAGAGAAGATCAACAGTGTTGGGAAGGTAATGATCTTTCACTGGCCTCCCAGGAGCCGGTTGTAAAATTTATTAGGAAAGTTCTATCCCTGGCCTACATAATTTTTTGGCAAGGCAGTAGAAATTGATGCCATCTATCTAAAAGAATAAAGTGGGCAATTTAGTTTTCTGAATGTTCTCGGCTGCCACAAATCTTGGAGACATTTGGGGTTATTAAAGGCAGAGAAGTTTGAGTTGTGAAAGAGCAAGCAGAGCATGTAGTTAACAGCTGTTACATACTAAATAGGTTGCTCTGTTTTGCAGGATGAAACATAATTACAAAGTACCAGTCCGGCCCGTGGGGTGCTTATAATCTATTAGGAAAATACACACATTCTGCATATGTGAAATGCTTTGTGTTTTAACAGGATCTAGCCCAAAGAGCAAAAAAATTCATTAGCAAAACATAAAATAGTGGACAAAAATTTATATCTTTTGCCCATGAATTAAATTCCTTGGTTCTCAGGAACCATTTAAATGCTGTCTGATCTGAATGTCAAAATTTTTAATAAGCAACATCAACTTAAGTAGTTTTGAGAGTACAGTAAAACAAAATTGATGTCAAATATGCTATTATGTACAGTAGCCCCTCCACAGCTGACCAAGTCTCCACACTGGCCGCCTCCGTAAGTTTTCACAGACCCAACGTGAACCACATGTCCATGTCAGTACAGCAGGCCTAATTCCCTAAGGGGACCACCTCCGCATACCGACCAGTTAGTTACAGTTGGTCTACTTAACAGAAGTTCTACTGTAATTTTAAATAAAAGAAAATTCCTTTTTTATTTCAATCATGATTCAAAGTGAACACTGCAATTGCGCAATCTGAGAATTTTCAGGGTAGTTTCATAGCAGAAATGTCCCCCAAATAGGTTAAGAGTCTGGAGCGATAATTTGCTAAAGCCAAAGAACAGTGGGCAGAGACAGGGCCTGGGGCATGATTCTCTGCGCGACTCTATGCACTGATTCAGAACAGGAGCTCGAATAGGGGTGGGCAGAAGAATTTGTAAGAGGTTTTTTATTGTGAAAATGAAAGTTTGGGGGGGCTACTTATTGTATGGTTCCATTTTGGACCATCATGTATTAAAAACAATTAAATTTGTCACTGAGTCTCAAGGTCTTCATCAGACAGGGGGATGGTAACACCTCATATAAGAAAAGGGATAAAAGAGCCTTTATCAAGCACTGCCTGAAACACAGCGCCAGCACCACTGAGCTACACTAAGGACAGAGGACCCTGCTCCTTGCTGCACCCCGTGCGAGTTCACATGGGCCTTATCTCACTTATAATTGATTCTCCTACATCATTTTTGCCTGTAATTTAACAAACTATCTCTAAAATTCTCAAATCTTATATATGCCCATCTCCCAAGGCATGAAGAAAATAGTGTATCAAATTTTTAAAATGTGTATGTAATAAGAGTTCTGCCAACACATTATATAAATGTCAGTGATTATTTTAACAAATAATTATAATTTACTTTAAAACTTGTGATTCTAAAAGAATATTTTGAAGCCAAAGATTGTATGGATTCATTTCAATAATATTCGTAATAGCAATTAGCACTTCTTGAATGTTAATTATGAACAAGGTATGATTCTGACACCTTTACATATGAAAATTCGTTAAGCCCTCATTACAAACCTATGAGATAAGTACTGTGATCATCCCCATTTTTGAAGATGGTGACACTGAATGACAGAGAGTAGGGAATTTGCCCAAAGTCACAACAGCAATCAGTGGTGGAGATGTAATTCAAACATAGGCGGTTTTGTTTCAAAGCCCACATGCTTAACCACTAAGCTATACTGCCTCTAAACCGTGCCCCTCACAGGTGCAGTGGTTCTCTTAACATCACTCACCACACACCTACTGCAACCAGCCCCTACAACAGTGGTTCTCAACCTTCCTAAGGCCGCAACCCTTTAATACAGTTCCTGGGGTCACAGCCCACAGGTTGAAAACAGCTGCCCCACACTATGCATTTTGCTTTTTGTTGTCTAAGAGTGTGATTTTTTACTTTTTGAGACAGGATCTCATTTTGTCTCCCTGGGTAGAGTGCCATGGCATCACAGCTCACAGGAACCTCAAATTCTTGGGCTCAAGTGATCCTCCTTCCTCAGACTCTTGCGTGGCTGGGACTACAGGCACCTGCAACCACACCTGGCTAGTTTTTCTATTTTTAGTAGAGACGGGGGGTGGGGGGTGGGGGGGGTGTGTCTCACTCTTGCTCAGGCTGGTCTCGAATTCCTGAGCTCAAGTGATCTACCTGCCTCAGCCTCCCAGAGTGCTGGGATTACAGGCGTGAGCCACCGTCTTAAGAGTGAAAGAATGATGTTTACCCAGTACATTTCATGAGGCCTAACTCACTAACTAAAACATCATTAACTACAACTAAACGATAAGCTAGAACTGGAAACATCATGAACTAAATTGTTGAGGAAAAGTTAATTTAGATCCTATGAGTCACCCTGCAGCACACAATGGCTGAAGGTACCAGGCAACAATCCGTTAGGTGGGCAGCAGGAGGTCATTCCCATCATGGGGGAAAGACCCTGCTCTCAGACCCTGAGACACACTGCCCACGTCCACGAGCACCAGGTGCACCCACTGCTGGTGCAAAGACACGCTGGATTTCCATAAAAGATGACTGACTTTTCAAATTTAGTGGCTCAGCAACCGGCTCTTCCCACACTGCCCTGGTGAAGACAAAGTAGGCTAAGCCTTCCAGAACCATCATCTTTAGGAGACACACCATCCTAGCAGCATCTGGCCCTACACCAGGGGAAAAACTAACAGTGAAACAGCTAAAACCTTTCCCGTGTGCTGGTATCTCTTTGGCAGAGGGAAAATGGAGGAGGGTCTTCTCTTAAGTTATTTTCAGATATTTTAAATAGGCCACACTCCTATGGGCCTGCCTCTTTACCCTGACACTTCAGTGCTATAGCACTTAGGGATTTTGCCTTATTTCAGAATTATGCAGTGATGAAAAGAACAACTTTTTTTTTTTTAATAGAAACGCTTACAAAATCTTTCTTTTGTGTTCACTAGTCTATAGACTTTTTGTGGTTTGCAAATGTACCTATGTATCTATATGCCTTTTCAATAAAGCAGAGGACTGAGATAATAAAATGAATAGGGCATCAAGGCTTAGCCAGCCAACGAAATTCTTAAAAAAAAAAAATAGCATAGTAGATTGTGAGGAGTTACTAATGAAATTAATTTCTAACATAGTGAAAAGATAAAACATACTATGATCATGTTATCTGTCTCAAAATGCATTTTCAGAAACATTGTTATGGGCCAGGTTCTTCCTCGGCGAATTTAATTCTCAGACTTGCAAACGCAGAGAATAACAGATTGCAAGTTCACTAAGCTGTTGGCGGTCTTTAAAGGTTTTCTTTTTTTTTTTTTCTTTCCTACTTAGAGATAATGTGTAACAAATTAAATATTCCAACTGAAATAATGAAAATATCAATACTTGTAATAAAACTTTTCTCAAAAAAAAAAAAAAAAGGACACCAGGAAAATGAGTGGAATAAAAATGTTTCCCCCCGTCCCTTTAGACATTTTTTCAATTGGAAAGGAGACCAAACTTAAATTATAGTTACCAATTAATTTCTGCCCTGGAAAGTGAAATAAGCATCTTTCATTAAATTGGATATTAAAGCGCATTGGTTATACAAGGAACCTCCAGATTAATGGACTAGAGTTCTCCAGTTTCAATTATTTTCTCGATTTCCTAGTATCAGTTCAACTGCCTCCTGTTCCCCGGTGGGGTTCAACGTGACTGTCTCACACTATCTAACTGACTATTTCCAATACTGTGGGTCACTCAAGTTATCTGAGATTGAGGGGCACAAACTCCTTGTGAAAGGGGCATGTGTGTATGTGTGTGCAGGAGTGAATTAGACACGAGGAGGCTTTCCTTAGATGAAATCAGAAGCAAAACAAAGCAAAGGGTGCCTACGAGAGTAGGCAGCTAGCTATCCAGAGCTTTTGTTTGGAAGCTATATATACTTAGATTCTTGTTCCAAGAATCCCAAAAGGTTAAGAAGGAAAACTAAGGAATCGGTTCTGAGCTAATACTGTATATGGAATAAATTTCTAAACACTATCTGGTTCGTTTCTATTTTCATGAAATAGAAATAACGCTTACGCTTACACTGTACTGCCTTTAATATCCAAATTTATATAGTTATGAATAAAGAGAAATTTACTGACATAATATAATTGGATCATCAAGATACACAGATATATAGACCACAGTGTTTGAATAAATTCATCTTAATCTCTGGAAAAAACAATTTTTTAGTTATTCTGCATAAGGTCCGCCTTGTGAATGATGCTTTATGACTTAAAAAAAAAAAACAACTATGGCACATTTTCATACAAAATAGTAATGTTTCTTTCTATTTTGTACCACCAAAGCAGCAATCTAAAAAGTCAAAATTTATAATATAAAATATAAAAATCTTCATCAATAGTCCAGACACAGCTGTCAAGTGGCGGTCCCCAAACTTTTTGGCACCAGGGACCAATTTCATCAAAGACAATTTTTCCACAGACTGGGGGGCATCGTGGCGGGGATGGTTTCGACGTGATTCTACAAGTAACTGATGTATTACGGTCTCTGTGCAGTCCAACCTCTCTGCTAATGATAATCTGTATTTTCAGCTGCTCCCCAGCGCCAGCATCACTGCCTCGGCTCCACCTCTGTCATAAGGCATCATGTTCTCAGAAGAGAAGAACCTGGATCTCTAGCACTCGCAGTTTACGGGAGGATTTGCACTCCGATGAAAAGCTAACGCCTCCCCTGATCTGACAGGAGCGGCTGTAAGTACAGATGGAGCTTCACTGGCTCCCCATTGCTCACCTGCTGCGGGGCAGCCCAGTTCCCAACAGTCCACAGACCAGTCCCCTCTGCAGCCCAGGGCTTGGGGACCACGGCTACAGAGAACTTAGATGCAAGAAGAATCGGTCTCAATGTTTATCTGTATGTTATCTTTAAATCTTTTGTTGCTATTCCACTTGTGAAAGTTGTCACCTTCCTTTCACTGTTGGATTTGCGTCACAAGCTATTGCCACAATTTTTCCATATTTCTCATGTCTCATTCTCACCCCATGTCCTCAAGTTCACAGACAGATGATACGCAATTCCTCCTCATTAACTATAAAGACTCTCATGCAAACTTTATTCTTCACAGCCTACGTTTGGACACTTGCACATGACCTTGACTCTTTTCCAAACCCCAAGACTACGAATGCCATTCCCATTATTGGGTCCTCATCTGTTTATTGCTTCCTAACTGAAAGCTTTACTCAAATTTTAGTCTGTACGTCTTTGCTCTTTTATTTCTTTCTGGTGACAGATGTATTCTTAGGGCTTAACCAGGACTTAACTTCTGAAGTGCATATCACTAAAAATCCTGACACATTTCCCCGTACTCCGGTCATGACTCTTCAGATCTTACTGGATTTTCAGTCTGACGTTCCACTGTCACCTTAAATGCATGAAGGCAGGAACCAGGTCTGTCTTCATTACCTTAGAGCCAGAAGCGTCCAAATGCTGTTTCCTAGGAGCTGAACCCCCATGTGCTTGGCACATAATAAACACTTGTTGACTAAATGAGTATTTTAAAACCACTTGTCACTCCCTGCTCCCATTTGACAGAAATAAGAAATTTAGTTACAGCATTCAGATTGGGAATAAAGAATAGCCTAAGAAAGAACTTACTCTCAGAACCCAGGACAAAATCTAAGAACCTTTGAGTTCTTTCTTTCCGTTTATATTCATATGGTCACAAAGTCAAATGTTCATGTTTACCCCTGTGGTATCTCAGGAAGAATTATTCGATTTACTCCACTCAGGCATGCGCATTTCATAATACTGCAGTAAGAATTCTCCAGGTCCCAGAATCTGTTTGGGTAAAATATTCACCAAAACACTATTACTCTGAAACTGGATGCTGCTCATATATACACAGCTTTACCACTTTGTATGTTTTTGGATGGCAAAAGCATAGCCACCAAAATATTCTATTCCCAGTGTTCCTAACACAGTAGGACTCAATTATCAACTTACAAAATTTATGAATAAATCATTTTAAATTCACTCAGTTAACTTCGTTATTGTAGCTTCTTAGTATTTCAAGTACCTTGACTGCCAGTGCCCACAATAAATAATAAAAACATTTTGGTACAGGCTTATTCCCCAATATAATTTAGTAAACTGATCCTTGGTGTCTTAAGCAGTATTTCCCGCACTTGGTTAACAAAATCTTATAGCCAGGGCACCAATGAAGTCAAATTTCTGTAAGGTTGAATGCCAAACTAAGGATGAATGGTAAATTCCACTCAGATATAGCCTAAAGCAACAAACCAATCTCATCTTTTATTAGTCTCTTATTTGGCACCTCATTATATATTATTTTGTATTGTTAACTTCAATGGGCATGTCGGATCTCACTCTGAAGACTGTATCTGATGGAGAGCTCCCCTCTTAGCATCCCTCCCTTCTGCCCACAGCCCTGTATTAAGCACCCAGTAGGTGTCCAGAACACACTTCTTGAATAAGTGCTCAGTATTAATGCCAGATCAACACGTGTTAATATATGTAAATTCAAGTTTATCAAAACTGAAATTATATCTTATGTATAACATATGTATACCATGATGGACATTTCACAAAGATCTAAATAAATATTTATAATGGTATGCTATAAAAGCCAATTTAGATGTCTTGGTTAATATTTTTAATTATGTCAGTTCATGAATATTTTATTTCAAATCATTTCTTTCTCCTTGGCAAATAGAAATGATAGTAACATAAGGCCTCTTTTGAAGTCAAAGCAGATCCTTTATTAATAAAGTAGAATAACGAAGAGAAAAAATATTATCAAAGAAATAGAGAATTTAAGTATTTTCTATATATTTGTAGTAAACCCAAGCCCAGCTTATAAAAAGCAGTGATTAGGCTATGAAAATTCATTTAAAACTATTTAATTGCCTTGTGTTATATCCACTCACCCCTTTTCACTAAGGCTGTGCTATTTACAACACGTACTATTGACTAAACTTTTCATTTTTATCTAAACATTCTAAAATCAAACAACTAAATGATGGGAAACATAATCTTTGGAGTGGAAAACACATTGGCACTGGTCTATGCTGTGGATTATAACCAATCTATCTGGGTTATAAAGTTTAAGTTAAAAACGGCAATAAATTTGGGGAAAATAAAAACACTGCTAAATATATTTTTAAAAATAGAAATGAGAAAGCACTTAGCTCATAAAAGAAAAAATAAAGAGAGATTCCTACTCAAGAAAGGGATAAAAGGAGAAAGAAAGAAAATGCCTAAAGTTAACCTCTCCAGCTTCCAATTTAGTCATGGAGTCATAGCCTAATTAATAAAATAGTATGAACCAGAGAACCATGATACTATTTAATTTATTACAAGTACTAATTGAGAAGTACATATAGATTTGCTTATATAGTACCATATATATTTTTATATATTGGATTTGTTAGCGGAAAGCTATTTTTTATCCTGCTGGAATACTTACAGGTAAAAAAAAAAATTGTCAGAACAAAATGAGTAAAAGGTAATTTTCAAGCATATTAATAAAATTTCTTTGATTTGTAAAGCATGTGTTGACCCTGACAATCATCCTACAATAGGTTGTACATGAATAACATTGAATTTTGCCATGCAAAATTATAGATAATATGCTTTAAATAGTAAGAAGCATCCAAAATCTCATTAGTTTTACCTGAAAATGAAAAAGTTCACTTTAAAATATTTTACGTACCCACTGAACATGTCACATGTACAGCATACTGCAACTTTACTTTGTCACTTAACATTTTCCATGTTTGTCTAATGAAGTTAGCTAATACGATTTTGTTATTGCGATTTCTACTACAAATCTTAGTGTCTTTTTGTTTGTTTTAACTTAGAAAAAGATCAAAACGCTTTAGATTTCAGACTGCTGTTAGATATAATAATTATACACTAAACTAATTACCACTCAACCAAAACCTGACTTACAACTAATTAAATTTATTACATCATAGAGCACAGACTTTCAATTTAACACAGGGCACAACTATAAACACGAGAGTCTATCAGCCTGTATATTTATTTCAAGTAAAATGTCGATGTCAGATTTATAAAGTTTCAACTTGGCAGGGTTTGTAGACCAATTTGTCAATTTCACAAGCCTCTGTTAATCTGCCAACTTCTGAGAGGGAAAATGCTGCTTGTAAAATGAACACACTGCATTATGCCACAATAATTTACATAATAGGTAGATGCATATTATATAAAGATAACTATGTTAAAAAGTACGGAATGCAAGAAAGGAACCACTTCTTTTGGGTTCAGATGTGCATTTTATTTGTGATACTACTTACTCTGAGATTGCTGACATATAAATTGCCAAGCCTTGGTTTCTTACGTGTAAAATACAAATAATAAAAACATGCATGTTATCTTAAATAAATGCATGAAGCATGAAATGAGAATCTTTAGCTGAGATGAAAATGCTGATTTGTTTACTAAGAAACCTATGCAGATTAAACAGCAGAATCAACCGAAATCCAGGATTCTCCTCAAAACAGTGGCAGAATCTCCATTCATTCTTCATTGAAACTCCATTTGAATTTGTCATTCACAACAATTGGAAAGTATAAGCAATTCACTTTACAAACTTTAATTTTATAAAAAATGTTTACTTTCTACCAGATGGTAAGATTAAATTACATAAATACTGTCAGCAAGTTGAATCCTCAGATGTATTCATTCCCACCACAGAAGCTTCAAAACCTGTCTATAATTTTGTTACTGATGTTTAGAAACAGCTGTAGCTGACATAGCTACATGTTATATATGTCAACTTTAAAGGATTAAATATTCTTAACCCCCAATGGAGAGGTCTTTTGCAGTTAACAAATGCCAGTGTAAATTATGCCGGAAGTTATTACTCCAGCAGAGGTATCTCAGAGTAGATTATTTTGTAAATAAAATGGTCAAGAATCATGCGTTTTTCATTATTACTAGAAATTCTGTTTGAGTTGGGCAAAAGAAAGATTTTAAATTCACAGCACTTTCTGATAATAAATATAAGATAAATCCTCCTCTAAAAAGCTCCTCACATATATCTTCATTAATATTTTAGGTGCTAGTAAATTATACATTTTTCTCTTCAGAAGAATTCAGTCCATCTCAGGAGACGTTTTCTCCTTCTGCAGATTTTTACTTGAATTTTTGGGAGAATCCTGCTGTTTCTCCCATTAGAGTTTAAAAGTATCTTTACAATAAATGTTCAAAACTGGTGGTAGAAGCAGCAGGATCCTCTGAAATGCTGTATCCCCAATCTTGTACTAGTTAACCTGTCCAAGGGAACAGAATTAGCCAATCTGAATAGCCAGACTGGAGCTTCCAAAACCATTTGATTTATGGATTAATCTCATTAATTTTCAAGAATCACTGATTAACAGTGGATAAATGTACAGATCTTTGGAGGTGACATTCATCAGTACAAAAGTGTATGTACATGAATATCACATGTGTGATATGATTCTATGATATATCTCTCTATACACACTTTTTTCTATATATAGTTGTCACTTTGAAACATTAGTCACTTTGTTTATAGGAATGATTTCTTAAGCCTGTAAATATATATATATAAGCAAATGTGCTCAAAAATCAGACAAATACAATAATAATTGCAGTCTTTTTTCAGAACATATCAATGAATATGGACAGCTAAATGAAAAGATAAAAGGACTGACAGTTTAACAGCATGAATAAGAGGTATATCAGCTTAGAGAACAAAATTCAATGCAAATTTCCAAAATTAAAGCAACTTTTTGGACCTACGGTTCACGTTACATTTAAAATTGCCTTTTAAACTTTTATATACAGTGTGATGACTTTATGAAAATGACGAATTTTACTTTTTGGTAAGTCACAACTCTATATTAACAACAGAGACATTGACAGAAGCTGAAAGAGATCCGTAGGATGATGTGTTTAATTTCATGCACAGTTTTTGGATCTAGTCCCATTAGTTTATATGTAACTCCCTCAGCTCTAATTGAGAGGTATAACAGCATAATCAGCAATTCAAGTCTGTCCTTTTTTACTAAGTGTCCTTACAATAATATCCCAGTTTGATGCAGTGACTAATATTCTGTATCATTTACACTATAAGAAATACAGTTCTACAAGGGAAGGTATAAGCCAATCCTTTCCAAGACATAGGTCCACACAAGAATTCTTTTTTCCTCAATGTGTCACCCTTACTCTTCATCAAATTCTACACTGCAACAAGCCTCTTGAATTTAGTTATCCATTTTGATTATAAATGAGCACGATCAGTATATGGAGGCAAGACATTTACTAAAGCTAAGCTCTTATTTAAAGCAAGAGAAAATATTTATTCCAACCTACTGTTATTCATTCAACTTTCCACTAATTAAGCAAAGTGTATACTTTTAAGCATAATGGGATGAAACAAATGTTATGCAGTTTTTAAAAGGGAAAAAGGCATCCTTTTCAATAAATGTCTGCATTTTATATTACCAGATGTCTTTCCGTATCCTTTCATGCTGATCTTATTTTTGAAAATGCAAGAACAGTGAAATGCCAGCTATTGTAGTCAGCTTGAGTCCCAGCAAAGATTCTACAGTGAGATGTCATCTCAGAGGTTTCACAAAATACTCAACTTGAAGTACACGTAGCTTCTTGGGGTCTACAGTTAAGCAGGGAGCACAACCCAACCCCACAGTAGATTAGCTCCATCTTACAGGTAACCCCGTTTTAAATCCAATACAGAAGGTTAGCCACAAAACAAATTTAGCTGAAGTTCTCAACCTGACTTGCTTTCTCTCTTTACTTTTACGATGCTGTAAGTTTTTAAAAAGAAAAAAAACGCCTCGAGTTTAGCAATTATAATAATTACACAAGAGTAAATGTCTGGATTTTTTTAAAGAGAGCAGGGATTTGGCTAGAAATCAATTTCAAAGTTGGTCAGGAAACTACTCAAAACATTATTCCATACTACACGCATTTCTGCTAAATGTTTTATGGTGTAGGGTGAATTGGGACAAAGATTCCCTCAGCAGCTGCCGAACAGTGCTAAAATCTACCTCAGTTGGTGACGCCACTAAAACTTCGAGATGAAACTTCATTGATTCATCTGTGCTGGAAGGCTGTGACTCTGAGGTGCCGAGCTCAGGACAGAAGTGCAGGAGACCCCCATACTCTCTCTTCTCTCTCACATTATCAACACTGAAGCCCATCCCAGTGATTATAGAAAAAGGTGCTGTGTGGCCGGACACAGCAGTTCACACATATAACCGCAGCACTCCGGGAGGCTAAGGCAGGTAGATTGCTTGAGCTCAGGAGTTTGAGACCAGCCTGACTGAGCAAGAGGGAGTCCCCATCTCTACTAAAAGTAGAAAAACTAGCCAAGTGGTGGCGGGTGCCTGTAATCCCAGCTACTTAGGAGGCTGAGGCAGGTAGATTGCTTGAGCCCAGGAGTTTGAGGTTGCTGTGAGCTATGATGCCACTGTACTCTACCCAGGGCACAGAGATTCTGTTCCTCCCTCCTCTCCCCCCCCCCCACAAAAAAAAAGGAAAGGAAAATGTGCTATGAAGTTATCTGACTCTTTACTTTCCTTTGGAAAGTTGTAAGAGTTCCCAAAGAAAGGGTTTTAATAATTAATGCCCCTGGGGAAACATCCTTAAAAAACAACTACACTAAGTTTGGTGGTCTTTACCAATGAATCAAAGGAGTAGTAACCCAGGTCAATGAACATATGTACATATCTAACTAGTTGCTTTTCCATCACCCCTGCCCAATGTAGGAGTGAAGAAGGGTCAGTGTGCGTGTTAGGATTCTGTTCAATTTGCTACGTGCAACAACAAACCTACAGCAGTTGTATGAGTATTTCCTAAAAATCTCGGAGATTCTGATTGGTTTTCTGAGTATTAAAAGTATAAGGAGACATCTGCCTGGTGAGCTCCACCAGGCTGCAGGCGAGCACTTGACTCAAGACAGCTAAAAGGTAGGTCAGGAGTAAGACAGAATAGGCAAGAAAAAATGTGCTGTGATGTCAAGCCATACAGGCACTCACACACCAAAAGTCCACTCATGAAGACTAATCTTGTTCATCCATACCTGATCTTTGCAAAGTAACAAGTGGACATCAGTCAAATACAAAGACCTTTATAAAGGATTTTGGGTCCTCAGCAACTTCCTAAATCTAAAGCATAATCTCTGCTCTAATTGATCTTACAACATAGCCTGAATGAAAATCCTAAAATAATGAAATAATTATTATCATATTATGAATACAACCTACAAAGTCCTAAGACAATGAGGGATCCATAAGTCGTCCTGGAGGAGATGTTGCTTGAAAGATGGTCGGATTTAAACCAGTGAGTGGTCTTATCCCAGCTACTCAGGAGGCTGAGGCAGGAAGATGACTTGAACCCAAGAGTTTGATGTTGCTGTGAGCTATGATACCACAGCACTCTATACCAAGGCGACAGAGTGAGAGTCTGTCTCAAAAAACAAACAAACAACAACAAAAACAAAAAAAAAACCCAGTGGTCTCTTGACCCTCACTGTGCCTTAGCAACTCGAGAGAGGCTTTTAAAAATTGCATATTATAAGCAGGCCCTACACCTAGAGATTATGAATCAATTAGCCTGGGGTGAAATCCTGGCACTGGTGCTTTTTGAGAGCTCCCTCGGTGATTCTGAGGTGTGGCTATGGTTGAACATAACCAAATAAACAGAAGGTAGAAGGAATATCCCATTTCAAAGTGAAAAAGAATAAAATAGTAAATAATAGAATGACATAACCTCTACTTTCAAACATAAAATCATTAAGGGAAAAAGAATACAGAGACTCTAGAACTAGAACTTACAGGTTCTAGAAGTCAGGTTTAGAACCCTGAGCCTTTGATTTGTCTGCTCATCCAACAAATAAACAAACATGCATCAAGGACCAACTCCTGGTTAAACAAAGAGGAGGAAAAAACAACACAAGGTCCGGAGCTTTGGGGGCATTACAATCAAATGGAAAAGAAAGACACAATGAAGGGTTGGTAAGATCCTCTACCTCCTTCAAAGATCACTGGGGCTAAGACGTGGAGACGAGGCAGGAGGTCCCCCCAGAATACCACTGAGTCCAGTCCACATGCCAAAGGCACTTGGATTAGAACAGCAGGGGTGAAAACACAAAATTAGGGTAGGATTTCAAATGCTATTTACAAAGTAAAATAAACTAGACATTGTGTTGAGCTGGCCAACACAGGAAGGGCCAAGTTTGTGCTGAAGATTTCTGGCTGATGGACAGTTGTGGCCAGCACTGAGACCTCAGGGAGAGGTGTGCAAGGAAAAATCACAGATTCAGAGGGCATGCTAGTGTTAGGAGCCTGGAGCCCCCCCAGGAGTGTATGACAAATGGTTTGATGTACCTGTGGTGACCACAGGTACCTGCTGGCTCGGGCCTGTCCCAGCTTTAGCCAGTTGTCCCAGCACCCTATTGGGTACTACCCACTTTTGCTTGCAAATCTCACCCTGTTGAAGGTCCCCTTGGATATACAGATCTGGAACCATGAGAAGTTGTAAGTGGAGTATCTGTGAACTGTTGGCTTATAAAGCCATGGCAATTTCTGACATCACAAGAGGTGAGGGAGTGGACACAGTGGAAGGCAGGGGGAGCTGAGGGCTGTGCCGAGGAGCTACAGCACTTGCAGGCCAATCACAAAAGGACAAGGTGCTGATCAAGTGGACAGGGAGCTGCTGAGATGTCACGGAGCAAAGGACACCAAGCTCTTCTTGAGCCATGATGCTGAGATCAAACACAAGGACAACGGGAACGCAGACTTTGGAGATACCGACATATTTACCCAACTTTAGTTCTGCCCATTTTAAAATATGGGCTTCAAGCCAGTGAGGTGGCTCATGCCTGTAATCCCAGCACTCTGGGAGGCCAAGGTGAGAAGATTGCTTGAGCTCAGGAGTTTGAGACTAGCCTGAGCAAGAGCAAGACCCCATTGCTACTAAAAATGGAAAAACTAACCAGGCAAGGTGGTGGGTGCCTATAGTCCCAGCTACTCAGGAAGCTGGGGCAGGAGGATTGCTTGAGCCCAGGAGTCTGAAGTTGCTATGAGCCATGATGCTAAGGCACTCTAGCCAGGGGTCAGAGAGGGTCTCTGTCTAAAAAAAAAAGAAATAGGAGGCTTTGCCTGTATGATTTCTAAATCTCTCTCTACTCTTAGAATTCTAATTCTAATAAGCCACAAGCTACCACAGAATGAGGTCACTAAAGGCATCTACAAATATTATAGCAGCATATGAGGAGAAAGAGACATGAGTGAGTAATTCTACTGAGAGATCAAGAACAGTTTCACAAAGAATGTTTAACTCAACCCAGAAATGGGAAGATTCATCCTGCGCTTGGGAAACAGTAAATGAGTCCCCCTGTGGGCAGCACACTGTGCACAAGAGATGCTCTGGGAGGCGGGATCAGAAAGGTCACAGCCAGATCACCTAGATCATACTGTACCTGACTCCCGTGCCACAGAGTCCGAGTTTATGAGGAGAGCAACATGATCAGATCGGGGCATTAGCGAGCACACTTTCTGGAGGCAATGCAAGAAAATGGAAGGGAAAAACGAAAGACCTGTGGGAACTCATTCAGAAGACATCTGCCGTGATGGGGATGAGGGCTGAGAAGAGCCCAGATGAGGGATCCAGCAGGGAGGACGGAAAGCAGGGCAGCACCAGAAACTCCAAAAAAGTGGGAATCAGCAGGAGCTGATGCCTGATCAGACGTCGGTGATGAGGAATGAGGCTGTTCTGAAGATGGCTCTCAAGCTTGTTGGTGTCCCCTCCAAAATTCACTCTAAAACTTCATCTCCAATGCAACAGTATTAAGAGGTAGCGCTTTATACCAAAGGCTGGAAGGAACCAGCTTGGCCCTCTTTGCCTTTGTGACCCTTCTGTCAACAGGACACAATGTTTACCTTCTCCAGAAGATGCAGCATTCCAGGTGTCATCTTGGACGTGGAGACTGCACCCTCACCAGACTCCGAACCTGCCAGCACCTGGGCTTCCCAACTGTGAGAAATAAATTTCTATTATCTGTAAGGTATTATCCAGTCCCAGGAGCAGCGCAAACAGGCTAAGACACTGACCCAAACTATCACTGGAAATGGAAACAGCATTGGAAATGATGAGGTTGAGCTGACGATTATTTGAACTAATCCCAGCCTGCACACTCCTCTCTCTCCTGGATTTCTGTGGCATCTACGGTGTGTGTTCTGTGCCTTTAGACTCAATTCCAGCTCTCTCCATTGTCAGCACTGCCCTCTAATTATTACACCTTCCTTGGGCTTCTAAGATAGATATTTTATTTTTGCACCCATTTCTCACAGAGCTTCAGCTAATATTGGGCTCAACATAGGTGCTTAATAAATAATAACTTACTAAAGACTTCCAGCTGAAAGACACAAAAGACTTCCTTTCATCAGAGACAATTAATGTTTCACAGACAAATGCTGAAAATTGGCTTTTCAGCCAGCCTGAGCAAGAGCAAGACCCTGTCTTTACTAAAAATAGAAAAATCAGCCAGGCATGGTAGCATGTACCTGTAGTCCCCGTTACTTGGGAGGCTGAGGCAGAAAGATCCCTTCAACCCAGGAGTTTCAGGTTGCTGTGAGCTATGATCTTGCCACTGCATTCCAGCTGTCAGGGCAAGACCTTGCTTGCCTCAAAAAATTAGTAAGATAGACAGATAGAGAGCTAGATAGATAGATAGATACAGATAGATAATATATACTTACTTAGTCATGCAAACAAATGTGGAAAAAAAGTGGACAATTATTTTCATTTTAAAAAATGAACCAGAATATACTTAGAATGCTGACCCTGTCAAAAACATTTTCCCCATAAAGTATCTCAGTCATGTAACACTAGTAAGAGATGTGGCTAAATTTGAGAGAAAAAATTTTATATCCCTGAAATGTCAAAAAGCTCTTCCTGTAATGTTGGTGAAATGCATCACACACACTACCCGTTTAAGTGATCCCCGATCCTCACTATGGGCGTTCACTCCCCTAATTCACGCTATCATGTACACGGCTTCCCAGCAAGACACGCTATTACTTCTCCGGCTATACACAGGCTAGGCGGGGGACGGTGTGACTCAAGTCTTGCTCCCCTTGAGGTCAGTACTGACCCACTGTTACCAACTCCATGCTCAAAAGGTGGCTTCACCTAAGGTCAAACACGAGTAAAGGAAAGAAATCAGACTTGAAGACTTCTCTCGTTCCAGCCGGAGCCCAACCTGGTCACCACAAAGCGATGGAGATGGCACGTCGAGGGAATTTTATTGTTCTTTTATCCAGTATAATGAGATGGCTATGACCTAATCCAATGTCATGTTTTACTTTGGATCTTCCTTTCTTAGAGAATTTAGTATTAGCATTCAAACATCACTGAAATGCTAGAAGTATATATACATAATACACACACATATTTTATTTGTAGCTAGAAACTGGAGTTCCCTCAAAATGTTGGGTGTATTAAGGGTGTCAAAGCCTGATACATCAGTCCCTGAAGAGAGAGAGGTCTAAAGTGGCTGGATGAAAGGGTGAAAGAACAGGCTAACTTCACCTGCCACTTAACCCTTTGCTTCCTTGGCATAAATAATTCTTACAGAAGGCTTGTTGGCAGCCCACTTTCTGTTATAAAGCAGGAAAAAGTGTTCTGCAAACTGAAAAGGTTTTCTCCTCCAAAGTGGGTAGAAAGGGATGGATGCCATTCAATACTAGCCACAAGCTAGACCCAAGCTTGCTCTCTCTAAACCCTCTGCAGTTCTTGGTTCATCCACAGTCTCCCACATCCGTAACGCAGATCTCTGCGTCCACACTAAGCCACACACACTGGTGGCCCAAGCACCAAACCCAGCCTGCAGACCTGTGTCCTCTCTGCATTTTTGTTTAGTTTGGTTTCGCTTTCAATGAGCCAACATTTAAAATTCTAGAGATTCCATATAATTCATCTGCTGGCATTTCTCAAAGAACTCACAATCTGGCAACATCAGTTTTCACCCTCCCATGGCAAAAACTAGTCAGGAGGCTGATGCAGCACCGCCTTTCGGAGGGAGCAGACGCCCTTTGGTTCTAGTCCTCACACCCCTATGCGTCTCGACTCTGAGGCTGTGTCAGCATCATTCATCATCAAACTTGCTCCATTGTTTTTTTCTAGCAATAAAGAAATAATTCTCTGTACCAACGTGTCTTTCAAAAATGGAAAAATGGAAGACAAAGAGCTACATATTTTAAGAAATATGAGAGAACATACATCTTGGTAGAAGTGAAGATTTAATATGCAAAGAACCTGGCCAAGTTCATACTTCTGTGTTACCCTGCTGGCATTACTGTTACCTGGTCACGAAGTTAAGGTTTGCTATTGTTGATGATTCCATCACTCATTCTGTTTTTCTCTCCTGGACTGCCTTTCCCACTCCTGTGTTTTTCCAGACACCTATAGTCCACAGCCAGATTCCTGCTTTCCTCTAAAAGCTGACAAGTTTTGGATGACACTACACATCTCACATGACTCCCGGGCAATCTTAAAAATACTAGAACCACGGACTTTTACAGTGTGAACGGTCCCACGTGATGAGCTACGCCTAGAGGCCACCAGTCTTTCGTGGAGAGGAACTATTCTCCAGTGAGGACACTTGACACTGATGCAGAGTGAGCGAAGATTTCATTCCCGCATCAATTATTTACTGATGGACTCCTTAGAGCTGGGCACTGTGTCAGCAGCTGGGCTTGACTGAGGACAGCAGAGAAGGGTCTCTGCCTTCACAGAGCTTTAGTGGGCAAGCGTGCAACAGACATTTTGCCAAGTTACTCCACCGAGAAGGAGACAAATGGTCAGGCTTTGTTCTTCCCAGGTCACTGACTTCCGGCGCCTCACTTTGTTGGGTGTCTGTGGCCGGGCGTGTGAGGGGAGGGGAGCAATAACCCACACGCCATGGTGCTCTCTCCTCACTGTGCTTTTAGACACTTGTGAACCAAAGGGCACCCCTGTTGTCCATTAGTAGCTAGCAATTTGGGGACCCACTCCCAGAGAGTTGCAAGGCTCTGCTAAGGACTGCAGGCTGCTGGAAGGTGCAGGCGAGGACGCTGAGTTTCAGCATCCTCTTCAGCTCTCTAGGATCTCAAAGATCCCTGGGCTGTTTGAGTACAGTCTAACCAAACTAATAATTCTTTCAGTGCCTCTCTTGGCTTATTTAATAACCTTCATTACAGCCAGTTATCTCTTTATATCCTGCCTTAACAAAAATGAAAATTTCCTTGGGATCCGAGATCATGTATTATTTCTTCTCATCTTCCCCAGCAGGACACAGTCACTTGGACACAAAGGTGCTGACAAAAAAAATGTTGATCTGATTTATATGAATTGAGTTGAGCGAGGGAAGATGGCTGTATAAATATGTACACATTAAAAATGAAGATGCACTTTCAGATTGGAGCAGAGCTTTATTATATTTATATAGGCTCCTAATTTTTACAGGTTTGATGGCAGTGGTTCATTATTAATTTCTAATATATTAAACATAAAAGGAAAAAATTTTTAAGTTTTGACTGGTAAACAATGCCATTACTCCCTGAACAATTCTCAAGTTTCACCATCATTTTTCGTATTTTGGCTGCACATTTGAATGTCTTTTTGCACAATCATTGGGCTCACATGAAAAGTACTAGAAAAATGATGAGCACAAGAGCACATGGTTATTCCTCCCCTTCCCACACACCCTTGGCCACGATATCCAACATAGTGAAGCAGCAGCAGTCAGTGACCTGGGAAGAACAAAGACTGACCATTTGCCTCCTTCCCTGTGGAATAACTTGGCACACATTATTCTATCTTCTCCACAAGGAGCTTGGTTTATCCATCCCTCACCTGCACCCCTTATATGCCAAAGAATTTTTAACGGACAACAGATATTTACTAGAATCTCAAGAACAAAAATAATTATGCATATAAACAACATCTTTGACAACTAAAAATGATAGCAATTAAAGTCAACAATTTTTCTACACTTTTCTAATCTCAAAAAATATCTTTACTTATTCTTAGAGATTTCAGATCCACCATACAGAGAGAATGAAAAAGTTTTTGCTATTTTAAAAGAGATATTACAAATAAAGGAGATAAGTGTCCTTAAAAGTTTATGAATGTAACATTTCTGAAGGTTCATAAATGACCAGAGTTTAACATTTTGCTCTGTACATAATATGAATACAATATGTAAATATGGTGAATTTTCTCCAAAAACAACTCTAATTTCTACAGTTAAATCACTGTACATTTCTTAAGTGCCTAAGTGACATCAATCATTCCGTAAGTTGGCACATCAAAGTCTACGTAGGAGTTTAAAAAATCTCTTTCTGCAACATCATATGTTAACGGATTTTTGAAAAGTGAAAAAAACTATCATACTTTGTTTAGAGTTTAAATGATGGTCATCACCAGAAAAACAGCCCATGACGTGCTTGACTGAATGGAGCTTAGTTCATAAAAATGAACTTGTTCTGGAGAGATTATTAAATTTTCAGTGATTTTTTTTTTCACTGTTAAGCCAAAGTTGTTGTATTTTAATATTTGTAATTCTTTCTAAAAGCCACTGGCATAATGATTTTTAAACTAACAGATCCCCACCCGACACACGTCATAGCCCTGCTCTCCTGTAACCTTCCTTTATCAACATTTATAGGAAGTGAGGTGCACAGAACACATGTAGTTGTAATTACATTCGCCCGAAAGAAAAAAAAAAGAGCTCAAACAGCTGTGGAGACAGCAAAGATTAGAATCTGATAGTGGCTTAGAATAATGAAGAAAGGGATTGGAGGGGTTCAGCTACAGAGCTGATGAAAGATAGAAAGAAAACCTGCTCTTCAAAATCCTTAATCTGTATTACTTCTAAACACTAAATTAAAACACATATATTCTAAGTCAACTTGATGAATAATGTTTCCTCAATCAATTATTTAAGATATGTATGAAATCTTGTGTTTTACCAGCAATAAATTGGAAATTTGTAAATGACCTAAAGTACTTCAAAGTCTGATTTAAATTCTTCCTCTTCTAAAAATATTATAAAATAATTAAAATTTGACTTCTTTCTCATCTCTTCCCCCACTCTTCCTTTTCTTCAACATAAAATAACATATACTTTTATATTCTAAAAAAAGTTAAAATTTTGTTATATATAGCTAGTTTCTAGGTAGTGCTGTTTACTTGTAATATAATATTTATCTTATCAATGTAATCCTTTATGAGGTCCTGAATAATCAACTGTCATATTAAGCTGATCAAAAAAATAATCTTTGAAAACAGTTTCCTTATTACAAATATTTTCAATTTAATTAAGAATAGAAGGCATTTTTTACATTTATCTTCATATACATATAATCTCTAAGATGTTAACTCAGAACAGAAAAACGACAATTATATAGAGCCACCTTTTGAAGTTGACAGAATGTTTCATTAAGTAGAAACACCAGAATTATTTAAACCATAAAAAAACTTACTGTATTTCATCACTTGGAAATTTTTATAATACTGTTCATTTTGCTACTTTCTTTAAACTTTAGAAGCTAGTAGCCTCAGAAATGAGACCATTTATTAAGGCAAATTAATTGCCCATAATAAATTATGCTTTTTTATGTGGCATCACTTGTGTTTTACAATTAAAATGTCTCACTTAACCAATAATTGAAACTTTTCAATTTTTAATAGGATCAATTGACTTCTATTTGAGGAACAGTGACTCAATGGAAACTAATATAAATATAAACACAATAAATTATGCAATCTGACTACTTAATTTTTAATATATTTATTTGGCCACAGTAAGTCTTTTCAAAATATGACTAATTTTTATCATTTTACTATTCATAAGCCTTCCTATCATTTTTACTGAAGCTTTGCAAGAAACTGTTCGTTCTCAATGGGAATATATTCATGTAACACACAGTTCTTTCATTTTCTTTTTTTTTAAATCCATCACTAAAGGGTGCTATAATATGTTTACCATTTTATACACATGTTCGGAGAAAATTAAGATAATCCTCATATATATGACGGCTTTATTTTTATAATTTTCTTTCTCAAAGTGCTTTCAATATTACTAACAAGGGGGAGAACTTCCATCATGCCAGGGCCCTTGCAGGCTTTACTGAGTAGGTAAGCCATTTAATAATGATGGCGTGCTCCGTAATAATCAATGCAGGGGTCATCTGGCATACATGGAAAGTATCCTCCCAAACTTCTCTGGCTTCATTATCTGCATCAAAATACTAACCTCGGGGTTTTAGGAGCTGAATCTATTAATACCTAAAATACATATTTAGACTAAAATTCTACATAAATGTTAGATTTATGAAAAGAACCAGTTAACTCTTGAAAAGAAAATGAAATGATTGCCAGCTAGTCTAGTGCTACTTGATAAAACTATTGTGTATTAGATTCTGGGATCACAGATTTAGGGAAGAATGTATAATCCTTCATCAAAGAGTGGCAGCTTATCCACAAAGCTTCCTATGCCTGATGGGCTATTCTTTTAAAAGTAATAATGAGGACTTAAAAACTATGTAACACTCTTCCACCAAAATTAGCTATTTATACCAAAGATTTTTAATACTAAAAGAACCACAACCTCACCCAAAAAGCCTTTGAGAAATTTTCCTTTGGAGGAAATTTAAAAAGGCAAATGTGCACTACTAATTTATATCTATCTATCCCTAAATCAAATGGTTTCTGTTCCAGACTTAACCAGAAGGTATAATTGTTTTTAAAAAGATAAAAATAAAATAATAAAAACACTCCTTGAAGGTTTATGTTAATAACATTTTTCTGAGACTAAGAACTATTTATACTTTGCTTTCTTCGACACTTGAAATTTTCCAGTGAATTATATAGCCTTTTCAAAGTTCAAGTGGTAATTATACAATCAGTCCACATATCTTACATCACGTTTAAATGAAATATGTGATACACTAATGATTTGTTTTAAGTAATTCACATTACCCTTTGCTGATAGCTAAATATAAAATACACCAGACTTGGTATGTTAAAATTCCCACCTGAAGTACAATATAGTTTCTAAAAGCTACTTTCATCAGATAATGGGGGGAGAATGAACTGATGACACCTCGTAGAACAAGCACTTGGACCTCTCCACATCTCTCACTTGTCACAGGATATAAAACACCTGCATAGTAGAGCTGAACTAGATTTGAAGGCTCAGATTTTATATAAAATTTGAAAAAAAGAGACTAGACTTCTGTTATGGCTACACTGATTGAGGGTGGACCCAACCTGCTAATGTCATACTTAAGTGAAATGCAAAGTTATATTTTTATTGAAATACCTTAAACTATAATATCAAGAATTGGTCTATCTTAAAATTTAACATTTATTTTATGAATGCATTCATGCTGCATGACAAAGATAATAGTATTAATGTAACATGCATCTTTCTTGTTTCTAATAGATACCTTCTTGGTGATCTATGTGAATTTGAGTATATGTATATTAATGATATTCTCAAGTATCTAAAATACATAAGATGTGATATTCGTTAAAGTATTTTTATAATTATTAGAATACCAGATCTATCTGATCATCTTACATCTTTTTTAGGCTCCCTTAAAAACACAGACTTAAGTTAATTAATTCTTTAATTAAGGGGGCTCTAAAGTATGTTACCAATATAAAGAAAGATCTGAAGTCCCCTGAGTAGCGGAAACATATAAATGATAAAAGCAGTAAGGGCCCATAATTTAAATTATTAAGATTATTATACACACCTTTAGCAAATCAATATTTGAGACTAGAAATATATAAAATTAAGTCTTTTCTGTTTGAGGCTGCATTTTCAACTAAAAGTTATTGTGCTTCCAGTTCTTACATGAATAATTTTTGAAACAATTTAATTTTTAAAATTACATCTTTTGCATTGATTCATTTGCTTTTAAGTACAACACTATGCAAACACTGTACTATCTACTATCATAGAAATTAAAACAATATAATTAAAACAATTATATCACCATCAAAACACAGTATAAAAATTTTTTTACTATTTCGTCTTTAGTAAAGTATCTATGCAAAGTCCCTGCTGCACATGCAATTTTTTAAATTAGTAAAAATTAAAGAAAGCAGTCTTATTGGAAAATAAACTTAACGTATCAATATTGTTTAAAAAAAATTTATGAAGCCAGAGTTTTTTATTCAGAGACTATATATTCTAAGAAAAAAAAGTAACCATATGCCTTAAATAATTTTTTAATCCCAGGAAATATAATAGAATGTTCTATTCATATTGGCAAAAAAAATTATAAAAAGGCATAAAAATCACTCTAAAAGTGAGGATTCATTTAGACAGGTATATTTTACCTATGAGTAACAACTTTAATATTTGTTCAAATTAAAATAGATTTTATATGCTAAATACACTAGCACCTTCATGGGAGAAAAACAAACTGTATCTTCACTGAAGTAGAAATATTAGCTCATAAATGTATTAAGATAGGGAAACAACTATTCTGTTTTAACTTGAAGGATAACATCCTAGGAGAAGTTCTCTTTCACCCTTTTCTGAACCCAAATTCATCGGCAGTTTTATAAGGCAACAAGCATACTTTCTTTTTCCCAGAGGTATGGTTATTTTCAAAACCTCTTCTATTCTGGAATTTTCTGAAAGTATTAGCCAACAAGATGAAGATCAAAATTTCAGTTATTTTCATTGTGTTGAGTTATTCTGCAACTGTTACTGACATTATCATTCAATTCAGCAATATCCTTTTAAGAAGAAACCCTTATTTCTGTGACAATCAAGAGATAAAATATGGTTCTACGATAGTTTTTATTCTTCTGCAATATTATGGTGAGTCACTTATTTAAATTACTGGATTATTAGTCATTATTTGCAGCACTTTTAGTATCATCATTACACAAAATTTAAGTGAAAAAATTATGATTTTCAATATTCATTTCAGTTTTGATTATAGGTATACAAAAATTAGAAACAATGTTCAAGATGCTTTTTTTTTTTACTCCTAAGAGAAAAAAGAGGCACGATTTTTTTTTTCTTCAAGAACTATAGGACTGACAGTTTTCTTTAGCTGGAAGTCATAAATTCTGAAAGAAATAAAATTTACAGCTGTCTTCTGGTTTTCATAATTATTTTAAATGGGTTGGGTTTTTTTTTTTTTGAGCTATTTCAAAACCAGTCCCTTGCCAATTTTTTCCACCTACATGTTGGCAAATTCCAAATTCTCTAATAAAAGTATTAGCATACATGTTACACTTTAAATGAGCATTTTGTATACTGAAAATAAACAACAGGAGTATTTTTCAGTAGGTTCAATTTATAATTACCAAAAATAAACACAGTCCAATATATTTGCACGTGCTTCGTGTGAAGCCATTAACATATTTCATGCATTTCTTGTTATAAATTAAATGAAAATAATTGAATCCTGTGTTTTGACTCTCTGCTTAACATACCTTCCAGTGTGTAGTCCAAGGACATGAATTCTCCTAAGACACCATTCCAGGAAAGAAGTCACACGCTGGACACAATAGGATGCTGGAGTGGCTCTGGAGTGAGGACTTCTTCCCTGGAAACACTCCTAGTATCAAAAAGACACCTCCTCCAGCAGAAAGGGGGAGTCAACAATTCTAACCATAAAATACTAGGTGAGTATAACTTAACTCAAGATGAAATAATCCACTCTAATAAAAAAAGGATCTTTTCTTCTAGGGGAGGAGGGAATGGGCACCACAGAGCCACGTCATCCTACGAAGGGCTTCACTACATTTGTGTCCATTCACTGTATTCAGAGGTGCTTCAGAGTCTGACTCTGAAGACAGTCATTACCAAGCTGTGATTTCTTTCTAAGTAATGGCAATCTGAAGAGGAATTACCATAAGAATTCTGGCAAGTGCAACTAATAACTGAAGAAATGACAGAAGGACTGAAATACGTTGATTAAGAGTCTTATCTTCAAAGATGAGACTTTCCAAAGTTACCTCCTAAAAGATCTTTTTAAATAATCAGAGTCTTAGGTTTTTCTTTCTTTTTTCTTTTTTTAGTGTCTACGTAGAAAACTGTAGCTTGGTGTTCACTGCTAGATACAAAGAAACCCCACTTAGCAGATAGAGCTGTTAATGTAATTCCTTTTCTCCATCAATATACAGAACTATACACAATATTTGAAATCTCTTGTATTAATTTTATAAACCAATGTTCTTGTGCAGAGACCTAAAATGCATATACTTGAAAATGAAAAAATGTATATGTTTTCTTTATTTATCCAATTAACTTACATGGCAAAATCCATTCTTTAGCTTGGCTGTCCTGTCAAACACAACAGCTACACACAGAAAACCCTCGAAGGACAGTCACTCAGTAAAAAGGATACTCATATACATATTTTCTCCTCTCTCTCTCTGTTACTTTCTCCCCCCACTTCCTTTTCTTATTCTCTCCCTTCCTCTTCTCCTTCTTTCCTTCTTTCCTTCCTCCTTCTCTTATCTCCTTTAGTTTTGAAGCAGAGACCAAGTAGATCCAATTATCAAATGGCTGGTTATTATCAAAAATACCATCTCATCCCAGGGCAACTAAATCATCATGCTTACCCCTCCCCAGCTATTAGTAAAAGTAAAAATTACTCCACGATATTTGAGACTACATTAGGAATAAACTGTATCTCGCCCACAATGACTTTTACATCATAACATGTATAAACAAATACAGTTTTACATAACTGAATACCAGAGGGAACATATACACTACAATTTTCCCAAAACACTTTGTTTTCAAAAGGTGTTAATCTGGTTTTTGCGTGGTCCAGAGAAAATTAGAGGACAATAAATGTGGGGGAAATGGTAAAGCAAAACAACAACAACAATAAAAAAAAAACCATGATTTCTGGGAGCAATGATTAAATCCTAAACTTACAAAAAAGAAGGAAACCAAAGGGTGAGATATTACATTTCATTCCATACATGCTCCTGAACACACATCAAAATTATCTTATCTGAGGGAGGTCAAGGAACTCAGTGAAGACTGTCACCTATCACAAACTAGTTTGAAAAGTCAGTGCTACCCAAACCTACCTCTTGTAAGATTCCAAGAAAGTATTAACAAGGCTGGAAAGAATCTTCATAATCATTATTCTTACATGATGTGGTTTCAGTCATCTACTTACTGTACTTGTATGTTTTATGATACTGACATTAATTTGCACAGTGACTAATTTAAAACAGAAAGACATAGGTTGGAGTAGATCACTACCTTTAATGAATTCCATGCAGCTATTCTAAGTAGGCAATCACGTGAGTTACTTAATCAAACTACAGAAAAATTAATTATTAAAAATTTCTTTAAAAGGATAAATCCTAATATACTTTGGGTATATGAAATATCTATGTATCTTAGAGCACGTTTCTGCATTTGATAGCTTACGTTCTAATGGTTATCTAAAATAATGCTTTGAAAATAGTAAAGTACATTATTTTGACATTTAAAACTGTCTTAAATTAAGGTTTTAAACTAGGAAAACACAAATCTAACACCCCTAATCTACAGAGTAGAAAATTAAAATATAACAAGAAACATACTTCCCATCAAGTTTTTTCCTCCTGAAAGTAAAAGAATAATGTCATTGGGGGAACTTTATGTGCATTATAAAGCAGTTACGTTTTTCTTTAGAAATCATATATTCTACAGGTAAATTAGAATACTTATCTATATTAATCTTGTATTTTATGCTTCTTTTTTTTTTTTTACAACTTACCCTTCATCTTCACAAATATTCTATGCTCCTAATACTTTATTTTATCGAGACTACAAGCAGGTATTCCAATAAACAACGGAACATGGACCAAAGCCCATGAAAATCTTAACATGGCCTTTCAGAAGAGAATAAAAAGCTCACGCAGCTGAAGCTGACCAGATAAAAATAAGAAACAAATGCAAATATCACAGTAGGAATGGGTATTATTCACCACCCTTCCATGTTCCCATTAAGGAATTACCTCCACATGTATTACCTTTCACTGTCAGGATTATATCTCCATCACATGAAATAAAGCTAAAAAATATGCATAAGATATACGTTCATAATTCTAAGAAATCCCTGAAATACTCAACTAGAATGTTGATATAAACAAAAAAGGAAATAACCGAGATGGGTAATGATTATGATTATCATTTATGACTGAACAGGCTATAAAATCCTTTGATGGGCAAGAAAATACGCCTTAAGGCATATTGTATTTGAGGGGGGAAAGACATTTTAATTGAAAATGCATTAATGAATTGTTTCTTCATGCTTTATACAATTCTTAGAAAAAGTTCAAATTACGTCCCCAAAAGAATGTTTTAATTTTAAGAAGCAATATTTTGAAACTCATACAAGGTGTCACATTTGTTTGGAAACAAATGACGTCTCAGGGTGGAGAAGTATTACTATCAATCACCAACGAGTTAATTCCACATAATAAGGCAGGTTGGGATGCAGACTGATCCATTGTGGAATGCTGTATCTAAAATTGATTACAACAGCACTCAAAATGAATGCAGCCCTCCAAACCACTTCTTTGCTCAGAAACATTAATCTCAATTAGAAGGAGAGCTTCATAATGGTAATGCTTGGTATAAAAAAAGTATAAGATAAATCAGGTTTTATAAGACACAACAATTAATCAGTTTTCAGACTAAGACGGTTTTCTTTTTTTGCTGAAGCACAAAATTTCCATCATGACTCCTAAAATAGTGGGTATTTCCAAAATTAAGTTTTAAATGTATTGTAGAAGAAGCCTACATAAAATAATTTTTAAAACTTAGTCACTGAAACTTTTATATAAGATTGTATTATTGCACTACTGTTTCAATACATACCTATATTGGGAACACACGTGTTAAATTCTTCTCTGGACTATCATTCCACTTTATAAGACTAATATGACACTGAAAAACCACTGAGTTTTCAACTGAAAACTCAAAGGAACGTGGAATTAATTGGTTGTGGATCAGAGTAAAACTTTGGTGGCAAATTATTATATTCTTGGCTCACATTCTCAACCGTCATAAAGAAAGTGTATAGCTTGAAAGTCAAAATGGACATTTGCTACAAACAGAACATGGGGTAGATAAGCAACGTGTAACTGAACACGCTGAACAGGTTTCTATAACACAGCTTCAAGAAAAGGGCAGACGATTCATTACCGCTGCTGAATACACTGATTCACAGAAGTGTAACACTTGAATGACATTCTACTATCATGCAGAAACCAAATTTTTAAATGGTAAAATAAAGGTTAACAAAAGGCGGTATACATATTGATTAAAAATAATAAGTATTACAAAACTAATAGAGTTGGCTTTTTGGTGCTTTTATATGATCACACTCCAAGCTTATTTCCTAGTATCTTTGCAAGTAGGATGAACTTGAGCATTTCCAAACATATTTTTATAGCTCTTATAAAAACATTTTTTTTTGGGGGGGGGACACCCAGCCTAACTAAGGTTCTTTCTGACAGGTCCTTCTACTCACAATGATGGCTATATACTTCTTCCTAGTTTCTTATTTGCTAGACTCCTCACAAAGAGAATAATTATTCTTGGCTTTCAGAAGCAAAGCTAGGAAAGACTTGAACTTACTAACTGGATCATTATGGTTCAGTTAGACTTTCTTTCTGAAAAAGTTAAAAACTTTTCACTCTATTTAGAAGCTTTCTTCAACTGAAGGATAAGCATCCTTCCCTTTCTTTGTCTTCACCCTAATAAAGCAAGTTCCTTTTGCCTTACAAAGTCATACTAAGAAAAGCCTCTATAATTTACCCAAAACATTTCTTAATAGAAAAGAAACATAGCCATACAAAATAACCAGAGAAAGAACTAGCCACAAGTCTATAAATCTACCCGCTTTTTGTTCAAATAACCAGTTTGCATCAGGATCCATAATCTGCGACTTTTATGCTATTAACAGGATACTCAGACAGTTTTCCAAATATACAAGCACTGGCATAGTTAATAGTGTAACTACATTTTTCTTAAAAACTGTGCGGCATATAAAAATACATATTTGTCTTATTTGAAGGAACTACTTTCTAAAATAACAGTCTTTTAAAAATTGTCTAAAATGAAACATGTACTATTAGAAACATTACCTTTGAGTGAGAGGGATATTAAAATTCACATAGTAAAAAAGGCAAGATTGTTAAAGGGAAATGGAACAGGGAGAAGGATGTATACAATCTTGAAATCTACAACAGAGTAACTAAACTCATTATAAACTCCCGCCTTTGAAAAATTTAGGAATAATTTGTGAATGCCATGACATTTGAAAGTGGGATTAGCAAGTCTTATTACTGAACTAACCTCTCACTCTTAGATCAAGAATTAAATATTTGTTCAGCACTTCGAATCACAAATCGAAACTTTCAGGGCTCACACAAGAATTTTATAAACTAAGAAATACAATCTCAAAGTTGTAGATAATTAAAGGTGTATTAAGGAATGCACAAAGCAATATTGTTAGTTTATTTGTGAAATTTTGAGTTTTAACTGAAAGATCAAAATACATCATGATTTATAATTACACATTTGCTCAGTTCTAAACTCTGTTCCTAAGATACTATACAATCACACATACTTCTCCAAGTAAGCAATGGGAAAAGGGGTCGTGCATTTTTAACAATTTCGCCAAGGGAATCAAGTGACCAAGTTCTGTTCAGTTGCAATACCATCTTGTGGGGTCCTCCTGCAAGCTTTCCAAAGATGCCATATCTGCCTTTTTTGTCTTATGATAACCAGAAAGGAAAGGTAATGCCTGAACATATTTCTATTTCTAGTGAAAAGACCACCCAGTGGATTCTGCCAGACTCTACAAACATTTGACAAATACGTTGTCAGAAGATAAGAAATAGAGTGTTATGCAGAGACAGTCCTGCTCTCGGCTACGGCAGTTGTCTGGGGCCCTGGGAAAGTCCAGGAGAGCTCTCATTCTTTTCCCTTCTACGGCACCTACTCACAAGTCCCTGGCAACTTTTCTTCACCTTTAAATCAGAAGGACTTCACAAAACAAACGTATTTAACGTATCCCACGGTAGAATTCGTCTTTACCCTCTCTCCACCATAAAAATGAACAAGTTACCATTACAGCTCCCTTAAAGGTGAGACAGAAGAATGGGATCCAAATCGGATCTCAAGATGCTCGGCAAAGATCAATCGGACACAACCCCACCTAAAATACGGGAAGCCCTTCCCCGGAGGTTGCAAAACACGACACGGACAGAGAGGTGGAGCGTGCAGACGCAAAAATTTGTAATTTTTTAAATGCCCAGCTCAGGACATTTTTTGTTTGTTCCACAGAGTTTCCAGATCAAGTTTCAGCCGTGATCCGCCACTCCCCACACGAGCCCTCGCCCTCACTCTCCTTCCTCTCAACTTAGCTCCCTCCCCGGTGGTCGGGGAGGCTTTCTCTCCACTTCCCGCGAAAGTAGCGGCATCCCCGGGCGTTCTGCTCGCGTCAGGGTTCCTCTGGGAGGACGTGGGCCCCCCCCCCACAAACCTGGGCATCCACCCGAGGAAGGCAGGACCGGCCGACACCCCCCCCCAGCCCCGGGCTACCTCCCCTGGGACTCCCCGGAACGCCGGCCGCGGGGCCCAGGTCCCCGGCCAGCGGCACCGGCAGAGTTCCCACCTGAGGAGGCGGCCGGGGGGGAGTCGGCGCGAGGGATGGGGGGACCCGGAGGCGGCCGGGGGTCCAGCCTGCGCGCCGCCGCCCGGAGCCGCTCGCCCGCCCGCCGCTCCCGGCGCCGCGGCCCGGGCACTAGGACCCCAGGAGGGAAGGAGGGAAGGAGGGAGGCGCGCCGGCGGCGGCGCCGCACTTACCGCGCTGGCTCCGCGCACCGCCGCCGCGTCCACCCAGCCGCGCGCGCCCCGCGCCGGGCCGGATTCACAGCAGCCGGGCGCGGGGGGAGGGGCCCCCCGCCGCGGGAGCCGTGGGGGCGGGGAGGGGGCGGCAAGTGTCACAACTTCCTTCCCCGCCGCGGCCCGCGCGGCGGCCGGGGACGCGGGGACCGGAGGGCGGCGCGCGGGGCGCCAGTGAGTTCACTTTCTTTTTCTCCCCGCGCGCTCCCCTAGTCCCTTCCCTCCCGCCCGCCCCCTCAGCCTCCCCTCAGCAGCCCAGGCCCGGCCGGAGTTTTCGGGGCTCGGCCCGGGAGCGGGAGGACGGAGGCGGCGGGCAGGGCGCCGTGCAGAGGAGCGGCATCCGTGCCAGGGACGGTGACCGCGTGGAGGGGTCGCGCCGGCCGAGGGTGCCCGAGCCCGGCGCCCGCGTGTGCGGGAGAGTGCGGGGCTTTGCGGGGGAGCAGAGCAGAGGCGCCTACCATGCGGGAGAGCCCATTCGCGGGCGCCGGCCCGGCCGCGATCATTTATAATCCTTGACTCCTCCGCTCCGCCACTTGGCAAGATGACAGGTACTTTATTTCTTCTTCTTCTCGATTCAAAAAAAGAGAGTCCCCGTTTGCTGCCTTTTTCTGTCAAATGGGATTTGCCGGACTGAACCACGCTCGCCGCCCCTCCCTCCCTCCTCCTCCCGGCCGCCGCGGGCCGGGGAAGCACCGCGGCCCCCATGCTGTGACCAATCAGTGCCTCTCCCACGCCGGCCGTCGTGGGGTCAGCCCTGAATGACACTCAGGCTGATGAACGGCGCTCGCCGCCTCTCGGCTCTGATGCGGGGTCTGCCCGCGGCTGATTGCAAACACTAAGGGACGGGCGGCGCCATCTGAAAGGCACGCGCGCAGACCGAGTGCGGGGTGCGTGCGTGCGGGTCTGCCGGCGTCTTCCCCGCGCGGCCCGGAGGAGGACCTGGGGGAGGGGGCGGGTGATGGCTTTGGACTTAAGTGGAAACACTTCTCTGTGTAATCAAACCTCTAACCTTCTTAGAAAACTACTTTTCTTCATCTTCCGCAGGGTGGGAATTTCAGGTCAGCTGAGTCACCCGAGGAGGTGGGAGTGCGAGACTCTGCCGGGAAGACGGATTCCGGGGCAGAAGGGTGTAATTAAGGACTTCCACCCCCGGTAGGCGGCTCGTCCTTCAGAGCCTCTGAATATGACTTGAGCCTTTCCTTCCAGAGCGTCCTCTCGCCCGAGACTGAAAAGCGCAGTGACCTCCAAACCCGGGAGGGAGGCGCGGGACACTCCGACCGCCCCCCGCCCAGCCCCGGCTCCGCAGGGCGGTACAGCAAGTGTCCGCCCCCAGGTTCCAGTACCTGGACCTCCAACAAGCACGAGCTGGCCAGGGGAGGACCCCGGGGTCCCCTAAAAGGCCACAACCCCACATTGATTCCTTCTCCCTATTCTCCCCTCAGGTTAGCTGTCCAACTCCATCCCTGCCTCTACTTTGTTTGCTGTGGGAGGGGGGAAAGAGTTTACTGCCGGTCTCAAGACACTGCCACTTTCTAGTCATTTAAGTTCCCACCAAAACTCTGGCTCTCCCCTCCCACCCCCCGTCTGGAAGAGGGGGGCTCACTGAACTGCTGGAAGTTCCTGAGGTTCGGGGTGGGGGTTAGAACCCCAAACGGGCCACCTCTACGATGCCACTCTGTGGCTCGGCGGCCCCGGGACCTTCGGGCACCTTCTGTTCCGGGACCAAGAGGCAGCAGGCAAGGGGGGGGGCACGCTCCGGGGCAGGACGAGTGCGCGTGGCTCCTGTGGGGCCCCCGGGCGTCCCCCAGCCCTTCCCTGGGACCTGTGCAGAGCCGACAGTCCACGTCCAGGCCTGCCCGGCAGTTGCGGACCTGCCCTCAGGAGCGTGACAGAGGGACTGTTGCCCTCCGAGCCTCCTCATTCATTCCACCTTCCACTCTGCGCTTTGGAGCGGAGGCTGTCACCGACCTGTCCCTAACCTGAGGCAGCCGGGAGGAAATGCACTTGCATTTGTAGCCGCAGGCAGAACAGGAAGCAGATTGAGCCTCGACTTTCACGTTAGAGTTTATCCAAAGTTTGGCGTGAACTGACAAGCTGAGTCCCTGAACTCAGCTGAGCGCGGGTCCCCACGCCTGCCTTCCCTAAGTTGCTGAGTGAGCGAGCCCAGCGCGATGAGGTCGGTAGTAACCAAACCTAACCCGACCCGGCTCCGACTGTGCAGGAAGATTCTAGAGTCTCCCTGGGGTGGATCAGTCCCCTTGCCACTGCATTTCACCCTGGACAAAGATAAGGTCGTGGGAGCAGCTGAAATATAACCCCCTCCGATTCTAGCCATTCTCTTAATCTTAAGAAAACTCGGCATTTTATAAAGGGACAGCCCAATATGACAGGACCATCACGCAAACCACTTGAAATTGGCGTCCCTTACGTGATGTAAAGGAAACTGCGAGGATGTTCCATGAGTCGCTTTTGTGGCCCAGTTCCCGCAAAAACATGTTAAGTGTTTAAAACTTTCCCATACTAAGTGAGAGTCTCTTTTGCTTTTTTGTACCCTTCTGTCTAGGAATACGCAATAAAGAAAAAAGATACTCTGCCCCCATCCTACAGAGGCCAGGACAGAAGGGCTACACCATTGTTGGAGCTGAGGGGAGGAGACATATTTCTTCCTTTCAGCTCTTTTTTTTTCTAGAACTCTCATTATGGCTGACGTTTGTAATAGGGATGGGGAACAATAGAGCTCATCAAATTTAGAAATGGAATGAATCTCGGAGTCTGTCCCCAGCATAGCCCCGGTTAGGTGACACTCAAAGTTTTCGGCGTGACGTGCTGCTGGCTCACACTAAGTGATGGCAGTGTAGAAACGACAGACACTCTGAGCTCGCGGTTACGACCCTGTCACTCCGGGCCAGGGGTCGCTGTGGACAAGCCTGCAGGTGGCTTCCCCCAGTGTCTGTCTGGCCAGCCTGGAATCCGGGTGTTAAGCTGAAGTCTTCACGGGTCACCCACCCCCCATTCTCTAACAAAGAAGTTTCCATGTTTGGAGGCCGCTGGAAAAGCTGATGTTGTGCAGTGCCCAAGTCCTTCCTTCTCCAAACGAATCCCTGGAAAGCAGCGAGGCCGCTCACTACGTGATCAGCCTGCTTTCTACCTCACTGAGCCGCCGCCGAGAGAGGGCGAGCGGGAATGGCGGGGAGCGCGCGCAGGGCCCTCCGCACCCACAAAAACTGGAGCAGGCGGGATGTCGCTGTTTTGCAAACCTGTGGCCGCTCAAGGCAAACCCTGCCCGGGGAGGCTGCAGCCAGTGGTGCCGGGGATAATGAACTGAGCTGGCCTCATCGCCCTCGCCTGGGCCCCTCTTGTCACATAGACACCAAGCTCTTGGAAAGGGAAATGCGGCCGGGCTCCCCTCGAAGCCCCTACCCCTACCCCTAGAAAGGCAAGCGGGAGTCTGACCCCGAGGCTTTCAGGCGTGCTGAAGGGGAGCACGGAGTCAGGCGAGGATGAGGCTCTCCAAGGAGACTTGTGGACATCACTGGACTTTTAAGGCATTCTTGAGACTTTTATCTGCAATAGCAGACTGAGGCATGAGCAACCCGCATGAGCAAACCGAGTTGCTGCCAGGGCTGCGACCTCTGCCCTTCAAGGTGATGAGGCACAGGGAGGAAAGATCAGGGGAGCCCAATCTCAGGTTACACCTTCCACTCACCCTTTGAAAAGATCAGCGAAGCCAACAATCCAGGTAGAATCAAAAACAGGTTATGTCTCAACTGAGAACAACAAATAAATGCTGGGCCACTTGAAACACTGTAAGGGCTGGTAGTCACTGAGTTGTAGCCACCAAAATGTTTTCAGGCGCGGCATGTAGCAAGCACGCATCTGGAATGATCTACAGCAGGAGAACTTAAATTTCACATGGAAATTGCTCTAATAGCCTTAAAGTTATTATCAGGTTAGTTACCCACACACACACATACACAAGCAGAACATAATTCAGCTCCTTTGGCTGTGAGATCTAGGGAACTGTAATTTGTACATTTTGGGGTGCCCTTTGTATAGTGTTTCTAAGGTAGGCACTAGCTGCTGGCAAGGTTTTTGGATAAGTCAGTGACACAGCAGGACAATTTTGTTAATAACACCTTTAGATATCCCTGGGTTCAGTTTACATATTAAATTGTAAATATAGGCTAAAAATCAAGGCATCAAGTGACTGTTACTCAGTACCAGACAAAGTGATTGTCTTTTCATTTCCCAGAGGTGCCCTGGTCTTTCTCCTGCCTTTGCTGACCCCTTAGTCTGGAATATTCTACACCCTGGAACATTTAGCTTTTACTTATTTATTTATTTTTCCATTTTAGGAACACTCTGCTACCTTAGCAGTGCCTCCACTGTATTTTCTGCATGTAATAAACAATGACACTGCTTTTCCTATAGGCCAATGTTTTCCAACCTTGTTTATTTCACACCATACTTGAACCTATAGTTAAACTTCCAAATAATTTAGTTAATGATCTTTAAAAATTTTCGTGGCACACGTAAGATCCTCTCATGGCACATCAGTGTGCCATGGCACACTGGTTGAAAATCACAAATAGAGGCACAAATAGCTGAGGGCTCCTGGGGTGTGTAGAGGCTTGACAGGAGCTGGAGTTTAGGGAGATGCTTAAGAAATGCTGAATAAATGACTGTTGAATGAATGAGTGGAGATGTGAATAAAATATTTTCATCGTATTTAGTTATTCTCTTAAAAAATATGTCATATGTAGAATTTCCCTTGAAAATTTATTTGTCAAGTATACTTTTCTACTTCTCTGACCATCAAATTTTTAATAGGGCATGGATTTAAAATTCTACTCATTATCGTGAGCCACTTTGACCTTGGTTGACTTTTCTCAGAAGCATAATTTGAAGACAAAACAACAGGAAAGGCAAAGAGATCCAATTTTGTTCTCTTCTTTTTCCCAATAAAGGGTAGTGTTTACTGAAATTTTGGGGAGGGAAATTGTAGCAATCCCCTATTAACATAGATACTTGGGTATTTTAAATTAAATATGACATTATTTATAAAACCATGTTGTCTTCTAAACTTCCTTTGGATTTTTAATGGTAAGAAGTATAGAGCTAACAGGACTGTTTTTGTTTCTTTAAGACAAGGGTTCAGCTGGTACTGGGGAAACAATCTTGGTTTGTTCCTGTCTGTTCAGGAGGACTGTTTCTAATTGATCTGGCATGGAAGTTAGTTGGAGATGTGTACGTTGCAACCGAAGCGCAGAGCCTATATGCTTTGTAAAGTGATAACCATATGGGCCTTATTTGAAACATTTGAGGATTTTCAACATTAACCTGGGTTAAATTGAGCTATAAATTCAACTCAAATGTATATGTCTTGCAAATTCATCATCGCTTTGGAAAAGCTTTCAATCCATGCTCCTCTCAGATTAATAAAGATGATGACCACTTATCACAAATGCAAAGGTTTATCACAATAAAGCACCATAATGTACTTTGCACTATGTAAATGCAAATTGCCCATTTTAAGCAGACATTTTCTGTTATCACTTTCAATAGAATGGAAATGTCTAAAAATAATCTCTGGGTAAAGAAAAGGATATATAGTCAAATCTATTTCCTCTTATACTGTTTTCAAGTGTACTTTGCTAACATCATGAAGATTTAATTAAGAAAGCTCAGCTAAGATAAAAAGCAAAGCAACTGAAATTTACTACTTATAGAAACATATTCAGGACTTATACAAAATAATTTATTTACTGTTCTTTATTTAGGGATCTGAACAACCATTGAAGTTTAAAAATACAACAGAATTCTATAGCTCCCTAACTTCTATTTCTGAATATCAAATTAAGAGCTTTCACTTTGTTACAGATAATAGTACTAAGTTATAAATGTTGATGGTCCCTTCCCTTGCAGCTTTAAATTGCCTTGAAAAAGATACAGTTTCTTTAATTAAAAAAGCTGCACAGAACTAATCCCTCTAGCTGAAAAAAGAAAAGTTTTAAGCAATCTCTTTCTGCTCCGAGAGAGAAAGGCAGACAATACCATAACAGATCAGAAACATAAGCTATAGTGTGCAGCCAGGAGCACAGCAGGGAACTCAATACTGCTCCAACTGTGTCATTTTTTAATCCCCCATCCTGGTTTTCCCCATCTGACCTCATGCTGAGATGAAGTTATCACAGAAGACAGCTTTACTCTCACCAATGAATCCAACCCTGGATCTGTATTATCCTTAGCAGATCAAAACACCGCTTTCATCAAATAGCATTATCTGCATAAAAGGCATGCAATTGCCCGATAATTTCACCCAAACTATGCTATTCATTTAAAGGAAAAGAAGAGAAATGTAATTCATTCCTTTTGGGGGGTGGCAGAGAAGACTGAGACTTGGGGAGAGGCGGAGGCTGGAAAACCTTACCCCCTTCACTCATGGGAACTTTTCTGTTTTTAACACAAAATCCCAAGAAGGGGTCCATTTAAAAGTCCCCCCTACTCCCGCGCTGTAAGATTAATTGTTGGAGCAATTTGGTGCAGTTTGAGTGACAAAAGTGTAAGTTGTGTAGAAAACTGGCAGTGAGAAATTACAAAGCTTGCTGAGGTCATTAGCCATGCTTCCATGAACCCCAATAAAAATCATCATATCCACTAAAATTGGAGCAGCATAAAATTAGCTGAACAATGGAATGGAGTTTAACACAACATTGTAGGGTGGGGGGGATTCTTATCCGAGACCTTTCTGTGTCTTATGAGAAGTTCAAATCCTTACAGTGGAAGACAAAACATATTCCACAATTTTGAGTTAATACTTTGCAGAACATTTAAGAAATTTTAGGGGGGCGGCACCTGTGGCTCAAAGGAGTAGGCATAGCCCCATATGCCAGAGGTGGCGGGTTCAAACCCAGCCCCAGCCAAAAACTTCAAAAAAAAAGAAAGAAAGAAATTTTAGGAGTAAAGACTAGCACTTTTTGTCTAGTAAATCTCAAATTATACTTTATAATGTATTTTAACAACTGAATTTCTATCTGCAGGGTACACCAAACACATGGGTTTCATAGACACTATTTCTGCCATTCATTTAATAAGAGTAAAGACTATAGAATATTTAAAAAAAAAAAAAAGACTAGCACTTTTTTTTAATTTTGAAAATACTTTAGCCTCCTGCAGATTCTTTTCCCTTTTACATTTAAACTATGTTCTTATTTGCGTTGTAGATCATACAGTACAAGCTGCTATCACAGGCTTCCTTTAATGGATCTTCACTCCTTACTGAATGACATCAGTTGTTTTGCTCAAGGTATCATGATAGGTTAGAGCAATCAGACTAAACCATTTGTGTCAAGTAAATGGAATTTCTAAGAAGAACTAAAACTCCCCTGTGGGTGCCAGTGACCTCTTGGGTATATGTTAATATCCCTGTAATATGTTTTTCTCACCATAGTTTTAATGATTTAGCTTGAAAATGTAAGTCTTCACCAGGCCTTTCAGAATCTACTATGTAAACTGACCCTGCAAGAAATCCAACTTAATCTCTATCCTTCCATCACCCAGATGTCTCTACACAAAAATGTGTGGGACCAGCAACCAGAACTACTTGAAAAAGAACGACATTAACATGCTTCAAATCCCAGGCAATTCATGAGACAGGGAAAGTGAGAATTTTTTCCTTGAAAAACATTGGTTTTCCAAGAAATTAATTGTAGCGCTATTATTTGTCACCATGGGCATTTTAATTACAGGTGTGAATTCTCTAAAGCATTTAAATATAATTAATAAATATATTTTTTTCCATACCCTCTTCCTGAAACCACAACTTGATACTAAGGTGCTCTGAGACTAAAAGTCTATGTAGGTATGCTATGGTCTGCTTGGTAGTAAAGTTCAAGTTGATGTTTCCAAAATACAGCTTCGTGACACACAAATTGTCTGAAATTTAATGTGATTAAGCATTAAACGGTGATATTTCCTTGAATTTAATGATAGTCCTATTTTCATGTCAAACTTGATTACAAGAACCAGCTTTTAGAGTGAACTATTTAAAATCCCAAATCATTAACAGATCATTTAGGGCTCAGTCTCACAAAACTTCTTGTCTGTGAACTATCAGCTGAAGAAGCGTAAGCAAAAAGGGGAATTGCATGTTTCGCTTACGTGTGTGTGACTGATTTTAAAAGTCACATTTCTCTCTGAAAATGCCTGGAGCGAAAAGATATTTACATCACCAATACTACTGCTATTCTTTTTTGTTTGTTTTTGAGACAGAGTCTCACTTTGTCATGCTGGGGAGAGTCCCATGGAATCATAGCTCACAGCAACCTCAAACCCTTGGGCTCAAGTGATCCTCCTGCCTCAGCCTCCCAAGTAGCTGGGACTACAGGTGCCCTCACCACAACACCTGTCTTCTACTGCTACTCTTAACAAACATATTTATGGTGCAATTTATGTTCACACACCATTTTTTCTAAAGCCTACCATGGACCACTATGCCCATTTGGAATGGAGTCAAACAACTTCCTTAAGTCTTTAGAAATTTTAAATAAATGTAAAATTTTAATATTTTATTTATTTACTTTCACCCCAACTCTGTATTTAACTCATAACTCACTTTTTTAAAGAGACTAAACCTGAGTCCTCCAAATGCATATAGTCATGTAACTATTAACTACAATGAAGATATATAACATTTTACCATTCCTGAAAGTTCTCTTAGGCCCTTTTGTAGAGAACCCCTCGCCCAGCTGGAAGCCCCTGGTAACCACAGATCTATTCCGTGTCTCCATAGTTTTGCCTTTTGCAGAAAGACATACACATGGAATTACAGAGAACTTAGATTTTTACTTAGCATTATGTGTTTGATTTCAGAAACATAAAAGTAGCACCTTCTTTTTCAATTGTTGAGTGAGAGCCCTTTGTATGCATCTTCCAAAATTTGTTTATTCATTGCTATCTGGAAGAATTGTTGTGTTGTTTCCATTTCATGTGTGTATAATTATAAATAAAGCTGCTATAAAAATTCACCTATATGCTTTCATTCCTCTTGTGTAGATGTGATTGCTAAATCTCATGGCTTATTTAGATCTCAGCTGTAAGATTTTCATGTTACATATTATTGAGTGGGCTTTGCAATTTTTATCTTTCAAGAAACTTGTCTATTCATCTAAACTGCCAAGTCTGTAATATTGTCTAAGTACCCTTCCGATGTCTGTGGAATTTCTAGAGATGTCTTTTCTTACATTTGGCATTGTTTTGTTTTCTTTTTTTTTTTTTTTTTGTAGAGACAGAGTCTCACTGTACCACCCTCGGGTAGAGTGCCATGGCATCACACGGCTCACAGCAACCTCTAACTCTTGGGCTTACGTGATTCTCCTGCCTCAGCCTCCCGAGAAGCTGGGACAACAGGCGCCCGCCACAACGCCTGGCTACCTTTCTGTTGCAGTTTGGCCGGGGCTGGGTTTGAACCCGCCACCCTCGGCATATGGGGCCGGCGCCCTACTCACTGAGCCACAGGCACTGCCCGTTTTGTTTTCTTTCTTTGTTTTCCTTTTTAGTCTAGCTAGAAGTTTATCACTTATATTGATATTTTAAAAACAACAACAACAACAACAAAAACCCTGGGTCCTCCATACATCTCGATTTCAGAAGTAAACTGGGTCAAATTCACACGAGTTTGTTTCTGGAAGGTTAAGCAATCGTCTTCATGGATGATAGAATTTTTTATTCATTTGTTTAAAGATGATACCGAAATATCACTATTCTCAGAGTAAAAACTTCCCAAATGGGACAAGGAAAGGTATTTCTAACAACATTTTAGGCAAAACTAGTCTCTTGTCTAAATCTTTGGTCCATTTTTTGTATGTTAAGACAGCCAATCTTGGTTTGCTCTGCAGTGGGATAAATTCCCAAGAAAGCTGAGTTACAGTTAGGACTCCATGAAAGACTCCACTGGAATGAAGCAAACTCCCCCAGGGCACAGGATGTGAGTTTTAGTCTCTCTGATGGAGATGTAGCTCTGGGTTTTGTTTGGTTTAGGTGAAAATATAAGAAGCCAGGCATATCGAAAGCAGACTGGTGTGGTAAGTGGGGAAGAATCTGGCCTGGGCGGAGAACCATCCCATTTTTTGTGTGTTTACCTAACATTTCTTTGCTAGCTCTATCCTCCAAATCTAGCAGTTTTAATCCACAAAAATCTATGAAAGACCAGGATTCACCTTCCCCTCTTTTATCCTTGGATAAGATATCTAGATATCTGGGGGGGGCGGGGGGGAAAGTAGGCCAGGAGAAGATTATGAGCTAAGAGTCTATAAAGAGGAAGGAAATTGGCCATGAGAGAATGTGAGTTAGGGGGTGAAGAAGGGAGAACATGCTTCGGCTGAAGATAAAGTAAGAGCAAGACAAGGTCCGGTGCAGGTCCGAGCTTAGAGCCTGGTTTAATGGAGTTCCTGATTGATCTTTAGACTCTGTGTATTCTGATAGATAGAAGTTTGCCTCAAGAGTTTATAGAATTACTTAGAAACCAGATTTAAAGCAGGCCATGGAACCGGTAATATTTATTTTCAAACTTATTAGAAATGAACCTTTACTATATTTTGAAGGAGAGTTTGAAAATAAAGAGGTTCCTTATTAAAATTTGAAGAGTATCTTGATAATGAACAGGTGCAAATATCTATAGTTACTCTAGACCCATATCTTTCTAACTGGGGTCTTACGACTCCTATGTCAGAATCATCTGGGGATTCTTAAGAAAATACTTATTCCTGGCTCTTCCTTCAGCTGTAGGGAATCAGAATCTCCAAGGATAAAACCAATAAATTAGCATTTTAAACAAATCTTCCAGAACATTCTCATGCACAGGGAAGTTGGAGAAGTATTGCCCTGGGTTACATATTTTGCATAAAGTACATAGACACTTCAGTCTTACCGTTTCCCTAATAAAAAGAACTGTGGCAAATAACTGGTTGAATTATTTCCAAAAGTAACACATTCCACGTGGGTAGGGTTGCTCATACCCATAATCTCAGAGTTGTGGGAGGCTGAGGGGAGGCAGATTGCTTAAGGCCAATAGTTCAAAGCCAGCCTGAGCAACACAGCAAGACCCCAGGCTCTAAAAAAGATTTAAAAATTAGAGGGGTATGGTGGCACATGCCTATAGTCCCAGAGATTCAAAAGGCTGAGGTGGGAGGATTATCTGTACCCAAGAATTCTAGGCTGCAGTGAGCTATGATTGTGCCACTGTGTTCCAGCCTGGGCCATAGAGTTAAGACTCTGTATCTTAAAAAAAAAAAGAGTGATACATTCTCATTTAAGGAAAAAGCCAAATTCATAAAATGAAGAGAATGAGAATATCCACCTGAAGAAATCCCTAGCTGAAAATTCAGTGATACTTCAAAATTCAATTTTTAATCATTCTCTCTAAAAAATCAATGTTATAAAGTGAGATAGCATTTTCTATGTATTTTAATAATACACAAATTTTTCCTGGCTATCTTGTCAATATCACATATATAACACTAGATATGATATGTCATATTATATATATGAGAGTCTAAAGTTTCACAGATTTTAGGATGGACCTTTAAATATGTATTCATTGTGCTTATTATCAGAAATTGAAGAATTCTTTGTGTGACCTAGAATAGGAACTAACTCAACATGAATAACTTTTAATAGAAATCCAGAGTAATATCCAAAAATGTAGGAGCTTTATTTGGAAACTAGGCATTTACAGGTTGGCATTGTCTGCTATTTCTAGGGTGGTTTTCAGGTTCATGCTGAAAGCCCTTAAAATTTTAACTTATGGTATTGTCCATCACTACCCTGGCCATCTCCACTTCCTTCTTTTGCAACTAGTTATTTCTAGGTTTTGTTTGTTTTGTTTTGTTTTGTTTTGTTTTGTTTTGTTTTGTTTGAGACCCAGTTTCACTCTATCGCCCTGGGTAGAGCACCCTGGAGTCATCATAGCTCACAGCAGCCTCAAATTCCTTTCCTCCAGCAATCTTCCTGCCTCAGCCTCCTGAGTAGCTGGAACTACAGGCGCCCACCACACCTGGCTAGTTTTTCCATTTTTAATAGAGGCAGGGTCTCTCTATTGCTCCAGCTGGTCTCAAATATCCGAATTCAAGGAATCCACCCTTCTTGGCCTCCCAGAGTGCTGGGATTACAGGTGTGAGCCATGTCGCCAGGCCAACTACTAGTTTCTGAGGGATGTGACTTTTAACAAAGCACTATTATTATACTTCAGGATGTGATCCTGATTTCTCTGATAATGCACACTTAATGTCCTTATTATGAATAGTGGGTTAACACTCAAACTATTGTTTGTTTTCAAGTGGTTGTCTTGACTACAGTAATTTTCTCCACCCTACCTGGTTTTCTTTCTTTTTTCCCTCTCCTGACTGGCCTTTCAGAAAATGTACCTACCATATAACATGTAATCCTCATAACAACTTCAAAAGAAGTTATTATTTTTCCCATTTTAAAGGTCAGTAAGTTGAAAAGTACATTTGTTCAATGTTAGTAGAAGAGCCAGTGGTTCTAGAGCCCAGGATACATGTCATTTTTAAGTGTTTGTGGAGACTATTTACGAAAAAAAACAAAAACAAAACCCACAATTTCTAGGAGAAAGAGAACCTGTTATGATCATAAGTTAGTTACACACATATAAAATCACACACAGAAATACAAACTAGAGTTCAATGAGATACTGATGCCTCTTCCTAAGAACACGCACATACCCCTGATGAGAAATCCATAGAGAAAACACTTTTTAAAATGCTTGAGTCTGCTCTTGAGGAAAGTTATTTTATAATTTGCAAAAACATGAACTTGCCAAAACTTTAAGTCCTGTTCCACACCACAAGTATTCATCTTTCTTTATGTGTTGAACAAATTTATAATAAAATTGCTTCTAATATAATATATTTTATGATTACTTTATTTCTCTAAATAAAATTACTTTTACCTTTAGCATATATATGTGTGTGTATATTTTCTTTCTTTCTTTTTTTTTTTTGAGACAAAGTTTCACTGTCTCATCTTAGCTCACAGCAACCTCATACTCTTGGGCTTAAGCGATTCTCTTGCCTCAGCCTCCTGAGTAGTTCACAAGGCTGGCTATTTTTTGCTCAGGCTGGTCTCGAACTCCTGAGCTCTAGCAGTCTACCACCTTGGCCTCCCAGAGTGCTAGGATTATGGGTGTGAACCACCTCGCCCGGACTTACCATATATTTTTGAATGATTGTGTAAGACTAGACTTACAGAAGATTTCAGCTCAGGAATGATGGTTCTCTCTTCAATGATTAATCCATGCAAAATAAAGTATCTGTTTTAAAGAGTGGGTGCAGTTTTGAGATGACAAACACTTGTCACCCTATTAAAAATTCTCCAGAAAAGGTGTAGCTTGTCTAATGGTCTTTGGCTTGTAGAAGTTGGTGATCCTCTTTAAAGGACCAGGAAAGTTAAACAGGGTGAATTGTAAGCTTGATGCTACTTGAAATTACAAATCATTGAAAAACTGTCCGTGAGAACACCTTAAGAGAGTAAATGAGGACAATAATGGTTTACGTGTGGTTGCAAAACAATAATGAACCTGTCTTATCAATTGTTCTGAATAGCAATAGATCACAGTAGAAGGAAAAATACACATTCTTATTGACCCCTGTACACTCTGTTACATTTCATTCTTGCGACTTTTGAATGGTTTCCTTTTACATTTAATTAGGGAGCGACAGATTAACCCTAAAATGCTTACCTGTAGCTTTCTATAAAGGCAGCATTCAATATGAATAACAGAAACCAGAGCAGAAAATAAACCCATTATCTTTGGCTCTTTATGGATATTGTGTATTAATGATAAAAGATGCTAATATCAAATTTAAACCAACACAAAATAAACGTAATGCTAATCATGGGTGAGTTTTTTAGAAAAAGGACTTAGTATCAAAGAATAGATCCATATTAGATGCATAAACAGGAACTATGAGCGGATCTTCATTTAGGTTTATCTTCCTAACAGATGCATATTAGTGCAGTCAAATAAATTTTGCCATGGTCTACAATGACTGATAAAACTATTCAATGATTGATTGTCCTGGGTACATTAATTTTACATGTATGGGCATGCCCTATGTTCAGGGTTACATTGTAGGAAGCAATCTCTCTGTCTGCTTTTCACTGCCCTCACCCCCTCCACATTTAGACTTTTATGTAGTATTTGCGTTAACATAGTTCATGTTATATAGAGCTATGGAAATAGTTGGGTTAGACTCATTTATGCTGAAGATCTGGCCCAAACCCTTCCAAAACATCACAAATCACCATCCTCATCAACAAACTGAATTGTTTGTCAAATGACAATTTCATTTTAACCTGGGGTTAAATCTGCCACATGAGAAGTAATAGTTCTCCCTGTCTGCTTGTCATAAGACAGTGGCAGAATAGGGGCGGCACCTGTGGCTCAGTGAGTAGGGCGCCGGCCCCATATACCGAGGGTGGCAGGTTCAAACCCAGCCCCAGACAAACTGCAACAAAAAAGTAGCCGAGTGTTGTGGCGGGCGCCTGTAATCCCAGCTGCTCGGGAGGCTGAGACAAGAGAATCGCTTAAGCCCAAGAGTTAGAGGTTGCTGTGAGCCGTGTGAAGTCATGGCACTCTACCCGAGGGTGGTACAGTGAGACTCTGTCTCCACACAAAAAAAAAAAAGACAGTGGCAGAATCAAAGGAGACAGCATTCCTACACTTCACAGGGCTAGAGTTCCCTGTCAATACCTTTCATTTATCTAAACCAGTTATTGTTCTTCCAGTCGATGTAAAACATTTTAGTCATAGGCTTAATGTTATGATTTGGGTGAAGTGATGCTACAATCTTTCAGCTTTGTCTTGATTGTAAACATTTCTTTAATACCAACTGTACGGCTCTAAGGATGGGGGTCAAGGAGACAGGACTGATAAGCTGTTTGAGCTGTCAGTGGTCATTCAACAACTATTTCTTTTAATTGGTCATAAAAAGGCGCAAGCCCTGAGTTTAGTGTCTCTGACTAGAGAAGTAAGCAGGCATCTCAAAAAGGGGCTTCCACGGAGCTCCATGGGAAGTCTTCATTGATGATACTATTACTTAGACACGTCGTACAACATTTTGGTGACTTGACAATGTATGATTAAGTTTTTTTTTTTTTTTTTTTTTGTAGAGATAGGGTCTTACTTTATGGCCCTCGGTAGAGTGCCGTGGCCTCACACAGCTCACAGCAACCCCCAACTCCTGGGCTTAAGTGATTCTCTTGCCTCAGCCTCCCAAGTAGCTGGGACTACAGGCGCCCGCCACAACGCCCGGCTATTTTTTGGTTGCAGTTAGGCCGGGGCCGGGTTTGAACCCGCCACCCTCGGTATATGGGGCCGGCACCTTACTGACTGAGCCACAGGCGCCACCCATGATTAAGTATTAATTAGCTATAAAAAGAAATACAATCTGCACATGTATTGATCCATTTAATCTTACTTTTGTTGATCTGCTAGGAACTTTCTTTCTTGATATCAAATTTTCTACTACCAATGGAATTTTTCATGTTTTCCTAGAAAAAAGTGCTTTGAAATATAGTGTTTTCACTGAGTGAAACTTCTATTTAGAAATACCATCATTTCTTAAATTTGATAACTAAATTGTCTCTAAATGAAAAATTCTAGATTTTAATAAAAATTCTAGAATTGTATATTATTTTTGTAGTTATGATTTCTGAGACCACTCTCTTTCTAAAGTATATTTAAGAAAAACCTGTATTTTGCCTAGATTTAAATTAAATAGTAAAATCTACAGTGGTGAACAATTCTGATTGTTTTGATTTCTTTGCAATTTTTGACTTGTCTTCATTCAGGAAGCAAGAATTTTGGAGAGTCAATTTTGATTAATGTTTGACAATATAGATTTGTGATACTCTCAAAATACTTATTTCTATATTTTCCTTTTCTTTGTATTATACATTAAAGAATATAAATAGATTTCTGTATCTGTAGCATATATATTTTAGGCTAAATATACTTAAGTGCTAATTCAATTAATTTCTATATAACACAATTTAATTGTGCTTACTGCTGTTTTTGAAAATTTGCATTAGCAATATTTTACTCACGTGATATTTTAGATGTGAATTTAAAATGACTTAATAGCTGTATACTCTGCATAACACTAGTTATCTGCCGCCTGGGAATATAACCCTATTCCCATCTTTTCCATAAGCTTTGTTGCCAAAGATCTTTCTGGGTGGCCTCAAATTAAGGCAATTTCTTCCCTTATGACCTGCTGTAATTTTTTTGTAATGTGAAAAATTATGATGACAGAATTAATTTGAGTATGAAAATTTGAGAAAAAGGTCTATTACCTTTTACTTAATTAATTGTCAACTTTGTGAAACTGGATATGAAGAGCAAGCCAACTTCTATAATGTAAAACCAAAGGGAATTTCTTGAGTTGGTTTCTTAAGTTTTTCAAGGGTTTAATATAGTCCCCCCAGGGATGGAATGAAAAGTAGTAATTATCACTTGATGATAAATTCAGAAGAAAATACTCAATTCCAATTATAAATAAGAATCTCTAAAATTCTCAAATTTACTAAAGTGTTTCTTAACGTAATAATACCACTGGGTAATGTCTCATTTTGGGGACCTGAGAAAAGAACAATAATTTATTAATGAGTGGTTCACCTTAAGGAAAATTTGAATCTTAACAGGGAAAAATTAACAATAAAACAGATAGTTAAAATTACTGGAAAGGAACAAGTACAGCCGGTCCCCAGTTGTGAATGAGATAGGTTCTATAGGTTTTTTTTTGAGACAGTTGCCCTCTGTAGGGTGCTGTGGCATCACAGCTCACAGCAACCTCCAACTCTTGGGCTTAAGCGATTCTCTTGCCTCAACTTCCTAATTTGCTGGGAGTATAGGCAGCTGCCACAATGCCTGGCTATTTTTTGATTGTAGTTGTCATTGTTGTTGACAATGGGGCCAGGTTTGAACCCACCAGGTTTGAACCCACCCAGGTTTGAACCCACCTGCAGAGCCTGTAGGTTTTTTGTTTTTTCGTTGTTGTTTTTTTAGGGTTGACTAGTTGCATAGCCATTTTTATTTTATTTCTTTTTTTTGAGACAGAGTCTCAAGTCTACTCAGCCTGGGTAGAGTGCTGTGGTGTCACAGCTCACAGCAACCTCAAACTCTTGGGCTTAAGTCATTCTTTTGCCTCAGCCTCCCAAGGAGCTGGGGCTATAGGCGCCCACCACAACTAACGCCTGGCTAGCTTTTTTTTTTTGTTGTTGTTGTTGTTGTTGCAGTTGTCATTGTTTAGCTGGCCCAGGCTGGGTTCAAACCCGCCACCCTTGGTGCATGTGGCTGGTGCCATAACCACTGTGCTATGGGCGCCAAGCCTGTAGGTTTGTTTTTAAGTTGAATTTGTATGTGAGTTGGAACAGGTACATTTACTTATTACCTGTAATAACCCCCGTTCATAAGTGCAAGTCTCATGCCAATTGGATGTTTGTAACTCAGGGACTGCCTGTACACCAAAACTCAAATTTTATTAATAGCTCTTAAGCTAACAGCATAACTACAGATGATACTTAAAATTGCCTCCATAATACCCATTGTAATAGGGAAGTGAATTATCATATAAAGTAGGATTTGTGCCCTTTTTACCACCAATTTATTCAATAGCTCTTCTGACTAAAATTAAAAAATAACTAAAATATCATGAATAATACTATTTGGTAATGTGGATCAATGAACTATACCATAACATTACTATGATGCTAAACACACCTGTAATTCTTCATGCTATTATATATATATATAGCTGGGTCCATAGTCACCATTATATATAAACTAACTTGCGGCTTAAAGCTGCTTAAACTTTCCTAAGAGAAATTTTTTTCACCTAAAGCCAAATTTCGTTTCTAACTCATATTTTATTTAATTATCATATATCTTAATTTATATCCAATTCCCTTAATCCAACTTTGGCACAGCAAAATATACTTTAGCAAAAGAAAACTGACAAAGAGAAACAAGAATATTGTGACTTTTTTTCCATCCCAACCTACTAGCACTTTTCTGAATATTCTATGTAGACTATATAATATTACTTAATTTCAAAACCATTGTTACTTCTTGACTCTGTTTTTTTAAAGAGCAGGAATTCCAGGAAACTTTGCTCTGCTTGGAGAGAACAGAGCTCCCTTTAAAAATGCAGCAAATAGTTTCAGCATGATCTTTTCCTTTATGTTTTATTTAAAATGTTAATGGAGTAAATCCACAATTCACATAATTTATTTTGAAATACTTTTGTTCAGAATAATGCATTGTAAGAACAGTGATATACAGACAAGTTCCCTTAAAGAACACGCATCAATTCAGTTGCCTTTTGAAGCATATTGCAAATGCCCTCTAACAGGGCACAGCAACATTACATAAATCATCTTATATGAAAAATTAACATGACATCAAATATTTATAAATATTAATGTGTATGTTAATATAACCAAAGCTGTAACAAACAATCATAACCTTGCCAAGTTTCCTAGGACAGGCGCTTCTGGTAATGATATCCATTATCTCTGGAGGAACACACAATTATGAAAGTTATACACTGGATGCTATGTTCTTAGCTGCTTTTAAATTTATCCATTAATGTCTACCTTACATATCATATTAACCCTTTACATACATATTCTTTAGAAACATAAAGGTAGCTCACATGGATAAATATTTCGGAAGTTATTTTGCTTTAGTCACTTGTATGGAAAGTCTCTGATTTTTATTTCTTTTTTTTTTTGTAGAGACAGAGTCTCACTTTATGGCCCTCGGTAGAGTGCTGTGGCCTCACACAGCTCACAGCAACCTCCAACTCCTGGGCTTAAGCGATTCTCTTGCCTCAGCCTCACGAGTAGCTGGGACTACAGGCGCCCGCCAAAACGCCCGGCTATTTTTTGGTTGCAGTTTGGCTGGGGCCGGGTTTGAACCCGCCACCCTTGGTATATGGGGCCGGCGCCTTACCGACTGAGCCACAGGCACTGCCCCAAAAGTCTCTGATTTTTAACACAACTTTATGCATAATTAGAGGATTTGGTCTCCTACAAAGAAATTCACTTGGGATCGAGCTCACTGACATGTTAAATACCACATACGCATTTGTATGTATTCATGCTACACAAGTTTAAGAAAGCCACACTTTGCAAAGGTAGACTGGTGAACTGTGGCTATGAAATGTTAAGAAACTATACTATCTCCTCTCTCCCAGGAAAATTCCCTGTAAAAAGTGTCTGTGTTGAGAATGGATTGGTAGGGGGACACCTGTAGTTCAGTGGGTAGGGCGCCGGCCCCATATACCAAGGGTGACAGGTTCAAACCCAGCCCCGGCCAGCTAAAACAGCAGTGGCAACTGCAACAAAAATAGCCGGGTGCCTGTAGTCCCAGGTACCCGGGAGGCTGAGGCAAGAGAATCACTCTAGCCTAAGAGCTGGAGGTTGCTCTGAGCTGTGACACCACGGCACTCTACTGACTGAGGGAGACAGAGAAAAAAAAAAAAGAGAGAGAATGGATTGGTAGGGTCCAGTCCATAGGTAGTTTTTCTGTTTGTCTGTCTGTCTGTCTGTTTTGGGATGAAGTCTCATTCTGTCACCCTGGGATTGAGTGCCTTGGTGTTATCATACCTTACAACAACCTCAAACTCCTGGGTTTAAACGATCCTCAGCCTCAGCCTTCTGAGTAGCTGGGACTATAGGCTCCGGCCACAATGTCCAGCTAGTTTTTCTATTTTTAGTAGAGATGGGGTTCCACTTTTGCTCAGGCTGGTCTCCAACTCAAGGGATCCACCCGCCTTGGCCTTTCAGAGTGCTGGGATTACAGGTGTGAGCCACCAGGCTGGGCCCATAGATAGTTTTTGATCAGATCCTAGCCATGGTCAGCCAGATGAAGTTTTGATGAGGTTCCTTGTTTAGATGTGGGTCTTTTGGCAGGTATGTGATTTGGATAGGTAAAGAGGGCTGTCATGTCACACAGGCACATGGTGCACACTCAGGCAAGTGGGACTCAGGATCCAAAACAGGTTTGCATGGGCAAAGCAGGAAGGAAAATGTTAGAGGACGATATACTTTCTATATGTGTGTGACCTTTGTAGAGACATAACAGATAAAACCTTTGCATTGAAGATGTTTTGCTTCACCAAAGGAGAGCTCAGTAAGAAGCATCCTAAATCCATCTGCTTCAATCTACTTTCAAGGCAAAGTAGTTAGGTTTTCCTTTATAAAGCTGCTTCTTTTCTTTTCTTTTCCTTTCTTTCTTTTTATTTTATTTTATTTTTTTTAGACAGAGTTTCACTCTGTTGCCCTGGGTAGAGTGTCATGGCATCATCATAGCTCACAGCAACCTCAAACTCAAGTGATCTTCCTGCCTCAGCCTCCTGAGTAGCTGGGACTATAGGCACCCAGCACCATGCCTGGCTAGTTTTTTCTATTTTTAGTAGAAAGAGCATCTTGCTTTTGCTCAGGTTGGTCTTAAACTCTTGAGCTCCAACAATTCAACCTCCTCGGCCTCCCAGGGCACCATGTCTGGCCAAAAAACCTCCTGATTTCTATTTTCAGTCTGGCCCTTCAGTGTAGAAATCAATTCTGATGAGAATGTATGTTATGTCACTTATAGGTAACAGTGGCTTTAGCCCTGTGGAGAATCATGACCTTGTTTTCACATGAAAGTTTCTTGTACATCACTGGGATCTAGAATTGACTTTGGGGCATTTGACTCTGGGTAATAATGCCGATTCAACCTACTTTACCATCTAAAAAACTAAGTATGGAATGAGTACTGTCACAAGTGGTCACAAAAATGCCACTCAAAAATATCTTCCAATTCGAGGTTTCGTTACTGGAAATCTTTAAAATTAAAATGGACTTTAAATGTAATGCTAGGGCCAGGTGTTGTGGCTTGCTTCTGTAATCCTAGCACCCTGGGAGGCCGAGGAGGTTGGATTGTTGGCGCTGAAGAGTTTAAGACCAGCCTGAGCAACAGTGAGACCTCGTGTCTACTAAAAACAGAAAAACTAGCCGGGCGTGGTGCTGGGTGCCTATAATCCCAGCTACTCAGGAGGCTGAGGCAGGAGGATCACTTGAGCCCAGGAGTTTGAGGTTGCTGTGAGCTATGACGCCATGGCACTCTACCAAAGGTGACAAAGTGAGACTCTGTCTCAAAAAAAAAAAAAAAATTTGAATGGGATACAAAGAAAAAGGGTGAATTTTTAGCTAGACGTTAGATTAACGTTTGTTAATTTAAATACGTATTTTAGACATAAGCTTTTAAATCTCTCAAAATATGTTATCATATTTTGCTTTCAGCAATTTTATCCTCTCACCTATATTTTATCATTTTTTTATCCCCAACTGAATCATTCCTATCATCTTAAAAATGTATTAATAGATATTTCTCTTATTTTAAAAGAAAAAGAAAATTTTTCTTGATTTCCCTGTCATGTGCTGCCTCTTTTTTGTTTTATTTAAATTTACTTTATTTATTTTATTTGTTCTCTTTAGGAAAACTCCTTGAAAGTGTTGTTGCTGGCTGGGCATGATGGCTCACAACTATAATTCCAGCACTCTGGGAGGCCGAGGCAGGTAGATTGCTTGAGCTCTCGAGTTCGAGACTAGCCTGAGCAAAAGCAAGGCCCCATCTCTGCTAAAAAATAGAAAAAAAATTGAGGCAAGAGGATTGCTAGAGCCCAAGTGTTGGAGGTTGCTTTGAGCTATGATGACGCTACAGCACTCTACCCAGTGTGACAGAGTGAGATTCTGTCTCAAAAAACAAATAAACAAACAAAACAAAAAAAAGTGTTGCTTGTTGTCTCCAAATGTTCTTTCTACTTCCCTCTCTCCAAAGAAGCTTTTATCATCATCATTCCACAAAAACCAAGCATTCTTGCCAAAGTGGCCCAAGGTCTCCATGCTGCAAAATCCACGGTCAATTTTCCATTATCATTTTACAGTAGTCCCCCTTATTCGTGGAGTGTACATTTCAAGACCCTCCGTGGATGCCTAAAATTGCCAATATTCCAAATCCTATATATATTATGTTAAATGAAGTACTTAAGGCTCCCCTTTGGCAGATCTGAGTTGCCAGCCTCACTACTCATGAGCTTTGGGGGCCATCATTAAGTAAAATAAGAGTTTCTTGAACAAAAGCACTGGGATACCACAGCAGTCAATCTGATAACTGAGGAGGCTAACAGGTGGGTAGTGTGCACAGGGAGGCTATGCTGGACAAAGGGAAGATTCTGCCATGTTTCCTGTCTTGGTCAATGGCAGTTCCCATGCTTTTAGTTACTATGCCAAAACCCGTGGTGGTGGTCCTATGTGAATCTGCTCATTCTCTCATTTCCCTCCTCTATGTCTGTGTAGAAGATCGGAAAAAACTGACAAAAACAAAAACAAAAACTCTCCTGGAACAAAGTCATTATAACAAGGTTCCGGGAAACAAGGTTAATATACACAACTTGATTGCTTTTCTATCTATCAGCAATTAACAAGTAGAATTTGAAATTAAAAACACATTATTATTTACATTAGCACCCAAAACGTGAAGTACTTCAGTTTAAAGCTAACAAAATAGGACAAGAACTATATAGAAAAAATTAAAACACTGATGGAAGATATTAAATTCTTCTCAACTTGATCCATTGATAAAGTGCAACCCCACTTAAAATCCCAGCAAGTTGTTTTGTAAATACCAACAGATTGATTCTAAAGTCTACATGGAAAGACAAAAGATCCAACAGAGGTGCTTCATGTTAAAAGAGAAGAACAAAGTCAGAAGACTGACATTCTCCAACTTCAAAACTTACCATAAAGCCACAGTAATCAGGAGAGTGTGATGTTAGTGAAAGAAAAGACAAATAGATCAATGGAACAGAAGAGAGCCTCAGTATCGACCTATAATTATAGATAGCTGATCTTCACAAAAGGAGAGGGTCAACACAATAGAACAAAGACAGTCCTTTCAGTAATGTTGGATCAACTGGATGTCCACATGCAAGAAAATGAATCTAAACGCATATTCCAAGCCCTTCACAAAAATGAACTCAAAATGGGTCAGAGACTTAAGTGAAAAATGTAAAACTATAAACTAGAAGATGATACAGGAAAAACCCTAGATGGTCTTCAGCTGGCAATGACTTTTTAGATACCCCACTAAAGGCATGATTGATGCCTTTATCAAGAAATATGATTAAGAAATAATTGATAAGCTGGAATTCATGAAAAACTTCCGCTCTGAAAAACACAGTGTCAAGAGAATGAGAAGACAAGCCACAGACTGGGAGAAGACACTTGCAAAAGACACATCTGATAAAAGACTATGATCCACACTATACAAAGGACACTTAAAACTCAACAAGAAAATGAACGAACCAATTACAAAATGGGCCAAAGATCTTAGATACTTGACCAGAGAAGATATACATACTTCAAGTAAGTAAGTAAGTATACTTACAAGACAAGTAAGCATACTAAAAGATGTTCAACACCATATATTATTGGAAATTACAGATTAACAGAACAACACGTCTGCTGGGATGGACAAAACCCAAGACACAGACTGTACCAAACATCAGGGAGCAGGCAGAGCAACAGGAGCTCTGAATTATCACTGATGGGAATGCAAAATGGTGCAGCCACTGTGGAAAACAGTTTGTCAGTTTCTTACAAAACCAAACACATTCTTACTATATAATCTAGCAGTCACACTCCTGGGTACTTACCCACATGAACTGAAAAGTATGTTCACACTAAAACCAGCTCAGAGATGTTTATAGCATCTTTATTCATAACTGCCTAAATGTGGAAGCAAGCGAATGTCCTTTAGTAGATAAGTGGATAATTAAATGTGGTACATCCAGACCGTGGAATATTATTCAGTGCTAAAAAGAAATGAGCTGTCAAGCCATGAAAAGACATGGAAGAAATTTAAATGTATATTACTCAATCTCAAAAGGCTACGTACTGTGTGGTTCCAACTGGGTGGCATTCTGGAAAAGGCAAAACTATGGAGTCATTGAAAAAATTACAGGTTTCCAGGGGTTAGGGGAGGAAGGGATGAATAGTAGACCACAGAAGATTTTTAGGGTAGTGAGAGTCTTCTGTTCAACATTGTAATGGTGGGTAATACGGGGCAGTGTGACATTATCTATTATTCCAAACCCACAGAAGGCATAACGCTGGGAGAGAACCCTACGGGAAACAGAAGAGAACTTTCTGTACTTGCTGTTTGATTTTACTGTGAACTTAAAACCTCTCCAAAATATAAAACCATTTATTTTTTTTGTTTGTTTTTAAAATAAAATTATTTTTAAAAAACGTAAGGGGTAACCTTGGGCATTATCTTCTACTTTTCTAGCCTCCGTCTTCTCATGGATAAAATGAGAGTTACTAGACCAGATCAATTTGTTTTAATCCAAATGATAGTATGTATCATATGGACCAAAGAAGTAAGAGGAAGAAAAAGGAACCAAGCTAAACCCGTGCTCCCAAGGGGTGAGGATGAATGGGAGAAAATAGAAAGTTCCCTTGCTAGCCGGAAAATTTGTACATGGAAAACCCTGAACTAGATAGCCTTAGAAATTCTGTTGAGTTACTAAGAAGACTCCTGATGGGCTTTGAAAACTCAACATAATTTCAAAGGCAGTTGGTTACAATTTGTATGTTCATTTCTGGAATATAATGGCCTGGCAATCTGATCTGAAGTCAAGGAAAAAAAAAAGAAAGAAAGAAAGACAGAGGAGGAGGAGAACAAACAGAAAGAAGGAGGATTATTATTATTTGGAGTGGGTTAGTCTGTGTCAAAAGTTCTCAGACTAAATTCTATACATTTCATTTACAGGAACTTCCCAAATTCTTTCTCAGCAGCTGCTTTTACTTTATACATAATTCTAATGAACTTATTATATGACTTTACAATGTATAGTGGTTTAGATACACAAAACTAAAGTCAATCTATCAAAAAGAAGCATTGAAGGCCGGGCACAGTGGCTCAAGCCTGTAGTCTCAGCACTCTGGGAGGCCCAGGCAGGAGGATCCCTTGAGCTCAGGAGTTGGAGACCAGCCTGAGCAAGAGCAAGGCCCTGTCTCTACTAAAAATAGAAAAACTAGCCTGGCATGTTGGGGGGTGTCTGTAGTCCCAGCTCCTCAGGAGGCTGAGGGAGGAGGATCACTTGAGCCCAAGAGTTTGTGGTTGCCATGAGCAACCGCACTCTATCCAGGGCAACAAAGTGAGAGTCTGTCTCAGAAAAAGAAGAAGAAGAAGAAAAGAGGAAAGCTGACCCCCCAAATATTAAAAGTGGGCAGAATTGCTCAAAAAAGCTGAGTTATCTGACTTTAGTTAATAGAAGGGCAAATATCTGGACATTATTATCTTGCAAGGAGTTCATTGTGTAATATTTATAATCAGAGCCTACATTGTTAGGAAAAGATTAAATTATGTGTATATCTCAGCACATGCTGTTTGAAAAATTTGGAAACAGTTCATTTAGCTCGAGTCCCATCAAAATGGTTAAAAGTAATGTCAGTGAACCACTCACTGATGTTTTCAGAGCACAAAAATTTTACTTCAATTCATTCTTTCTCCCTCTCTCTCTGCCTCTCCTTCTCTCCCTCTCTCATCTTCCCCTTCTCCCTCCCACCTCCTCTGGCCCCACACATTTGATTTTATTTATAGTTTTATTTGGTGTTTGACTTGTTTCAAACCAACAAACTTTGCTGCATGGTGGGCTTTTATTTTAAGAAAATACAGATGTGATCCCCTTTCCCCTGGCTGGCAGCGCGGAGGCCGCACGATGCCTGGAGTTACTGTAAAAGACGTTAACCAGCAGGAGTTCGTCAGAGCTCTGGCAGCCTTCCTCAAAAAGTCCGGGAAGCTGAAAGTACCCGAATGGGTGGACACAGTCAAGCTGGCTAAGCATAAGGAGCTTGCTCCCTACGATGAGAACTGGTTCTACACACGAGCTGCTTCCACAGCACGGCACCTGTACCTCCGGGGCGGTGCTGGGGTTGGCTCCATGACCAAGATCTATGGGGGGCGTCAGAGAAATGGCGTCATGCCCAGCCACTTCAGCCGCGGCTCCAAGAGTGTGGCCCGCCGGGTCCTCCAAGCCCTGGAGAGGCTGAAAATGGTGGAAAAGGACCAAGATGGGGGCCGCAAATTGACACCTCAGGGACAGAGATCTGGACAGAATTGCCGGACAGGTGGCAGCTGCCAACAAGAAGCATTAGAACAAATGATGCTGGGTTAATAAATTGCCTCATTCGTAAAAAAAAAAAAAAAAAAAAAAAAAATACAGATGTGATAAGATTTAAGGACTTGAAAATAATCTAACATTTTGATTTCATATATTTAAAAATGTATCGGTATATATCCATTATTCATTTAAGTCCAGTCAACTGCCAATCATCTCTGGTAATAGAGAGTGAGGATAGAAAGAACAGGTGAAATCTATCCCTACTCCCAAAACACAGCTTTCAATCTCCTGTCTGAGTTCTTTACGAGATAGCAGTACCTCCTTTCCTCTTCTTTGTAGCTCATTTCAATTGTGGAATGACCTTTAAGAAAAACAACCCGAGAGAGAAAGAAGCGAGCACGTGGGTGATCTCAAATCTTCTCCTAAAATTAAGATAACAAATGAAATCTTTAGCTCTAATACACGAAAACAGGCCGGGTTGATTTTTTTTTGAATATTGTCTCTGGAAATGTAAGTTCCTTCCAGAAAAAAAAAACTCAGCTGATTGCCCCTGATTAAACTCCACCAACTATTTTGCAAACCATTTAATCATTTCAAAAGTCAGCCTCTTATATGTACAAAGTGTCTTAACCTTCAGAATAGCAGTTAGATTTTGAAAGGTGAATATCCTTTCAAAATTATCCTTTTTATTCATTTTAGCATCTGCAGATGATGTGGACAAATAAGACTTTGTTTAATAACATTATTAAATACATCTTACAAGCATGTCCTCCAGGCTATTCGCATTAGAGCGGGTGTCCTGGCTGTACCTTCACTAGCAATAGTATTGACCTTTTCTACTAAATGTGAGCAGCATTTATCCAAGGAGGAATCAATACCAACCTGAAACTCCAAGGTCTTTATAGCTAATTCTAAAGAACATCACTCAGTGGAGATTCTGGGATGGCGATTAGCATATGTGCAAAACCAAAAAGGTCATGTGAACAAATATGCTCAAATTTGTATATTCTTTTGTATTTGGCATTTATCAAACATTGAGAAAAATAGGAAACAGAACTTGAAGACAGCTTTTTGTTTTCTCCAGAAAAGCTGCATTAAATAAGGAGTGAAGGCCAGGTGAGGTGGCTCACAACTGGAATCCCAGCACGCTGGGAGGCCCTGGCAGGAGGATCCCTTGAGCTCAGGCGTTTGAGATCAGCCCAAGTAAGAGTGAGACCCTGTCTCTACTAAAAATAGAAAAACTAGCCAGGCGTGGTGGTGGGTGCCTGTAGTCTCAGCTACTTGGGAGGCTGAGACAGAAGGATTGCTTGTGCCCAGGAATTTGAGGTTGCTGTGAGCTGTGAGGCCCCAGCACTCTACCCAGGGCAACAGAGTAAGACTCGGTTTCAAAAGTTAAATAAAGAGTAAAACAAATTCCTTTTCAACACGTACAAAAGTACACTATAATTTAATACCTATTGTGCTAAGGGGTGTCAATATCCATTGATTACTTTTTCTGTAGTGATCCAATAAAATCCTATAAACTGGTGTTAACTTTGAGGATACAAAGGGTCAGACTATTTTAAAGCACTATTAGTAATGCTGCTTTTAAAAATTCATCTGTCAAATGAGTGTTGGGTATAAACACCTGTGTTTCCTACAAGGTGCTGAGAGAGGAGGGACCTTCAGAGAAACTCACCCTGAGTGAGGGCAGGTAGCTCAGCTGCGGGGTGGGGAGCTAAAACTCCTCAGGGCCAAGTAAATAAAAAGTCGAATATTTGGTAGAAATGAGAAGGTAACAGCAAATTTTAGCAATGTAAAAATAGAAGAAAGAAAACGGGTAAAGGCGTTGTATACCATGGATGGAATCTTCTTTAGCTTTCTAGTAAGAACTTTCAGAACTGAGAAAATGTGTTATTTGTGGCCCAGGCGGGGGTCTTTATGCCCAGGCAGATAAACGGAATAAAAGTAACTCTATTTACAACATATCCTTCACTGATCCCTCCTCTATTACTCCATCTTCTTGAGTCTGTTTCCGCAAAGAAAACTTGGATCTTCTGGCCCAGACATCCTCCTTCAAGATAAAGAAATAAATCCTGTACACTTGAAATGGGACCACCGCCTTAGAAGACAGTGGCAGAATCCCAAAGGACTTTCAGAACACAAAGGACATAGGCCAGGCAAGGTGGCTTCCACCTATAATCCCAGCACTGTGGGAGGCTAAGGAGGATGGATCCCTTGAGCTCAGGAGTTCAAAACCAGCCTGAGCAAGAGGGAGATCCCATCCCTGTTAAAAATGGAAAAACTATCCCGGAGTGGTGGTGGGCGTCTATAGTCCCAGCTGAGGCAGGAGTATTGCTTGAGCCCTGGCGTTTGAGGTTGCTGTAAGTTATGATGCCACGGCACTCTACCCAAGGTGACACCAACTGTGTCTCAAGAAAAAGAAAGAAAAGAAAAGAAAGGACATAATAAAAATCACTTTTGTCATCTATCCCTAACTACAAACCCATGTTTGTAGTCAGCATTTTCTGCAGTGTACTGCCCTTCCATCATACATGCATCTGTAAACACTTTCTCCCTGTTCTTTTTCCTGGGGGGAACAGAGCCTCAAGCTATAGCCCTGGGTAGAGTGCTGTGGCGTCACAGCTCACAGCAACCTCAAACTCCTGGGCTTAAGTGATTTTATTGCCTCAATCTCCCAAGTAGCTGGGACTACAGGTGCCCACCACAACGCCCGGCTATTTTTTGGTTATAGTTGTCATTGTTTGGCAGGCCCGGACGGGATTTGAACCCGCCAGCTCTGGTGTATGTGGCTGGTGCCTTAGCTGCTTGAGCTACAGGCACCACCTTTCTCCTTGTTCTTGAACGTAAGCATTCTTATTCAGTTGAGTAGACACCCTTTACAAAGGTGTTCTGCTTTTGACTTTCAAGAATCTGGCCATTCTAGACAAAAAGGCACCAGAGGGGTCTACGGTTTGATTTGTCATGTCTATGATTCATGAATTAAAAGGCCTCTGTGAGTGAGACCATTATGGTTTATTGCTTCTGGGCACCGAGCACTATAGACTATGTGAAGAGAAGCTGGCGCTAGTGCCCAAACAATAAAGCCGTCCCTGAATGCAGATCTACCTGACACCCTAACTGGCTCAGAAAGGATGCTAATTGAAAAAACAAAGAAACTTGTGAATACAAATGTAGAGTCCATTCATTCCAGAAGTTTTTATGGGAATCTGCACAATTTTCATAGAAAACAATGAGAAAAAAGTGTACATAACCATTTACATTCTATTACTGGTTGACATGCTTTATGTTAGACTTTAAAGAATTAGGAAATGCCCACAAAAAATTATATGGAATCACTATGCTGACAGTATCACTTTCACCTCCTAGTTGGTTAAAGGATCCTGACATTGTCGATTTTCACAAACTCATAGTCTAAAAGTTACGTACTCTAAATCAATTAAAATGGTTTTAGATTTGCTGTCCTCTAATTGTTCCCCCCAAATTAGCCTCATCTCTTCAGGCAAGCCTAAGTTTAAATTATGCCAAATTGTGTGTCTATTTGATCTTTTTGCATCTGTAGAGAATTCTACTATTTTAGTTTGAAAGCACATCCGTCGTTATACTAACATCACACGTGGGAAGATTTTTTTTATGATTACCATCAATCTTCCTGTCAAAACTGAAAACCCTGTTCCTTAATTCTGCCATAGACTTTTGAGACCCTCAAAGAGCAGAGAATATAAGACCCAGAGATCATATTTCGGATTTTGTGAGTAGTTACGATTTCTACTCTGAGTGTTGTCTTCATTTCCTCTTTTACCCTTTCTGCACAACAATTTTATTTAGCATTACCACATTATCTTTGGGATTACTTCCTTCAGTGATTCCACCTGCCCCTGCCCATATTAACCTTCAAAGGGAGAGGATATGTCTGATTCATTTCATATTCCCAGGACTGAGCAAAATGCCTACATTCGTGTAAATGCTTAACACATTTTTGTAAATGAGTGAATTGCATTATTTTGTGAATCACTTGTTTGAATTCATCATAAGAATCTTTTATTTCAGGCCAGACGTGGTGGCTCACGCCTGTAATCCTAGCACTTTGGGAGGCTGAGGTGGGTGGATCCCTTGAGGCCAGGAGTTTTAAGAACTGTGTGGGCAACATAGCAAGATGTTATGTCTACAAAAAATAAACAAATCAGCCAGACAAGGTGGTGATCACTTGTAGTACTAGCTAGGTACTTGGGAGGTTGAGACGGGAGAATTGCTTGAGCCCAGGAATTTGAGGTTGCTGGGTGCCATTATAACACCACCGCACTCTACCCCAGGCAAAAAGACCCTGTCTCAAAACAAAAAAAAACAAACAAAAAAACTTCCCCCAAATCCTTTATATTTCCCAATTCTATTTTCATATAGAGGAAAGAATACTTCTGATTCAGTCTTCTTTGTTGCCATGAAACAAGGGGAAAATCCGGGATCTGAAATCCTCAGTGGGGTCTTACCATTAAGACTTCATTATATGGATACTTTAAAGCTCTAACAGTGAGTTGCCACAACCATAGGCATTTTAGTAGCAGATAAATATGTTCTATAACTTCCAACAGAAACAGAGCCTGTGTGCAAGAGTGAGAGGTAGGGGTGGCAGAGGGCTTGGTGTTGAGCAGAGGTGCCCATGTAGGCTAGGCAATTGCTGATGTCACAGACCGAGTTTTGGGTTTTTTTTATTGTTGTTTTATTTTTGTTTTTTTGAGACAGAGTAGAATGCTGTGCTGTCATACCTGGACAGCAACCTCAAACTCTTGGGCTCCAGTGATCCTCCTGCCTCAGTCTCCTGTGTAGCTGGGACTACAGGTGCCCGCCACAACGCCCAGCTAGTTTTTCTATTTTTAGCAGAGATAGGGTCTGGTCTCGCTCTTGTTCAAGCTGGTCTCGAACTCCTAAGCTCAGCAATCCACCTGCCTCAGCCTCCCAGAATGGTGGGATTACAGGCGTGAGCCATGGCACCCCACACAGACTGAGTTACAAGCTGGTGGGTCTGAATGGAAATTCAAGCTTCTGCAGGGGTTAACAGAGGACATAAAAAGTGATGTCACTTGAGGTGCTTTTCTGATTGTGATAAAGTACAGAAAAATGTCAAAACAAATTTAAAGTGACATTAAGAACCTTGATTTATGCCCCTTGAAAATGCTAAGCATTTTATTGTATTGCACTTACCTATCTAAAAAATGGGTAAAGTAACAATTTAAATATCCTGAGGACTGTGAAACTATTTGGAAATAAGTCCTTTAGTTGTACAGTGGCTCTGACTGAACCTCTCTCTTAAAGTTAAGCATCATAAGGAAAAAAATCTAAGCCTACTCAGTAAATCAAGAAACTTCCTATCAGATTTTCTGCAACTCACTCAGAAATGTGATTAACAGAAAAAAGGGAAAATCGTTGTAAGTGCCTGCCCTCCTTCAGAAGGCTGTGACTTTGCCGGCTTCACGCACAGATTTATCCTTCACTGAAATGATGAGCCCCATTCTCCAAACCTGCAGAGCCACCTGCAGAGCCGTCCTCCAGGTGGCCTTGAGCCACCTGCTTCTCCCCTTCTCCCTTCCCTGTAGAAAGTGCTGGGAAGGCAACTCCCTGAGGAAAAGGAGGAACTGGCCAGAACAGCCTGGGCTACAACCCCCTCGAAACGGCTCCTAGCAGGGCTTTCACTGGTGGTCACGTTATCACAAGCCCCCGCGAGGGCTATATTCCAGGCCCCTCAGCTGCTGGGTGATTAGGAATCGTGCAGATGACACCCCCACTGCCCGTGCCCTTCTTGAGCTTTGGGGGACCAGCTTGCTGGGAATGCTGGGTTTCTGTTGTCACTCACTGTTTATCTGTCAGTAAGTAATAAATCTGCTTTATGTAACTCATGTGAGTGTCTGTGTTACTCAACTTGGGCAAGTAGTAACCGCTTCACACCACTGTCTTAGTAAAATAAGTAAAGTTCCATTCAGTGGAATGTATTCTTGACAACCTCAAAGTGGGCAGAGTGGGCCACAGTTCGGGTGACTCAAAATATGCCAGAGAATCTAGAGGAGAAATAATCCCAGCATCTTTTCTTGTTCCATGTTCCAGGTAATGTCAGGCCTTGGAAAATAACCCACTGTGTACAAGGAGAGTCTAAAGTGATAACCTACGATGATGGGTTAGGAAGACTCGAGTGGAGAGTTACTCCTCAGTTCTCTGGCTTTTCACAGAAAAGGTGACAGTCACTGTCCAGGCCCCAGGAGAGAAGTGATCTACAGATGTGCTGGGGGAATTCACCCCCAAAAAAGGGTGAGAGGCTGTACCCCATTCAAGGGGATCATGTTGAATAAGAAGCTCCTGGTCGCACTTGGGTTTTGTGTTTCCACTGGGACACACTGGTTCAGACACTGAACCAGTGGGGTGGGGCTGTGGCTTACAACGTGTTGGGGAGCTTATTGTGCCTTTCTCTTCCCAATGCCACCTTCAGTGCTATCACATTGGCAGGTGAAAATTGGTCATGGTGGAAGTCTTTACACCACAGAAGTAGGCAAGCTGTACAAATCAGGCCCCTACCTTATTGATAATTAAATATTTAGGCTCCTGCTGGAGCTCAGTGGTTAGGGTGCCGGCCACATACACCCAGGTTGGTGGGTTGGAACCCGGCCCACCCAGATAAACAACAATGACAATTACAACAACAACAACAAAAATAGCTGGGTGTTGTGGTGGGTGCCTGTAGTCCCAGGTACTTGGGAGGCTGAGGCAAAAGAATCACTTAAGCCTAAGAGTTTCACGTGGCTGTGAGCTGTGATGCCATAGCGCTCTACTGAGGGTAACATAGTGAGACTTTGTCTCAAAAAAAACAAAAAACGAAAAGTGAACAAACAAAAAAACCCCAATGTTTACCTGCACTCACTGGTATAAACCCAGACTAGTGCCAAAAGGAGGCACTGACAATTTCTCATCCTTTTATTAGCATAGAACAAGAGCTGTGATTTACATCAAAAAACTCCAGAAGAATGCAGAGTACAGTGCCTGCAAACACAAAGAACACCTGATAAATAAAGGTCATTTGCATGTCAGTGTTAATCTAGGAAAGACTGTTCTTCTTAATTTTGAGTGACATCACAGAAAGGTTGAAAGGGGCCATTTGGAGATCAAGTATTGGTTGTCACTCAGTGTTCAGATAACCATTATTATAATGGCACAACCATTATGGTTTCAAAACAGCCTTAACAGTCAAGCTTTGATGTTAGAAGGGGGAGTTTTTCTGAAGTTGCATAAGGGTATTCCTTTCCTTTGGCTTTGCTGTCAGCAGAAAAAAGGGACTGCTGTAGGCAATGTGGTGAGTGACGGGTCTGGACCGCAGGCCTTGGTGGAGATAAGATACAGGTGAGCCACTAGTCCTGCTAGTATTTCATTCTACTTTATCTCTCACTGTAATTTAAAAATTTGAGCTGAGAAATTTCATTATGAGGGGCCATTGATTGAACTCAAAAGTAATGCTGTCAGATGAATGTAAAATTCCTTTTTTCTAAACTAAATTATTAAGATCTTATAGGTGAAATGAAAGAACAATTGATTTCTGCCTTTGCTTCTACTAGATTTTAGTATTTAAAATATTAATTCGGTGCCTTGGGCAATATTAAAAGTGTGTCTTAATTTGGTTTACATTTTAATTCTCTAGAATGAACTCACTAGGCATATTTATATGTCCAGAGACTTTTAATGTTCTTCAAACATTAATAGATGTATTTATAGAATTTTTATAAATACCAGTTGAGCGTAATTTTCACAGACCTTTTTTTTTTTTTTTTTAAGTGTATCAACTTTTAGACTTGCAAAGAAGAGATTGATTTTGGAAATTTCTTATTTTTAACTGAAGAATAAAAGTCATCATTTTTTTCATAAAGCTAATTCTCTAATACTATCTCCTTAAATTCCCACTCATGTTATGGTTTTGTGATGTAAAAGGAAAAGTGGTTTGAGAGGATAGGGAGCATTCATTGAGCACTTACTGAGTGCCAGATGTCTCCAATGCACAGTGCTTGATGAACCTTATCTCATTTAATCCTCCCACTAACCTTGGAAGATAAACACTATCCTGACTCTAGTTTATAGATAAGGAGAGGCTGGCCAAAGTTGAACAGACTCTAAGAGGCTAGGGCAGGCTTACTCTAGATGATGTGATGTCCAAGGCTATGCTCTTAATTCTCTTTCTAGCCTGTCTCATACTCCAGATCATACTGAGCAAGGAAGACCCTCAGATTTACTTCACCACACACATGTGATTCTGAAACTATTCTTAGCACAATATCAGAAGTTCCTGGAGAAAAAAACTCCTCTATCATTTGATAAAAATGAGACTAAATTTTTAAAATGAACATCTTGATTCTTGATTAGACAGGGCATTCCAAATATGTGAATTATCAAGCCTTGGCTCGTAGTCATTGCTAGCAATTGATTGATGGTTGGATGGAATGAACACGTACCAAATCAATCAAGGAGTTTCCAATCCTACGCAGACACACAGAAGGTGAGCTCTCAATCCAAGGCAGCCTAATGGCCACCACCATGGTACCAAAGGGCTATAACTCTTTTATTTTTTAGTTAAACTGCTGGGACCTCCCAAGCTCTCACTAGCTGGCAGTTTAGCGTCTCTGTAGTGATTCTCTTACAGATTTGAGCTTCTGCACAGGCCTCAGCTGTGTCACATTGGGGTGCAGTCATCTGAGTTCAAGCTCACCTGCTTGGCTGTAAAGGGAGAGGGGCCCTTGAACAAATTTCTCCTCTCCACCTCCACGAGATCAATTTTTTTTAGCTCCCACACATGAGTTAGAACATGTAATATCTTTCTGTGCCTGGATTATTTTACTTACCATTATGTACTCCAGTTCCATCTAAGTTGTTGCAAATGACAAGATTTCATTATTTTTTATGGCTGAATAACATTCCACTTTGTAGCACAGTTTTTTTCATCACTTATCTGTGGGTGGACCCTTAGGTTGTTTCCCTATTGAGACAGGATTTCATCCATTCAGGGCTGGACAAAGACCCCTATTTTCCAGGCCTAAGTGAACAGACTTTCTCTCCAAACTGCACTGTCTGAATACACAGGAGAAAAGCAGTATTTCCAGTATTTCCTCTTCTGGAATACACTTCTCACTGTTTTTTTTTTTTTCCTGAGCTGCGGACTACATTCATTTGTTAATACACTCATTCATTCTCTAATCAACATTGAAGTCTGCCAAGTCCCAGCTAAATGTAATTCTCTAGATTTCTCTATTTACAAAACAGTATAAAATCCCTAGAAAAAAAGACCCTTGTGGGGATTCCTAGTTGGGTCTTCCTTCCTCTGCCAGAAGCTATGGTGCCTTTTCTTCCTTCTCTATTCCTTCTATCTAATAAATTCTACCTTATCACTGATCTCTGTGGTTGGTGGGTTCATTCTGTAGATCTCCGAGACCAAGGACCTACTGAGAAAGAAATTCTGTGTTTGTTATTGTGAATAGTGCTGAAATGAACATGCAAGGGCAGATTGCTCCTCAATATACTGATTTCCCTTCTTATGGATATAAGAGGTAGGATTGTTAGATAGTATGGTAGGTCTATTTTTAGATTTTTCAGGAATAGCCACGGTTTTCCAAATTTACTTTATGGAAAAAAAAGTAAACACAGAACCAATTTACTGTTTCACCAACAGTGTACAAGGGCTCCTCTCTCTCCACATCCTCACCAGCATCTGATTTCACCTTTTGATCACCTTCTCTTGAATTACTTTTGTCTATTTCTTCTTTTTTTTCTTTTGATGTGTAAACATTTTCTCTTTTTTCACCTTCTATTTCCTGTAAGATAGTATCCACTGTGTTCATAAGGTCTGGTGTTCCTTCTTGTTTAGTCTTTATTTCTAAAATAATTTTTACTTTGATTTCTAATTCTTTCCTGAAGTGTGTCACCTTAATTCTGAGCTTTTCCAACTCTGATGCATGTAGTTCTTTCATGTTTTGTGTCATTTTCTTAATATCTTGGGTTGTTTTGATCTTTTTTTTTGGACACATCTTTCTAGCGTGATTTCCATTGTCTGTTGGAGTATTATTCTCCTACTTGTTCTTTTCTTTTCTTATCATGGCATTGTATGAGATGTGACCTTAATACTTTTCTGTTGTTCATTTCTATGTGAAATTAGTTTTCTTGAACTTTAAGAATGAGGCTGGATTCAGGGTCACTTTTCCGATTTAACAGAGCTCCCCCTTCTGTTGCCTTTCTGTAGGGTGCAAAAGCATGGTGGCTTTCTGAGATTTCTTGGCTCTCTTTCCCTTCTAACTGATGGTCTGGACTTTCCCCTGACTTCATCTTTGTTGTCTCTGTCCTGCTCAATGGCCACTCCACTGCCAGCTATTTCTGCTCTGTATGGGGTCCAGAGCTGTGTTACAACTTCCCAGGGTCCTAGAGGTCCCTTCCTCTATTAAAAATATCAAAAACTTGTAAAGATCTATCTTACAACAAAACATTTTATTTGAGCTAAAAGTGCATATTTTCTGCTTATGATTAAAAAAATATTGAAACATTCCATAGATCCCTAAAAGTACTGTGGGCCCTAGACATTGTATCTATGGTGCCTGATGGATGACTCAGTCCTGGAGGGACCCTGCCATGGAAGAATGCTCCAGTGTGTCATTTGTGAGCATTGCTAGTGGCTGGGCTGCTCCAAACCCTTCTTAGCCATTGTGAGCTCCTTGCACTCATCTGATACTGAATTGTGTAGAACCCTCCCCATTTTAGCTGCTCTTCTCAAATTGGTCCACCATGTTTTGCAGTGAATTAAGGCTGGTGTGTTAGTATGCTGACTATATAGCGGCTCATGTTCTCTGCTCCTTGTATTCATGTATGAAGCCCTGTCTCTTCACTCCTCATTCTCCTACACAGATGTGCCCACCATGTAGTTCCATTGGCCATTGGTGGTTTGTCCTCACCTGCTTGTATTTTGATGTGCATGGGGACATGTCATGATCTAGCTGTATTGTAAATGTTGTCTGGGGAGTTTTAGCTTTTCTATTTAGTTGCTCTGTCTCTTTTGATTTAGAGAGATTGAAAAACTGTACTCCAGAGCTTTGAATAACTCAGGAGAACCTCTTCACTTGTTCTATAAATCCAAAGTAAGTTCCTATTGATCCCAATTATGCCTTCCTTTCTAAAACTCTAACAATAAAGGGTTGATTTGGAGGTGAGAAGCACATTTTAAGCTGAAATTATCTTTGGAATGGCTAAGGGGGAGTACATGGTTATTCACACATTGGAGTGGATTATTTTTAGAGAGGTTGGCTTCCCTGATCCATAGTCATATGGGGCTAAGAGGTGAGGGTGAGATGAAGATAAGAGATAATTTTAGAGTTGCGACACTGGTAGGGATCTGTCTTCTGGGCACACAGTGGACAAGGAGTGGGGGATTTGTTGGTAGGCATGGAGGAATAGGACACTTTACATACTTAGATGTTACCTGTCATCAGCCCAGCCTTAAAGTGTCCTATGTACTTGACAAGCCTTTATGTAGATTGAGAGAGTTTTCACATTCATGTTGAGTTTAGTGAATTATATTAACAGATATATTTTACTGACTGAGGATTGCATTTTCATTCCCAGGAGTTGGGATGGTAGCTGTTTAAAACATCAAGCAGGCAGAAAAAGCATCGTGCCACACAGATGCCAGATTATTCTCAACATTCTTGTGCCTCCTCACAAATGCAGCCATCTACTTAACTCCACCAAATTCCATGGCCTATCTTTTAAAGAACAAAATAGAGTCTGGGCAAGTTATTTCAGGCATGTGTGTATGCTGTTATTTAACCTATTGTCTCACTGTTACAAACCCACCCTCTGCATTGTGCCTTGGGATGCTGGGGCTAGAAGTCTGCAAACTACGTTCCCATAGTCCTGTAAACTACATTTCCCACAGTCCTGTGCAGCTGACTTCCCATGAGGTCCTGGAAATGGCAGACAATTGGAAAGTAGAAGAAGAAAAAAAGGGCTTTGAATTTTACATCCTGTTAGCAACAGTCCAGGCGTAGAAGAGAGATACAGCTCCCCCTTTTAGCTTCTGGGACACTCTCAACCCTGGCTAAGATGTATTTGTCAGAGTCCTCATCATCAGCCATTTACTCTTTGCTGGTCAAGCCACCACTGCACTTGTTTACCTCAGATATTTGAGACCAGGTATGTAGGGTTCCTCCTTTGAGCTCCCAGGTCATGGAAAACTCATACATCTTTTCTTTAGTTCCCTTGGCCTTGGGGTGCAAGGTATTTTATGTAGGGGTTGCATTTGCTTCCTGTAATTACTGACATTCAGGTCACCTTAGCATCCTTGTTGCTCTCTTGCCCTTCCAACTCAATCCTGGTAAGACATTTCTTCAGTTTGTCCTAACGGTAACATTTCTTCAGTTTGTCTTAAAATTCTTAACGGTAGGGTGGCACCTGTGGCTCAGTCCGTAAGGTGCCGGCCCCATATACCGAGGGTGGCGGGTTCAAACCCGGCCCCGGCCAAACTGCAACCAAAAAATAGCTGGGCGTTGTGGCGGGCACCTGTAGTCCCAGCTACTCGGGAGGCTGAGGCAAGAGAATCGCTGAAGCCCAGGAGTTGGAGGTTGCTGTGAGCTGTGTGATGCCATGCCACTCTACCGAGGGCTATAAAGTGAGACTCTGTCTCTACAAAAAAAAAAAAAAAATTCTTAACGGTAATAATTTTTGCTTTCCTGACTAGTCATTTGTACCTGTTTTGTAAGCTATACTTGTTTTTCAGCTGCTTTTCTCAAATTGGTTTGCCATGAGTTCCAGTGAATTCACCTTGGTATGTGCCTCTAAGGGAGTGGGGTGGGTGGGGAGTTGTGCTTTCCCTTTTCTTCAGTAGAAATCTTGTTTTTCATTTTTCCCCATTTTGAAGCTGGGTCAACCCACATTTGTTTAATGAGAACTTTTACATCCCTATCCAAATACTCAATTTATTATCATAAGGGGAAATAATTTTATAACTCAGTATTGTTAAAGCATCTAATATATACAAACCATTATGCCAAGAAAATTAGATTTGGGATAACAATGCTATTTTAGAAGTAGGATAAAGGGATTAGAAGATAAAACCTAAGAAGAAAGATCAAATAAATGGCTATTATTTCTCTAAAGAGGACAGAAAGGATGGTTAATACCAGAATTATGAATGATTTTATGGAAGATAATACACAGTGATTGTACATATTCACCTTGGGATGGCAGATGACTGCATTTTGGGGGTCAAATGTGGAATAGAGGCTGGATAACAAAAGATTCCTTGTAATGAAGATTGTTAGCAAAATGAGGTACTGAGAAATAATGGGAACTCTCAATTCTCTGAGCACACATCCTATGTATATGTATATATTCTGAATATACAGGGTGGAGATACAGTTCATGTGTATTTTACTATGTTAAATTATTTTTAAATTGCACACGAACTTTATGCTCACCCTGTATATATTTATGTACATGCACACACATGTATACAGTTCTTGTCTGCCTGGAATAAGCTACTGGAGTCCTGCCGAGGGCATGGTATGACCTATTAACTTTTGTATGGCTTTTTCAGGTTTTAGAACTGTACTTCTAAGAATTTATGATGTTCTTAGCTTTATTCACCCCTCACTCTTCTTTTGTTGGTGAAAAGCATACCAAGTGATCTTTATTCAGTTGGAGGGGCTGCTAATTGATTTTTAAAAAATGCCTTTTGTCCCTGGTCACTAATTGATTGATGGAACAGCTGCAGGTCTGACAAATATCAGGTTGAAAAGCAGTTCCCACTATGGGGTGATCTGTTGCCAAACATTATTGCTTTAGTTTATCAATCCCAAAAGCACACCTTTAGATATTCCCAGAGATAGGAGTTGTGTTTTATTTAAAAATACTTCTTCATGGTCTTTAAAATAATGTCACCCTGAGAAATCATTAAATAAAAGTGATTTAACCTTAGCAAAGTATATAAAGTTAAGGTCTGTTATTATAGATCAGTTCTCAAGAGTTCAAAAGTCTGAGGCTGATTATCAAATAATTTCAGATACCAAAAATTTTAAAGTCTTCAGAGACTTCAGTTGGTTAATAATGATAATAATTATAACCAACGAATCAGATGGACTGAATCAACATTGACTTTATGAATATGTAGCATATTGAAAGTATTAAGTTTTATTACAAAGTTATAAACTATATGCCTTTTCCTCAAAGATACTTGCAGCTAATACTATATATTTACATTTGATAGCATTGGCTAAAACACCTTAATAATTAGCATGACACTAATAAATAGAAAATCGTAATAGTGACCTATGAAAAATGGAATCTCATATAAAGTAATATCACATTGAAGGATATAATTACAAATTAAGCAAATGTTATTTTTATTTCTCAGACTATGAGATGAACTAAAATCGAGACCCTAGACTCCTGAAGTAACTAAAGGACTATGTATATTTTTTGGTAGCCAAAGAGGTGAGAAACAGAATAATATTGGCTTGTGCCATAGGAGAGCGAGTCCAACAGTTTTTAACAACCAGTAGCTCCTCACTGGGCATCGGCCTCTTGTTAGTTATTGCTGCTAGCAGGGAGTACGGGTCAGTGTTAGCATCTTAATTGATTGTTAGTTGATTTTCATTTTCTTTTGAGTTCCTGCGGTTGTAGCTGCAGAGATTTAGGTTGGGGGATACCTTGAGTAGTCTACAGAAGTCTCTTTCTCCGACCTTTTCTAAGCTGAGACTGAACCAGCAGTCAGAGACCTGATTTTTGGAATGACTCATAAATCCATAGCTATGTGACATGACCTTGACAAAGCAATCTAAAGGCTCCGTGCCTAAGATTACCTGTTTGTAAAATGGTTGTACTAGTCTGTTCAGGTGGCTGTAACAAAGTACCACAGACTAGGTGGCATACACACAACAGAAATTTATTTTCTGGAGTTCTGAGGCTGTGAAGTTTAAAATTAAGGCACTAGCATATTCGGTGTCTGGTAGGGGTCCATCTCCTGATTAAGAGACAACAGTCTTCTCACTGTGTCCTCAGATGGTGGAAGGCATGAGGGAGTTCTTTGGGGGTCTCTTTTATAAGAGAGCTAATCTCATTCATGAGGGTTCCACCCTCATAACCTAATTACCTCCCCCATACTGTACCTCCTAATATGACCTTGGAAGTTAAGATTTCAACGTATGAATAAATTTGGGAGGAAGGTATATATTTAGTCCATTGCATTGGTGTTCTCTCTCTCGTGGCTTTCATTATTTTTAAAGCAAGGAATACTGTCTGTCAAATGCCTTCATACAGAGAAGCCCAATATATTCTTATTAAATAAATTGAAGTGGATTTTCTCTAAGAAGTGGTGACAAGGCTGAGTGACCTAAACGTACCTGTACCACTTTATCTACCTTCCTGCCTCTTGGTAGTCCTTGGAGTACTTCAAAAAACCCCAAGGGTGACAAGGAATACCCTTTGCAGACCATAAAATCAGATGATCCGTATAATCCCTTCCAACTATACACTATAGCTTTTTTTTGAGACAGAGTCTCAAGCTGTCTGTCACCCTTGGTAGAGTGCTGTGTCATCATAACTCACATAAAACTCTTGGGCTCAAGTGATCCTCTTGCCTCAGTTTTTCTATTTTTAGTAGAGATGGGGTCTTGCTTTTGCTCAGGCTGGTTTTGAACTCATGAGCTCAAGCGATCCACCCATCTCAGCCTCCCAGAGTGTTAGGATTAGGCATCAGAACTGCTCCTGGCCTTATGCCAGTTATAACCTAAATTTCTTTTGTGATCCAAAAACTGTATGGTTTTCTTCCCCCATAATGAAAGTTATTTGTAAATGTAAGATTTAAAGTATTCAAAATCTAGCTATTGTAGAAAAATGTACTATGTGTTTAGTCTGGAGTTGGTGGAGTAATGTTGTTTTTAGAAATGTACATACACGCATATTTCCTTCGGTGTGTGTCTTCTGACTGTGTAGTGATAGGAAGGTAATGAGATCACATGGACTAGTTCAGAATTTGACAATGCACTTTCAATTCAGTTTCATCCATGAGCATTTATAGAGCACCTACTGGGCAGAAGCCACTGGACAAAAGTGAACGGCAGGCTCCCAATTGTCACAAAGACGCTGTCCTTGTGACAATTTATTTTTGAAGCACTCCCTGTCCAAGATTTTAAACTTTTTAATACATTCTAAGCGTAAGAAGTGTAAGGTACCTAGGGGAAAATTGGTTGAAGCACAGAGAATAAATAAGTCTGCCAATAAATGTCACCCAATAGGTCAAACATCTTGTGGCCATGTATGGGCGATGTGTACCAAGGGTCAAGTAAAACTGTCCCTGAATGGAGAGCTATTTTGTCCTTCTTGTTTATTAATGTCGATCCATCTATACTAATGGATTTAGCATGAAAGGAAGTAAGGTGGGGGTCGGGAAATGAGCGTCACTAAATCTCAGACTGCCATTAATATTAATGCTGTCTTCATACAGTACTAGCTGGCGCAACAGAGCCTAAAAGCTTAATACAAGAAAAATAGTTCTGATGCTTCCTTATTGTGTATTCATTGACATCAAGTGCCAAACAGTCTCATTTTATACCCTGCACCTTCATTTTTATCCAACGAAGAGGAAATTTCTCTTCATTATGAGTTAGTCACAGTAATGATTATGTGTTTGCCCCCAAATTTATTATTTTAATGTTTAAATAATTTTTCCATCTTTTGGTCCACATTAACCCTGAATGAAAACAGACTTAGCTTGTAGGAATTAATTTATTTGGTAAATCAGCATAAAATGAATATTTCTTTTCATTGGTAAATTTTCACTTATATTCTTTGAATTCAATCATACGAGTCGCATGCTTGCAGCCCACGGGTACCAGGCAGCCCATGGGTACCAGGCAGCCCACAGATATGAGGACACTCTGACGTGTTTGAGTGATCAGCTCAGTTGTGCCATGTCTTTGTGTGGTTAGCAATTCTGTTCTGAATTCCTTTGTGAAACCCAAGATAAAAAAAAAAAAAAAGCATTGCTATATTTCTTTGGACCAAACTACACTTTGGTAGAACTCAAAATAGTCACATGCAATGTTAGAATTATCTTAGAGATAAAGGATCAAGGCAAAGAAAGATCAGAGGATTCATTGAAAAATACTTAATAAGTAATTGGCAAAGTTGGTAACTTCCAAGGCCTCCTTGCCTCAATTCTTTATATTCAAAAGATGTCTTTGCATTCCCTAGAGCCATAACCTATGATTTAGAGACCAGTTTATCTGTTAGAGTGCTCAAACCAAAAGCAAAACAAAAGGCTGGGCACCCGTGGCTCAAGCCTCTAATCCCAGCACTCTGGGAAGCTGAGGCAGCAGGCTCCCTTGAGCTTAGGAGTTCAAGACCAGCCTGAGCAAGAGTGAGACCACGTCTCTACTAAATAGAAAAACGGAGGCAAGATGATCCCTTGAAGCCAAGAGCTTGAGGTTGCTGTGCGCTATGACAGCCCAGCACTCTACTCAGGGTACCAGAGTGAGACTGTCTCAAAAATAAATCGGAGCAGTGTGAAGAAGAGGAGGCGAGACGACTCCCTGGACCCACTGCAGCCCGCGCGACGCTGCACCCCGCGTCCAGCGCCCACATCCCGAGGCTGCAGCCACCACGCCCAAGGGAAAGCCTGCAGGAGGAGGTAAGGCCCAGGCACAGGGCGAACCCCGGAGAAGATCCACAAGGTTGTCTGCTAAACCTGCTCTTCCAAAGCCAGAGCCCACGCCTAAAGAGGCCCCTGCAAAAAAGAGAGAAGGTGCCCAAGGGGGAAAGGGAGAGGCTGACGCTGGCGAGGAGGGGACTAACCCTGCAGGAAGTGGGGATGCCGGCACAGACCAGGCGCAGAAAGCTGCAGGTGCTGGAGACGCCATGTGGAGGGTGTGCACTTGTGATAACTGGGGACGTCTGGCGACTGCACAGTCTGAAATACTATTTTCTATCAAGTTGTATAAAAATACAGAATTTTGTTTTATGAAGGAAAATGTCTTTTCCCTCTAGTTTTGAGAGACTTCCTCTTGGCTCCCAGGAGAAGGATTCCCTAATGTTGACACACAGCCACGTTGGCACAAATGCTTTGTGGTATTGGAAAAACTAATTTGTTTTTATGTCCTATTCTTCCTCTGCCTTCAGCATGTCTTTTTTTTGAGCAGAATCTCACTTTATTTCCCTCTGTAGAGTGCAGTGATGTCACAGCTCACAGCAACCTCCAACTCCTGGGCTTAGGCGATTCTCCTGCCTCAGCCTCCCCAGCAGCTGGGACTACACTTATCTGCCACAACACCCAGATATTTTTTGTTGCAATTTGGCCCGGGGCCAGGTTTGAACCCACCACCCTTGGTATATGGGGCCGGCGCCCTACCCACTGAGCCACAGGCACTGCCCTGCCTTCAGAGTGGCTTAACTCCCTTCAACCCAGTCGCCTCTTGGGACCTGACCCTCCCAATAATTGGTTGCTAATATGTCAAGGAATCTGGACTTTTCCAATAACATCACTGAGAGGGCATCCCTCAAAAGAGCAGTGGTTCCATTTGTAGATTGTCGGTTCTTCAGATAAACTCTGCCATTTTCATTTCCTTTCCTGAAAGTCAGGGTCGCCTTGTGAAAATCTGTTAAGCAACATGCTAAATGTGGAACATCAGCCCTCACTCTAAACTTCCCTGTCAGAGCATCAGATGAAGACTTCACTGGGTTTCACAGTGGCTTTCTGATTTCTGGTAGACCATGAAGAAGGGAGCTTGGAAGTTGTTGTATACTGTTAACAACTGTCCGCCCATGTCCTGCCTGAAATACCATGATTGTTTATGAAAAGTATCTTTAATAAAGCTGGGTACAGTTTGGCTTGGAACAAAAATAAGTAAATAAATAAATAAAAATTAAAAAAATAAAACAAAAGCAGAACAAAAGATTAAGCAGATTTTTACAACTATAACCTCATTCTCCTGCAGCTGACCACTGCATCTTGCCTTTCACTCACCCCTCAACCTTTTTCACTCACAAGCAAGTTCAAACACAGTTGCTAGAGGTAAAGAAAAAAAATCAAGAGAAAACATCTTCCTATAAAAAGCCCATAAGATAAATTTTAAAGAAAACAGATCTTTATTTCTGCTGTCTCCACTTCCCTTTCTCCCTTGGTCATAGCTTCTTCTCCCATTTTCTCATGCAGTATTAAGAGGTTGATACATGTGGGTGGATATATGCACATTTTCAAAACATTTAGGGGTTTTTCAGAACATTCTGTCCAGTTGTGCAGCCATTGAGCAGGTGTGGCATCGGGGTGCGTGACAGAATGTGTGTGACCAATTGGTCAGACCAATAACTGGGAGGTAAAATACATTATACCCGGTTATCAATTTTTACTCAAAGTCTCAGTTTTGATAGTCTAATATTTACATCTCAATATTTACCCACAAACAAACAAAATCCCTGAAATGCACTAACTTTTTGAGCTGACCCCTTTCAAATAAAGAGCAACTATTTACACTGTCAAAGAGCAACTGTTTACACAGTGACAGTATTCAGATCACAATATACATCTTTTGGTAATTCCTCAACGTTAAACAGAAAAAGTTTGCCAAAGGTGAGAGCTCAGAAGAGGCTGGTGGATGATTTTTAAGATTTATATTTCTCTTTACTTTTAGGGGGCAAAAGAAAGTAAAGGATAAAAAGAGAAATGGTTTTTAATACTGAGTCGAAAAATGCAATATATACATTCGAAATATATGCTTTGTTTGCATTAGTATATACATGTTTTGTAAGCTCCAATAATAAATGTTTTTCATTATTTTAGTCAAATTAAAGAATGGGCATTCAGCTATCTTTAAATTTTCATATTGCTCATGCTAGTTTAGGTGCACCAAATCACTTTGGTATAATAAATTCCTGTATGAGTATCGTGCAGATACTAAAAGACATTGTAATGTTTTCTTTTAAATGTGAATTGAAGAAAAAGGTATTGATAGTCACATTTTTATGTTAGCCATTAATAGAATTTACTAATGAGAAATCTGATGTGTTAGTTCCTATTGCCTTATTATGTTATATGTTATAAAATGTTTTTCCATGTTTATACACGTTAATTGCATGACATTGAAAAAAATGCTTTGCAATTTCTTGTGATTTATGGGCCTGCCACTGGTGACTAGATGCGGGAGAACTTTGGCTTTTGTGGACTTGTGCAAGGAAAGGATGTGTGAAAAGTTGAGGAAAGCCCAATTAGAGAAAGGCACTGAGAAAAAATTTTTAAAAATCTATCCTGCTGAGAGGTAGGCATTTTTTCTGGATGACAAATGTCTGGAGTTCTCAGTTTTACAAAAAAAGAGTGTTCACCCCTGGCCTCTTATCCTTTTGTCATGAAGGTAACCTAAGCTGTGGAAAAAGAGACCATCTGGAAAGAATGCTGCGGTTTCACACAGCCGACATTATTCTCTGCCTCCCCCTTCCTCTTCCTCTGTCTTTATGTCTGGCAAACAGGGTTCAGATGACAGATTTTGGAAAACTGTCTTAGGAGACAGACTCTCAGGCGTTACAGTGTATTGGTATTTTGGTTGTTTCTGTGCATTCTGTCATACGGTTAAGAAGGCTGATAGGCTTTTTGTGAATTGCTGAGCTTCGAGAACCCTTTTATCTTCTATTCAGCTTTAATTGAGGAATTTATGGGATTTTGCCACCTTGTGAGGTAAGTTAGGCATAAATGCCTTGTGATTTATATGGGAAAAATTTTTTCATCGTGTATTGGCATAAATCTTGTTAGTCCACTACATTTCTCAGATATCATGGCAAACTGGAGAAATTCTTCACCAATTTTCCTTGTAAATGAAAAATTAAGTGCATTCTCCATGTTTTTATGGATGATAGCTATGCATTTATACTTTATCATGATATCGCTTCTTTTGAGTTAATAATCGTATCGTTTCAATTGTTATAGATAAACATGAGGTTTAATAAAAAGAAATATAAAAAAATTTGCAGTCTATATTATTCTGAAGGAGGTACGATATTTTAGCCAGTTAATGGGAGTGGAAACCCATCTTGAGAACTAAATCTGTAAGTGTATGGCACTGGGTTTAAAAGGCATCTTCTTGACAGGAACCAAATGAACACTATCTCTAAAAATCTAGTCTGAAGGCAAAACAGATTTGTTAGTGTGATTACTAAAATAATTGCCACCTTCTGGTGTAAAGTGATGTCAACAGTGAACAATCAAGCAATGCCCTTTGCTTTGGTACAGTCAAGCACTCAAAGCTACCGTGAAATAGGATTGGACGGGACCTTTCATTTCATATGAGAATTAATTCTCTAAATGCAGTGGAGAGGAGGCAGCTTATTTTTTCCCCCCAGCAAGCAGCAAGAAACAAGTCTGCGGGAAGCCATATTTTTTCTTACTCATTTCTTAGTGTGTGCATGTATATATTATCCAGTATCATTGGCAAATAATTTATTCTTTCAAAGTGGTTTCATTGGAAAAGAAAAAAAGGGGACAGAAATTTCCCAAAGGTTTTTTGCCTTAAAAAAAAGTTACCCTTTTACATCTAAGTTGTTTTCTCTAAAGACTAAATTAGAGGTCACATTTCTTCAATTGCAACAAAAGCTTCCTGGTTGCTTTGGGATTCTCTGTAGGAGAAGCAGCCCCATTCTGGGCTTACGGTGAGTCTGACACGTGCTACTAGGGGCAAACCTCAGTTAGGGACACCTTGTACTCTTCTCAACAAAGTTAGTAGCCCCACAAGACAGAAATGCCACATGTACTCAATTACCTAATACCCTGCCCTGTGTCTTAAAAAAACATCTTGAAAGTAACAATTCTGAAGCTTTGTACCTTGGATTTAAGCACCTACTGACCTTAAATGAATTCAAAGTAGAGAAATGAATATTAATTATGTGGCTTTATATGTAAATTGCTGTCTTTTGCATCTCCCCAAATTATCCTTTGTATAAAATCTGTTAATAATGTCCTCAATTTAGAAAATTCGGCATATTTGCCGTGTCTTGAGCCTCTACCATTGATAAAGCAAATTCAAGACTGAAAAAAATGGAGCGATCAATAACATATTTCTTTTCCATCAGATTATTTTTTCCATGTACAAAATTCCTATTTGATTTTTCAATTATTCAAAATGTCAAAATGATAAATATGTGAGCGTAACCAACTAACTGGGGAAATCTCTGCCTAATAATATTCAATATAAAGATTCAAAATGATGCCTCATGATGGATTAAACTTTTCCCTGTTCTGCCTCATTAGGGTTCTTGCAATCTGACCCAATCCAAACCTATTACTTAATATATATCTAACAGTAAAATTGCATAAATGTTCACTAGGACAATAGAAGCTAAATGAGCAGTTTCAGATAATTTAATTAAGTTGTAGGTCTTCTAATATGATTCCTTAAGTATGTGAACTTTTAACTTGTGTTAACTCAATTTCCTTATGCTTTCATTTACCATTTGTTGGGGACATTACAGTGATTAGCCAAAGTCCTTCCAGCTCCTAATGTTCTCCATAAATTCTGATTTAAATTGACTGTCACTTTCTCACTATAATAAAGTAGATATTTGACATCTCAAAAAAAAAGAGAGCTGGTCTAGTATACCACATTGCCAAGGAATGGAACTTTTTTCCTCTATGGCCTGGAATCCACATAAAATCACCTTAATTAAGGGCATTAAGAGTTGTCAGAATGAAGTGGGTTCACAGACATGTCTACATATTAGCATTTTTTTGAAAACTAAGTTCCTAGATGCCTTTGGTATGCAAACATGTTATCGTGTTCCCATCTAGTTGTTGTGTACTTGGTGGTTATCAACAGTTTGTTTTGTCAGCATTCAGGAATCTTCTGTCTATATTAAGATAAGAAACCAGCTGCTGTTAGACTTTAGTTGAGGTCAAAAGCAAGACTTGATCAAGTAGGCTAAACTCAGGTTTATCTCCCAAGCTTTCTCAGCTCAGACAACAGAAGGGTAAAATCATATAATTAAGCTTTGAAATTTGTCAATGAATCTATTTCTTTTTGAACACGGCCCTAAAAAAATTACACTATGTATCTATCCCAAACTCTCTTTAATGCTGATAAAATGACTCAGTCAATAAGGTTTTGCTAACACCGATTACTGCCCCTGAAGTTCCCTAGATTGTCCAAAAATGGAGACCCCAGGTCAGTGCTCACACTGAACTAAAACAATTCAGGAGAGGCGACAGATATTTTTTCCGTGGTCAGTGCTGGAGTTTCTCTGCTGGATGAATCAAGACTCTGCAGGCAGCCGCGCCACTTAGAAGCATCAGGTAGGCTGCGAGAAAATTGCATGTGAGGGCAGAAAATGTCTGTCCCAGTGGCTAATGTCTTTCCCTAAGAATTTCCCATAAAAACACTGCTTTTACAATGCATTTGGCATTTGGCACTTTTTGCCCACAAACTACAACATTCCACTCTAGAACCTTCTTGGCACCTATTCAAGAAGAGTATTACTTTAAGTAACCGTAAGATTAACTAATGTTTATTGGGAGGTTACTATGCGCAATTTTTTTTCCATCTACTTGTACAACTCTAGAATTAGCAATAATTACGATCCCTGTTTTACAAATGGGTCAGAGGAGGCACAGTGAAGTCAATTAAATCACCGAAGATGACACAGCAAGGCAGCCCCACTTTGAATCAAATCCTTAGTCATTCTTAAGTTGAGCTTGGCCTGTACAGACCTGCCTCACTAACTAGAAGGTATTTACAAGGAGGCCTCCAGGCATACTGCTGAATACTGAATACTACACTAACATACCCTTCTTCTTTTTTTTTGAGACACAGTCTCACTATGTTGCCCTCGGTAGAGTGCCGGGGCATCACAGCTCACAGCAAACTCAAATTCTTGGGCTTAAGTGATTCTCTTAAGCAATTCTCCCAGTAGCTGGGACTACAGGCACCTGCCACAATGCCCAGCTGGTTTTTTTTTTTGTTATTGTCGTTGTTTAGCAGGTCCTGGCCGGGTTCGAACCCACCAGCCCCAGTGTATGTGGCCAGTACCCTAACCACTGACGACGGATGCTGAGCCACACCCATCTTTTAACATAAGTAGTACGTGATGGGCAAAGATTTCGGCAATATAGACAACCTAAAAGAAGAAGATAAAAATTACTATTAATTTCACCACTTAGATATCACAGCTTGTACTGTTTCACTTTCCATTCATGTTTTTTTCTGTGATGTTTTAAAAATAGAAATTTTAATTATACTGAGTAGTATAATCTAGCATTTGATTCAGCAATTTATCATGAACATCTTCTCATATCTATGAAATATGAGTTTCTATAACTTTCTTAAGGGCTGTGTAACTGGATATTTTGATTTTGAAAGAAGTCAAGGTACAACAGTCTACAGCACCAAGCCTAAACTTGACCTTCACATCTGGTCTCAGCCAGAACCAGTGCCACATCCTTATTTTTTACAGAGTTTTAAAATGTGGGTTATGCAGAGGTGAGACAGGTGATCAGTATATCGCAAGAATGAACACGGGCTGTGCACACACACAGGAAGCTCACTGTTGACACAGTTTTTCCCTTCTTCTTCTATGTTTCTGCATGGGTAAGACAAGTGAATATTTTCTACAAAACAACTCTGTAAATGGTAAAGGGGTCCAGTAGTTGGCTAACTGGAGTAGTTTGAAGCGTTGGGGGGAAGGGATACAGGATTCTTGACATTTAGTTGAGGGCCTTGGCCACTCTGAGATTCTTTGCTTTCCTCGATGACTGTGCCTGAGGGGAAAGGGTAAAGTGACATCTTTACCGAGGCCTTCCTGGTCAAATGCAATCAGATTGACTGAAAGCTCTCAGAGAATGAAACAAAATCCTCCCACCTGGACAGAGCACATTGGCCAGAGAAATGACTGATGAGAAGCCGCTCTGCACTAATCCTGGACGACCATTTCAACATCTCATTTAAAACTGCAGAGAGTGAAGGAGGTTTTTGAATTATGTATTAGACTTGGCTTCCAAATATAGCTTTGATTGGATATTGTGTCTCTGAAACACCCACGTCCACAAATCACAGTTCTCGCTGTCTGCTTTGCTGGGCTGGCTGTCACTTCCTATGAGGTTTTACTCTTTACTCTGGTCTTTGAGCACCCAGTACTGAGCCTTCAATATCCCACTCAATATTGAACCTCTGCCTCCTTGCCCTTCACGCTTTGTCTTGAGCCATGAAAACCATCAAGAGCTTCCATTTTCCTCAATGGATGCAAACTTGTCTGCCTTTTTGATGAAATCACAGGTTACCCATTGTCCGTCATGTTGTCAACCTTGTTCCAGTGTCAAGGCCTCCGTTACACTGTCACTAATAATTGCTGATGGAAGTTGCCGTGCTCACTGCAGTCTTCAGAGTCATCAAAACAAGCACTCAATTCTGCATCATTCATTTTTAAAATTATTTTTTTGAGACAAGGTCTTGCTCTGTCACTGGAGCCAGTGGCATCATCCTAGCTCACAGCAACCTCTAACTCCTGGGCTCAAGACATACTTTTGCCTTAGCCTCCTGGGTAGCTGGGACTACAGGTGCCCGCCACCACACCCAGCTAGTTTTTATATTTTTAGTACTCTTGCTCAGGCTGGTCTTAAACTCCTGAGCTCAAGTGATCCTCCCGGCTCAGACTGCTAAAGTGCTAGGATTATAGGTGTGAGCCACTGCATCCAGTCAAGCCTTCGCTGTTGTAGCCAAGAGTAGGTCTTGGCACCCACATCTTTTTATAAACTCTATCCTCCTTCCAGTGCAGTCTTCCCATTTCTCCCCCCACCTCCAATGCCCATTCTTCCATTAATTTTAACAACTTGGTTAGCATAAACCCAATCCTGTTAAAATCATCTCCTAAATAGGGATATTATCTATTCCTCTTCCTCCATTTCCTCTGCTGCCTGGCCCCAGCCCAAGCCGCACCCCTCTATTACTTGGATGTCTGCAGCAGCATAGCAACTGGCCTCCTGACATCCACATAGTTCTTCCTCCTGTCAATTGTCCTCAGTAAGCAGAGTGATCGTTTTAAACAATGTAAATTCAGTCACGATAGAAATCTTTATGTGGTCTATGAGTAGGGTATCCACATAGCCAGTTTGTTGAACTATAGCAGTTTTTGCTTGTGGTTATGATTAACAAAGCCTTGGTCACCTGGAGCTCAGGGGCTAGGGTGCCAGCCACATACACGGGAGCTGGTGGGTTTGAACCCAGACCGGACCTGCCAAACAACAATGACAATTACAACCAAAAAATAGCTGGGCATTATGGCAGGTGCCTATAGTCCCAGCTACATGGGAGGCTGAGGCAAGATAAGGCATAAGCCCAGGGATTTGAGCTTGCTGTGAGTTGTGACGCCATGGCATTCTACCATGAGCAACATAATGAGACTCCATCTCAAAAAAAAAAAAAAAAAATTAAAATAAAAGAGTGCCCTGTGTAGAGAATAATTCACATTACCTATGAGGCCACACCTCAGTGAGCCCCTCTCCCCCTTGGTGCCTGCATCTCTCTCTGTGAGAGCTACACTCCCCTCGCAGTTTCTGAGATGTACTAGGCTCCCTCCCACCCGGCATTTTTGTCCATGCTGTTCTCTCCTTCTGGAATATTATTCCACACCTTCCCCCAACTTCATCTAATTACCACTCGTTGGCTCCCACTGGAAAACAAACAAGTTCTACGAAGAAGGGATCTTCTGTGTGTTTAGATGACTATATTCCAAGTGCTCAGACTGGCACCTGGTGTATGTGGCCGGCGCAGTAACCACGGAGCTATGGGTGCCGAGCCATTGTGCCTATTTTTGTGTCTTCTTCACACACCACATTGATCTGAAACCACGTATTCTTTGTATAAATGAATGAACACTATGACAACAGCACTGTATTAGGTTTTTTTAGTAATCCCAAGAGAAGCTTCTCATTCTCTAGAAGCTTAAATTTTATCCAAGGGGGAGAAAAATAAAAAATACACAAGTAGGTGGCAGAATAAGAAGATAGATTCAACTCATCAGATTTTAGAACAAAGGTCCCTAGAAATTAGATAGATGGCCCTAACTCAGCATAGTAGCATTAATTGACTACCACACAGTGATAGTGACCATCATACGAGGTTATCTGGATAACAAGTAGAAATTGAAAAATATGGCTGTGTCCTTGCATTTCATGGAAAGATTATAAAAGCAGTAAGTGTGAATTGAGTTTTGAAGGATTTATTCCCTAGTGAACATTAATTAAGTATCTGTTAGGTAACTTGCCGAAGTAGACTCGGAGCTGGCAAACTCTACCTGTTGGGCAAATCTGGGCCACCTGCTTTTATAAAAAAAGCTTTATGGGAACCCAGCTGTACCCATTTGCTTGCATCTCATCTATGGCTGCTTTGGCAAGTGAAGAGCACAGCTGAGCAGTTGCAACAGAGATCACGTGGCAGGCAAAGCCAAAAATATTTACCGTCTGGCTTTTTATCAAAACGTTGGCTAACCCCTGAGTTAAATTCTCAGGGTTGAATTGGGGAGACAGCCATAAAGGTGCTCCAAAAATGATCTGAGATAGGGGTTTAGAAGGGACAAGCTTCACGGAAGAACAGCAGAAGAGCAAGTGATTAACGAGGCCGGGAAAGGAGCGCAGAAGAAAGGGCAGGTGAGTGACGTCTTGCAGCATCTGAGGCCAATAGGAATTTGATTGTAAGGAAGGAGCAAGAGGACACACCAAGGGGTAAGGTGGGAACGCGGGAAAGAACCGGTCTCATTCGAGGGGGAGTGCATAGAGCTTGCAGTCTGGACCCCTGGGAAGTACAGGTTGAAATGCTGCCAGTGAAGCGGTGGAGACCAGGGAGCCTTGAGCGCAGGGCTAAAACATTTGAAGTTCACCAACCAGGCCACGGAGAGAGATTTTGACAGCTCTTGTCCAAGGCAGTGATACGAACAAAGGGACTACTTTAGAGTCCGTCCGAGTCATGGCCTGGAGTAGGAGAAACATTTTGGGGAACATCAGGCGGATGGCTGAAGGATGGAAGAAGCCAGAGATGGGAGAGCGAAGTTAGGCCACAGAAAGGTCTCACTTTGTCCACATAGTACTTGAACATTTTCAAAAATCCACCGTCCACGTTCACAAAAATGACATTTCATGTGAAAATCAAGATTTCTGCCACAAATTTAGGCCACAGAAAAGTCTCACTTTGTCCACAATATGTTTGAACATTATCAAAAATCAACTGTCCACGTTCATAAAAATGACGTTTCACATAAAAATCAAGATGTCTGCCACTTGTTTAAAAAATCCGGGTCTCAGGCAATGCTGGGTCTGCATCCTTGCATGGCGACAGAGGGTGAGCACTGAGCTGTGAAGAGCAGGTCCCCTTCTGGCCATCCTTAATCATGCAGCATAACCCCTGCGGACACTGGAATGTGTGGCCTATTATGCCGTCATCTGGACATAAAGTTTGAAAGTCTTTAATTGGATTGGAACCAACACCTCCACCTTTCTTTGCCTGCCCTGAACTCTAACCCACTAACTGTTCTTTCTGAAGCTCTCAGAAGATCCACCTCCTTCATTTTTAAACACTGGGGATTTTTTGTGGTGGAGACTCTTAATTGGAGGGTGATAGATCTTGCAGGTGAACATCTGCATTGAGGACATGACCTCTGGTTTGATTCTATCACAGCATCTCTCTCTTGTCTCCCTCATTAATTTTTCCCGGGCCACACCTCATCGATCTGCAAACCAAACCTTCTGACCCCTCATCCCTCCACCTCATTTCCTAATATTGTAGTTTCCGTGTATCTTTGTTTGCGTAGACGACAATAGCTTTTGTTTGTGCTTTTCAGTAGAGTTTTATTTTTAATTGTCCCTCAGACAAAAACTGTTATCTCCCAAGAAAGTTTTTTTCCAGGGTAGCTTGTGCTTCATTCCCAAGAGGATACTTTAAATTCCTTCACAAGAGAGTTTCTTTCCCTTTGCCTGGCTGTTAAAAATAAGCTACAATGCATTGCAATATACTTTAAAATTTTTTCTTATTTCTATTTTTTAAATTTAATTTAATTATCATTATTATTTTAAGATTTCAGGCACCTTTATTGCCAGTAGGCATTTTTGGTCAGGAGAGCCTGCCTTTGAAATCTATCATACAGGAGGCCAATTCCTGCCCAAGCCCTGACCTTTCTACCACAGCAGTCACCCTGTCATTTCTTTGTCATTTATGCGACTCCGAATACACCCTGCCCTCAGGTCTCAGCTAGTCTGCTCACCAGCAGCTTGAAGGGGACATTCGTGAGCTCAAGGCCATCGCACAACTGAGGGGAGCCATTATAGGAGGTTCTATAGCTGGGTAATAATAGTGGTGAATTAATTTTATTGTAGAAGAATTTTACTCCTTTTTGTTCCTCATATAATTTTAAAATAGACAAATTATTTCTTAATATTATTACATCTTTATAATTAATTACTACGGACAATCAAGTCTGTTGATATTGGAAACTTAAAAAAAATCATACTGTTTTATTAGGAGTTTTCCTCTATGAAAGATGATACTGTTGCTCAACTTTTACAATTTTTCAAGTTTTTGTGGTATAAAGTCACATTGTGGTGACAATCACATGGGTTGTCTTCTAGGTCATCAAGGTTGGCCTCTGGGGTTGGCACTCTGGACACGGCAGTTTTGAGTGGCAAGAGTTATTATCCCTGCCGTCTATAATCAATAATAAAATTGTTACTCTGCATGAATTTAGGTAAGAAATAGTTTAAGTAAAATAGTACCTTGAGCCTACTACATAGCCTGGACTTAACACCATCTCTTTTCTTTCTCATTCTTTCTCGCTCCAAGAAAAGATGGAATAACTGAGTTGTAGAATCCGGCGAGATATGTCATGATAACCCTTGCAAATGGACAGTGCAGGGTCCCACTGAATTAATAGAATCTCACACAAAACTCTAACAAATGAACACCTCATTATATCAGGCTGTTCTATTATTTTCTATATTTTTCCATAATTTCTAACATACGGAAGTGGCAGCGATTACTTTTCATTCACTTTAACACTTGATCTCAGGAACTCAGACATGGGTCGAAGTTCAATTCTGAGTTTTGGCAAAAAAGCAGTGACAGATATCTCTGAGTAATCAATTGATTTATTTATTTCAAATCAATATGAAGGTACAAATGTTTAGGTTACATTGTTTTCACTTTTAAAGTTTAAGTTGTGGTTAAGCTCTTCACCCGGGGGCGTGCTAAACACGCTCACATTGCGCACATTAGGTGAGATCCCGCCAATCTTCCTCCCTCCTCCCCTCCCCCTCCCCTCCTCCCCATCTCTTTTCCCTATTCCCTCTCCCTCTTCTCCCCTCCTGTCTCCTCTATCTCCCCTCCCCCTTGCTAGACTATATTTATGTTTTATCATTCGTGTGGGGGTGTAGTTGTTTATATATTGGTTTCATGTTAGCATTGAATACATTGAAGCTTTTTTCCATTCTTGAGATGTAAAACACAATGAATAAACAATTTTTAAATGTTTTTAGCCTTTCAAAAACTATTGCCAAAACACTATCTTGTGTTAACTAAACGGTCACTTTGTTCTGAGAATCAAAGAACCCTAAACGCTACAAATGTCTTACTTCACCAAACAAAGGATTTAGCATTTGTTGAATAAAAAAAATTACACAGCAACTTTTATCAAACAGCAACTACTACAAAAGGATGGTAGGGAAAAAAATGACTTCATAAAAATACGCTAAGAAAACCAACAATTTTTTATGAAGGAACCACCAGAGTTCTAGTGTTTAATAATCAATAGCACAATTGACCAAGGTCCAAGATGTGAAGATATCATGTTTAAGAAATGGGGGGGGGGGTAAATCATTCTATAAACTAAATACACAGTATTTGATAAAAACACACATTTTATAATATAAAACTGTCTACACATTGTAGTTAGCTTTTTAAAAAGCCAGTTGGTGTTTTTGTGGCTTGGGAAAATGGTAGTCCAGATTTCAGGGCAAATTATTAGCAACCTTCAACTCCTTTGTGTGGCAGGGATCTTGTTTTCCACCTTCTAGTTCTTCCACTCTGGCCTAGATTATGAGGTCTGTGATTTTTGTGTCCAGATCATTGATGTGACTACTCCTATGTGGGTAAAAGATTAGGGATAGAAATTGGCTTAGGCTAACATCCCAGAGGGCCCATAGATAAAAGTCCGGCTCCTCAGCCGCCTCCGTCCTGCATACAGCACCGAGCTGTAGAAGCCTGGGGGTTTAAAGGGATGGTAAGCAACTCAGACTGCCCAGGGCTAACACTTTTGAGCCTGTACTGCCATAGCTGGCGCTTTGATAACTCTCTGCCTCCCTGGTCCCGTTGGTTATTGCATTGAGTGTGAGTGCTGTTGTTCCTGAGAAGTCCTCTCGCTGGTCTGTCCACCCAAGTGGAACAGTGACACTCATGTCATCAGTTCTCCCAACAATCTGGTCATGGTCTGAATTTTGTCTTACTTCTGCTGCAGGGGGGTCTTCACCACCCAGGTGAGAACCTGCACCACCCCGGGGCCAGCCTCAGCCACTTGCCCAGTTCCCGGGTTGGCAGTGATATCTCAGACTGTCACCTATACTTTTGTTTGACAAATTTTCTTCTTTTTAATTCCCCCCCCCAATAATCAAGGAGTAATGTTTTAATGTAACTCTTGATCTGGGATGCCAAGAGGGGTAAATGCTGGTAAGTGGCAGTTACTCGGCTGCCTCTCCTGCTGGGCTGGGCGCTTCCCCACGGCCTCTGCCTGGGACTCAGAGCTTACTGTTGATGGACTCACGGCTCCATAAACAGGGAGAGACCCCCCAGTGGATTCTGCTGAGCAAGCATTACAGACACACATCTGGGTATAAGGCCTGGTTGTATCTGGCTACATGTGTTTTATGTTTTGAGGAAAATGGTTTGGCCCCTTGAAATGCAGTGTGGGCCAGAACTCTGTGTCAAAAGCAGGCTATCACAGAGCAGGGAGTCTGCCAGAAGCCTTAACAACTAATTTTTATGATTTTATAAAAAAATGCATATTATAACATTTCTCAGCTATTGAGAGTACCAAAAATTGAGGGGAAAATCCTATCCTAAATGGAAAAGGCCAGCCACAAACCCAATTCCACGACTGTAATTTCTTCCTGCCTTGTCTACAAAGTGAAGGGGTGGGGTAGATGAGGCGCGTCTGTGGCAAGGCTGTGAGTGAAGCACTGGATGGTGGAGCGGGGTTGCTCCCTAGGGACTCTAGGTTTTCAGGATGCCTGAGCCAAATTGCTGGACCAAGAAGCTGCTGAAAGCCCCAATTTCTCCCTGGTGTAAGGACTGAGATGGGGCAAGACTGAGTAGTTATGCAGACAGCCCGTGTGATGAGGCGAAAAAAAGCATTAGCCTTGACTTCAGACAGAGGCCCTGGTTCTGGCTCTTCCACCTGAGGGCAGTTTATGTACTCAATTTCCTTGTCTTTTGCTTTTCTTTCTCTTCTGCTACGTGAGGCTGTTACCTGTTGTTGTGTCTGCTTAAACTTTCCTCTGTCACAAAATATCACAGACTGGGTGGCTTAAACAATACAAATTTATTTTCTCCCAGATCAAGGCTCCATCAGAACTGCTTTCTGCTGAGGCCTCTTCCTCAGCTTGTGGATGGCTCCTTCCCTCTGTGGCTCGTGTGGTCTTTCCACTGTGCTTGTACAGAGAGATCTCTGGTGTCTCTGCCTCTTCTTATAAGACCACCAGTCCATTTGGATTAGGGCCCCACCCTTATGATCTCATTTAACCTTAATTACCTCTCTAAACGCCCTATGTCCAAATAGTCATGTTTGGGGTGAGGTCTTCAACATATGAATTTTGAGGGGACACGGTACAGTCCACAGCACATATCTTAGAGGGATGATATAAGAAGACTGAGGAAAACCAGGTGACATATGCAAAGTACCTCACAAAGTTCCCTATCCAGAGCTGCCTCTACCATCCAAAGGAAGTGTCACCCTTAAGAGAGCATTCAGGCCTCACAGTACACTGAAGACTAGAAAAAGTTTAAGCAGCAATTGATGTTTACTACATGAGATATCTGATCACGCCTACAGCAGGAATACATATTTCTATAAATATAGTTTCAAAACTTTTATTATCAATAATTAGAAATGTATTTGGTTTCCAGAATTAAAGTTTCCAGGCTGAGCAAAATTCGTTGGGTAGAGAGTTTGCCATCCACTGCCTGCCACGTGGCAGCAGGCACCATTTGAGGCTACTACGGGTGCTCTCAAAGCCAGTGCTGACCACCCGGTGTCCCCCCATTGGAAGGTGGTCAGAGAATCAGCTCAGCTGAGGTCTGTGTCTTAATTTCAGAAACAATGTTTATGCTGTTGTTTCTTGGGAGAAATAATAGAGAACTGGTGTCTGCATGGTTGATAGCTGAGTACTTGAGATAATACTTGAAAGTTAGAAAACACTCCCCAAAAGGCAGCTGAGCAGTAAGGATTATCTTCTTGCAAAGAGAGGCATAAGGATAAGACAAGTGGGTAGTCAGAAATGGCTTCAAGCTATGTATGCATAACCCAACGTTGATAGCATTATCTGTAATTTTTACTGACCAAACCCCTACTAGACAAGAAAATTTCTTTATAATCTGTTGACACTGGCTCAAATGTTAATTGCTTTTTCTTTTGGCTTCTAATTTACAAAATATTTTGAGTTGGGAGGCCAAGGTGGGAAGATTGCTTGAGCCTAGGAGTTTAAGACCAGCCTAGGCAGCATAGCAAGACCCCATTTCTGCCAGGGGCAGAGTCCTTTAAGACCAATGGAAACGGCAGCGATCAGCTGAAGAAAAGTAAAGTTAGAAGTGGCAAGAGATAAAGAGACAGGACACGCAGAAGAATTTTCAAAAGTGGGAACCACAGGGGATCATCGCTAGCTTGTGGGGTTCCTGCGAATGGTCCTGAGCGTTTGTTCCACTCAGCTTTTATTGAAGGTTATTTACTCATTTAGCACAGAGGGTAAGCTGAGGAAGGAAACAAAAATGTCAGCGGTTGCTCTGAGTGAGCATGTCAGCTCTTATTCTTATGTATAATCATTAACTTTAAGGGTCTGAGCAGCCTTGAGAAATCCGAAAGCTGAGCCTTGTGTGTGGGCAGCCTCCTGTCTGTGGTCACACACACAGATTCCTTGGTGGACATTAATCCCCACTAGTTCACTGTGGAGCAGACGCCCCAGAGGAGAGCAGACATGTCAGTCTCCACTGAAGAATCAGTGGAACAGAAGAATTTTCCTTTGATCTCCACCCAGAGGTGTATTCCTCTGTGATAAGGGTATAAGCCACCCTGCCCATATTTCAGGGCTGGAGCTGTTCCCTTGCTCTCCTCCCTGCCCATAATGCAAATCTGCACAATGGGTATTTGCTTTGACTGTTGACTGGGCAGGGGATGGACTGGTGGATGTTTCTTGCCAGGCCTTGCACGTAACTCCTCTATGGCCATTTTTCTTCAGAGTGTTCACAGACCCAGTGGGGGTGTTTGCAAGCTGTATCCCTTACAGACCAGCCTTCTAGAAAAAGCAGGAACTGCTCAGATAAGTAATTTACTTGCTGATTTAAACGTAAACTAGCTAAACTGTTTTTATTCTGCCTTGCTCAGCTTATTTCTCTGTTTTTCCTTTTTTCTGGGTGAATGGAGACTTCAGTCCCCATTCTGCCCGCCATTTCTACAAAACATAAATATAAATCAGCTGACCCTGATGGTGGATGCCTGTAGTTCCAGCTATTCAGGAGGCTGAGGCAGGAGGATTGCTTGAGCCCAGGAATTTGAGGTTACAGTGAGCTGTGATCACATACTGTACTCCAGCCTGGGTGACAGAGTGAGAACCAAAAACCAAAACTCAAAAACTTTTGAATGTGAGGTTAGGTTTCTGTAGCCATAAAATCACATTTTAAAAGCCTTGAGGTATAGGTTGGCTAAAAGAGAGAAATGATTAAGACAGTGGTTCTCAACCTTCCTAATGTCGCGATGTATTTTCATAGTTACAAAGGGGTCATGACCCACAGGTTGAGAACCCCTGGATTAAGAAGAAATACCAAGCTTTCCCAGACACTCCAGGTAGGCTGAACTCTTCTAACAGTCTGCATTACAATGGACTGTTTAACTTTGAAGAAGAGGAGAGAGAAATTGCTGCCTTCATCTATAGCCTGAGTGCCTGCAGTATACAGAGCGAGATGGCCTTTCAAGATTTCTGAGAGACGGAGAGCTGCCATGGCCTGACACTCTGACCATGTGTGTGCGTGTGCGCACACATGAACCTATGTATGTATTTTCCTGCAGGAGGTCCCAGATTTTGGTCATGAGAAGAAACAACTAACATTTACCAGGTATATAACACACCTGAAAAATTTCGAGTATAAAGGGTTTGCACAGTATACTAAGTCTGGTTGGGAGTAAATAAATCTGGGGTGTACATTCAAGTCGAGTGGCCCAGTAAGAAAGCATCAGTGATATGTGGCAGAAGGCACCAGAAGGACTTCTGGAAATTTGGTTCTAATCATGTTTTTCCTGCTTGTGTTTTCTAATTACAGAGAGCAAGATAAGGCCTGAGGAAGAGGGTATTAAAAATGTTGAACTCATTTTATGTTATCAGAACCATGCAATCTGACATCAAAATACTGTACTATGACATGTGATGCCAACATTTTAAGGCACAAATTACACTTTTGGTGCCTCATTTATTATTCTCTTTATTCAAAGTTACCTCTTCAAATTCCTTCAATTCAGTTTTTACTTTGTCTATAACTGGGTCTATTACTGACATGGAACTAGTTGGTTTCCTTTATTACTTTTAACCTCACTTAGGAAGCTGTTTTTTTCTTCTATTTATTGATTTATGTATATATTTTTGAGACACAGTCTCACTCTGTTGCCCTGAGTAGAGTGCCGTGGCACCATAGCCCACAGTAACTTCTAACTCCTGGGCTTAAGTGATCCTCCTGTCTCAGTCTCCTGAGTAGCTGGGACTACAGGTGCCAGCCATTGTGCCCGGCTGGTTTTCCTATTTTTGGCAGAGACCAGGTGTGGCTCTTGGTCAGCCTGGTCTCAAACTCAGAGCTCAGGGAATCCTCCCACCTTAGCCTCCCAGAGTTCTAGGATTATAGGCTTAAGCCACCATGCCTGGTCAGTTGTTTTGTCCTTCGTGTACCGAATTACAAGTTGAGAAGATTTTCTAAGACTGTATTTTATTGCATTTTGTATGCTTTTTCCCTATTACATTCTTTTAATTTTTAAAATCCATTTTCTGTGTGGGAGTTTATATAAAATTTAACACCAGTTACTAAATAATTTGTCAATTCACAACATTTATTTCAGTATCCTATAAACTGTTCATTTTAAATATTTGTGCTCAGAGATAATGCACATCATCAAGTTTTAATCTAAATCATTAAATCATTTTTTACTACCCCAATTCTTCATGTTTAGAGATTACTTGAATATTTTGTAGGATTCATTAAAATGCACCACTAGAAATATGTTTTCATTTACAACATCTTTGTGCATATGTGTGGGTAAGACTGATTACCAAAATATTTTAGAAAAACTTACAATAAAATGGAAAATAAGGTCTATACTCTTATTTCAAAGTTAATTAAATACTCTTTAAAAAATATAATATTAGAAGCTGTTTTCATTAAGCAGATAACAATGTTACATTTCTTGATTGCTTTTCAGATTTCAGTTGCATTTAGACTATTTCATTGCTCTAAAGAAAACTTTTCCTTATTTTTCATACTAGGGACCAGAAGATGTCTATTGCTTAGTAGAAGCCATGTAGGTTTTTTATTTATTTATTTATTTATTTATTGTGGTTATAGTGAAACTCCGTATGGAGGTAACATTTGTTTTGTTAACCTCAAAAGAGAAAGATTCTCTACTTTCATTACTTGCAAGAATGAGAAGCTGCTTCTTTTTTTTTTTTTAAGCAGAAGCAATAGAGCGATAGTTTATTAGAAGATAAGAAAGCTTCCTCTACAATGGGGGGTCCCAAAGGGGTTGCCCAAGAAGCTTCTTACAAAGTAACTCCTTAGTGCCATCCTCAAACCCCTAATTGTACAACTGTTGTACAGATGTGTGAACAGAAATATGGACATCATTGCCCACCAGGGAGATTGGATCTCACTGCTCCAACTCCCTTAGAAAAGTACTTTATTCTAGCAGCTGAGGGTTGGTGGAACTAGCATAGGTTTGGGGATTAAGTGTAATTCCAAATCATCTTTTTTGCAGGCCATCAAAACTACAGGATGATCAGAATTCTCCAGCTTCCACTTCCATGTAAACTGGGGTACCCTCACTGCTAATCTCAAGGAACTGTCAGGAATGCTATGCCCAGCATGGGGTGTGAAGTAGAATGCATCTCAGAAATTGCTAGTTCACTTTCCTGGCAGATAACACAATCCACCAATGCAATGTAAACAATTACAGCTGAAATCATGAAGATGTGACTGCATAGAAAAAAAATGACTTTAAAGAAAATCCTGATAAAGAAATCAGACTGACAGTGGTAACATAAACTTGTTAAGCATAATTAAAGCTTGCCTAAAAGTAAGTAGATTAAAATCATCCTATCCTGCAGAGACCAGAATTGGTTAGTTTCTAAGCAGAGCAAGAGAGTCCCTCCACATAGGAAGGGCCTTGGAGAAATCACCAATATTCCAGCAACGGAGAGTCGGCTTCATCTCAGGAGGCAGAAACTAGGTTTCTCCAGGTAACTTAGAGCTCTGAAAAGCCCACTTGGGATTTACTCTACCTTCCCCAACTCCTAGGACTTAATCTAGACTGGAAGATTAGTTTTTAATTACCACATTGGGTTGTCTCTCCCGAAGCCTTGGTCACGCACATTATGAGTGGATGATGATCATGCCATACTGGGTTTTTATTCTGGCCTCCAACTTATGCTAAATTATATCTTTGTTGCCTTCACTGAGACACAGTGAATCCTGAGGCTTGTTTATGGCTGTGAATAAGCTGCCGGAGTTTTGCGCAGCCAAGCGCTATTGGGTGCTTTCACAAACACTCCATTCACCTGAGCTGTGCTCCTGCCACAGAGGTGCATCTAGCTTCCTCAGTTGTATTCCAGCATCACTTCGCGATGAGCAGATAAGGTGATGCCTCTGAAAGTTCCTGAAAGGAAGCCTCCCGGCTCCCATCACTCAACTCTTACTTTCCTTCTGTTCAGGTCCAAAGGGCTGAGGCATGGAGGGAGGAGGGAGGGCAGAGACAGACAGACAGAAAGGACACTTGAACTGATGGAGACGAGGAGGCTTCCAGAGCAGAGATACCGCAGAAGGTCCCAGCAGAGCCTTGGTCAGCGGAAGAAGATGGCAAGTGCCACTGAAAAGCGTGGCCTGGACTCTGCGAATGCATCCCTTGAATTCAAGCTCACATTTTACTGCACTCCTGGATTTAATATGTGCAAAAATAAATAAGGAAATAACACTCCGAAGAGTCCTAGACAGCGAGTCAGTACTTTTTCTGTCTCTATTCTTAAGCTCATCACCTGAGGGCCTAATTAAAGTCACACATGTAAGCTGGTGGAGCTCAGCCTAGAATCAGGTCTCCTTATTGGCATTGTAGTTGCATTTATTGCCGTCATCATCACTGGCTCCTACTTACACGCTGCTTACCGGTGTCTTTGCTGTGTGCTAAGTACTTTACATGCATGAAAACATTTGTGTTGACTTGAATAGATGTTTCTCCAAAGAAGATAGACAAAGGTCTTCTGGGTATATGCCTAGTAGAGGAATTATAGGATTGAATGGCAGGTCTATTTTTAGATCTCTAAGTGTTCTCCAAATATCTTTCCAAAAGGAATGTATTAATTTGCATTCCCACCAGCAGTGTAGAAGTGTTCCCTTTTCTCCACATCCATGCCAACATCTCTGGTCTTGGGATTTTGTGATATAGGCTAATCTTACTGGAGTTAGATGATATCTCAAAGTAGTTTTGATTTGCATTTCTCTGATGATTAAAGATGATGAGCATTTTTTCATATGTCTGTAGGCCACGCACCTATCTTCTTTAGAGAAGTTTCTCTTCAAGTCCCTTGCCCAGCCTGGGATGGGATCACTTGTTCTTTTCTTGCTTATACATTTGAGTTCTCTGTGGATTCTGGTTATTAAATCTTTAACAAAGATATTTGTACCAGAATGTTTATTGCAGCCCAATTCATAATTGCTAAGTCATGGAAAAAGCCCAAGTGCCCATCCATCCATGGATCGATGGATTAATAAATGTGGTACATGTACACCATGGAATATTATGCAGCCTTAAAGAGAGATGGAGACTTTACCTCTTTCAAGTTTATATGGATGGAGCTGGAACATATTCTTCTTAGTAAAGTATCTCAAGAATGGAAGAAAAAGTATCCAATGTACTCAGCCCTACTATGAAACTAATTGATGGCTTTCACATGAAAGCTATAACCCAGTTACAACCTAAGAATAGGGGGAAGGGGGAAAGGAAGAGGAGGGAGGGAGGAGGTGGGCGGAGGGAGGGCAATTGGTGTGATCACACCTGAGGTGCATCTTACAAGGGTATATGCGAAACTTAGTAAATGTGGAATGTAAATGTCTTAACACAATAACTAAGAAAATGCCAGGAAGGCTATGTTAACCAGTGTGATGAAAATGTGTCAAACAGTCTATGAAACCAGTGTATGGTGCCTCATGATCACATTGATGTACACAGCTATGATTTAATAAAAAAAAAATAAAGAAGACAGACAAAGGGTCAATGGCACATGAAAAGATGTTAATGTCCTACTTACTAGTGCAATGCAAATGGAAACCACGGTGAGAAACCACTTTCTGCTCACTGGGGTGGTGGTAGTAGGCTGAGGATGGGGAGAAAATAAAGCCCTTGTGCCCTGCTGGAGGGAATGTAAAATGGTGCAGCCACTAAAACAGTTTAACTGTTCCTGAAAAATGTTCACTATATGACCCAGGAATCGTACTCCTAGGGATATTTTCCCCAAACTGAAAATAGGTACTCCAACAAATTCTTGCATGCTCGTGTTCACAGCAGCACTTCTAACCACAGCCCAAAGCGTGCCTATCTCTGCAGCGTCACTCAAACTCACACAGGACAGTGGGTGTTTTCTGTGCGTCTCCGGCATTTATCTTTTGTAGTTCTAACCGTTACACTACTAATACGATGACAGCACTAAGGAGGGCAGGAACCACATCTTGTACTTGTATCTCTGACCTTTTCTAACAAAGAAAGTGTTCAACGATTATTTGTTCAATAATTCCTACAGATTACCTGCCAGGGAATAATTTTGTTATGTAGTTATTTTTTTGTTTTTGTTAAACTTCTTCGGTCTTGTACTAAGTATAATTTTTTGATGTTTGGGGGACACAAATATGTTGAATATTAGGAAAATATTTCTAATTTTAACATATGACTGAAGTGCTTAAACTATGAAGTGCTAAAACTCACTTTTAACTGAGTGTTTGTGTGTACCAACAGTGATCCTAAAGGGAAAAGAAATTACTGTATGTAAATCTGTTACTTTAAACCCCTTATTCTCATGAGTTTCATGATAGGCCCATATAGAGAAATTAATTTATAGAAGGAGTCAGCATAACTGCTAAAAAATGCAAGCAAAAACTACGGTGCACTTTTTCTTTCTGTGACTTCTGCATATTTCAGTGCATCCCCTTACAAGTATACTGTGAGTATACCTGTCAGATTACAGCGCAGCCCTAAAAATAAACTGATGTTACTGGAAGTAAATGAATCAGCACATTGGTAGCAGAACTGTTTTCTCATGTGACTCATACTACTTAACTAACTTTTTCTTTGTGATTGTTCATTTATCATACCAAAAGTTTCTTTGGACATCTGCTTCTTGAAGTACAAAAAGCATGGCCTTGTTGAAAATGTTCAGTAACTCTCAGCTCGGAAGTTACAAAAGCAAAACATTAACGGTGCCAGTTACTATAGATTTAGCCAAAGAACTTTTGGCATTTTTTAAGACATAAAGAATGTTACATAATTTTCAACATCAGTATAGTCTGATTACCAATAGAATTTCATTTACGTAGAGCTCATAATACTAAATGACAAAAAGCCCTTCTGCTTAGTCTGGACCAGAGGCTTTTCTTAGCACTCATCTCAAAATCACTTGGAGTCCAAAGTGTCTATGCAAAACCATTCATCTCAAAATGTGTCTAAACACCAACCTTGAGACATGCTGCAATTTACTGTTCTCTGTGACAGACAAATAGCCAGGAGAGCTCTGTCATTTAACCCCAAAGCTTTCTTTGGTATTCATGGAAAGAAAGGTTTTTTTATACTGCCCTGTCATAAAAAGACTACAAAATCTGTCAACACAGTATAACTTTACATATACAGGTAATGCTATGCACAGATATTTCAGTCATCATGTGAAAAATAAACAAGATAGTCTTTAAATCAATGTCATTTTAGAATTTTATTGCTATGTGTATTTAAATATATGTGTATTTAAATCTTCTACCATCTTCTTTTAAATGTATTTTCTGTTTTTAGTTATTAGTGGTACATCACGGTTGTATATCTTTCCAGGGCATGTGCTATGTTTTTGTTTTCTTGTTTTGTTCTGTTTTTTTTTGTTTGTTTGTTTGTTTTGTTTTTGTTTTGAGACAGAGTCTCCCTCTGTTGCACAGGCTGGAGTGCTATGGTATCAGCCTTGTTCACTGCAACCTCAAACTCCTGGGGTCAAGTGATGATCCTGTCTCAGCCTCCAAGTGGCTGGGACTATAGGCCATACCACCAGACCCAGCTAACTTTTCTGTTTTTAGTAGAGATGGCAGCTTGCTCATTCTCAGGCTGGTCTTCAACTCCTGAGCTCAAGCTACTACCTTGGAGTACTACCCCAGAGTGCTGGGGTTATAGGAGTGAGCCACTGTGTCTGGCCAGTTGGCAATGTCCTTAACTTTTGTACACAAATAATGAACTGTAAAGGAGTGTTATTTATAAAGGCTGGGCTTGTCTTCTTTATAGATGCTCAGATGTCCCTATGTGAGGTTGGGTTTGTGTCTCCGTACGTGACATGTATTTCGTGAAGTGCCAAGTTAGCCTGAAAGTCTGACATATGCTAAGAGGTGAAATCAAATATATGCTGATAGCATCAGGGAAGTGGTAATCCTTGACATGTGCACCTAGGAATATACATTATTTTTAGAAATTGTCAAAAAAGTAAAAAGATTAAACAACATAAATATTGAATTTTTAATTTTAATTTTTTACTTTGATTCACACATGAATCTAAGTAAGAGGTAAGGCAGTTTCTACTGATTTTTTTCATCTTTCTATGCCAATTATTAAGAAAATACAAATGAGAGTACTTTGGGGTATTTTATAAAGTGCTTGGAAGAGGGCATAATTATTAGACCCATCGTGTGTTATAATAGAACCTATTTGCTCAGCACTGAGGGTAATCAAAACTGATGTGTTAAATTCACACAAGGTGTAAAGTGACATGCCAAAAAAAAAAAAAAAACAACTAGATGTCTTTTAAATAACTTTGCAGTTTATATTTTTAAATGATTGAACACCGAAATGCAACAAGACAGAAAAGTAAGCAGCCTGAAGGCGTTAATGCCATCAGACCTGAGTGACTGTCAGCACCAGCCCAGGTTTTGCGGGCCCTGCTGGCCTGGCCACCTGTTGTCCATGGGTCATTATTTTTCATTGAGATCCCATTTCCCCACCAGTTCTAACTTGTAATCCATGCAAGAAACTAGAGGTGGCTGAGATAAATCAGAGGACAAAATTCAGCTCCAACACCATCTCAAAGTGCTGCCCTTGACAGAGCCCTGGCCAGCAGTTGAAAGCAACCCCAACCCAGCAGGCGTTTCATAGACAATGACAACTTTACTGAGTCACACATATGTAACCTGATCTGTGGAGTCTCACCTGAAGAAGTTTAAACTATATCAGGAACGTTCAAAGACAAGTGACATACTAAGTTATGTAACAATTTATTTGACCTCCAAATAGACAGCTAATTTAAATAAATTTCAACAGCAGGTATTACAAGCTCCATATACCTGAGGAAATGCGTATAGCACCCTACGCTGCCTAATTGCTGGGTCTACGTGAGTTATAATATTTCAAATCATGGTTGGGAGATTTTAATTCCATAAGAATTGAACATTGGAAACATTGATTTGGCTTATATCAGCGATGATGTAAGCGTCACTCTTAGCTTTGTGATATTTTAAAATTCCGTCTCAGTTTGTGTATGTTTCACTATGTGGGCACATACATAACAAGTGGAACTTTTATATTTGGTATTTGCTGTAGAAAATGTGTTTAGGTGATATTTCTAGGTAAACTCATGGACTATTTTTTTTTTTAAAGGAAAATAAAATTCTGTTAATTAAAATAGGGAGTCATATTACTTGTGGATAATGGATGTCTGAGCTTCCTAGAGAAGAGGAGGAGAGAAGTTAATCCAGACTTTACTCTTTCCTTTTTGTTTTCATTATCAGGGCAGAGCCAAGAGGAGGCGGAAACTTGTAACAACCAGAGGTAAGGTTCTGTATATTCACCCTGGTCTCTGCAAGGGTGAGCTTCCCTGTTCTTCTCTGAGGCCCCAGGTCCATGATCTCTGAGGGTGTCACTTGCTAGATACAGTCTCGCTGGGAAAACAGTCCTGAGAGGAGACAGGATTGAATGGGACCTGAGGTACTTCTCAGAGTCTCTGCTCTACACATCTCCGGGCAATGGGTGCGGAGAGGATGAGGATGAGAATGGTGAGAAAGGACTACCTATTAGTTTGGCTTTGGAACTTCTGTCCCCTGAATTTGCATAACCACTTTGACTTCCTGGGTGCTCAGATTCCTCTTGGACCTGAACACTGGTGTCTGGGCTTCACATAGTGGTTTTGAGCAGCATGTGGAATGGACATGAAAGTACTTTCTAAATGAGGCAACATACACACGTGAACCTTGCTAATATTACTGTTGACCATTTGGCCTCTTCTGCTGATTGACCCTGTCTGTTGATCTGTCTTTAATATCCCAAGGGTCTCTCATGAAGGGACTCCTGTATGATCCTTCTGCTTCTACCTTCCTTATATATATCCTTATCTCTTGGTTTCTCACGAAGAAAAATTCACCAGAGAGGAGGAGAGGAGGAAAGGAAGCCAATTTCTTCCCTGATGAGGTGATTAATGTCTCTCCTTCTCTCTATACTTTTAAAAGTATGTTCTATGCATTCAGGGATTCAGTGCACCTGCCACAGTCACGGGAGTGAAGGCCTTGAGGAAAGGCCGTAGACTGAACGGTGATGTCAGGGATGGGGGCGAGGTAAGGGGGCCAGCATGGTTTGGGTGGCCCCGCCCCCACAAGGCAAGCAGGCCCCCATTTCCTTGTTCTGGTCCTGGCTGCAGCTCTGGTCCTCCTGTCTTCTGCAGCCCTTGGGGTCAGGACTGTGACACCATCACATTTGGGCAATTACTCCCAGGAAGGGTGCTTTCTGACATCTTTCTGAGGCCTCTTGTCTGGGAGAACCTGAAGCCTGCAACATTGTAAAATGTGGTCACCGCTCCCTTTCCAACCCCAATGCCATGGCACTCCTGGAGAGACATGTTAAGAAGAGGGGTGATTTCTTGCTCTCATTTATCCTGCCTTTTCCTGGGCAGGATGAGCTGTCACCTCTTGCCTTTGGGGTAACGACAGGTTGAAGTTACATAACAAACCTTTTCCGAGCATATATCTTCCCTAGGAAGCCTCTCCAAGAACACATAGGGGAGCAAATTTGCAAGTTTAACGGCAGGATAATGGGCCCAGGTTGCCCAGGTCAGGGCAAGGCCTCACGGACTATTCTTAAGAAAATATCACAATACTTTTATTGAGAGTACTTTCTTCAAAAGGAACGGGTAAGCAGAATCTTACAGGTTTAGTGAAGCTTGATTTCCAACACAGCACCAAAACATTTGTTCCCTTTTAATGCAAAATTACCTTAATATTCATTTTAGAAGTATTATCAACATCTAAAAGCAACATCAGTAAAGAGAATTTATGATCCTCTTTGAAAGTATATTCTGGTAAAACTGATTAGGAATTGCGACATTGATTTCCTTTAGGCCATAGGGTTCTTTTAAAATACTGTAACAATTGAAGTATTTTATTTTAATAAAAGGAAGGCAAAGCTTAAAGAAACCAATGTAATAGTAAGTATGTTAAAGTTGACTGTTCTTAAAAATCGAGAGGATCATGAATTGAAGGCATACGAGTTAAGTTGTATCTGCAGTGTGAGGATTGCATTAATTTGCTGATAAGTTTTCCGTGTTCATTCTTTCCCACTGTAGCTGACGCTACCTGCATATCCCAGCATGCACCGCTGTTCCCTTGCCTCTGCCTCTCCTTAATCCTGCCCAGACTTTAGTGTCAGATCTCTCCCCACCTAGTCAGCCCTAGCTTCCCAGGGGCAGGGAAGCACAAAAGAGCTATGATTTCTTTCATAAAGTTTTTGTTTTAGTTCCTTCAACTTTCTGTCATCTGCTTTTATTATAGTCCAAAGCACCTTACTCATTATTCTACTTCTCCAAAGATTAAAATGTTGCCTTCCATAAGAGAAAGGAAAAATTTAATAATAAAAAATTAGGAACTTCAGTCTCTCAGGGAATGAAACAGTAACTAAAAACCGGTTTGATAAAAATACTGATTTATTGGCCAGGTGCAGTGGCTCCTGCCTGTAATCTCAGCACTCTGGGAGGCCAAGGTGGGTGGATCTCTTGAGCTCAGGAGTTGGAGACCAGCCTGAACAAGAGTGAGACCAAGTCTCTACTAAAAATAGCTGGATGTGGTGGGCACCTATACTCCCAGCTACTCGGGAGGCTGAGGCAAGAGGATCATTTAAGCCCAGGACTTTGAGGTTGCTGTGAACTATGATATCACAGCACTTTACCCAAGGTGACAGAGTGAGACTCTGTCTCAGAAACAAAATACTGATTTATTTCTAAGAGGTTTAGACACAGTTGAAGTGTTGAATCATGGATATGTAAAGGTATTAGAAGTAGGATATACTTATTATTTCTATTACACTTCTCTGTTCCTTAAATAAAAACATGTCAGTGCACATTTGTTAGTGAACTTGATATTCAAGATAAAGGAGATTTCCTCTATCTCTGGGTCCAGTTTTATTATATCACTGCCAAGAATCTAAAAACCAAACCTGAATTTTATTAAATATGTTTAATAAGTTGTTGAGTAGGGTGAAATAGAGCCAATCACTTAAAAATGTATTGGCTCTTAAACCCTTTTCTAAATTTTACATTTCCAAAAAATGGACTTTGCATGGCACCAAAGACAGCAGACATCTCCAGGATAGAACAAACCCTACCGGTCTAGTCTCCTGTGCAGTTAACAGGTAGCTGTACAACTCTAGGCAGTCCTTGAGTTAGAACATCTGACTCATGTACAACTCACACTTACAAACAAGGGCTATTATAGCAAGTCCCTCAGTTATAAACGTCTGACTGATGGATGGTTTGCACTTAGGAATGGAGGCTATTACAGGTGACAGATAAATGTGCCTGTTCCAATTTACATACCAATTCAACTTACAAACCAATGTACTGAATTGATCTCCTTCCTACCCCAGGGACCGCCTGTATGTGTAGCCCTAGAGCTCACCTATGTGGGGATAAAATCAAATGTACTCAGTAGGATTGTGTCGTTCTTGCTTCAAACATAAATACTCACCCCATCCTTCTCAAACATCTACCCTATTACATGACTAAAAAGACACAATCACAGTTATTTTTGAGAGAAATTGCTTTCCTACTAAATTAAGAATTTGCAGGTGGGAGGCCTTATAGCCCATCTATGATGTCAGCACGTACAGTCCAATCCCATGCTTCAGTTGGGATGGCTCTCTTTAGACATTTAACACGGTCAGTGCCATAATTATTTTTAAAATATGATTTAATAAAAAAAATCTACCCTATCCCTTAAAACTTGGGGATCTGGATACAAAGGTGATATATTTTCTGGCAGAAATTTTCCACGGATGTTTGCAGCTTGCACTGGGCTCCTTTGAGGGAAGGAGTCCTTCTTATTAGGTTGACATTTATTCCAAACTGTCTGATTATCTCACCAGGCTAGTCCTTGTGTGGGAAGAGCGCTACGTGACCAACCAGAGGTCACACGAAACATTTGGGTCTAGACAGATATAATTTTCTTTCTTTCTTCTAGCAACTACTCTCAATTACTCTTTCTCTCTCTCTCTCTCAGAGAAATTTCTCTACTTTAACCTTAAAATATCTGATTCCTCTGGTGTTCCAGCCCAGTCTCTGAGGCCCATGCTTTATTCTCCTTCAGGGTCTGTTCCTCCTCTAAACACTTATCATCCAATGCGTCATATAAAGAGAATTCCCAGCAGTAGATTTTGAAATGAAAGATAAAGTGTTGAGCTTCTGAGCGTTTTCAGGTGCTGGCCTCAGTACCTGGAATGCCTCCTGTTGACAATGGTGGCTATCACTGGGGCATTCGAGATCTGTCTATTCTGAACGGTCTTCAGAAATCAGTTGTAATCTGATTGTTCTTTCAGATCAAAGGAAGTAGGAAGACAAAGTAAGCTGAGCATATTCTTTCACTCTGCACTTTGTTGTTAAAAGGGGGAGGAATCCCACCCCTAACTCCAAACTTTTGTAAGAATTCCTATTATTCCTCCCCAGCCTCTAAGTCTACCCCCCACCTCCCTATACTCTCAGTTCACTGATTGTGTTGAATAAATGTTTCTTTGCAGGATCCTCTAAGGATTGTTCTGTTCTACTAAGAATTAACTGTGGATAACACCAAGGCAGACAAGAGATAAACTAAACTAAAGGACATTGACTGCAGCTACCTGCATTAAACTCTGGCAAGGATAACTTCCATTTCTTAAAAAGAATCCTTGCAAACTTTCCACTCTCATACCTGGAACTCAAGATGCTGGAGTCTTTTTAAAGGTGGCTTGTCTAGAGGAAAATGCAAAACATTTTGGTTTGCTCTCAGAGGTAGGCAGATGAGAAGGATCCCGGTCTAAGCCACACTCTTTTACCAGGAGCTAACTCTGTTGCTATGTGATCTTTTGAAGAAAGAAGATGTGGTAAAATACCTACCATTGAAAACAGCAAGGAAAATAGCAGTGCGGTTGGCATGCTTCTTAAAATGTGTTTCTTGTTGGACATAGGAAGCATTTTCCATCAAATTGGAATGTGACAAAATGTATAATGTGTCAAAAACATCATTAGAGAAACAAGCACTTGATCAATTCACTGTGCTCACCGTGTACAGTGAATGTCAGATCTCTCAGTCAGTTTTACACATTAAGACCGTTGAACACGCAGAGGTTATAAATTCTCCTACTGGAGAGTTTTATGGAGAATTTCACGTAACTCAGTGGGCTCTTGGTGAAGACACTGACATTTACCACTGAGTTCTATAATGATAGCTAAACAAGAGAACACTGCTCCTAATTTACGCAAGTCGAATTCAATATCATAAGGCAATTGCAGAACACTGTTCTTTTATGGAACCGATTTTCATGCTCTGAGTTTTAACTCTTTGCTACCAGAGACTTCAATTTGCTTCCTGAAGCCTACATGCTTATTTTGCACGTGAGTTTTCTTACATAATTATTCTACTTCCCTTCGTCTAACACTTTCCACTATCATCAATCAGGTATACATTATATGTGCAGACATAGTTTTAAGGGTAACCGTGTACCAAGTCAACATTCCAATCCATGTGCATTTACAGTCCTCGCCCACCCACCCAGAATGATGTCTTTGGGTTCAATAGAGTAGCAAAAGGCTTGTTCTTTTAAATCCTACAAGATGTCCCAGTGTCTTGCCATTTCTCCAGTCAGCAAGGACATTTGAATAAATGATGAGGCAGCATTGCAGGAGGGGACGAGTGCCACCAGGAGCAGCTTAACCTACGAACCACACCCGGAAAGCTGCGCCGCCCCAGCCGGGCACAGGGAGTCCGCTCTGCTCACCCACCTTTCCAAACAGGGATGGTGTGGAAAAGTCAACAGCAAGCGGCCAGGGTCATCACGGCCCACTCTGAGGGACATCAACAGTGACTTTGACATGCAAACTGCCCTCATGGTGGCCGAGGTAAACGGCCTTACTCAGAGGCAGAGAGGGAGACACTTCACCAGAGAGGAGCATGTCACGTCTGAAGGAAGCAGCGGTTATTTCCAACTGGAGGCCAGACGAGTGTAGGTCAGTGGTGAGAAAAGTGTCCCTGAAACAGGCTTGACGGTGGGATTTTCTGGCCCTCGACATCACCTGGTTCTGTAAGCGCTTCCCGAGTTCTCACATGGGGTCAGTGCTCAGCGGGACTGACAGCTCCCCATTCTCCTTCTAAGTAGAAGTCTCCTGATACTCTCTGCCAGAGGTCCTGGGAATTTCCCCTCTAACAGGATGTCACATTTGGTGACCATTAATCACCCTAATATTTGTTTTATGGAAGCTGTTGCTAAAGAAATGAAACTCTACAGGTGACCACGTGTCTCTTTTCTCGCCTCTGTATACCAAGTGCTGAGCACATTACCAGACGCTTGGATGCAGAATACATATTTGTGGGGCAGACAGTAAGTTAGACGCCTGGCCTGGGGTCCTAGAGAGGCCGGCGGTGGGTGGGGTTGGAAGGGAGAAGCCATTCCTGGCAATGCTCAGCCTGGCTGGAGCAGGTGCAAAGTGGGCAGGAAAGGTGAATTAGGCCCAGAAGGCCGGGTTTGAGTCTGTGCTTGATTCTTCAGGTAAGTGGTAGCTTTTGACCAGGAGACTGACATTATCGCCCTGATCATCTTGTGTCTCCAACGTTCAGACTCTGAAGGAAGAGCATGTCTTTGCTTTAACTATATCCAGTGTCAAGGCTGTGCTCTTTTGATCAGACTCAGGGACCCAAGAGAGCGCTGGTTAGAACTGTTGGGGGCCTTGGATTTAAGCGGAAATGAGTTCCAGTGACCTGTTGAGTCCTACAGGGTGAAGGTTCACACCAGGCCAACCCCAGCATCTGAGATCAATTCCAGTCCAGATTAAATGCCTCTAGGGTGTGCTCAGCCCTGTGGTGAAATGCAAAATAAATCAAAAGCAGGGTTCCCCTGTCTTGAAGAGCAGGAGAGCGCTATCTCTGATGGCGTGGTGCTGAGTGACTTCCATACCTGAGGGTGAGCAAGGGAATCAGGCAAAACCGAGGTGTATGGGGCCTCTGCCTACGCCGCTCTCTCCACTAAGCGAGCTGCCACTCCAGGTCCTAGGAATCCACTTATTACCACTGCAGCCCCCTACGTGTGTCTGTCCTATCCAGACAAACCCAGAGTGGCAGCATCAAAGAGCACAGGGCTCTAGAGCTGTCACTAAGATACCAGGTTTCACTGGGCAAGTCATTTTAGCAATCAGAATGTGTTCTGTCATTTCAAAAATCTGGGCATTTGTTAATTTATCAACTATTTATAATTGATCCACTAAATACTAGATTCTGTGCTAAAAGAGCCCCAACTTTTCTGGGCTCAGATGAAAAACAAGTTAGATAATAGATGGGAAACTGCAGTAATTCCCACACAGGTTCGCAGAGAGTTCTGCTGAGGGTGGTGCCTGTGGCTCAAGGAGTAGGTTGCCAGCCCCATGTACTGGAGGTGGTGGGTTCAAACCCGGCCCCAGCCAAAAACTGCAAAAAAAGAAAAAAAGAAAAGAAAAGAAAAGAAAATTCTGCTGAAAGGCCAGGCAGGGTGGTGCACACCTGTAGTCCCAGCTACTCAAGAGGTTCAGTTGTGCCCAGGGGTTCTAGTCCAGGCAGGGCCACAGAGTGGAACCTTGTCTTTCTCTTTAAAAACAAAATACTGCTAAAATGCCATTGTTAAATCAGGACTTTGAGACCCAAAAGGCAGTAAGATATACAAACACAAAAGTTCGTTGAATTTTTAGGACATTCTTATTTTTTTTTTTTTTTTGAGACAGTCTCCCTCTGTCACCCTGGGTAGAGGGCCCTGGACTCATAGCTCACAGCAGCCTCTAACTCCTGGGCTCAAGCAGTTCTCCCACCTTAGCCTCCTGAGGAGCTGGAACTATAGGTACCTGTCACAACACCCAGCTAGTTTTTCTATTTGTAGTAAAGACGGGTCTTACTCTTGCTCAGGCTGCTTTTAAACTCCTGAGCTCAGGCCATCCACCCACCTCAGCCTCCCAGAGGGCTGGAATTACAGGTCAGAGCAACCATACCTGGCCTTTTAGGACACTTTATAAAATCAGAACCTCAGAGTTTGGTTCCCCATGTCTAAACATTGATTTGGGAAATGAATTCATATTCTCATCCTCCATGTATAGAAAAGCAACGCTCTCAACACTCCCCTGGCTGTAAGAATAGGTCCCTCAGCCCCTACTTCCTGTGAGCACGTGGTGACTCAGTGGTCCAGGGCACGTTCCCACAGGGAAAACTGGGTGGGGAAGTGTGGGGCCCTGGGGTCTTGGGTGAGGGTGAAGGGGGAGCTCACGGGGAGGACTGGAATGGAAGCACTGTGGGGTGAAGAAGTGAGGTTGGTACTACAGAGACGAGCAGAAAGGGTGCATCCTTGCTGGCAGGATAGCAGCAAGCCTTGAGCAGTGCAGAATTTACCTCACTCCTGCCTCTGTTGCCCCGAAGCCCATTTCAAGCCTGTTGAAGATGGGAACTGCAGCTTGCCCACGTCCAGCGGATTGCATAGCCCATGTTCGTGACTTCCTGCTCTCTCTAATTTCCTAGATACATGCTGCTTCCGATGACATGACCAAAAACCTAGCTGGGCTCTTAGATCATGTAGCGAAGGTGATTATTCCTCCAGAAGGGGCGTCTGAATATTTGGTTTCTCCAGGTAGAACCTTTATGATTTCTAGGACTTGCAATTCGTGACTTAACGAGGAATCTAAACACAAGCCAGGGTTTTCCAGCCTCGCCTCCACTGACTTGTCCAGTTAGACAAGGCTTAGTAGCAGGGCTTGTCCTGAGCCTCATAGGATATTAAGTAGCATCCTCAGCCTCTACTGCCTTCCCCAGCTGCAACAAGTAAAAATGTCTCTTGATATTGCCAAACATCCCCTGAGGGTCAAAAATTGACCTCCATTGACAACCAACCTAAGCGAATAACGGGGACAACATAACTGGGTAATCCTCAGTGCTCTATTTCTGAAATGACTTTCTGAAGCAACTAAATTATTGCCATGATCATAAATACTCAAAGCATTAAACCTTAAATTTTTTGTTTGAATTAATTGTGTTATACAGAGTGACTATACTATAATCAAGTTATTTGTCCAGATAATACCCTATTTCCCAGTTCCTAGGATTTTCAAAAGTAGCCACCTTGGTAATAGCTATTAAGTAAATACTTGATGCTTTTTAAGAAAGGGACAATACTTCATTTGTTCTTTTTTGTTGTTGTTGTTGAGACAGTATCTGTGCCCTGGGTAGAGTTCTGTGGTGTCCTTATAGCTCACAGCAACCTCAAACTCCTGGGCTCAAGTCATCCTCCTGCCTCCGCCTCCTGAGTAGCTGGGACTACAGGTAACTTCCACCATGCCCAGTTAATTTTTTAATTTTTAGTAGAGATGGGTTCTTCTCTTGCTCAGGCTGGTCTCTAACTCCTGTCTCAAGGAATCTACCCACCTCAGACTCCCAGAGTGTTGGGATTACCGGAGTGAGCCACCAGGCCCACACTTCATTTACTTTTAATTCTGGCCCAACGAATCTTGAAAATACCTATTTCCAGCACATTAATTGACATCCCAGGGGCAGATGTGAACTAAAGGCTCAATAGAATGTGGGCATTTTAAGTTCCTCTATCAGCCATTGGAGTCTCCACTGGCTGAAGGCGATCTCAGGAGACCATGTGAATATCCCTGTGACAAATGGTTTAAACAACAGAACTTTCTTTAAGAAATCCTGCACTTATCTCCTTCCTCCAAATTGCCATGGCCTGTCTTGTGGCCCTGTGCTGTGTTATGAGTCACTGCATTTGATGTGTTTTGTTTTTCACTTACTTCTCTTCACAGGCAGTAATGCTTTGTGGGTCAGAAACAGGCATGATTCCTCTTCGTATTCCTCCAAGGGATACACAAAAATTAAATGAATTCATATTTTACAAAGTGCCCTTGCCTATAAGGACTCAATTTCTCCTCTTAACCAATTTTCTCAAATAAAGGCTATATAAAACCTCCATTTTCCAATGTTTGAGTTTTAAAATCTTTAGTCTGAAAGGATCAACATCAAGGTCTTCACTGTTCCCTGATTTAGACAGGATACACCCCAAGAGATATTTGTGTGTAGCCACCAATCTCACACATATTAAAGATAAATAAACACCATTTAAGCTGCCGACGCTGCAGTGATCTCTGACTGGCACTCAAATCCTCCTTAGATTTTCCTTTTCCTTTCGAAGAGTAATCAGATCTCTCTTGGAGTGCCACTTTACCTTGATTTTGAAATTTGGCATTTAATGTAATTGTGATCTTAAAAATCTGTCAAGAACAGGAATTGGCTCATGTAAGTGAAATACATTATACATCTTAGAGCCTGGCACACTGAACTTCCCAGCGGAATCGAACGGGGTGTGTTTGAATGGGGGCAGAGGACCCAGGAGGGGATTACAAGGGACGCTGGCTTGCTGACCACTCTGCAGAGCAGAACAGCTGAAGGGCTTTCTCTGCCCACCTCCCACTGCCCCTTTCCAGGATGGAGGAAAGGAACTCTTTATACTGGCGACAAACACACTAAGGTAGGACTGAAGGTCAAATTCTGATACAGAAGAGGAAGTTTCTTTACACAACTCATTCTTTTTGGATGAAGGCCTATTGAACATTGTATAAATCTGTAAGATCACGTTTGCACTAAAGAACTTCTGTTCATGGAATGTGTTGACGGTAAGTAAGTAAATAGAGAGAAAATATGATGGTCAGATCTACAACTGGGTACATAAATAGGCACCTACTGAAGCCAGCACACCAATTTCCTGGCTCTCCTTGAGAATTCTGAAAAGAGCCAGCTGTTGGCTGACTCCCCCATGTGACGTAGGTCAGACGGCTACTAGAACCCAACTACAAAAAAATTACAACCAGGATGCACCTTCCGTTCATCCCAAGGAGTTATCTAAAACTCCCCTAATTGAGCACATCACAGGAGATTTTGAATTTATTGCATGAAAACAACTCACCATTCTTGGCGATAACACAATTTACAATGAGATTTTCCGCTAAGTGTTCAAGAATAATAGACATAGGATTTTAAAATAAATGTCTTGCAGCATGCAGGCAGTGTTTTCAAAAGCATCACCTGCTCCCCTTTTAGGAAGGTAGGCTGCTGCTCTGCTGGAGAAGTGAGATTGCTTCTCATGAAAGTTTTTTCAATAAACAGTGTCTGAGAGGGATCTTTCTTTTTTTGGCACTTGAATGATATGTATGTAAAAAGAAAAAAGTTTCCTTTATGCAGGTACAAAAATGTCTTTTACCCTGAACGTGCTATTCAATTGAAGTCACCTTTGTTAATTCAACAGAGTTTGGTTATGTTCACAAATTGAAAAAAAAATTGAACATTTTTTTTTTGACATTTGACTCTTCTAAAAATTTCCTGTAGGGGAATAATTTATCACTATTAGAATCAACTAGATGTTACAAATCAACAGGAGGGTGATTACTTGGTGATATCTATGTGTTTGGATAAACCAGACATCACAAAATCTGTCATCTAAGGAAATACCATTCTCAGGGGAATAAGAAAAGAGAAATAAACAAATAGAGGTAGGTAGAAACTGATGAAATCTGTATTTTACTTTGATATGTATCTACTACTCACTAATTTACAAAAAAAACTTTGTTAGTACAGTCAGTTCCCAGGCTACGAACAAGATAGGTTCTGTAGGTTTGTTCTTAAGTTGAATTAGTGTGTAATTAGGAACAGGTACATTTATCTAATGTCCTCTGTTTATAACTCAAGTCTAATGTCAGCTGGATGTGTGGACCTAGAGAATTGCCTTTATTCCTCATCATTTGAACTCTGCAATATCTAAATTTGTACAATAAGGAAATTGGCTAAAATTGGGGGAGATCTATGAAAATGTACTTGTAGCTTATAACATTCAAAATGATTAAATGAATCTTCATATGAGATTACTGGTGAATTATCAGGGAACACTGAAGAAGCATATTACATGATGCCTGGATGGCAACCACTGTCTCCCTTGGAATATTCCCTGAGCCACTTCTGGGAACAGACTGGGCTTATTTGGTATGATGTTCTTTTTTGTTTTTTATTTATTAAATCATAGTTGTGTACATTAATGTGATCATGGGGCACCATACACTGGTTTTATGACCGTTGGACATATTTTCATCACACTGGTTAACATAGCCTTCTTGGCATTTTCTTAGTTATTTATATTCTACATTTACTAAGTTTCACATGTACCCTTATAAGATGCTGGTATGACGTTCTTGCATAGTAAAGTTTATAAAGTAGGAAATAAATCACCTGTGGAAACCTGTATCTTACAAATAACTTCATAATTACAAAGGATTTCAATCAAAAGATCTCAAAGCAACTACAGTCTAATTGGGCTGATTCCAGAGAGAGACCAAAAGATGAGTGTGGGGCTGGGGTGGTGGTGGTGCACTAATACAGTGTTGGACTCCAAACCGGTTGGCCAGGTGTGGTGGCTCACGCCTGTGATCCCAGCACTCTGGGAAGCCAAGGAGTTCAAGACCAGCCTGAGCAAGAGCAAGACCCCATCTCTACTAAAAATAGAAAAACTACTTGGCATTGTGGCAGGTGTCTGTAGTCCCAGCTCCTGGGAGGATTGCTTGAGCCCAAGCTTTTGAGGCTGCTGTGAACTATGACACCAAGGGTGACTGAGTGAGACTCTTGTCTCAAAAAAAAAAAAAAAAAGAAAAAAAATCCAAAACAGTCAAGGTCAAAAGTTTTGAGTTTTTACTTTCACACAAGGTGAAGAGTCTTGGTTATTAGAAGCCATCTCTAAGTGCCTAGAATAGATGCCAACTGCTATATTATTTTCCAGGAGAATGCTTCATTTATTCACATATTCAACACATACTCAGGGAGCTATTACTATGCACTTGATGTGAAGTTTCCGCTCAAGCCAGGGATAGACCAACAAACAGAATTATTACAGTTTTCTTAGTAGTGGAGTTCTCTGAAGCTAGACATGGAAGCTTAGTCATTTGCTATCCATTCTAACCTTCCCATTTATCAGGCCTATTTACCTCTTTCATAAAGCAGAACTTTGTATTCAGAACCTAACAAGAAAGATGACTTTGAGAGAAAACAGGCAATTGGCTACATTTCCTGGAGGTAAAACTTTCAACATTCATTGCACCTCCCTAAATCTTCTCATTGTAGTGTCATCAGAGAGGTAGAATATGGCTTGCTTGAATTGTGGCCATGCTATTAAAAAAGAAAAATTATTTGCACTGCCTATTCGCATCCTTTCTTCCACGCACTATGTTTGCTATTTCATCCTTTTTCAGTCAATAAAACATGATATGATATAGGAACATTGACAGTATGTGACCCTACCCAAAAAGTCTTAGGAAGGAAATTTCAGAAGAGAAGCCAGTTAGAGGGCACAGTATAGTTGCAAAGTAATTATCCCAGAGAATAACAATAAAAGGCGCCATTTATTACCATGTATGCAGAGACTTCTATAATGCACAATGTTTTGAACATTAATGGACAGGTATCTTAGTGTATGAATTAAGTTTTGTCTTCATAAAATAGTAGTTGGGAGGTTTATTATACCCATTTTACAGATTTAGAAATCGTGATATAAGAAATTCCAAGTTGTCAGAATTAGAAACTGATAGAATAAGAATTTGAACCTCAGTCGGTCAGTTCCCAGGCCCAAGCTGTCTTTATTACATCAAAGGGCATCCATGTAGCATTATGTTTTTTTGGTTGGTTGGTGGTTTTTTAATGCTGACTAGAAAATCTGAAGGCAAAAAAGATACCACATATTAAAATAAAGTATCAATAGAATACTCAAATATTTTCTCAGAGTCCTGAGTTATAAAACAGAAGAATTAGGTCATTTTGCTTTGCCCTGTCTTAACTGTTCTATGTTGATGGTGTTTTATTTTTTCATTTTTTTTTCTGTGCCCCAAATATGTTCACAGGAACAAGCACCAGATTTCTTTTTTCTTTTTTTTTGAGACAGTCTTATTTTGTCACCTTGGGTAGAGTGCTGTGGTATGATAGCTCACAGCAACCTCAAACTCATGGGCTCAACCGATCCTCTGTCCTCAGCATCCCCAGTAGCTGGGACTATAGGCTCCTGCTACACGCCCAACTAATTTCTCTATTTAATTTTTTGTTTTTTTCCAGTAGAGAGAGGGTCTCACTCTTGGTCAGGCTGGTCTTGAACTCCTGAGTTCATACAAGCTACCCGCCTCAGCCTCCCAGAGTGCTGGAATCACAGGGGTGAGCTATAATGCCTGGCTGATGTGTTCATGGTGTTTAAAAGGACAAATTCTCAGGTGGTTACAGGAGTTGGGCCATAAGCAGTGATGTGGTCTCAGTCAGTTGATGGGAAAGTCTTAGAGGGAAATCCTTTCATTCCGGGCTGTGCGTGTTCATGGTGGCCTTGGCTCTTGCCATAGTTCAGAGGATATTCAGAAACCAGTGGGACCAAGACTTTGCAGCAGAAACATTGGGAGAAGAATAAAGCCGTCAGGATGCATGTTTCAGCATAGGCACAGACGCCTAGGGAGCTCTCCAGGGGTCCTGCTTTCCATCTACGCAAATCTGGCTCTATGGGGCCTTATGGCAAAGTACCAGGCGGTGCATGTGGGAAGAAAGCTATTTGTCTTATTGTCTTACAGTATGGCTTCTATCTAGGTCCAAGAACAACTACGTTGTGGTTTTTAAGAGGATCGAAATGCCTACAGGCTTTAACTCTAGGAGCGCAATGCTTTACATCCGATCACAGACTGAACTGAAATAATAAACTTCAGAATGGTGCTCTTTAACATGTATCAGAGAGTTTGCCAATGACCCCTCTGCATTAAATAGTCATTTCTGCCATTTTTTCACTATCCTTGGGACAATGAAAGTGGTAGTGACAAGTCCATTTTCCTCACTCTACAACTTCCCAGTACAGAGGAAATTGCTATTCAGTTTTAATTCACAATTGGAAAAAAAAAAAAAAAAGCAAGGCCCTAACAAAGGAGATCTTTCTAAACTTTGTCTTGTGTGCTCATTCTCCATTCTCTCAGAGGTTACATACTTAAGCCAGAAAATCCGTTTGGTTTCTTAACTTTTTAAAAATTGAGGCCACGGAAGACAGACATAGAAGTTACACTCAGAGATCCCATCCCACAAAGTCAGGGGCAGTCAAAGCACCCAGCCAGCCAGAATGCTCCCTGGGGTTCAGATACCCCAAGATTCTCTGAAATCAGGCCGGAAGCTTCAGAAAGTTACATTCCTCCTCCTCGATGTGTGAGGCTGCACAAGAGGCACTTTGAACACACTGCTCATGCTCAGGCTCATTCACAATGCATCAAACTAAGATGCATTGTGAAAAATTACCACAGTGCCTCACAAATATAAAACTCTAACAGTGCCCCAAGTGCAGTGTCTGCAAAATTCCAAAACATCCACAGGAAAAGTAAAATCTGTTACAGCCCTTCTGATTTTTGTTCTACCAGACAACATGCATAGAGCTGCTCATAATCATCCAAATCGCTTAAGATGTTTTTTGACATTGTTAATTTACGCCATTTCTTTCATCTCATCCCATTCTTTGATTACCCACCAGACAGCGAGAGATCAGCACCTGCCCCCGTTTGAGGCGAGGGGGCATTGTTCTATCTAAGAATTATGTGTGGTCCCTGCCTCCCTTTCTCTTTGGTCAATATGACAGGAAAAGAAAATAAGAAAAATTTTTATTCAAGTCAAAGGCTTTGCAATCTGGTGTTCAATTTTATAAAGGCCTAAGAAAGGGTGGAGCTTACTGACTAAAAAGGATAGCTTTGGCTGATCTGTGGATTCCAATTATTTACATTTCTTTTCTCCACTTCTGAAACAGACCACGTATCTATGTTTTCCATTCTTTCCACCACCTCTTTTAAACAATAGCAAGATCTGTGCCATGGAAATTATAAGATATTGAGTTTTTCACGCTATTTTTGCAAAACCTCATTTTATAGTATTTTAACTTAAGAAATGTTCTGAGTATCTTTTAGGCTTCGTTAAACTATCTACATGACCTTAGAAAATACAAACTGCATTTACAATCACACTGGAAAGTATTAGCTGAAGACGATACACGCTTCAAAGTGTCCTCACGCTATCTGCTCCAACTCCAGACAGGTAATTTTTTTTTTTTTTTCAGTTTTTGGCTGGGGCTGCATTTGAACCCGCCACCTCCGGCATATGGGGCCGGCACCCTAGTCCTTGAGCCACAGGCGCAGCCCCAGACAGGTAAATTCTAGAAGTCGTCCTCAATAATAAAGTTTTGAAATACTTGTTTAAAGTTTTTATTCCTTTTATTTTGTTTTCTTTTTGACTTTGTGCTTTTCTTTTTCCCATTTGTGTTTTTCGTAGGTTTGAAAGTATGCAGTCACTCTGCCCGCTTTGGGGAGCGCTCGGGAGGAAGGCAGACCGGGACTTTTGCTTCCTTGCCCCAGCCCGTGGCGGCCACAGCCCAGCTGCACCGGCGTGCCTGTACGAGCGATTCTCCTTTGGGCGCATCTCAGGGAGCCCTAGGACACCGGTATGTGTTGTCAGCTATTAAAGACTCACTGCCCATCCTAGAGTAGCTCCAAGCATGGGAAGAGTGGTGTTCACGAATCTGCAGGAGAAGGGTTTGAAGAGAGGGTACTTAACAGACAAGGGCGAGGTGACACGTTTTACCCTAGTGGCATTCACAGGAAGTGCTTTTTCTCAGGTGAAATGCCTGAGACCTGAAGGAATCTCATCAACAGTGGGCTTCAGAAAACCAAGCATTGCTTTCACACAGAATACTGGGTTTTATTTCTTTCTTTCTTTTTTTTTTTGAGACAGAGTCTCACTATGTCACCCTGGGTAGAGTACTGTGGCGTCACAGCTCACAGCAACCTCCAACTCCTGGGCTTAGGCGATTCTCTTGCCTTAGCCTCCCGAGTCGCCGGGACTACAGGTGCCCACCACAAGGCCCAGCTATTTTTTTTTTTTTTTTTTGTAGAGACAGAGTCTCACCGCACCGCCCTCGGGTAGAGTGCCATGGCGTCACACGTCTCATAGCAACCTCTAACTCTTGGGCTTACCCGAATCTCTTGCCTCAGCCTCCCAAGCAGCTGGGACTACAGGCGCACGCCACAACGCCCGGCAATTTTTTTTGTTGTTGCAGTTTGGCCGGGGCCGGGTTTGAACCCGCCACCCTCGGCATATGGGGCCGGCGCCCTACTCACTGAGCCACAGGCGCCGCCCAGCCCGGCTATTTTTTTGTTGCAGTTCTGCTGGGGTCGGGTTTGAACCCGCCACCCTCGCGCCAGCACCCTACTCACTGCACCACAGGCACTGCCCTTGAGTTATATTTCTATAGTAGAAGACACACAGGTGATTATATTTCATCTTAAAGTGCCTGAAATTGGATGCGTGGCTCCCATTCACAATAAGAGAGCTGTGCACCTAATTGCCTGAATACTTCAATGATGATTTATCTTAAAAAATTAATTTATTTGAAATCTGTTACAAAAGTATACAGGTAGGTTTTTCACAGTATGTGGCTTTGTCATGATTTACATTTGAATGGAAAATTTAAGGAAAATATCAGCAACCCAAGTTAGGTAAATCACTACAGATATTTCATGGGTCTTTGTTTCCATCGGCACTGTGCAAAGCACAAGGCTGAAATTTTAAGAGAGGATCTTAAAAAAACAGTTACAGAGGAAACCCACGATGTGGAGTTATTAAAACATACTTAGTATTAACAATTTTATCTTCACAGAAAAATCTCACCATTACCTCAGTTGAGATTAAGGAAAGGAGATGCCCTGCGTGTGGGAAGTGGCCCCTAGCATAGCTATTCATTCCAGAGCTTTCTTTTAGTTTTGATTAATTACTCAGCGAGCACGTAAGAATGTGTCTGTGTGTGTGTGTGTGCGTATGAATGCACAGGAACGATTACTAAAGGACTCTCTTGTCACCAGTTTCTGAGACGCCCTTAGGGGAAAAGTAAAAACTCAGTGCCTGAGAGGGGTATTAAAAGAAAACAACAGTAGTTACTGCTATTTCATGTAACAATTAAAGCACAATCTTATTCTTAAAAATAGAACAACGCTTTCTATCTTATCTTTTCAGAAAAGCAAAAACTCCCTTTTTGCAAATACTAAATTGTGTCAACTTGTTTTAGATATAAAGTTAACTCAAATCTAGTAACCTGACATAAAATAGTATCGATGACAACATCATAGCTATTGTCATAGACTATTAAGGTGCAGGCATGCTCCCTAAGCTTCTGCAGTATATTGTCTTTCAACGAACGGCATCAAAAAGAAAGGTGCTCAAGTAACTCAGGTTTTATGATGGTAAATGTTATTCCTACATACTGGTATGTTATAATTATATCATAATTGAGAAAGGTCTTTGCTTCATGGAAACCTTTTATTGAATTTTATATTTAAAGAAGAAACAAACCATCAATCAGGGCAGGCGAGGAAACTCAAAAGCTCAACTCATCAAGCTCCGAAAGTGAGGACTTTGGAAAGATTCCCCTTGAGCAGCGGGGCCTACCACGGCTGTACAAAGTCCCTGTGCGGGACACTTATCAGATTTTCTGTTGTAAATTCTTTTGTAGCTTCTTGGTAGAAGACAGTTTCCATTTTGTGGAAATCCCTTAGAATATGGTTTTAAATTAATCTGTTCACAAGGTTCAAAGGCTTTAAATTACTAGACCATGGTTACTATTGAGAAAAGGCACTGAGCTATTTCAAGGAGGAAAAAAAAAATAACCAGGTACAAGTTTAATTCTCCAAGGTTGCCTGTAAATGCCACGCAGAAAGGATTAAGACTTCTCGAGAACAAGAGAGCTGCCAAACAAAGCCCTTCCAAAGTGGGGAAAGCACGAACACTTGTGTGAACTTGCGCGTACATACGCACATACACACTGTAATTCACTGTGTTTGTTCTACACTGTCCTGCTAGAAAATTCTCTTTAGTTAAAAAGCAGAGATTTTTTTATAGAAAGTCCTCATTCATCTAATTTTACAGAAAAAGAAAGTGTTGTAGAAATGCCCCATGGTTTCCTAGAGGAATAGTCCAGGAAATCAGATGAATTATACTTTTTTGGAATCATTTACCTACAGCTAATTCATTGAGTTTAACAGCATAATGAGCTCCAAAATAAACAGCAGCTTAGTGAAATGATTTACGCTGTCAAGACAAACGGGCTGTGTATTTGAAGAAGACTTCAGGTCTGTAGACATTTTAGTTCCAGGGACTTACCTTCTCTTCTTCTTTAAAGAGGTCTTTAATTCCTTTGCTTGCACAGAAATTCCAAATCACTTTGTCTTAGAAGATCAGAAAATCTAGAAAAGAATAAATAAAATAAATAAACTGGAAGAAGATTCGATCAGATGTTTTATATAAATAGTGTTAGTTCTGAAAATCTTTAACAATTAAAATCAGCATTAAACAAGGGATTTTGTCTGATTTAGTACAATTAAACCGAAAAGATGATTAATAGTCATACAGAGAGTGTTTGTAGGCTACCTTAGCACTGTGTTAAGCCAAAATGTATTTCATATATGCAGATAGAGCTTTTTTGCATTTCATGTAATAGTTTAAGAGGAATAAATGTATACGATCTGTGGTTATTTATCTTTACCAGAAGTGAAATGATTATGAATTGATTTTAAAGCCCCAAACAAGTGATCTTCTGTGTGTGTTCCCAGAGCCAGTGATTAAGTCCACTACGGTGAATTTCCACATATTGTTTCTGGTAACAATGAAGATAAAAAATGCATGGGTTCCCTATATTTGCATGTCACTTAGTCATTTTAAACCACAGTCTTAGTGAAAATAAGTCAATTACTTGGAGTTCTCATCTTAGCATTTTAGTCCTTTAGAATAGTTTACAAATGGTAAACAGTGGGTTGAAATCCCCCCATTCCCTTTCTTTCCTTTTCTTACCCTATACCAAGAAACAGAAAACAAACATAGGAACCAGCAAACCAAACCACAGAAGATTTAAGAGATGGCAAAGGACAAGAAGTCAGAGATTACTTTTAGGTACGAAACTTGTTGACTAAGACATAATTGATATAATTATCAGAAAAAGAGAAAACTAATTTCTCAGAAAGCTGGTGCATGTGGTTTCTAAGCGGATGCTGAGAGACCAGATTGGTGTCTGGTTAGGATATTCATTTCCCATGTTGAGTTCAAGGTTGGAAATCATGGAAGAGATGTAACTCTTCCAGTGCTGAGGAGAAGTTGGTTTACAAGTTGAGGAAACACCTATATCCAGGGTGTTGGGGAGGGAGGGAGGAAAGCAGAAAGGGTACTGGGGTACAGAGGAAGGGAGCCCTGGCCCAGGAGTCACGTGAAGGTCATAGGACAGTGTTTGAGAAGAAAGAGAACTGGTGAGCAGTGCCGAAGGCCACTGGCAGGCTTGGCAGGCTGGCAATGGTTGGAAGACCCCAGGATTTGACTTTCCAGAATGCCTGTGATTTCTGTAACAAAACGCTCTGGTCAGTCAGAGAGCATAACAGCCAGAGATAGAGCATGTTGGATCATGACAAGAAGAGAGAAGTGGGGCAGGAGAAGGGAGGGAGTGGTCTGTGGTGGCGATTTGCTTTGGATCATCCCAAAGACGCTCATCAGACAGGATTGGGAAGTCGCTGGCACATGGGGGCTGCAGATGCTACCGAAGGAAGGGGGAGATTGGGATCCATGAGAGGCAGGAGGTCTTCTCCTCCCAGAGGAGGAAAGGCGCTGCTTTCTTTGAGGCAGGAGAGAGAGAGCCATTTTCTTAGGTGCACATGGATGACACTGGTGACTTGAGAAATTGAGATGGGTGAGAAAGGACTGGACAGAGGCTGCCTGGGCAATAGGTTTAGGTGTGAAACAGAAGTGTGAACGATTAAGTACGAGTCAAGGGGCCTGGATTGAAGAGGTTTATCCTTCCCTTTCTCCTTCCCTTTCTCTTTTCCTCCCTTCTTTCCTTCCTTTATCTGATGCTTTCTTCTTTCTTAACTTCTTTCTTCTCTTTCTTCATTTATTGATTTATTTCAGAGATATTTACTAAGTCCTTTTTTCCTTTCAGACATTGTGACAGGTGCCAGACAGGGAAGGGCAAGTGCTTCTAAGATCAATAATTTGTGGAGGGGCGGGTGCAGTGGCTCACATCAATAACCCCAGCACTCCAGGAGGAGGAGGCCGGAGGATCCCTGGAGCTCAGGAGTTTGAGACCAGCCTGAGCAAGAGCAAGATCCCATCTCTACTAAAAATACAACCACTGACCAGGCATAGTGGTGGGCACCTATAGTCCCAGGTACTCGGGAGGCCAAGGCAGGAGGATCCCTTGAGCCCAGGAGTTTGAGGTTGCTGTGAGCTCTGATGTCACGCATTCTACTGAGGGTGACAGAATGAGACTTTGTCTAAAAAAAAAAAAAAAATTGTGGAGGGCATGAGGTTACTTCTGGTACTTTTTTTTTCTTTTCATGATTATATCAGCAACCCTCATCCATCCCAGGCTCTCTGTCTCTCTCTCTCTATATATATACAGAGTGTGCCAAAGAAGTGTATGCACATATTAAGAAAGGAAACAACCGTATTAAAATTGTAATGCTCAACATACACCAGTATTGTTTGTTATCTTGCATGTTGTATCTTGTATCTATTACAATCGCGGGAGTCAAACATGACTTGAGTATTACAATTTTAATACAGGTTTTTCTTTTCTTAAAATGGGTATACACTTTTTGGCACCCTTGTGTCCTATATGTCTATGTGTGTGTGACTACGTATATGTGATAGCATCACTTATCTGTGTCTTTTCTCTCACCTTAATTCATCAGATTGTTTTCCCACAGTGGGGGAACCTGGAATAGAAACATCGTCAGTATTTTCATTTTAAAACTTCCGTACTTCTTCAGACCGACTGCTGTGCACCTAAGGATGCTGTTTTGCACCCGTGCTGCTGTTGCACGGCAGATAACGTCTGTGCTAGGAACCCAGCAAAGGGGGCTCTCTACAAAATACCAAGGGTAGAGGGAGGATGGGGAGGATCCTGAAATTGGAAATGGTTTCTTCAGCAGGGAAAAGCAATTCAACTCTGGTAGGTGGCAATCTATGCTCACAGATCAGTCCCCCTTTACTGAAAAAACAAACAAACAAACAAACAAAAACTTTAACCAAGAAAACAGGATTTAAGCATCTTTTGGCCTTTGTGTGTAAGCCATGCTGCCCCCGGGAAGAGAGTGAACAGCGGAGCGGAGGCTTCGGCACTGGGCAGCTCGGGCTTCAAATGGCTACACAAGAGTTTTGTTCCAGGGTTTCCTGAAAGTTGGCCCTGAATTTCATCTTTGAGGATGTATATTTGATTTGATTTTTCATTTTTATTTTTTCGGGGACAGAATCTCACTCTGTTGTCCTCGGTAGAATGCTGTGGCATCATTACAGCTTATAGCAACCTCAAACTTATGGGCTCAAGGGATCCTCCTGCCTCAATCTCCCGAGTAGCTGGGACGACAAGGGCCCTCCACAACACTCAGCTATTTTTAGAGACAGGGTCTCGCTCTTGCGCAGGCTGGTCTCAAACTTGTGAGCTCAAACAATCCACCTGCTTCAGCTTCCCAGAGTACTGGGATTACAGGTGTGAGCCACAGCACCCTGCTGAAGATGTATATTTTAGTTTCTTATGGACATTGGAGGAGTTTATAGCTCTTCATTGGTCTTAAACTTGAGTCTATGCAGATCTGAGTACATGTAATTGCTGGAGAATGAGCCCCTACTGTAGTAGGGACACAGCAGGCTTTCAAGGCAGGGCCAGAGGCTTTGAGTGCAGACTCTGCAATCAGACTCTGCCACATAACAACTGTGTTTGCATGACCTTGAGCAACCTTGAACTGCTATTCCTTAATTATTTCCTCCTTAAAATGGGGGTAAAACCATACCTTCCCCTGGGTTTGTTATAAGTATGAAATGAATTAACATTTATAAAGCACTTAGAAGAATGTTAGCAAATTTTAAAATGATTTTAAATTCTAAGTTATAATTATTTATCTTTATAAATGAAGTTGAAATAGTTTTGTTCTAGTCAGCTTAAGTCATCATTTTTAAGACTAGGAACGGACTCTTGACTGGTAAGAGGAAATTGTAAATGAATGTTTGCCAATAGATGCTTGATTCGAAATCAAAAGCTAGCTATATTCTTCTAGAGCCAACTAACTTCTCAATTAGCATCTTGAGAGAAACAATACAAGATGGAAAGTGTGTTCAAAATCAGAGTAGAAAAAGTATGATGATAAATTTTTGTCATTTGCTTTCATCCTTTAAGGTGATTAAAATTGTCATAAACCCTTAGTGTCTTTATGTGATGAATCTGTCCTATGCTCCCCACCAAGTTCCAATTTTATCTTGAAATAAAACACAGTGAGCATAACAATAAGATGCAGAGTCTTTCTATGTAAATTGATTAGCTTAACACCACAGGAAAGGAGTGGATGCAAACAAAATTTAAATATGACAATGAGAACAGACAAGTGTCATTCAAAGAAAGTTGCTCGCTCCTGCTTAAAAATGATAAAACCCTGTTCTTCTGATGCCACACAGTTGCCTTCTATGAAAATACAATTGGTACATGTTTGGTAGCGTAGTCCAGAGAAGAATTTGAAACTGTACTTAGACAATATTTGATATTTGATAAAGCAGTTTAGAGAAGAAGATGGTATGGATTATTTACCATTCAACAGAATGAGAGTAGAACTCCATTATTTTTGCTTTTCCCCATCCTATTACTATAGACAAATATGAGGAAGATTCATTACTTTATAAAAAGCACATAACCCACAAGAGGAAGACTTTTAGCAGATTAGAGCAGTTTTTAACACACCATGAAATAAACTGGCAAAAATATACTGAAATCTGTTGACTGTCAAATTGAGCTTATTATAATAAAAAACTATCAGCAAGATAAATAAATCAGTTCAATAAAGTTGTGGATGGCAGCGCCTGTGGCTCAGTGGGTAGGGTGCTGGCCACATGCACCAGGGCTGGTGGATTCCAGCCTAGTCCAGGCCTGGACAACTGCGACAACAACAACAACAACAACAACAACAACAAAAATAGCTGGGTGTTGTGGCAGGTGCCTGTAGTCCCAGCTACTTGGGGGTTAAGGCAGGAGGATCACTTAAGCCCAAGAGTTTGAGCTTGCTGGGAACTGTGACGCCACGGCACTCTACCAAGGGTGACATAGTAGGACTGTGTCTTAACAAAAAAAAAAAAATAATAATAATAAAGTTGTGGCTGAGAAGTATTTAAGTCTTTTTAATCATCAAAATTAAGAACATTTTTGGTGTCTCGCCATTTTAATATTAGAATAATACATGAGAAAACAATGGTAGCTTCTTCAAAATTTTGTTCCCAAAATTCGTTTAAGTGGTCTTTGCATGTTGCAAAGATAAAACCAGATGACTGAAATACTAGATTGTTTGAAAAATGTTAGTACTACTTATTTATTCATTTTTTTGTTCTGCAAATACGATGGTGTTATATTATATACCAGACACTATTTTAGGTTTTGGGGGTGCAAAGAGAGGCAAAACCAGACACAGTGTTTGTCCTCATGTAACTGAGACAGATATTAACCAGACTGTCACACAGAGATAGCTGGATTTGTTTAACAACAGTGTTTCTGCACAGCAGTTGTGTCACAGGACCCCAGTGCCGACAGACACAAGAGGCCCAGTGAAGGCTCCTGAAGGAAGGGGTGTTTCCAACAGAGCTGGAAGCTGGTAGGAATTCCCCAGGGCTGCTGGAGCAAGAGTGAGAAGTGGGGTGGAGGAGCATTGAGACTGAGGGGATAGCGCGTACAAAGCCTGTGATGGAAGAGAGAGGGTGAGTTTGAGGATCTGAGAGAAGGCCCATTTTTGGGAGCTCTGAGTCATTGTCTGGGTGGGACAGCAGGACTGTGGCGTGCCAAGGAGGGGCCAGACTGGGTAGTGTGCAGTGGGGGAGGCCACGAATTTTAATTTTCCCACTGAGACTCATGGAAATCTTTGAAGGGACTCAAGCAGGGGACATCACAGTCCCATCTATGTCTTGAGAGTATTGCTCTGACTACAGATGGGAAAAGTGATGGGAAACAACACTGAGAACTGTGGCAACCACCATGGTGCAGATAGGAGAGCCACTAAAACAAGAGGAGCTCTGGGGACGAAGAACATGAAAAGGGTTCAAGTGCAATTTAGGGGTGAGATTAACAGATGGTGCCATATGCACGCCAAATGGGCAGAATTTTCAGAGCTCTGTTAATTCTAAGGGTAGTGAGTCCCAGAATTCATGTTTTCATCAATCCTGAAGTTTCAAAAACTGGCATTTGTTACCTATCCTGAGGATAAATTCTAGTCTTAAAATGGGAAGTGAGGGTAAAAATGCTATTAATTTTGCTGATTAAAATAGCATGGCTGGGCGCAGTGTCTCATACCCCATAATCCCAGCTTTCTGGGAGGCCAAGGTGGGAAGTTGAGCTTGGGAGTTTGAGACCAGCCTGAGCAAGAGAAAGACCTTGTCTCTACTAAAAATAGAAAAATTAGGCTGGTGCAGCAGCTCATGTCTATAATCCTAGCACTCTGGGAGTCTGTCGCAGGTGATCTCCTGAGCTCAGGAGTTCAAGACTAGCCTGAGCAAAATTGAGACCTGTTGGGTATTGTGGCAGGCCCCTGTAATCCCAGCTACTCACGAGGCTGAGGTAAGGGGATCATTTGAGCTTAAGAGTGTGAGGTTGCTGTGAGCTATTATGACACAGAACTCTACCAAGGGAAACAAAGTGAGCCTCTGTCTCAACAAAAAACGAGTAAATAAAAAAATAAAAATAAAAATAGAAAAACTAGCCAAGTGTGGTGGTGGGCATATGTAGTCCCAGCTACTCAGAAGGCTGAGGCTGGACGATTACTTGAGTTTAGGAGTTTGAGGTTGCTATGAGCTAGACTGAGCCCATGGCACTCTACCCAGAGTGACAGAGTGTAGTTCCAGTTACTTGGGAGCCTGAGGGAGGAGGATCGCTTGAGCATATGAGTTTGAGGTTACTGTGAGCTATGATGCTACGGCACTCAACCCCAGGGTGACAAAGTGAGGCTCTGTCTCAATAAAAAAAAAAAAAAAAAAATTCAGCTACCTTAAACTGTTTTTGAAAGAGAGAAGAGTATAGATAAATATATCATAAATTACTTTTTTTGGAAGAATGCAGTCTAAATTAATACTGCCTACAGAAATATGTGAACAAATACCCCTCAAGATCGACCCATCCCCACCAGTAGCAAAATGTTTTCCACTTTTATATATTACTGCAGTTGCTGTGTTCTGTTCTACCATCATCATTAAATTCTTTTAAATTTTAGTTTTAAGTTTTATTAAAAATTTCAATTGTTATAAATACATAATCACACAATGTGTATAGCAATAATTCATCATTAAACTTTTGCTGCATGAATGCATTTTGTGTAAGACATTAAAAAAATTCACTCTCTCGTGAGCAAACCACATACTAAATTGAACAAGGTAAGACTTATTTACTTATTTTTGAGTAGTTAGCTTCTTCAGGGAAAAATCTTGCTCTTAGAATTCCTGATTCTTCATTTTCTTTCTGACCAATACTTAATCTTTTGAAGGTTGCTTTCCCTGCAAATCTATATTTTGCACTCAATATTTTTCTTCATTGTTAACAACACACTTAAAAACTGAAACGTATAATCATGAGTGCATTATTATAATGTTCTCTTATGGAGGAATAAAGTAATTTGACACGGTAATAGCAGTCAAGAATTGGCCCCCTCAACAGAAAGAGCCTATATTTTAGACTCATATAACTCTATGGCCTCCGTGGGGCATGGATGCTTCTAAATTATTTTATTGTTAATACGTCATATTTATGAGAGTATGGCAACCAATGAATGGATCAGAGCTACAATGGATTTGGGGACAGATGATATATTACATTGCTACAAATTATATAAATGAGAAAAATGGTTCTTTGATCTTTAAAAATAGACTTTCTTTGTGGTATATTTGTCCCCGAAATACTCTCCTGGCAGCAAGTGCTTAAAACAAACACACAAACAAATGAACAAACCTTTTCGCCAGACTCCAGGAAGAACCTGCTGAGATACAATTTTCTGTGCGCAGGGGGCCAATGATCGGTGGTGCACATTTAAACTCACTAATGTCATAAACCGGAAAGGGTCAGTCAGAAATTCCTCCCTGTGATATAATCTATGTTCAGAATTTGTCCATTCCATTCCTCTTTTGACAGTCAAATGTTTCTGTATCCAGGAGGATAGGAAAAACCTACGATAATCCGAGCAAGGCAACTGCAAAGCAAATGGTTCCATACCAGTATTCACCTGTAGACACATATTCTCAGATTCATCAAGATTTAAATCATAAAAAATTAAAAAATATGTCTTATCACAAGGCTGTTAAGTATTTTTATATGCCTTCATGATGTGTAGAGTGCATCATTGGTATTGCTAAGTGGAGATTTGAAAAAGAAAAGTTTAAAAGAAGAACATTTTCTTAAATAAATGGAAGCCAGGAATATCTTTCATACCACGCTTTGAGTGCCATTTCAAAGCTCTAAATAAGCAAAAACAAATAAATCACCCCTCTCATGTTGACCTGGATTACTGCTTAAACAAAAGTACATATTCTTAATTTACATGAAAAGCAATTAGGTCTGCTGCTGACAGCCCTGTAGAAAATTTGTCTGCTCAGGGTAAGTTTTTATATTTGGGAAAAAAAAAAAAGCTGCAAAGGTTTTTTGCTTTTTGTTTTTTCCCCTCAGCCACAACCTGCTTTGAGCCAGAAACACTGCTAAAATTTTAAAAATGGTTTGGATGAAAGACTATCATTACTGTTACACAGTTTGAAGTATAAAATGTGACAGGATATGGCTAACAGGACTTGGAGAGGAGGTGGTGCTTTTACACTCAGTTCCACGTGAACGTGGAGAGTGGGAGGGTAGAGCTCCAAACTGAGAGGGAGCGGGTGCTGCTCTCAGGGGTAGGACAGCCACTGTGTGCAGCCAAGGAAACATGAAATATCCTCTAATGCAATTGTTTTGTGAGAGAGGTCTCAGAAATGTAAAGAAAGATGCAAACTGTTAACCAAGTAACCAGCTCAGGCAATAGGAAATCTATTACTAACTCCAAATCAGGGCTGGGTGTGGTGGCTCATGCCTGTGACCCCAGCACTCTGGGAGGCCAAGGCAGGAGGATCACCTGAGCTCAGCAGTTTGAGACCACCATGAGCAAGAATGAGACCCCATCTTTACTAAAAATAGAAAAACTAGCCGGGTGTGATGGTGGGCACCTGTAGTCCCAGCTACTTGGGAGGCTGAAGCGGGAAGATCACTTGAGCCCAGGACTTTGAGGTTGCTGTGAGCTATGACGCCGTGGCACTCTACCGAGGGTGACAAAGTGAGACTCTGTCTCAAAAATTAAGAAACAAACAACCGAACAAAAAACAAATCAAGCAGTTCCCTGTTCTCTTTTCACGGCACTCTTGCTGAGATGCACTTGGACATGGTTTGATCCTGGAGCTCCTGGGAGGCAGCAGATGCTTGTCCTGTGGTCTGACATCTCACCTACTCACTGGATGATTCTGGGGAAGTTTCTTAGCCTTTTAAAGCCTCTATTTCCCTTACTATGAAAACAGGAGTAAAGTCCTCATAGGGTTATTATAGAATCAAATGAGATAAGGCACACTGTTTGGTAAGAGGCAACTGCTCAGCAATATTAGCTATTATTACACATAAGAATATGTGGTAAAATGTGATTTCTCTGTTTTTTTTTTTTTGTTTCTACATCTATACAATAAGAAACACCAAACTGTTAAATCATTTTTATTTGTAAAGCATGCGAAGCGTCTTAAAGGGAAGACTACTTTATCAGTGTGAAGTATTCTTAACAATACAATGGAAAATTCTATCTAAGCTAGATAAACATTATTATCCTCATTATATAAAGGTCAGAGTGATGCAGAGAACTAAAGCAACTTGTCAAAGGATGTCAGAGTTTGAGATAAGAATGCTGGCATTCCTAGCTCCTAGGAATACTGTCAAGAAAAAGGCTCTCTCAAGCAAATAATCCCCATCCATTCAAATTATTTCAAACATTCTAAATGATTACAACTCAGGAAATTCTTTATTTTTTTTTCCATTCTGCTCACATCTCTGAATTAAGCAAGTATTTAAGAAAATAAAATACTACAAATTTGTGAGATTGGGCCATTGGCTAATCAGGGTGGGTGGTTGTACAGGATGGAAAACTAAAGATTCTCATTGTAGGAATTTACAAGAAGATCACAGGAAAGTAATTCAATCTAAGGCCACATAAATTGATTGATATTGAAAACCTGAAGAATCAAATTCTACTAGAACAAAACGTATGTCATCTGAGTATACAAACCCAACAGCTACTCCTTCAGGATTAGAAGTTGCCTTACTCCACTCACAGCATCATTTCCAGCTCGAGGGAAAATAGACGTGTTCTCTGCTCTCATTTCCCATACATTTCCACTGTGTTCTCACTTGCCTTACCTCCCTAGCAGCTTTAACACGCTTGTTCTGTTTTCTCTCCCTCTAAAGACACCACAAATAAATCACAAAGTATGACTGTAGTTTGTAAATAGCAAAAGAAAATGGTCTTAGTCCAGCTCGCTGAAAATGTTCATGGACCTCACAGGCTCAGAAGAGGCTCTTGTTCAGGTGCTACCGTAAGTTGGCTGTGCTGCTCAGTACTAAGACAATTTGTTGGATTTTATCACTCCCTTCACAAGGTCCTTATGCAAAGCATGTAAAAACTAGAAGGAAAGTGCCTTCTGAAAAACCTGCATCGCTATTATATAGTGTGGGACTACATTTTATTTAGGTCTTGGGTTCTTATCTAAAGAAGGGGTGTGTGCGTATCTGTATTTTGTAGGGCTGATAGAATTAAACTTACAAACAAAAAGTTTAATGTGAAGAAATGATTCTCAAAAACCATATTCCAAAAAAATAAAAAAATTTTCCTTTCTAAACAGAACACACTGAATAGTATATGCTAGTGTAATATAATATTCTTCTTTCACTCTAACACTAAATTACCATATAAAACTCAGTCCAGGACAGAGCCCGTTTTATTGTGCATGCTACCAAGCCAGTTTTCACCTGCTGCAGGAAAAGATGAAAAACAAACCGATCAACCACCCTACCAACCAGTCAACCTATCTTTTGGCAGGACAGGGTAAAGCACCGTGTGATGCAGTAGTGACAGCTGGCTGGATGGGCAGAGATGAGAAGGGAACAGAGAGTGTGGAGAGAGGAACCGGGAAGTGGGACCCGCTACAAGGGAAATTAGCTATGGGCTGCTTGGTGACTCACAGCTAAGTTTAGGAAAAGGCCTCCATTTACATATGGTCTTGTCTATGTTTAGGATATGTGTTAATTATATAAGGTAAACAATGAGGGATATTTGGATGAGCTTATGACCTTCAGTGCCCTGATCCAGAAGAAGCATAAAATAGGCCAACTTATAAATGCCAGTTTTTATTTTTAAATAGTTTTGAATTGTAGTTTCATTTATATAAACTTTAAAAATAATTGTTGCCTTATTATTTTTTTTTTTACATAAAACCAATCAAGGCTGGAGAAACAATCTAAAGTGGGTACTAATAACAAATTTCAAGATAATTTTTAGAAAAGAACTAAAGCATCTGATAGTTCTGTGCTAATGGCCTGTTTGTTGGCAAAGGAATTATTATTGATACTATTATTTAATGATATTATGAATATACTCCAACTCAATCACCTATTTCCTTTTTTTTTTTTGAGACATAGTCTCATTTTCTTGGGCCTGGGTAGAGTGCTGTGGTGTTATAGCTCACGGCAACCTCAAACTCTTGGGCTCAAGCAATCCTCTTGCTTCAGCCTCCAAAGTAGCTGAAACTATAGGCAAATGCCACAAGACCCAGCTATTTTTAGAGACAGGGTCTCACTCTTGCTCAGGCTGGTCTCAAACTCCTGAGCTCAAACAATCCACCCGCCTCAGTCTCTCAGAGTGCTGGGATTATAGGCGTGAGTCACTGCACCTGGCACCCATCACCAATTACTATGCCGTATTAAGCAAGTCAAAGTTATTTGTGAGACTGATAGAGACATGAACTTGGCCAGTGAATCTCATCATATTGTCTATTTATAACTCAAAACTGTAATTGCTCTGTTCCCAAAAGTTCTACTGAAGCCCAGGAGAAAGTGCCCATAGGTCAGACTCAAGACTGTAGTGGGCAATATCAAAGGGGAAGTTCAAAGCAGTTGTGAAACCTGCCTTCCTAAATCTGATCTTAGGTAAAAGGATGTGGGAATAACACTGTGTTCCTGGGAGCAGGCTAGAACTTAGTATTATTTTGCAAATAGTGAGAGAAGTTTTACTGTTTGTGAAACAGTGGATCAGATAATCTTATTGTAGCACCAAAAACTGGAGAAATTCAGGTTACAAAGAAAGAAAATAGAAATGAGGACATAATGATATTTTCTCTTTAGCACATTTGCACACAGCACTTTATCTCAGTCATTGGACAAATAACACATCAAAGGATAAATGTCTCTCGACCAGGAAAAAACCCAACACATCCCACATTGAACTGAGTCACCAGAGAGGGATCGTCAACCACTCAGTTATTTTAAGTGGTTGAAAATGGTATCAGGTTCCTCAAATAATCAATAAAGGCTGATTTATGAAACCGTTCATTGGAACAAATGTAACAATATCTAGGATTATGTTAATAGGGCTTTTAAAGAACAGATCCTGTGTTTTTAGGGTGAGGATGTTTTTCTCACACTAAATGCAAAGTATAATCAGTATGATCATCTTAAAAATTTAAAATCATGAATTTAAAATGTAGAACAATGAACTGACTGGGTTTGTTTTTCATTTTTATTGTTTGGAGGGGGAGGGGGCCACCTGTAAGGAAAGGCCGATTTGGTGACAGCTGCCAGTCTAGGAAATCCTGTCAGAAGGCCAAATGGAGAAAAACAAAGATGTTCCTGATGCCATTTTTAAGTGTGACTTTTCCTTTTTGCCTTCCCCTGATATTAAACATGCTAACAAGACAAAAGGGTGTTTGAGGAACTATAAGACCACCTGGCTGCCATTATGCAGAATTGAGTCCTCAGTCATTGTTGACAAGCAAATGGCCTTTGTGGGAGGCTGGAGGGAAGCTGGTGGTGGCCTCAGAGGAGGCCCGGGCTCACACATGGGCACCCAGACAGAACCTGACATGGGCTCGCTCTGTGAGACATTGCTGGGAACACACAGTCGAACGGGGGACTTCTTCCCTTAAATTCCCTTTTGAAGACAATATATTTTACAAAGGAAACGTATGTAAACATGCTCTTACACATTTGCCCATCTCCCTGCTGTCGGTCGCAAAGGTTGATCCTTCCTGGATGATGGCCCTGCTGGGCACCTGTGCAGTGATGCTGCAGCCCCTGTCCCTAATCCCAGGACCGGCTTTCCAGGCTCACTGAGGCCTCGCCCTCCCTGCCCCAGCCCACTGGTGCGATTTCTTCCTTTGGTTTCTCAGCTCGGGATGAGGTTGCCTGAACCTGCCAACAGGACACTTAGCTAATTTAGTAAATCTCTAATTCAGTCTGATGGGCTGCTGGGGGGAACTGCAGGAGGGGCCCTACCACTGCCTCTGGGACTTTTCCTCTTTTTCCTCCTAAGATCCTCTTCTCCTCATGACATCTGAAGTTTACTAATGAATTCTGGAAGAAATGGGCTCACTTCTGTTTCTGAAAGGGCAAATAAATTTCATTTTGTGAGCCCGCTTTGACTGACTGGTGGTACCAGCCCACCTGGCTGTGGCATGGATTGCGAATGGTGGATGGCTGGGGCATCTTCTGACTGATTAGTGCCATTACCATAGGTCAGGTGATGGAGGCCACATGTTTGCTAACCTTGCTCTATTTAATAGAGCACAGTCTAATGGTAGGTCACTCACCCAGTGTGTTGGCATGTTAATTGGCTCATAATTTTACTCATTTTAAGGTCCTAGCATTTTCGAAATTATATATAGAATACTCACAGAGGGAGGGTAGATCCTTCAGCAAAGTGAAAATATAAATTTAGACAAAATTGGTTGTATACTGGTCAGATTCAGAGTGTCCCATTAATTGTATCCACGTCATCCAGAGATGCTCCCACAGCAGGTTTTCTCTGAGCCTCTGGGCTTTCCTTCCCAGAGGACTTTACTCACTTCCAGGCTGGTCCCTAGAAGTCCTCGAGCTATTGGCTTCAGTGTCAGAGGAGAAAGGGATGCCTGGTGTCAGTAGGGCCGAGGGAGGGAATGAGGCACCAGAATAAGAAAGAAGAATATTCTGAAATACCGGCCAGTGTTCAATGGCCCTAAAGTCACAGCACTGACACTCTTTTCTGCCTAGAAGTTCCTCTGCAATGTGGGTTGAACAAGGTAATACACAGATTGATAAGAAGAGGACCTCCCAAGGGAACTGGTTTGGAAGGGGCCCGTAGTTTTGTATCTGCCTGGGAAATAGCCCCAGTGTCATGAAGGTGCAGCCTCGAGACACTGGAGAGAAGGGTCCCCCAGAAGCCATAGAGGAAGTGGCCAAGGCAGGGGACAGTTGACTCTGCAGACTGCCTCTGAGTTCACACCAGCTGTTAACATGGTGGCCGGATTTAATGACCTCTGGGCTAAAGATTCAGTAAACTTCTCAGCATGACAGAAGGCCATAAGGACCTTGCTCATGAAGTAAAAGTTTTTAAACTTTCTAATATTTTGCATTAGAAATAAAATAAGAACTGTGAAAAAGGTGCAAATTTCGTAAAGCGTAATACTGTGCTGTATGAAATACAATGCTATTCCTTCCTCTGCAGGTATCAGAAAGTAAGAGAGAAAATAATTCAATATAGAATTGACTATCAGGCCTTTAATTGGAACTTAGCCCATACTAATACTATTTTTTCTTTGAAAAGTCAGATTTTATTTTCTTTATTTTAACTTATAGCACTTTATGTAATACATTAGTTGAAAATTTTTAATTTTTAAATTAAAAATTCCTATATAGATAATTGTATGTGTAACATATTGAAAATATAACATATTCTTCAATAATATTCTGATAATCTCTAAATTACATGTCTATTTCCCACTCGTCTAGTTTTCACATGTTTGCATGTAAATATATATATGTATATATGTGTATACACACAGAGACTGGTAAGCATAATGTGAATGTTTTCTTTTTCAGCATAAAATTCATTTCAATGATCCTAAATTGAAGAGAATAATAAAGTAATGCTTCATTGTATTTTATATAGAGATATATTTTATCAAGACTTACAGATCCAATATTCTTTATATCTCCTTGTTTATAAAAATGAATGCTTTTCCCCCACTGGTATTAAGATACTGTGAATAAGAAAATAGTCTGGGTCTTAAAGGGTCTAATGACTTGTTTTTCAGTGTTCATGAATGAATTCATTTAATAAAATTATATATGTTTTTAAAATGCTTACTTGAACATCGAACTTATACATGGGAAAATATTTTTCAACTGCAAAGACCTGTAAGATTAAAGGTAATTTTGAAAGAATTTCACACAGCAAGAAAAGTTCTTAGGCCTATAAAACTGATCTTTGCTTTATAAAAGTTGAGACCGGGAGAGACAAGATGGCGGACTGAAGCCAGCTTTCAACAAAGGCTCCCGTCCAGAAGGAGAGTTAAGGGACAGGAATTTAGTAAGTATCCTGGTGGACTTGAGCCTCACCAAGAGAGAAGGCTGAAGAACGCACATCAACACCGCTGAGGCAAGTTGTGATCACAAGGACGCAAACAAAAGGTACAAAATCCACCACCAAGCGGACGGGAGTCCCCCTCCCCCATGAGACCGGCTCTGTAGCCCCACAATTGAACAAGTGGGCAGAAATTAAAGCCCCTCCCACTACACTCCACGGGAGAGACCTTCTAAAAACTGGACCTACCTCCCCTACTGGGGTGCCGTGGCGTTCTCCTGCCGGACATAGGGCTGAATAAAACTTTGGGAATCCTTTGCCGGCAACCCTGAATCCCCGGCGCTCCCCTCCCGCCCACTGAGGTCTGGAGGCCTGTCCCCCAGGACTTCGGATCCTTGGGTGATTTCTCAAGGGGAGTGGACAGTCCCCGAGTTGCGTCTGGTCAGCATTGACTCTGAGGCGCGCCGAGTGAGGAGAGGGCACCGGGCTGAGGGGGAGTCACGCCTCGCGGCACTTCCCTGCGGTGCAGTGCACCAACCCTCCCCGGGCATACGGGGCCCAAGACTGAATCAGACTCTGGCCTCCCCGCTGAGAGCTGAGAACCCCTACTCTCACTCGGGGTCTGAGGGCCTATCCCCCAGGAGTTCGGCTCCTTGGGTGATTTCTCGAGGGGAGTGCACAGTGCCTGAGCTGCGTCAGGTCAGCGCTGACTCTGGGATACGTGAGCGAGGAGAGGGCACTCCGCTGAGGGGAAATCAAGCCTTGGCGGCACTTCCCTGCAGTGCAGTGCAGGAGCCCTCCCCGGGCACAAGACTGAATAAGACTCTGGCCTCCCCGCTGAGAGCTGAGAGCCCCTACTCTCACTCGGGGTCTGAGGGCCTATCCCTCCGGAGTTCGGCTCCTTGGGTGATTTCTCGAGGGGAGTGCACAGTGCCGGAGCTGCGTCAGGTCAGCGCTGACTCTGGGATACGTGAGCGAGGAGAGGGCACTCTGCTGAGGGGAAATCAAGCCTTGGCGGCACTTCCCTGCAGTGCAGTGCAGGAGCCCTCCCCGGGCACAAGACTGAATAAGACTCTGGCCTCCCCGCTGAGAGCTGAGAGCCCCTACTCTCACTCGGGGTCTGAGGGCCTATCCCTCCGGAGTTCGGCTCCTTGGGTGATTTCTCGAGGGGAGTGCACAGTGCCGGAGCTGCGTCAGGTCAGCGCTGACTCTGGGATACGTGAGCGAGGAGAGGGCACTCTGCTGAGGGGAAATCAAGCCTTGGCGGCACTTCCCTGCGGTGCAGTGCAGGAGCCCTCCCCGGGCCGTAGTATTGCGTGAAACTGAATGAAACTCTAGCTTCCCCCCGCCCCACCCCCAATCCGGGTCTGGGCGCCCATCCCCCAAGAGTTCTGATTCTTGGGGGATCTCTTAAGGGGTGTGGACCCAGCACAAACTGCGGCCGCTCAGTGCTGACTCTGGGGCGCGGGACAGAGGAGAAAAGGGTCGCCTGAGTGCCCACACCAGAGCAGCAGTTCCCTGGAGGTAGATCAACAGCCGTTTTTTCTTTAACGGCAGAACGCTCACTTCTGGATATTCTGAGGCCACACCCCCTGTCTCCCTGGGCAACCAGAGGAGGCCACCTGTGTCACGACTCACAAACCCAGAAGCCTCCAGGGCGGGGCCGACCCAGAGAGGTGTTCAGACGCAATTCTCCAGCAGCAAAGACGTTTGAACTCAAAACAGCCCATCTCCTGTAGGCGACGACAGGAACAGAGACAGAACCTCACAAAGTTGTCTGTTCTGTTCTGTTCTGTTAGCAGCATCCATCAGGGACGGGGCTAAGCCTGAGTGAACACCTCCTTCCCATCACCTGCATCAAACACTCAAAGATGTCAGGCCCCATCTCCTCCTGCTAGATAGCGGCAGTCTGCGGGGGCCTGGCAGACTTCCTCGCGATTCAGGCAGGTGCAAACCCCTGGAGTGTCTGTTCACTGCAGGCAACTGGGTTAGCCATCTGCAGAGATACCAGTGACTGGGTCCGACGGAGGGGCAAAGTGGGGAAGGAGACGTCAACCTTCCCAGACTGCTCTGTTTGCGGGGTGGCTCCTCCTGACTCCACGCTGCACTGGAGTGAGCTGTCTCAGAGGAGTCACCAGGCCCCTGTGATCCAGTTCCCAGAGACCTCTTGAACCCTTCCACCTGAGACAAGTGCCGATTGAGACAGTTGATTCGGACCTTTTGAACTGGGCTAATAGACTGAGGACTTTTCAGGTGGTGCCCTGGGTGTGCGATTGTAGGAAGGTTTGATTCTCCTTTTCCAACTGGGGCCAGAGGTGGGCAGGCGGGGTGACTTAATTGCTGATTTTTCCACACAGCTGAGACTTCAAGCCAGAGTAGAAGTTGCAATAGGATAGAACAGAAACCAGCTGAAAACAAGACAGAACCACTTTGCTCCACCACACCAGACAGGGCCCCAGTTTCTCAGGCCACAACACTGTACGGGCCCTCGATAAAACCCCAGGGGAAAAACCAAAGGGAGTAAACCATGGGGCGGAATCAGCGGAAAAACTCTGGTAACATGAATAACCAGAATAGATCAACCCCCCCAAGAAAAGATACGGCAGATGTGATTGAAGATCCCATTCATAAACAACTGGCTGAGATGTCAGAAGTCGAATTCAGAATTTGGTTTGCAGACAAGATTAATAAAATGGAATTAGGAATTCGTGGAGAAATTCAAAAACTGTCTCAAGAATTTAACGAATTTAAAGACAAAACCACCAAAGACTTAGACACACTGAAACAAGAACTTACAGCCCTCAAAGATATGAAAAATACAGTAGAATCCCTCAGTAACAGAATGGAGCAAGCAGAAGAAAGGATTTCTGACATTGAAGATAAAGTCTTCGAACGCTCCCAATCTCTCAAAGAGGAAGAGAAATGGAGAGCAAAAACGGATCACTCACTCAGAGAGCTCTCAGATAATTCGAAAAAACATAACATAAGGGTTATAGGAATTTCGGAGGCTGATGACGTGGCAGCCAAGGGCACAGAGGCCCTTCTACATGAAATTATGAAAGAAAATTTTCCAGACATGCCTAGAGAATCTGAAATTCAGATAGCAGACAGCTTCAGAACCCCAGCACGATTCAACCCCAAAAAGCCATCTCCCAGACATATCATAATTAGCTTCACTAAAGTTAACATGAAAGAGAAGATTCTCAAAGCAGCCCGGCGAAAGAAAACTATAACGTACAAAGGTAAGAATATTAGAATAACTGCAGATCTCTCTGCTGAAACTTTTCAAGCAAGAAGAGGCTGGTCATCAACTTTTAATCTCCTAAAGCAAAAAAACTTTCAACCCAGGATCTTGTATCCAGCTAAACTGAGTTTCATCTATGATGGAGAAATTAAATACTTCAATGACATTCATATGTTGAAAAAATTTGCCATAAGTAAACCAGCTCTTCAGGATGTTCTCAGACCTATCCTCCACAATGACCAACCCAATCCTATACCACAAAAGTAAACTCACTCAGAAACTTCGGATCAAACTCCAACTTCCACACTGGCGAAAGGATTAAAAATGTCCACTGGACCTTTGAAAAACTCGATACCCAAAATTCCACCAGACTTATCCTTACTCTCCATCAATGTGAATGGCTTAAACTGTCCTCTAAAGAGGCATAGGTTAGCTGACTGGATACAAAAACTTAAGCCAGATATTTGTTGCATACAAGAGTCACATCTCAACTTAAAAGACAAATACAGACTCAGGGTGAAAGGATGGTCATCCATATTTCAGGCAAATGGTAATCAGAAAAAAGCAGGTGTTGCAATTTTATTTGCAGATACAGTAGGCTTTAAACCATCAAAAGTAAGGAAGGACAAGAATGGTCACTTCATATTTGTTAAGGGTAATACTCAATATGACGAGATCTCAATTATTAATATCTATGCACCCAACCAGAATGCACCTCAATTTATAAGAGAAACTCTAACAGACATGAGTAACTTGATTTCCTCCAGCTCCATAATCGTTGGAGATTTCAACACTCCCTTGGCAGTGTTGGATCGATCCTCCAGAAAGAAGCTGAGCAAAGAAATCTTAGATTTAAACCTAACCATCCAATATTTAGATTTAGCAGACATCTACAGAACATTTCATCCCAACAAAACTGAATACACATACTTCTCATCAGCCCACGGAACTTACTCCAAAATTGATCACATTTTAGGTCACAAGTCTAACCTCAGTAAATTTAAAGGAATAGAAATTATTCCGTGCATCTTCTCGGACCATCATGGAATAAAACTTGAATTGAGTAACAACAGGAATCTGCATACCCATACAAAAACATGGAAGTTAAATAACCTTATGCTGAATGATAGCTGGGTCAGAGATGAGATTAAGAAAGAAATCACCAATTTTTTGGAACAAAATGACAATGAAGACACAAGCTATCAGAACCTCTGGGACACTGCAAAGGCAGTTCTAAGAGGGAAATTTATAGCACTGCAAGCCTTCCTCAAGAGAACGGAAAGAGAGGAAGTTAACAACTTAATGGGACATCTCACGCAACTGGAAAAGGAAGAACATTCCAACCCCAAACCCAGTAGAAGAAAAGAAATAACCAAAATTAGAGCAGAATTAAATGAAATTGAAAACAAAAGAATAATACAACAGATCAATAAATCAAAAAGCTGGTTTTTTGAAAAGGTCAATAAAATAGATAAACCTCTGGCCAACCTAATCAGGAAAAAAAGAGTAAAATCTCTAATATCATCAATCAGAAACAACAAAGACAAAATAACCACAGACTCATCAGAAATCCAAAAAATCCTTAATGAATATTACAAGAAACTTTATTCTCAGAAATATGAAAATCTGAAGGAAATAGACCGATACTTGGAAGCACGCCACCTTCCAAGACTTAACCAGAATCAAGTGGAAATGTTGAACAGACCCATATCAAGTTCAGAAATAGCATCAACTATACAAAACCTCCCTAAAAAGAAAAGCCCGGGACCAGATGGTTTCACGTCAGAATTCTACCAAACCTTTAAAGAGGAATTAGTACCTATATTACTCAACCTGTTCCAAAATGTAGAAAAAGAAGGAAGACTACCCAACACGTTCTATGAAGCAAATATCACCCTGATCCCCAAACCAGGAAAAGACCCAACAAGAAAAGAAAATTATAGACCAATATCACTAATGAATATAGATGCAAAAATATTCAACAAGATCCTAACAAACAGAATCCAGCAACACATCAAACAAATTATACATCATGACCAAGTTGGTTTTATCCCAGGGTCTCAAGGCTGGTTCAATATACGTAAATCTATAAATGTAATTCAGCACATAAACAAATTAAAAAACAAAGACCATATGATTCTCTCAATTGATGCAGAAAAAGCTTTTGATAATATCCAGCATCCCTTCATGATCAGAACACTCAAGAAAATTGGTCTAGAAGGGACTTTTCTTAAACTGATAGAGGCTATCTACAGCAAACCCACAGCCAATATCATATTGAATGGAGTTAAATTGGAATCATTTCCACTCAGATCAGGAACCAGACAAGGCTGCCCATTGTCTCCATTGCTTTTCAACATTGTAATGGAAGTTTTAGCCACCGCAATTAGGGAAGAAAAGGCGATCAAGGGTATCCATATAGGGTCAGAAGAGATCAAACTCTCGCTCTTCGCAGATGATATGATTGTGTATCTGGAAAACACTAGGGACTCTACTACAAAACTCCTAGAAGTGATCAAGGAATACAGCAGCGTCTCAGGTTACAAAATCAACATTCATAAATCGGTAGCCTTTATATACACCAACAACAGTCAAATTGAAAAAGCAGTTAAGGACTCTATCCCATTCACAGTAGTGCCAAAGAAGATGAAATATTTGGGAATTTACCTAACAAAAGACGTGAAAGATCTCTATAAAGAGAACTATGAAACTCTAAGAAAAGAAATAGCTGAAAATGTTAACAAATGGAAAAACATACCATGCTCATGGCTAGGAAGAATCAACATTATCAAAATGTCCATACTACCCAAAGCAATATATACTTTCAACGCACTCCCTATTAAAGCTCCACTGTCATATTTTAAAGATCTTGAAAAAACATTACTTCGTTTTATATGGAATCAGAAAAAACCTCGAATAGCCAAGACATTACTCAGAAATAAAAACAAAACAGGAGGAATCACACTACCAGACCTCAGACTTTACTACAAATCGATAGTGATCAAAACAGCATGGTATTGGCACAAAAACAGAGAAGTAGATATCTGGAATAGAATAGAGAACCAAGAGATGAATCCAGCTACTTACCGCTATTTGATTTTTGACAAGCCAATTAAAAACATTCAGTGGGGAAAAGATTCCCTATTTAACAAATGGTGCTGGGTGAACTGGTTGGCAACCTGCAGAAGACTGAAATTAGACCCACACCTTTCACCATTAACTAAGATAGACTCTCATTGGATTAAAGATTTAAACTTAAGACATGAAACTATAAAAATACTAGAGGAGAATGCAGGGAAAACCCTTGAAGAAATTGGTCTGGGTGAGTATTTCATGAGGAGAACCCCCCGGGCAATTGAAGCAGCTTCAAAAATACACTACTGGGACTTGATCAAACTAAAAAGCTTCTGCACAGCTAAGAACACAGTAAGCAGAGCAAGCAGACAGCCCTCAGAATGGGAGAAGATATTTGCAGGGTATAACTCTGACAAAGGTTTAATAACCAGAATCCACAGAGAACTCAAACGCATCAGCAAGAAAAAAACAAGGGATCCCATCGCAGGCTGGGCAAGGGATTTGAAGAGAAACTTCTCTGAAGAAGACAGGCGCACGGCCTTCAGACATATGAAAAAATGCTCATCATCTTTAATCATCAGAGAAATGCAAATCAAAACTACTTTGAGATATCATCTAACTCCAATGAGACTAGCCTATATCACAAAATCTCAAGACCAGAGATGTTGGCGTGGATGCGGAGAAAAGGGAACACTTCTGCACTGCTGGTGGGAATGCAAATTAATACATTCCTTTTGGAGGGATATATGGAGAACACTCAGAGATCTAAAAATAGATCTGCCATTCAATCCTGTAATTCCTCTGCTGGGCATATACCCAGAAGACCAAAAATCACAACATAACAAAGATATTTGTACCAGAATGTTTATTGCAGCCCAATTCATAATTGCTAAGTCATGGAAAAAGCCGAAGTGCCCATCGATCCACGAATGGATTAATAAATTGTGGTATATGTATACCATGGAATACTATGCAGCCTTAAAGAAAGATGGAGACTTTACCTCTTTCATGTTTACATGGATGGAGCTGGAACATATTCTTCTTAGTAAAGTATCCCAAGAATGGAAGAAAAAATATCCAATGTACACAGCCCTACTATGAAACTAATTTGGGACTCTCACATGAAAGCTATAACCCAGCTACAACTTAACAATAGGGGGAAGTGGGAAAGGGGGGGGGTGGGTAGAGGGAGGGGAATCGGTGGGATCACACCTGTGGTGCATATTACAGGGGTATTTGCGAAACTTGGTAAATGTAGAATATAAATGTTTTGGCACAGTAACTGAGATAACGCCGGAAAGGCTATGTTAACCACTGGGATAAAAATGTGTCAAATGGTTTATGAAGTGAGTGTATGATGCCCCATAATCATATCATTGTATACACTTATGATTTAATAAAAAAATTAAAAAAAAAAAAAAAAAAAAAAAAAAAAAGTTGAGACCGTTGGCATGTGTCAGTGACGGATAAACATTAGTGAGATATAAGTGGGCTTGTCAGTCTCACAATGTTGATAACTTCAAGCTCACAATGTCTACATAACAAGAAAACAAAATCAATATCATATTAGTTGTGTATGTAACAGTCATACATCTACTCTCGAAGAAAAATACAAAATCAAATCATTATGAGAAAGCCTATAATGTTGTCCAAATTTTAACAAGCCCTTATAATTAATTACAAAGTATTGTGTCAACATGACTAATATGTATATATGTTTAGTTAGTTTCAAGCTGGCTACCCATGAAGTAAAATATATTAGGTCTGATTTTATTTCCAGCCCTTTATATTGAGTTATCTAACTCTGGGTCATTTGGAAAGAAGCACTGGTAGCATATTTAGATCACAGTATTCTAAACTGCAAGAAAATGCTGGTAGCCTACCTGCTTACACTAATTTATATACAGTGTTCTCTTCTGAGAACCCTGATAAGATGGGCATAAAATATAATTGTAATTAGAGAGATGCTGAACTACCAGAAAGTAAATGTGGGCACTTAGTCATCAGGAATCCCTGCTGATTCCCTGGTCGAGGTGGTACTTAACTTATCTGCATGATGTGTATCTACTATTTGTATTTCCAGAAATACCCCTTATTCAAATCACTAGTGGCCATCCAATTAAAAAAATAACCAATATATCTCACTTGAACAAGCATAGTGCGCCTGTTGATCCTGGACAGTTTTTCACACGAGATGAATTCTGTTGATGGAGGTGCCAGCCTCAAATAATGGTCTAATACACAAAAAGGGCAGCGTCGAGATCAAGGCCAGTTTGCGGCTGACGAGGAGGCATACAGTAAAGGCAAGTGTTTGGTTCCTTGAGGGAAAAGCATGAAGGGGCATGGACATGCCGGTGGGTGCTCAGAAAGGACAGAGGGCCTCAGGTATGAATAGCAAAATGCCCCAACTCCATATTTTATGACTGGTATTCTTTTTTCTTTTCTTTTTTTTTTTTGAGACAGAGTCTCATTCTGTCACCCTGGGTAGAGTGTGTGCTGTCATAGCTCACAGCAAACCTCAAACTCTTGGGCTAAAGCAATCCTCTTACCTCAGCCCCCTGAGTAAGCTGGGACTACAGGCACCCACTACCATGCCTGGCTATTTTTAGAGATGGGGTCTTGCTCTAGCTCAGGCTGGTCTTGAACTCCTGAAAATCAGGTAATCCACCCGTGTTGGCCTCCCAGAGCGCTAGGATTACAGGCATGTGAGCCATTGCAACCACCGGCAGGAATGAGTTTTTGGAGGTACAACAGACAATACGTTGCTTTTAAAGAGTTAGTTAGGGATATTCGGGATCAATAGTAGAAAACCAAGTTAAATTTGGAATCACAGAATTAGACTAACAGGTAGGAACCTGGCCATATTGGACCAACGCAGGAACCCGACTACTGGTGAAAAGCAGTATTAACAACACAAAAAGAACCAGCTGAGGAGGAGAATATTGAGTTCTTCACCACAGCCGGTCTCCGTTCCTCTGATACTAGAATTAATGAGGAGTTGAAGGAGAGGCTAGTTAGTTAGGCAGAAGAGGAAGGAGGAAAGAGCCCGGGGATGAGGCTTCACCTCTGCTGATTACCGGAATCCTGATCTTCATGGAATCAGACTCACTTCCTGGGCACCTTCCTGCCTCTCAGCTGCCAGTGAAATACACATAAAAGAGTTGAAGTAAACATGCTTTATCTCCTGGGGGGGAAATCTTGTGTCTGTTTTGAAAGAGTTTGTTTCTGGCAGAGATCTAATATAAATGGGATTGAGGTTGCTTCTCAGGACATTTATATATTTCCCCTAATATGAAAGGGAATGTGATTAACTTTTCTCCTCAATAAGTCTGAAACCAAGGCAGGCAAGACAACAAGTTCAACTGGAATTTGGGGAAACATTAATGACATTTAAAGCCTTTTCAAAAAAGCTTCTTTATGGGTATGTGAAGTTTATAGTATTATAAACTCCATCCTGGTTCCTGTGCTGAATGATCTCTGGAATTTATAAAGTTATAGTCATTAAGCCAATCAGCTCGATCACAACTATTTCTTTGTTTCTTCATTTTAGAAATACTTTAGGTCTTGCATATAAAATAAAATATACTTAGTCTTAGAAAAAAACTGTTTTCCTCTTTTTATGTGTTCATCTCTGAACTGTTAATAAGTATAAATTTAGATGCCAACATCCTTTGAAGGAATTCAATGTACTCTTCAGAGATATAAAGCTGAATTTTCTAAAGTGCCTAAGTTGCTCTTCATGTACTTGCCAGGGTGATTGTATTTTTTATTTTTTTCAGAATAAACAAGTAGAAAATGTGGAAGTTGACGGAAGCTATAAATTACTAAGTGGCACCATATGGTCTAAACGAGTCATTATAGCTTCTATAAGAAACACCGTTCTCAAGGAAGTTTTGATGTCCTATCTTGGTTACTGAGTAGTTACTTGGTATGATATACCACAGTTAAGCTGAGGCAGGCTCCCATTTATCAGACAGAGAAACTGAAGCCCAGAGAAAATTCACTCACCAATTCAGCACCTATCATATGCAAAGAACAAGAAACAGAGACCATTCCTTTTTATGCCAAGACAAATGATAGTTTCAAAAGGCCACCCACACTTGCTAACTATATTATTTTGTTTGTTCTATGTGTATCCAATTTTATAGTTTTTTTTAAATTTTAAAATAGCAAGACCCATTAAACTAGGGAAAATATTTTATATTTCAACTACCTAATGCTGAACTGGTTGACCACAAACAGGTTATATAAACAACAGGATGAAAATGAGACATTTTAGAGAGAGGTTTAAATACAAACATCTTGGTGGGTGGCGGTGGTGGTGATGGTAGCTCTGAAACTTTAGAACAAATAGAATTTTCTGGTTTGTTTTATCACCTGAATCACTGAAAAAAGAAAAAAAAAAAAAAACTGCCTTCTGCTTCAGCCAGTCCTTAGACCACTTAATTCTTCAAAACATTCCTGACATTGCTCTTGTTTCTAACTTTCACGTTCAAAATGATCATTTTAGGCTTTCTTATTATATATTTTATCATTTCCCAACTTATTTTCCCTAATCAGCTCAAGGTAATGGACTGTTGGATTTAACAGATTGCCCTAACAATGTCTAACATCACTGATTTCCCTCAATTCATCAAATGGTAATATTTCTGCCCTTCCTAAATTGGCTGCAGACTCCTGTTTTCTTGAAGCAAGGAAAACTTTTAGTCTTTTGAAATACATAGTTTCTTCTGGTTGTATTCTAATGCCTGTTCTGTACTGTTAAACACTGTAAGGGTGGCCTTCGACCAAGCATACAGGAGCAGCAGGACGTCTTGGGTTTGTGATACGTAGTCCATTGAACCTAATACCCCTGACAGCAGTATCACCTGAAAGCAGGAGAGATAAGTGGACACCACCTTAGAAATATCAGATGTAGTCACATCAAGGAGAATGCTCCCCTGGAAGTTGATTTTCCTGCTTGAGAATGGTTTCTTTCCAAAGGCCAGATTCTCAGTTCTTGGGGAGAACGGATTCTTGGCCAGAGAAGGGCTGTGGTGATCAAGCAGGCCCCGGTGGTATAATTTTAGCTTTTGCAGAATTTTCCATTGCTCATTTCCAGCGCCACTGCTGTTTCATCATTTCAGTGATCGCTCCCCCAACACTGACTGACGATTTTATCAGATGCAGAAGGGGCTGAGCGGGATTCTATTTCACGGAACAGCTACATAGTCTGTGTAAAAGCAGTTTTTGGAAATGGAATAATCCCATCTAATTTATTTCGGTGAAAAAGATGATAAAACTAGTTGGTGGGAGGTAGACAGCCCAAACCTAAAATGAAGACTAAATTTTCACCAAATTAAAATCTGTGAAGCCAGCTATGATTTAACAATAAAAAAATAATAAAATAAAATCTGTGAAGCCTATAGGTGACAATTTTCATCAAATGGATTACAATAACTATGGATTAAAAGTTTTTCAGGTTTAGCAGGTATGGAGTTTCTTATTATTTTATATTTAACATAAAGGTTAAACTCATTAAATACTTAATAAGCATAAAGTTTCTAGAAGTTAATGAATGGCTGCTCTTTTCCATAATGAATTTATATCAAAATTAGAGGACTCAATTTGAAGTTGAAAATGAATTCTTCAGTCTGTCCTGTCCTGAATAAAGCACATTTTTGTTAGCATTTCTCTAATAACAAAGCATCTTTATTAGATTTTGTTGTGAACTAGACCTGTAGACAAGCTGTATTTTGAAGAATGGTATAGACTGTCTCAATATTGAAGACTCCTGAAGGATTTCCCCCTCCTTTTAAAAAAAAAAAAAATTTTTTTTAATGGAAGCAGTGTCTCACTCAGTGGTCTGCCTTGGCGTACAATGGCATGATCCTAGCTCATTACAACCTCAAACTCCTGGGCTCAAACAATCCTCCTGCATCACCCCCACCTAGCAGCTGGGACTATAGCTGCACCAGCATGCCAGGCTAATTTCTCTTTTCTTTTTTTCAGTTTTTTTTGTAGAGATGAGTTTTCTTTTTTTTTTTTAATTTTTTTATTAAATCATAACTGTATACAATGATATGATTATGGGGCATCATACAGAGTTTTCTTTTTGTTGCCCAGGCTAGTTTCCAACTCCTGGCCTCAGCCTTCTAAAGTGCTGGGATTATAGTCGTGAGCCACCACACTCAGCCTTTCTCCTCGTTTTATGTCTATTGGGTTGTAGGCCATTTGGTAGCTCCTGCCATACTGTCACTTTCACATGTGACAATAATATAAACCACTTCAGGAATGTTATGACACTAACTGCATTCCATGGAAGCACCATATTCTTGTTACTTCACAAGTTTTGTTTATTTCATGTAATGTTCTTCCTCATCCCCACTAGGTCAATGGCAGAGCAGGTTCTCTCGCAGCACCCAAGAAATGGATGATACACATGAATCAGACCATGTAGTCCCTTTCCCTGTTCTGGTTCTGTTGAACCATCTACTTATGGGCTTTTCCAGGACAACCTGCCATTTCCCAGAGCACCTGCTAATCTAGAAGTCCTGATTTTCTCTTTTCATGCTCATCTCGCCGTTCACAAAGTCTCTTTTTAGTAGAAGAGAAATAAGGAACCGTAAATTAAATCAAGCATATCTTGTAACAGAAGGATGAGAGACAAGATTGCCGGTGCCAGGAAAATCTGGCAATTGTGACAGGGGCTCAAAAATCTGGAATTGAAAGAAAGAACTCAGGAAACTGAAACTAAGTCCTCAGAAACAGGAATAAGACTAGCATTTTACCACCAGCCAACAGCTCTGCTAGCTGCTTTGCATGTAGTATTTCTTATAGAAGTGATTGATGTTTTGTTATGACCATTTTACATTTGAAAAACTGAAGTTCAGAGAGGTTAAATATCTTGTCCAGGCTCATGGAACTAACAACTATTGGAGCTGGCTGTGATTTTAACTAAGCGGGGCAGTCTGATAAAACGCCAGCATTCTAAGTATGTTATGCTGTTTCCAGATACCTCTAGAGGGCTCAAGGCTGTTCACAACAAAGAAGGCAGGCCAACACACAGTTACTGGAACTAGAGTAGGAAGTTCTAAAGGACCGAGGTAATGATGACTGAGTGGCTGGTGAGTTCTGAGCTGTTTTGCTGAGGTCAACACCTGGGGTGGGATTGTGTTGGCAGGTCTGGCTTACGTTGTCTCCTGGAATCTTGGCAATTGAGGAATTACTTGTTAGGGAACCAGGCGGTTAATTATACATCATAAATTAGAGAAAGGTTATCCAGTTAGGCTATTTAGATACCATTTGCTCTTGATAGCTGGTGAGGTACGGGGGAAACAATGTGTCTTTCTTAGCTAGGTTGGGGTAAAAGATGGATTCAGGTTCAGGAGAGAACAAAGCCTAATTGCTTAGGGTTTTGAGTCTCCTATTCTTAATCCTTTCACTTTATTCAACATGATGACTATCTAAATGCTCCTGGTGAGTGTAACCCTCTGAGGTTGGCAAACTCGTTACCAGCACAGCACAAATCACTCTCAGTGAACACAGGGATGGGTGAGCAGTTATCAGCTAATAAAAACTTACACCTTCTGTGTGTGATTTGCAAAAGGCCCATACATTTGGAAATGACAGTGACTTTTATCAGATGTTCGTGAGACATGAAAACACATTCTACAAGTATTATACCAATCTATAAAAATATTTTTGCCCTGATGAGACTGTAAAATCTTTTATAACTTTTCGATTAAAAGACAAAGCAAGGTAAGTAAATCTATTAATAATTATCTAAATATGATTATAAACTCTGTTCTTGTAGCAACAAAAGTAGGTTTGGCATAATATTTTCTGTGCACTTGAAAGTAACTTACCCTTATTTATTAGTCTTTTTTTTTTTTTTTTAGTTAGTCTTAAAAATAAATTCCTAGGGAGTGAGTGTTACTGTCTCCAGTTTATAGGTAAGCAAACTAAGGAACATGATGCCTATGACGTAGGTTGTCTGATGCATCTCCGCCACAATGCTAACCCTCCCCCTAACCTGACACACCCTCAGGCTGTGGACTATCGCCTTGAGACACTCTGTCAGCCCCTCACTTTACTCCTTAGCACCAGGATGTTGACAAACGTTCCTCAACTCCGTTCCCCTCCTGGCTGGTGTTCTGACAGGGCTTTTCACAAAGGAGAACACACGTTTAACAGAGAGCCCTCTCCATAGGTCTCTGTGCTCCCCTACAGAGAATACAAAGCCAAGAATGATCTCATGATATTACACATAAATCTTCCCCTTGACAGCACTTTAGAAATACTAAACCAGTCCATGGACATATGTGCTCACCCACTCCATTTTGGTGATCCTTGGTTTTCGTCTTCATTGAAAGGCATCACACATACAGAGGGAGCCTCAGTCTTCTCTGCCAAGGACTGAATTGCAAACATAATCCATCAAGGTTAAATGGTCAGCCTGGCACTGTGGCTCACTCCTGTAATCCTAGCACTTGGAAAGGGTGAGGATGGGCTCTTCTGAGGACATCCAAACTGGATGTCCAGCCAGTTTGGATGGGCTATTCTGAGGACTGGGTGATGAGTGACCGATGGTCCTCTCAGCCCCCTTGTAACCAGTAAGTTACAAAGGAATCCTTGGTTGGAACTTTGGCCATTGCAGTGGCTGAATTGGGTGAAGTAGGGTTGTAAACAGATTTGGGGAAGAGGAAGAGGGTGCCTACAGTGATGAGTCACACTATGCACATCAGCCCAGTCCTAATTCTCAGGGTGTTTTTATCCATTCAACTTACGACATCATGAATTGCCTTAACACCTTTAGTTGATTTCTAAATAGCTTGCTTTTACTCATGTCAAATGGAGCAGAGGTGAACAGCAGAGCTATTTCTATCCTAGCAATCCTGGATTCTCTACAGAGCCTGGAAAGTTGTAAGTGCTCAAGCAACAGTGGTCAACTCCACCTCCATCATAAAGCTTTCTTCTTGACACCCAGCAGTGATCAATGGCTCTGCATTATTGCATTCGCCTGAGGAGGAAGGCAGTCCATCTTAGAGTCTGGAGCTCTTTGGAGAGGAAAGGAAGGATGAGTGAGATGTCACAGAGGGGACAACACTCCTCGTCTCCTGAGAGAGCCATGTGGGGCCTGTGAGAAGTGATGGATTTCCCCTATCAATCTTACTTATTTTAAAATCTGGGCCACCTCTAAGTTAGATAAAGAATCTGGTTTTGAATCCTGAAAGAGATAATTATTTTGTCTCCTATAAAGTGATTGTATTTATGGTATTGAGCTCACAGGATTGCAAGGAGGTATAAAATATGGGACACAGAGGCTAATCTATATGGCAAGTGCTCAATTAAAGAAAAAATATCTCTCTCCCACACACACACACACTCTACCCCCACACAAACACAGAAGATTGTTTTAGAATTCAATTGAACATAATTGAATAGAGGTTAGGACAAATATTTACAATAATTTCTATAGGAAGTTATATACCTAAACAATCAACTCCCCTATAAATGCCTTTTGAAATACAACCTGGTTGCAATTTTAGCATGACTTGTAATGAAAAATAAAATTTGTGCTTCCATTTTGTGAGTGGGCTGCTTTCACGTCTCCAGACACGTTTCCATTCTCCTGTTTCTCCAGCACTCATCCCACTGTTACCAACGATTGACTGAATGTGTAAGGTCACTGTACAAACGGGACAAAGGCAGATGTGTAATTCATTCTATTTTTTGTAGAAATAAGAATCTAAATATAAGTAAGGGTAGTTCAATTTCAGTGAATAACAATCACTATGCTTCATAATACGACAGAGACAAAAGGAACTTGCTACATTCAAATTGCATCTGAAAACCTGTGATAGGCTGTCAGGACCATTACATCCTCATTCTAATTTCAGTTAACAACTGTGTTTTCGTTAGCTGAACATTCTTGCTCATGAAAGCTGCTTTAGTTCTGGAGACTAGTAGGTTAAAAAGGATGAGTCACGCAGTTGAGTTTTTGCCTCCTTCAATTTTGCTGGTTTCTTAATGATTTTTTTTAGTTACATGATAATGATCAATTTATAGATTTTATCAATATAACTATTGGTTGCCGGAAGAAAACCTTAATAGAGTACAAATGGAGTCCCCCCCCAAAAAAAATCAGAAAACAAAACCAAAGCAACAGAAGCTGATGTTTTAGGAAGCTACTATACTCTTCTGTAATACCATCCAGAGAATGTGTATTTTTTCATTGACAGATAGATGTTGAGAATAAAATAGCATGTATAACATACAACTTATTTAAAATAATTATGTTTCGATAACATTCTTATTGTATCTCCCTCCTATTCAAAGACATCTGAATAACTTAAATTTTACTCCCATAGTTAATCCCTGTGTCATGCCCCTCTCCCTGAATTTGGACTGTACATGGGGAATTTCCCCAAAGATACTACCTTCAAAAAACCTGATAACCATTTTATTGACTATTTAAAAAAATATACTTCAAGAAATATATTTTCATAATTTAAATCAACCTATGATTTTATTAAAACTTTTTAATTCTGGAATTACATGGTTTACATAGTCTCTTTATTTAATAATGGGTGCAAATGTAGTAAAACCCTTAAAAACAAAATAAGAAGAGAAAATGAAGGTATGAATATAATGAATATCTTTCATTATGGAAAGACATGTATACAAACTTGAAGCTAAACATTCAATGTATTTATCAAATGAAGAAAAAAAGCAAATATACTCTTAATATTTCCCCTAAGTCTTTTAAGTTTAATCTGGGGACTCTGCTAAATTTTCTAAATTACTCGTATAAAAAAATGTTCTGTCTCCCGAGAATCAATCGGCAACATTTTCAATTATGTTTTGCTCTTTGCAAATATATAATTATTTCTTTTTACAGGAGTCAGTGATTGAAGATTTTACAGGTGAGATAATCACTAATGATTAATGAAACTATTTTAATACATTGGCTTTAACAAAATGTCTTTTAAAGTTTCAGGCATTAGGTATTTTGTGTGCATCCTGGCTTAACTGAAAAACATTGGCATAGATTTGTGGTGATTCTTATGAATGCTTTGCAGAGTCACAGATGACTGTGTTTCTGAAATCAGTTCATTAGTTTATCTAATTTATTATGTCCATACTGAAATGTCTTGCCACAGCAGAAACAGTGAAGCTGTTCTTTCATATTTAACTACTAATTAATTGGATAGAATTCAAGTTGCTCACTATTACTGTAACAGCAATAGTTTTTATGTCCAATAAGCTAAAACAGTTTTTATGTCCAATAAGCTATAACATCTAAGATTTCGAAGAGTGATGCTATTTAACTTGGTAAGTCCAGCTTATCACAAAGTATACTGACCTCTTAATAGGAATGTAATGAGTGAAGTTAGCATCTGTACCTCTGAAATAAAACCTTACTACCAACATGCCTATTAACAAAATGAGAAAAAAACTAATTAAAGCAAATTAGCCTAAAGTGCACATGGCTGGATAAGACAGATTACTTCTAAAAATCCGAGAAGATAATGGTACCCATATGGGATATGTTTTTGGCATTTTTCATATAAATTGGACAGTTTTAGAGGATAAATATGGTACAAAAGTCCTTATAGGCAATTATGTCTTTACAATGCTGGTGGCTGACATCATAAAAGTATAATTTTAATTGCTATTAATTGCATTAAGTCTACTCTTATTGAATACTTAATGCCATCTCTGACAGAAGTACTAATTTATATACTTTAATGAAGTTTCATGGTAGAAGTTTGGAATTATAGAGCCACTTAAACTATGTCTTAAGTAGTACATTCTTACTGTCAAGAAATTCTCGATATAAAGGTGACTCATTGGATATTTTTTCTTTAATAACAGGTTTGCATTCCTCCCATTTTTGTGTGATAAAGTGATGTTGTCAATTTTTTTTGTAAGATAATTTTTGAAAAATGCTTCTAGTAACGTTTAGTACACCTTTAAAAAAAGACACCGCCTCCCCAAGGTGGCACATCTTGAAAGATACCCGATTAAAAATAAAATTCTCAATTTGCAAAATTTGTTGCCATAATTCCAGACATGTGGTCTTTTTCGGAAGAAAATCATTCAGAAAAGAATCATCGAAAGGTAAAGAGACACAGAGTAAATAATAACTCTCATAGAAGACAGAGAAGGTTTTGAGTAGAGCGACAATATAAACAGCTCCCTTGAGGTTGCAGCTGTCAGTTGGTGCTTGCGGTAATTCTCCCAGTGCAACGGGTTACTGGAGGTCTCTGCTGTTCGTGTGGCTCACATTATTAAATTATGAGAAATTCATTCATCTCAATCAGTGCTAGTTTCAATATTTGTGAATTAGTAATCTTCCTGCTTACACGAAAGGGAGAACGCATCCATTATTGCTTGTTCAATTTGTTTTCATGTTCATTTACGAAAAACATGCTATTTGAAATGGTAAAGACACCACACAGGAGATAAATTGAGTGCAAGAGAAATCTTTATTCTCAGGTACTGAGACTTTGGTAAATTCTAGCCTGTTATTTCTGCTCAAAAAGGCATACTTAATAAAGTGAGCAAGCACAAATGTCAGGTAAAATATGCCATGTACTTTTATATGCCCTATCGATTTTTCCTATAATTAAAGTGATGAACACACACTGTTTGGTAATAATGAAGCTAGATCTCCATTTGAGGATTTTTTAAAGGTTTAGCAGTCAGTTTCAGCCTGTTGCCTTTTGGTAAAATATCTTTGCTCAGATTTCCCAGGGGACATCTAGGTAAAAGGCAGGATTGTGAAGGGTAAATCTAAGGATTTTTAGAAGTCTACAAAAGTTTCAATTTCCTTAGGTTCAGCTTCCACTGGCCTGTAAAAGCAGGAGTTGAGTTTAAAATCTCTGGAAAGAGACTCCTGTCTTCCCACGACAGCATTGTGTCTGGGGGCAAAAGTAACCCCTTCACTGCTGTGTTGCCCATTTTCATCCTCAGCCTTACTTTGAAGGTGACTTTAGATTTCACTCTCTTTATTCACGCTTTTCTGCAAAGACTGTCAAGCAATTAGTGCTACTTTAGGTAATGCTTTTCTTGAGACTGACACTGGTCCGTACGGAATTAGACTGAGACCATCAACCCTTTTTGCATGGGCCAATGAGTAGCCATTGGACAGTGACAACTTTTGATCACAACCTGCATTTGGGTTCAAACCAATTACTTAACAGCGACAGGTTCCATACCACCCGATTAAGCCTGTGTGTCATTCAGAGACCCAGATTAATTAAAACAACAACTAGGCAGAAACCCTTTACATGACTTATTTCCACTGCTCTGCCCACCACAATCACTGAAACGGAAAAGCCAAGCGAGTGAGGATGCACACCGCGCTGGGCGGAGGAGGCTGCAGGTGTGTTTGCTCCTGCCTGCTAGTGAACGAGAAGGGGATCAATCTAAACCTAAAGCTCAGACAGAAACTATCTTCCCTGTCCTTTTATTTTTATTGTTTGGGATTCATTGAGGGTACAAAGAATTAGGTTACACTGATTGCATTTGTTAGATAAAGTCCCTCTTATAATTGTGTCCCACCCCCAAGAGGAGTGCCACACACCATGACCCCCGACGCCTCACTTGCTCATTCCCCTACCCCACCCCACGTATTAGCTCATCTACTGTCTTCATGTGAGAATTGAGTACATTGGATTCTGGCTTCTCCCTTCTTGTGAGGCTTTATGAAGAAAAATGTGTTCCACCTCCATCCAGGTTAATACAAAAGACGTAAAGTCTCTATCTTTTTTAGTGGCTGAATAGTATTCCATGGTGTACACATACCACTGATTGTTAATCCATTCCTGGGTTGGTGGGCATTTAGGCTGTTTCCACATTTTGGCAATTGTAAATTGAGCTGTAATAAATAGTCTAGTGCAAATGTCCTTATGATAAAATGATTTTTTTCTTCTGCGTATATGCCCAATAATGGGATTGCAGGATCAAATGGGAGGTCTCATTTGAATTCTTTGAGGATTATCCATACTTCCTCCCAAAAAGGTTGTATTAGTTTGCAGTCCCACCAGCAATAGAAAAGTATCTACAGCTTTGAGTCTTTGTGATGTGGGCCATTCTTACTGGGGTTAGGTGATATCTCAGGGTGGTATCTCAGGGTGGTTTTGATTTGCATTTCTCTGATGATTAGGGATGATGAGCATTTATTCATATGTTTGTTAACCATTTATCTGTCTTCTTTACAGAAGGTTCTATTCATCTTTCTTGCCCAGTGATATATGGAATTGTTGGGTCTTTTTTAAGGTTGATTAATTTGAGTTCTCTATTGATCCTACTTATCAAGCTTTTGTCCAATTCATAAGATGAAAATATGTTTTCTCATTCTGATGGTTGTCTGTTTGATTTGGTTGTTGTTTCCTTAGCTGTACCAGAAGCTTATCAGTTTAATTACGTTCCCATTTGTTTATTTTTGTTGTTGTTGCAATTGCCAAGGAAGTCTTCTTCATAAAAATCTTTCCCCAGGCTGATATCTTCAAGTGTTTTCCCCACACTTTCCTCGAGGATTTTTATTGTTTCATGCTGTAGATTTAAATCTTTCATCCATCTTGAATCAATTTTTATAAGTGGTAAGAGGTGTGGGCCCAGTCTCAGTCTTTTACATGTGATTATCCAGTTTTCTCAGCACCATTTACTGAATAGGGATTCTTTTCCCCAGTGTATGTTCTTGTTTGGTTTATCAAAGTTTAGGTGGCTGTAAGAGGTTAGTTTTATCTCATGGTTTTATATTTGGTTCCAAATGTCAATGTCTCTATTTTTGTGCCAATACCATGCTACTTTGATCACTGTGGCCTAGTAGTATACCCGAAAGTCTGGTAGGGTGAAACCCCTGGCTTTGTTTTTATTACTAAGATTGCCTTGGCCATATGGATTTTTTTCTGATTCCATACAAAGAGAAGAATTATTTTTTCCAAATCTTGGAAGTTTGATGACAGTATTTTAATGGGGATTGCACTGAATCTAGAGATTGCTTTGGGTAGTACAGACATTTCCACAATGTTGATTCTTCCCATCCATGAGCATGGTATGTTTTTCCACTTGTTAATATCTTCTGCTATTTCTTTTCTTAGGGTTTTGTAATTTTCTTTGTAGAGGTCCTTCATGTTGTTTATTATGTATACTCCTAGTATTTCTTTCTTTCTTTTTTTTTTTTGAAGCTACTGTGAAGGGGATTGTCTCCTTGATTATTTTCCTGTCTTGGCTGTTATTGGTATATACAAAGGCTACTGATTTGTGGACATTGATTTTATATCCTGAGACATGGTTACATTTTTTGATCACTTCCAGTAGTCTTGTGGTTGAGTCTTTGGGATTCTTTAAGTATAAGATCATATTGTCAGCAAAGAGCAAGAGTTAGACCTCCTCTGTCCCCATTTGGATGCCCTTTTATTTCCTTTCCTTATCTGATTGTTTTAGCTAGACCTTCCAGCACTATGTTGAATAGTAGTGGTGATATAGGACAGCCTTGTCTGATTCTAGTTCAAAGCTTTGTCTGATCCCAGTTCTAAGTGGAAAAGCTTTCAGTTTTACTCCATTCAGTATAATATTAGCTGTGGGTTTGTTGTAGATGGCTTTGATCAGTTTAAGAATTGTGCCACCTATGCCTATTTTCTTCAGAGTTCTAATTAGAAAAGGATGCTGAATTTTATCAAATTCTTTTTCTGCATCTATCGAGAGGTTCATATAGTCTTTGTTTTTGCTTCTGTTGATAAATTGAATTACATTTATGGACTTGCATATGTTAAACCAGCTTTGCATGCCTGAGATGAAACCTACTTGACTATGATGAATGATTTTTTTAATTGGTAGCTATACTCTATTGGCTAGGATTTTATTGAAAATTTTGCATCTGTATTCATTAGGGAAATTGGTCTGAAATTCTCCTTTTTAGAGGTTTTGGTATCAGGGTGTTTGCTTTGTAGAATGCGTTGGGGAAGATTTTTTTTTTGCAGTTTTTAGCTGGGGCTGGGTTTGAACCCGCCACCTCCGGCATATGGGGCTGGTGCCCTATTCCTTTGAGCCACAGGCGCTGCCCAGGGAAGATTTTTTCCTTTTCAATTTTTTGGAATAATTTCTGGAGTATGGGTATAAGCTCTTTTTGAAGGTTGGATAGAATTCTGGTGTGAAGCCACCTGGACCAGGGATTTTTTGTTGTTGTTGGGCGATTTTTTATTGTTTCTTTGATCTTAGTTATTGAAATCGGTCTGTTCAAGAGATCAATTTCTTCTTGATTAAGTCTAAAGAGAGGGTGTGATTCCAGGTATTGATCCATTTCCTCCATATTGTCAAATTTCTGGGCATAGAGTCTATTGTAGTACTCAGAGATGATCTCTTGTATCTCTGTGGCATCTGTTGTTATTTCCCCTTTATTGTTTCCGATAGAGGTTATTAGAGATTTTACTTTTCTGTTTCTAGTTAATCTTTCCAAAGGTTTATTGATTTTATTTATTTTTCAAAAAACCAACTTTTTGTTTCATTAATTTTCTGAATGATTCTTTTGTTTTCAATGTCATTAATCTCTGATTTAATTTTGGTTATTTCTTTTCTTCTGCTGGATTTGGGAGTAGATTGTGCTTCTTTTTTTCAATTCAATAAGATGCTTCATGAGTTTGTTGATGTGTTTTCTTTCTGTTTTTCAAATGTAGTCATCTAAAGCAATAAACTTCCCTCTTAAGACTGCTTTTGCTGTATCGTATAGGTTTTGGTAACTGTGTCATTATTGTTATGTTTGAGGAATTTAATGATTTCTTCTTTTATCTCTTTCTGAACCCAACTATCATTCAGCATAAGACTGTTTAATTTCCAAGTCTTTGTGTGGGGATGAACGTTTTTATTGGAGTTGAGTTCCACCTTTATTGCCCCGTGGTCTGAAAAGAGACAAGGCATAATTTCTATTGTTTTAATTTTGCTGAGATTTGATTTGTATCCTAGGATGTAGTTGATTTTGGAGTACATACCATGGGCTGATGAGAAAATGCATATTCCTTAGCTTTGGGATGGCGTGCTCTGTGTATGTTTATTTATCCCATTTGTTCTAGGGTCACATTTAAGTTCTTTGTGTCTTTTTTTTTTTTGAGACAGAGTCTCATTTTGTCACCCTTGGTAGAGTGCCGTGGTGTTGTAGCTCACAGCAACCTCAACTCCTGGGCTAAATCAATTCTCTTGCCTTAGGCTCCCAAATAGCTGGGACTATAGATGCCTGCCACAATGCCAGGCTATTTTTAGAGACAAGATCTCACTCTGGCTCAGGCTGGTCTCGAACCTGTGAGCTCAGGCAATCTACCCACCTCAGCCTCCTAAATGCTGAGATTACAGGTGTGAGCCACCATGCCCAGCCAAAGTCCTTTGTATCTTTGTTTAGTTTCTGTTTGGAGGATCTGTCCAGTTCTGTCAAAGGGTTGTTAAAGTCCCCAACTATTATGGTATTATGGGATATCATATTGCTCAGACTCTTCAAGGTCTGTTTCATAAATCTGGGAGATTTAAGTTGGGTGCATACATATTTAAAATTGAATTGTCTTCTTGTTGTATTGTTCTTTTGACCAGTATAAAGTGTCCATCTTTGTCTTTCTTAACTTTAGTTGCTTTAAATCAATTTGTACCTGAAAACAAGATTGCAACCTCTCCTTTCTTCTGATTTTCATTTGCCGAAAATGCTGTTTTCCATCCCTTAACCTTGAGTCTTGATTTGTCCTTCAAGGCTCGGTGTGTCTCCTGGAGACAGCATATGGATGGCTTGTACTTTTTTATCCAGTCAGTCAGCCTGTGCCTGCCTCTTCAGTGGTGAATTCAGTTCATTGATATTTATTGAGAGAATTGATAAATGTGGTGGATTTGTATTCATCTTATTTTGTGAAAATCCCTTGTGTAGTTTTATGCTCTGTGCCATTGTAGAAGCTAAGTTTTGACCTTTAGCTTCTGGGTGTTTACTTTGCTGGTGGTGCATTGTGGTGGTCAGTGTTGAAAACAGGTTTAAGTATTTCCTGTAGAGCTAGTCTTGTTGTGGTAAATTTTCTCAGTGCTTGTATATCTGCAAACGATTTGATTTCTCCATCAATTTTGAAGATTAGTTTAGCAGGATACAGAATTTTGGGCTGAAATTGTTTTGTTTAAGAATGTTGAAGGTGGATGACCATGCTCTTCTGGCTTGGAAGATTTCAGTTGAAAAGACTGCTTTCATCCTAATGGGTCAGCCTCTGTAGGTCAGTTGGCTCTTACTCCTGGCTGCTTGCTTGAATTTTTCTTTCATTTGGACTTTGGACAGGTTCATTATGTGTCTTGGAGAGGCTCTTGCTTGGGTTGAGATGACCTGGGGCTTGATATCCATCTAATAGGCGTGTGTCGGGTCTTTAGTAAAACTTGGGAAGTTTCATTTATGATAGACTCTAGCAGGGCTTCCATTCCTTTGGGACAATCTTCTTTGGAATCCCTACTATTCATATGTTTGAATGCTTCATGCAATCTTGTAGTTCTCTATGTACCTGTTTTGCTTTCTTGCTCTTCTTTTCTGCCTCTTTAACTACCTGGGTTAACTCAAAAACTTTATCTTCTAGCTCTGAGGTTCTTTCTTCTCCATGGTCTAATCTATTTTTGATACTTTCTACTGCATCTTTACATTCACTGATTATCTCCCTCATTACCTTAAACTCTATCATATCCTTTCCATATTCTATATATCTATCATCCAACTTTTGGTTCTGTCTTTCCATTTTCTCATCCATTCATTTTATTGTCATTATCATCCATCTTGTAAATTCTCTTTCTGTCAAGTCCATTAATTCTTTATAGGTGGAGTCTTCTGCAGTAGTTGCCTCATGGTCCCTTGGGGGAGTTCCTCTGTTTTGGTTTTCTATGTTGCCTGAATTTTTCGGTTGGTTCCTCCCCATGTGTTCTTTCTTCTTGTTCATGTCCTTGTCCTCCTTTTTACTTCTCACTGCATCCTTTGTTTCAAACAAAGTCCTTGCTCTTGATTACAGTATGTGGCAATATGTTGCCAGGACACCAGGTGGTCCTGTGGATCTTTTTAGGAGATAGAGAACACAGCCAGCAACTTCTATGGTCTTTACTCCAAACTTAAATGCCTTCAGTGATTGCCTGTTTGTTTCTTCAGTATTAAGTCCTTGCCAGGTTGGGATCTTAAGGCTCACGAGATTCCTTCAGGGGCAGGTCTCACAGTGCCCCCTTACTCCAGTTCCTGTGGGAGCCCCTCAGCCTTTCCCAAGAGTGGAGTGCTGATCCTAGCAAGTGGAATTAAGACATTCATGCTTTAGGTCCCTGCTAAGAACTTCTCATAACCTTCCCATAATGGCACTCCCTCACCACTGAGACCTTCCCAGTATGGCTGCCTTGCCAGCCACCAAACCTATGGCATATCTATTGCAACTGGCATTCAAATCTGGTTGCTATATACTATCCTTGTCTGTCCACTCTTTCAAGCCTTCCACTCAATGTGCAGCTTCCCCCAACAACTGAAAACTGCAGAAAGGCTTCTTCTCATCCCAGACCTCTCTGGGGGGCCAGCTGATCCTAGCTGGTCACAATCACTTGCCTAATTCATTAGATTTCCACTACTCCTGATCATGTGCTGTATCCAGTGCACCACCTCCTCACTGGGCTGTCTGAGCTATGACTCTGGGTAAGATCCCCACATCAGGCATAGCTGGGTTCTCTCTTTTTCCCTAGTCATTCTAGGAGAGCTCAGCTGAACGATTCTTTTGGTCCACTTTCTTGCCTGAGTCCTAGTTCAGTTCCTGTCAAATAGCCAGTTCCACTTCCAGGTCCCAATCTGGATTTCAGACCTAGTCTGGAAGGTGGTACATGACTAGATCTCATACAGTTCCTATCAAACACCCAGTGTGACTTTTGGATTTAATCAGAAATAAAAATACTCAATCTTGAAACATAAGACTGTAGAACTAGAAATCCAAGAAGGATTTACCCAGGGCCTCCAGAGGCATTGACAAAGCAGTGAGCCCAGTGGTGCAGTGGGTACCTGTTGCCTGGTTCCTTGATGTACCTGGGGGTCCTCTTCTGCTGCACTGTCTTTTTATTAATAAGAAGTTGAAGTTTAGTGGAGAATTTTTTTCTCTTACATGAAAGAAAACCACCCATTTGTCAAATACTTCCTTTAATTTGTATGCATTTTTGCTTTTAAATTGTTTCCTATTCTGCTCAGTGTTCTGAGATTAAAAAAAAAGTAAAATTGTTTCCTATTTATGACAATAATTTGTGCATAATCCTGCATTTTTAGAAAATAAAGTAAATTTTTCCATTTGTTAACATCTTCAGCTATTTCTTTTCTCAGAGTTTCATAATTCTCTTTATAGAGATCTTTCACGTACTTTGTTAGGTAAACTCCCAAATGTTTCATCTTCTTTGGCACTACTGCAAAGGCAATAGAGTCCTTGACTTTTTTTTTTGGCTTGACTATTATTGGTATATATAAAAGCTACTGATTTGTAAGTATTAATTTTGTATCCTGAGACGCTACTGTATTTCTTGATCACTTCTAAGAGTTTTGTGATTGAGTCACTGGGGTCTTCTAGGTATAAAATCATATCATCTGTAAAGAGTGAAAGTTTGATCTCCTCTGACCCTATTTATGTACTCTTGATCACCTTACCTTGCCTGATTGTGATGGCTAAGACTTCCATTACAATGTTAAAAAGCAGTGGAGACAATGGGCAACCTTGCCTGGTTCCTGATCTGAGTGGAAATGTTTTCCATTTTACACCATTCAGTATGATATTGGCTGTGGGTTTGCCATAGATGGCCTCTACCAGTGTAAGAAAAGTCCCTTCTTTACCTATTTTCTTAAGTGTTCTGATCATGAAAGGATGCTGGATATTGTCAAAAGCCGTTTCTGTATCTATTGAGAGAATCATATGGTCTTTGGTTTTTAGTTTGTTTAGGTGATGTATTATATTTATAGATTTATGTATATTCAACCAACCTTGAGACCCTGGGAAAAAACCCACTTGGTCATGGTGTATAATTTGTTTGATGTGTTGCTGGATTGTGTTTGCTAGGATCTTATTGAATATTTTTGCATCTGTGTTCATTAAAGATAGTGGTCTATAGTTTTCTTTTCTTGTTGAGTCTTTTCCTGGTTTGGGGATCATACCATGCTCATGGCTGGGAAGAATCAACATTGTTAAAATGTCCATATTATCCCAAAACAATTTACCAATTCAATGCAATCCCTATCAAAGCACCACCATCATACTTTAAAGATCTGGAAAAAATAATACATCGTTTTATATGAACCAGAAAAAACTCAAATAGCCAAGACATTACTCAGAAGTAAAAAAAAATCAGGAGGAATCACACTACCAGACTTCAAACTATACTATATAGCTATAGTTATCAAAACAGCATGGTACTGGCACAAAATTAGAGAGGTATATGTATGGAACAGAATTGAGAACCAAGAGATGAACCCAGACACTTATCGTTATTTGATCTTTGATAAGTTTATCAAAAACGTGAATTGGGGAAAAGATTCCCTATCTAACAAATGGTGCTTGGAGAATTGGCTGGCGACTTGTAGAAGACTGAAACTGGACCTACACCTTTCACCATTAACAAAAATTGACTTTCACTAGATAAAAGATTTAAACTTAAGATATGAAACTATAAAGATTCTTGGAGAGAATGCAGGAGAAACAATTAAAGACATTGGCCTTGGAGAATACTTTATAAGGAGGACCCCCTGGGCAGTTGAAGCAACACCAAAAATACATTACTGGGATCCAATCAAACTAAAAAGCTTCTGCACAGCCAAGAACACAGTAAGTAAACCAAACAGACAGCCCTCAGAATGGGAGAAGATATTTGCAGATTATGCTTCTGACAAAGGTTTGATAACCAGAATCCACAGAAAACTCAAACTTATTAGTAAGAAAACAACAATTAATCCCATTTCATTGTGGGCAAGGGACTTGAACAGAAGCTTCTCTGATGAAGACAGGTGCATGGCCTACAGACACATGAAAAAATGCTCATCATTTTTAATCATCAGAGAAATGCAAATCAAAACCACTTTGAGATATCATCTAACTCCAGTAAGAGTGGCTCACATAACAAAATCCAAAACTAAAGATGTTGGTATGGATGTGGAAAAAAGGGAACACTTCTGTACTGCTGGTGGGAGTGCAAGCTAATATGTCTCTTTTGGAAAGAAGTATGGAGAGTACTTAAGGGATCTAAAAGTAGACCTGCCATTGGATCCTGCAATTCCTCTACAAGGTGTATATCCAAAAGACCAAAAATCTTTATAACAAAGATCTTTGCACCAGATTGTTCATTGCAGCTCAATTCATAATAGCCAAGTCATGGAAGAAGCCCAAGTACCCATCAACCCATGAATGGATTAATAAATTGTGGTATATGTATATCATGGAATATTATGCAGCCTTAATAAAAGATGGAGACTTTACCTCTTTTATGTTTACATGGATGAAGCTAGAACATATCCTACTTAGTAAAGTATCTTAAGAATGGAAGAAAAAATATCCAATGTGCTCAGTACTATTATGAAACCAATTTACAATCACTCACACTTTCATATGAAGAATAGATCACAACTATGGCCCAAGTTAAAGGAGAGAGGAGGTCAAATCAAGGGAGAGTGAATGGTGGGATCACACCTATGGTGCATAATGCAAGGGTACATGTCTGATCTATTAGCATAGAGTATAAATGTCTTAACAATAATTAAGTAAATGAGATGAGGTATATATTAACCAGTGTGATGTAAGCATTCCTAATTCTAAATGAAATCAGCACATTGTACCCCATAAATGCATTAATGTATCCATGATCTATGTGTTTACAACTTAATAAAAAAAATTAAAAAAAGAAAAGAAAATATAGTAAAGCCTTACATGTATACTCTATACCATGGAGATAACAAAATATTGCTAACAATTTGCTGACTATCCTAGTTTATTTTATTCATATATGTTTTTACCATGTGGAATCACTCACTTGATATTGTTTGGTATATTACTATGTGAATATTTGGTAACTCCGATTCTATTGATAATTCTGTTCAATGACGTTGTTTTCTTTCCAAACGTCTGCTTGGCTCTCTAAGGTTAGGAGTGCTATGCTTTCACACTAGAGTTGTTCCATTATTACTAATTTGTGATTTTCAGGTTTCTTTAGCTGTAAGCATTAGAGAGTAGGTTGTGGGTGGGTTCTATCACCAGCAGGGACCTATTGATAAAATCTGCTTGCATACTGCTTGTTACTGTACAGCATTAACCAAAGGGATGAGCCAGGCAGGTGGGACTCTACACAGCTCTTCCCTGTGGCTTAGAGTGGCTCCGCGGCACCTCTGGAGAATTAGGTATCTGGACTTTAGGTTGCTAGTTTTCTCCAGGCTAAAAGTCACATGGTTCTGGTTTCTACAAATCTAATGGCTAGAATGGGTATTTATCTATTAGATTTTATTAAAGACAGTGGATTACTAGTCAAGGTTTTAAAAAACCCAACTTTACTGAAGGCAAGTTAGATGAGTTGCAAATTCTCAGGACTGTCTACTCAATTGCAGGCATGCAAGTCTATCTGTGGTCAGGATGGACATTTCCGGTGACATTTTTCTTGTTTTGTTTGCTCTATGGCCGTATTTCCAAAAATACTTACATTTCTTCATTAATTACAATGCATGATTAGGGTAAATGATGCTTAAATAGCATACTTTAAAAATATCATTGATAGAATATCTACATTTATAGAGGAAATATGTACAAGCTTAAAAACAACCTTCCTTTTTGTAGCTGTTCAGTGTTACGCACTGCATACTAAACGAGACATTTGCTTATGTAATGGGCAGAGGTTAGCCCTGATTAGACTTTGAAAATATTGATAATCTTGTAACAAATCATGTATAGACATACAATAGTGCAGAACAACTCCTACATAAGACTCAGTCTGCTTTTAGCAAGTTCAATACTTTATCTGAAGCCAGCAATACTACATATATTTCTCATAAAAATATTTATGTATCACATTTTACCTAATTAAGACTTACCTACTCTTTAACCACTTGAGTCACTTATTTGCTGTTTTTTCAGATGTAAGCATCCCAAAATAGGTTTTGGTGGGATGTATCTATTATTTGTAATATGCTGGCTAGTTAATACCCCAAAGCTGCATGCAATAGGTTGCTAATCATTAATGATGAGAATAGCTAACATACACTGATTGATAACGGTGTGGCTCTTTTATTTCATGTGCATAGACAGCCAGTTTGGCTTAACATTAATCTCTTTACATCAACAACTGAGATGTTGTGTGTGGGATGCCAGAATTATTCTCCAGAAAACTGCTAAAGAAAAAATTCAAAGATCTTTTCTAGCAGCCACGATTTGGGTACTTTATCCTTCTTGCTACCTAGCTCGAGCAGCTGAAGTCGGCATGACAAAATCATCTCCATCCTGCATGCATTTCTCGTATGTCTCCAGACACAGCGCTGTGCCCTGTTCTTTCAGCATCTGCCCCTGCGTGTTTCTCGACAGTTGCCTGTTCTGGGAAATTGTTCTTCCCTGAGCAGGGCCCACCCCCTTGTGCCAGGGTCTGCTTCCCTCTGGCTGCTGTGGGGGCACTGCCAGGGTGCCCTAATCAAGTCAGCATAGTAACTAGAACAACTGGCTTAAATTAATAAGCAAACACATGTATTTGGGGGTCTTAAGGACAGGGCCTACTGCAAGAGAATTAAAAATCTTATGAAAAAGTATAAGGCAAAGAGTCCAAACTACTGAGGGAGGATCCCAACTACTCAAGGAGGGCCCCCAAGGTTAGGAAACTCTCAAATTGGAAGATTCTTGATGTGCATAGTCCCAGGATACTGACGTCCTTGACATTTCTGCTCAGTACCGATAACTGTGTCCTGAAGTCCTCAAGAGAGGACACTGTAAGAAGGAAGAGCAGGCTCCATTTTGGTTCTCTAATAAACGATTATACCCGTGGCAACAAAATCATAAGACACTGGGCAAGTTGCTTACATATCTGCACCTCAGTTCCTTCATTTAGAAACTGGGATTCATTATGGTCCCACTTTGGAAGGAGATTTGTGAGGTTCAAGTGAGAATTTCATGTAAAATATTGAGAGAGGTACCTGGCACATGGTCTGTAGTCTATTAGAGCTAGATAATATTACTCTCTCATCATCATCTCCCACAGAGAAACAGTGGCTGTAGAAACAACAGCTCTGCCCCCAGCTTTGGTGGTCACCAACTGGTTTCCGCAGATTGCATCAGGCAAGAGTCAGAGGGAGTGGAAGCAGCTGTTGCTGAATTAAAGTCCCCACACAGGTGACAGCCACAGCTCAGTGCAGGATTAGCAAAGTGATAGGTAAGGGGCTGCTAACGGAGGACGACGATTAAAAATGGAAAGATTTAAGATGATGTAGTACGTGGAGAGAACTAGGCTATGATAATGATGGCACAGCAGGAAATATGATACAGGCAACATAAAATCAAGTGAAAGGAATTGAAGAACATTAGGAAGTTCAAGCAGTAAAGAGATACGGCAGTGAGGGAAGGAGTGAGATGAAATGAGATGGAGCGGCTGCGGAGACACCAGGGGCGGGAGGACAAGAGGCGAGGGAGGGATCCTATTTCTTTTGGAAATTGGGTTGGGAGTTTTAATTTCTTTGGATGCTCATTTTTTTTTTTTTTGAAACAATCCATTTCCTTGGTTAACTCCTTATGCCATTTAATTACTAACCTGCCACATTTTCACTTCTCCTTTGTCCCTCTGTTTTTCTTCCATCTTAACATTCTCTAAATTCTCTGTCCCTTCCACATTTTGCTTGTCAATGCCTTGCTCTGCAAGCTCCATGACTTCTTTCCACCCTTATTACATTTGCTTGAATGTTGCCAAGCATCCAGAGAGAGAGAGGCGATATACACACATATATATGTATATTTTTTGCTCGGCACTGTTAAGCTAAAGGAAACTGGTAATGTGCATTTCAGCTATGACATTTTCCTTATGTTGTTGTCTGACAAAAATTTAGAAAAGTAACTAAATCGAAAGGTGATTCTGCTGAAGTTCTGCATTTTAAATGGCAGGCAAAGGACAGCGCCGTGTGCATAGAGAGTGCAGTTCTAATTACTTAGGTCTCAAGTGTAACCTGTGGCCAAATGGATCAAGTGAAAAATAGCCAAGGCTGTGTAAAAGGATTGTCAACCTGAGGAACTGGGAAGCACAATTTCTTTGAATCTGTATCAAACTGAGAAAAAGATTGTTTAGCACTACAGTCAGGTGTAGTGCAGGATGAAGAGGGAGCAGCCTTTTATCCCCCTCTCAGGGGCTCGGTGGTTTTCCTTCTTATCAGATCCCCTTACACAATTGCAAAGGAAGCTTTGTTCACATTTCCTGATTGCCAGGGGCTTGGGATGATGGAAAGAGCAGGACTTTTGGTGTCAGACAGCCTAGATTCAAATTCTGACTTTGCCACTTTCTAACTCCGTGACTTTAATAGGGATGGTGTTGTGCCCAGATCTCGAAATCCCCCACAGAGACCACCAGGGAGCCGAGTCCGATGCAAAAGCAAAAGGGCCTTTTATTGCAAGTTCGAACTTGGGCTCCTGGGGACTTTGTTGCAATGGATCCGAGCCAGGAGCCCCGAGCTCTGGAGCAGGGGGTTCTTATGGTCCCATGCAGCGGGTGGGCGTGCACAGCTTGAAACAAAGGGGGTGCTTCTGGATTGGTTAGGTGGGGGGTCCCTGATTGGTGGGCGGTTGTTTCATGATTTTGGGGAATCGCCTGGGCTTGTCTGGAAAGTAAAACTTACTGAGTGAAATGGCGGGGTGGGGTGGGTGGGAAGCGAAACTTAACTCTTAAGATGGCGCTGGTCTGGATCTTTCAATGGAAGGGAGAAAATGTCCAGAGAAGTAGATTGAGGTCAGGGATGAAATAGGAAACAGTAGAAGGCAGGCTGGTTCAGGTCAAAATTTGATGAGTTTTGTTTTGGGATGGGTTGGCTTTGAAATTCTGTTGGGACTTCAAGGGAGATATGATATAATTGGAGATATGGATTTAGGGCTCATGGGCTTTGTAGAAACTTTGGGAAAAAATAAAATATGCTTGTTCTCTTATCATTGCACTATAACTGCTGCTCATATTTTGGCAAATTTCTTTATAGTATTTTTTTTTTCATTTTTTCCCACTGGATACTATGCAAATAAACACCATTCTGTGTCTCTAGATGTCTGCCCATGTTTAGTGGTTACCTATGATTTCCCATGTTCACTATTAATCTTATAGGGATCTGGGAGATCTAGGCATGGACCCTAAGAAAGCATACTGAGGGAGAAGAGAATTAACCCCAGCACTTGAACATTCACATGGAGATGATAAGAAAAATGAGAGTGGGCTGTGAGTGAGGGTGGGGAGGGAAGAAAACATTTTGGAGCAAGATGGGAACCAGCATCTTAGAACACTTTGGAGATGAAGATGTTAGTCGTCGTTTTGAGACAACATTAAAGATTGGGATTAGGAACAAACAAACTCCACAAAGTGTTGGCAGCAGCAGAGCAGAACTGGAATGAGCACTTGGAAAAGGCTAAACACGCCAGAGGAACGGGGTACAGAGGAGATGAGACGGTGGGAGGTTGGGCTGCAGTGGGGTGAGGCCACACGCAGAGTTGCTGAATGCAGCAGCCGGGACCTGTGCTCTTCAAGTAAAAGGGGGAAGGGGAAGGGAACTGAAATGAATGTTTTTAAAGTGTGGGAGAGAAAAGGCGAGGGAGAGCAGCTGGCTTGAAGAGGAGGCTGGCAGACACTAGGTGAATGGAAAATGCATTAGGTGGATCAGAGAAACTGAAACCAGGGGTCCTTCAGCCAGTAGAATGCTCACAGGACACTGTGAATTTGTGGCCCATCCAGGGATACATTTTGACTGGGGCTAGTGGGTCTTCTCAAGGGTTTGCGTGGAGACTATTGGCTCAGTTCTCCACTGACGCATATATAAAATACACACAAGAATGAAAGAAAAAAGAGGCTGGTAACTAAGGTAGGCAAAGAAAACTACAAGGATAACTTAACTAGAAGAGCCAAGAGGAAAGCATTGCTTTATAAGCTGTATTTACATAAAACAACCATGAGATCATTCTTAGAAGTTGTAAAACAGGTAAATGATGGAGTGTTATGCCCATTACAGAAGGATTGTTCACATTGGGGGAAAAAATCCATGGTTTGTTTCTTTGCATTGTTCATTGTTTATTTAAAGTACAATTTGCCTGACAAACATTTAATTTGCAAACATTTTTCTAGGATACATCTGTTATCCAACCTGAGGTTTACTCCCATCGTTCTGCTTATACAGAAATTAAAGCAAGGGTGGGTCATGCATGGACCTAGGACTTATATTACCAGTTTCTTTGCTGGCTCTGCTGATGTGGTTTTTGGTGAGACTTTTAAACTCTGATCCCCTCTCCTCATTCATAAAACCAAGAGAATAATCTCTGCCTATTTCAGAGATGAGGATTATTTTACCTAGTGATGATTAATGACCTGATATCAGTATAGCAGTCTCAGCTTCCTGCAGATAAAAGGTACGTGTCCTGAAATTCCTATATTAGTCCATTGTTTTTTTCTCCATGGGAACCTTAGCTGGTTTGTTACGATAAAAGCTTGCTGTTTCCAGGGAGCATGTGATGTTTTGGGGGCATGGAATTTTAACATGCATTTCATTCTTTTTCTTTTATGAATATCACCATGTAAAAATATGCTATTATATAAATTCTATCAGGAAATTTTTTTGAGCAGCAAAGTACCTACTTATGTGCTAAGATATTACTACCTTTCTGAAAGAAATGAGCTATCGTTCAGGTGAAGAACAGAGACACGTAATGGTGAATGAACTTTTCCGTTTTCCTGAAGATGTTATTTGATGTCTTCCCATCAGTAGACGTCACTATTGGCCAGAGCAGAGATTGTGCAGTGATCATTCTTTCCCAGTATAATACTATTTCTTTGTTCTTCTGTTTAAAAGGCTTCTCCCTAATTCTCTAGTGAATTATTTTTACTTTCTTATAGCAACGTACACATCTGCAGTCAAATGCATTTCTTTCTTTTAAAGGCACACACACACAAACATGCATACAAACACACACACACACACATACGCATACGTGACTTGTTTTAGACAAAAAACAAGCCATAAAAAGCCTATGAGGTTTTGGCAATCTTTTAAAATTTAAGCCTTAGTACATTAACGTTGTAGTAATCTGAAATATCGTTACTCGGTAATTTACTAGAGATTACTTTGCTTTAGAACAGGTTGCTCGTCCCCATTTGCGTTTAGGTTAATGGGCAAATAATATATGGTTTATAATCCTTTGCATTGTGTTTTTTTTTTTAAACACGACGAAATGAAACACATATATACTCATAATGTGAGTGAGTCTTGCTGAACGCATCATTCAAAGCATGTGAGAAAAACACAGGAGAATTTTAGACGGGAAAAAGAAGCCACTTTCGTTTTCTTCCTGAATATCTTTAAAAATCCATAGAATAGAAAATAATACCATTTCACATTTCCTTATTTTATATGACTGTTATAGGCATACATTTTCTATAAATTGCTTTGGCATTCACGGCAAAAAGAACATTTACGCCGATACAATATATGCATCAATAATTTTGTGCCTACATTTATTTACATGTGTTTGTACTAAACACAACATGTTAGCTATAGAATGAGTAAAGGCGAGAGAAAGGTGGCCTAAGGGCTGCCAGGAATGCAGCGTGCTTCCGAACTGTTCTGAGATCAGAGGGAAATGCAACCAAGGAGGATTAAAGAGACTCCAGGAAGCTTTAGGAGACCCACAGACGAAAAAGGGGACAGCCAGAAAAGTAGGAGTGGGAAGAAGGATCGTAGCAATTATTCCATCACTGAGAAGGTAGACTCACAGTTAAAATACATGTGAGAATTGAGACTCAAATCGACTAGGGACAATCAGAGTGAAAAAAATTATTTCTCATTTCAAAGAGTAGAGATCAAGGGGGGATCTTATCACATGTTTTTAAAACACTTCCTTCCTTATAGCACACATCCAGAGTACAAAGATTTGGGATTTTTGAGAAGAGTTTTTTTACATCAAAACGACAGGAGAATTTGTCTGTGTTCAATATTGCTGTATAACATTTATTTGCAGTAAATCTAAAGAATAAACTTTACTTTACCTGAAAAGGAAAGTCAGTCTTACAGCATATCAACTAATCAAGAGAAGCAGGACATCACATAGGACATATAATTGATAAGTAACAGAAAATCATTAAAAAAATCAAATCCCCTAACATGACAACTTGTGTGTACATTGGTTTCTATACTTAATAGGCTTTTTTGAAAAGATAAAATGAACTTTGACCTAATTTAATAAAGAACAGTGAGACCTAGTAGCCCTACAGTTTCTAAGCAAATGAATAAAATAGTAATAAAAATGATCACACATTTCTGTAGCTCAGACAGAAGATGCTGATTGAGAATATTTCCACTTGAGACACATAATATAAACAATTACATACTGAGCCCTGGCTCTCAGCTACCCTGGGAAAGGGTGTCATTATGTTGGCGGTTGAGAGCTGTCTCCGAAGCACATCCTGTAAAGTCCTGAATTCACTGCACTTGTTGGCTTGCTGGTACCCCTCGCCTCAGGTGACAAGATTTTTTTAAGTGAGACCTCCCCCTCTCCCTATAACACACTGTCCGTGGTGCTGGGATATAACGTGCAGATGGAATTTTTAGAGATATTAATACCTGTGCAGGTGCTTCTGCTGACATCTGAGGAACTTGGCACCGGTTCACGTGAGAACATCTTCCGGTTCTCTCCTTTATTAAATAGCACTGCCCTGAAGTAGCCTGGTGCACGGAGAGGTAAAATGCAAATATTTGTGCAAATCTACAGAATGACCTCTTCCAGAGAGGAAATAAAGATGGTTCCCAATTCTACTGGTTTCTTGGTATCACTTCAAACCTATATAACCCTCAAACCTTTAGGTAACACAGGCAAAATTAAAAGAAAGTCGTTTGCTCGGACGAATCAAAGAAACCAAGTTTATTTCTTGCAGCATCTTTTCTTTTTAGCACTATGAAAACAGATTACAGAAAGAGAGTGTGGCAGTTGGTGCATATTTTTTTAAATGAAAAGAAATTGCTCCCCAGAACTTTTCAGTAAGAGAAAGCACGTGACCTCCTTTCTGTGAGACCGAAGTACAGTAAACAATTGAATCCATATTCAGCCAGATGCTTCCAGTGTGTAAATTACTCCCTGGGTAAATGTTAGGCACTTTCGGAGCCGCGTTAACTCTTTCAGGCTTCGAGTATGCAATTTAGTAAATTACTGCTGCCTGCACTTAATGGCGCTCTAGGGACCAAAAGAGATTAATGGAGCTCTAGGAGTGTCTAAGTTACTCTTGGGGAGAGCATCTGACTGAAGGAAAGTAGCTTGAGTCTAATCATTCTTTGTAAAAGGAGGTATTCTTTAAAATTCTTTAAAATAAAAGTACCTTCTTTTCAATATTGTACATCCATCCCCTTCCCAAAGGAACCTATCAGGAATCTGATTTTTCATTGTTTTTCTTGTTGGGGGCACACACTTTTATCCAGCACTGACCCCTTTCCTCTGTAAGACGTCACAGTAGTTCTTATTCTGGTCTTGTTCAATGGGGTCTTTTTGCTATTTTGGCTCAGTTAATTTTATTCTGCTTAATCCCATCTCTGAAATCACCTCTTACTGCTCTACCCATTACTTCTTTGAGAGCCATCGTCGTCTTTGGTATTGTTTTCTTTTCTGCTCTCACTGGTATTTATTATGGACCCCAGCTTGGCTCCCTTCTGGGCTCTGCACACACGGACGGGGCTTTATTGATCTCTCCCAGGTTCAAGGTCTTGTGTGGCCATGATCTTCCTCTCCAGACAAATACCCGCTCCCCGCTTCATATCACCCACCATTCCATCCCAGCTGTGGGGCACCTTACTTCAGCATCCCATCCCCAGGGCAGTGCCTGATGAGAACAGGTGGAGCGGCTCTCCTGGATCAACTCAGCATGCTTCTCTCTGCAGACGTCTGGAGGAGTAACATCCGTACAGTCATGCTAACCCTTTCCTTTCGTCCTAAAGTCTATCCTTGTTCCAGTCTCTTGTGACTTTGTTACAGAGAGAATGGTCTGGAAATAAATGGCTTCTGCTCTTTTGAGGAACTGAAACCTGCGTCTCCATCTCAGGCCCACGGCCAGGAGGGGCGGGGGCTGCATTTTGATCATTGTGTCACAGGAGATTGCTCAAAGGAATCCTGGAGAGGGGATGAATCTGGGTGGAGGTCACAAGATGGTTTTAGCTTGAAGTGGGATTATGGGATTAATCAATTTGGATTTTTGAGAAAATAACCTGCCATTTTCCTCCTTTGCCAGAAAAGTAACAAATTTCTTTTCTTTCTCTTCCACCACTTGTCCCCATTCTTCTAAAATGGCTCCATGGACAAAGTACAGCGCTTTCCGTTACATCACTGTGGACTATCTTTACTCCTTTTTCATGCCCAATAATAAATTCTCAATATGTGCTCCCCAAATCCTACCAAAGTCCAATCCTGCTTCCAACTTGCACCTGACTAAAAGGAAGTGATGCAATCCTTCTTCCTTCCTGACTGTTTTGAAGAAAACACAGTATTTTAAAAACTGTATACACCATTTATGTAATCTATTGTCACCTCTTATCTTTAATGTCTTTATGCTTTAGTAGAAGTAGACTGGAATATTTAAACGTTGACTTGTCTTACATAAATGTTTAAAGCACAGAGGTTATGCCCGTTACATCTTAATAACACCTATTCCTTCTGTAGCTTCTCAAATACCTCTTCTGAGCTGAACACTATTTGAGGTACCCCAAAGCAGAGAGGAGGATCACAATGTGTCTAGACTGCCAGAACTAATAAAATGCATACATTAGCTAAACTAATGAGGAGATTAAAAGTAAATTGTAGGTAGAGACTGAGGAAGACAGGATAACAAGTCAACCAGGATCATAAAGAAACTGGGCTTGGTGGCTCACGCCTGTGATCCCAGCTCTCTAGGAGGCTGAGGCAGGTGGATTGCTTGAGATCAGCAGTTCAAGACCAGCCTGAGCAAGAGTGAGACCCTGTCTCTACAAAAATAAAAAAACTAGCTGGGCATTGTGGTGGACTCCTGAAGTCCCAACTACTTGGGAGGCTGAGGCAGGAAGATCGCTTGAGCCCAGGAGTTTGACGTTGCTGTGGGCTATAATGACACCATGGCACTCTACTCAGGGGACAGGGTGACACTCTGTAACAACAACAACAACAACAACAGAATACTTTATGAAAATATTTTGGACTCTATGAGCGAGAAGAGCATTAAAAATGACGTGAACCACATGAGGAGGAGAGGCATGTAAGTAAGAATTAATGGGGCACATTCAGGGGCATTGGAGCCACAGGCCTTCTCTTGTATGTGGCATGGTAAGACATAGTCAACTTCCACCAATTCTTATCTGGTTACTCATGTTTCTTGAAATATCACCTAATGCTCAGTTCAATACATTTCTCTAGAGTACACTGAGTTCATTTGAGTAAAAACAATTTTGAAAGAAAAAATATAGGCACAAATGCTAGAATTTTGCAAAAAGTGAGAAGCAAAATCAAATGCATAACTATAAAGTAATTACTAGCCCTAGTCCAATGTGAACATTTTCATTTGTATGTTAGTTATTGTTACATGATTAATGGATATTTTGGATTTAGAAATTAGAAGTATGGGAAAAGTTGTGATTTTTAAGATCATAAAGACTTAAACTGCGTAAGCTTGTTTGGCCCGTCATTACCATTTGATAGACGTTCCACATGGAATCACATCCATTAGGTCGAACATATGAAATAGCTGTAATTCAATCATTTTTGACCTTCCCCCTCAAGGAAATTTCATATAGTTGAACTTAGACTTTTCTTCTTGGAGACAGAGTCTCACTCTGTCACCCTAAGTAGAGTATTGTGGTGTCACAGCTCACAGCAAACTCCTGGGTTCAAATGGTCCTCCTGCCTAGTCTCCCGAGTAGTTGGAACTACAGGCACCCGCCACTAGCCCTGGCTAGTTTTTCTATTTTTAGAAGAGATGAAGTCTTGCTCTTGCTCAGGCTGGTCTCGAACTCCTGAGCTCAGGCAATCTGCCCTCCTGGGCCTCCCAGAGTGCTAGGCTTACAGCCACTGTGCCCGCTTTGAACTTAGACATTTTAAAGAAGCATGTTTAGCTATGAAGTTTATTTTATGAATGTAATTTTGCTCTAGCCCTGGTCTATACTCTCCTTCTAGACTACAATCTCCCAAGTGTACAGTATGGGAGACTAGTTATATAGACACAGGACTTTATTGATCTCTCCCAGGTTCAAGGTCTTATGTGGTTGTGAGCTTCATCTCTAGGGAAATACTCACTCCCCCTCCTGAGTACAAAGGTACTCAGGTGAATCCCTAGGAGACTGCTCTCCGTCTCAGAGAGGGCTTTACCAATACAGGCAGACACCAAGTTATCAAGGGGGTAAAAATACTGACTCTGATGCTGGGGAATTGATACTCCCTTCCCCCACCATTTCCAAATGTATGTTCTGATCCTTGGAGCCAAAGAAGTTGCCGTTTCCAAGGTGAATCTGGTAAGACAGATATGGAGCCCACAGGAAAAACAGTTTCTGGTTTCTATTTGTGGTTAAGGCAATGTCTTCAAAGAGGAGCTTGCAACTTGTCTGACCTCCTAGCTCTTGTCCGGATCACAGGTTGTGACAAGTGTACCTCCATCTGCATCAAACCTTTGGCTGCAACTATGGGAACACATCATTTGGCTTGGGTCAGAAGTATGAAAAAAAAAAAAAAAAAGAAGGAGAAAGGAAAAAGAGAGACAGCATTCAAGAGAGAAGAATAGTCAGTTTGAATTCTGGGTTTGTCATGTCTCCCCATGTGACACTGAGCAAGTCTTTTGATGGAGAGGGTGAGTGAGCTGAGGGCTGCTGGCACTGTGCGAACTGTGCGGGCTCAGGGCCATCACTGTTCAGACAAGAGCCTGGCAGGCAATGCTGCTCCCCTCCTGAACCCACGCCTCAGCCAGTGTCCCCTGGTCTCAGGACTGCCACGTGCCCACGAGAGCTGGATGCCCAGAATCAAGGGTTTACCTCTCCTCTCAGATCTTCACTTTATTTTTTCCTTTCCATGAAGTATTTTATTTCAGCCATAATTTTTTCTACTTTAGAAAGCCAATAAGAATTAATCAATCAATAATTGCATCGATGGGGGAAAAACTCATAAAAATAGAACCATAACCGGACTTGAACTTAATAACTTTGAAATATAAAGGGGAGGCTTTATCCATGGGAATTTACAGATATTATTTGGCCACCAGACGGCTTCCATATTTCTTCATTACTGCAATACAAACATGAGAAATACGGAGGAAAAAACCCTATATAAGTGCTATAAATTTCGAGCTGAATTCCCTAGTCCACACCATGGTAGTCATCCAAGAACTTTTTTTTATATATATATAAAATCAGGCTTAATTTAGGATATAGTTTGCTTCTTCAACAAAAAACGTGGAATAGCTGTTTAGAAAAAAAGAACACTTAAACTATTTCTCCTTTTAAAGACAATTATTTTTTCTTTTTACTTAATAAAGTAATTTGTAGATTTCAAAGGCTTCCTAAACTCAAATATTAAATTTAGTAACCCTTTACCCATTGTGGCAGCTCTCAGAGGTCTTCCCTTATATTTTTTCAAGCAGAATGAGAGACGGTGTTTCCCGTGTCCCTACTCTCTGGTTCTTCATCCTGTGTCTTCCTGTGCTGCAGATGGTGAGGTGCCTTTTTGGTGGTGGTGGTGATTTTGAGACAGAGTCTCACTCCATTGCCCTGGGTAGAGTGATGTGGCATCATCATAGCTCACAACAACCTCAAACTCCCGAGCTCAAGTGGCAATCCTCCTGCCTCATTCTCCTGAGTAACTGGAGCTACAGGTACCCACCACGACACCTGGCTAATATTTCCAATTTTAGTAGAGATGGGATTTCGCTCCTGCTCAGGCTGGTCTCGAACTCCTGACCTCACGGGATCCACTGGCGTCAGCCTCCCAAAGAGCTGGGATTACAGGCGTGAGCCATGGCACTTGGCCAAGGTGCCTTTTGGTGTTTAATTCCCACCTGAACCTTCCATATAGATTTTATAGTCTTTCTTCCTTTTTGAAAGTAAAGATCAGTCGGTAAGTTTGTTGCAAAGGGAATGGTCTAAAAAAAAGGGCAAAAATATTTCCTGTCTTTCCAACTTTCTGGGAACTGAAACCCACGTCACTGCTCCGGGCTAGTGGTCTGGAGGGGCGGGGAATGTCTCTGTTCTTTGTACCAGAGGAGACAGTTCAGGAGAATCATCTGGATGGAGGTCACAAGATCTTTTCAGCTGAAGATGGGCTGAATCTGGGCAGAGGCCACAAGATTGTCTTGGCCCAAGATAGGGTTCTGGGACCAGGACTTTTAAAAGCTCTGTGCTTCTGCTCAGATAGCAGGAATTTGGATTTTGAGAGCACTGTCTGCCATTTTCCTCCTCTGCTGGCAAAGTAATAAACTTCTCTCTCTTTGTCCTCAAACCACTGGTTCCTCTTTTTTGGACATGGCTTCAGTGTTCTTTTTCCCTAAACTTGTCAGAATCGACCCTTCAGTTACGACCTGGTCCTTCATGTTCTGGCTCAGCCAGTATCCAGATGTGAGGACTTGGACAAGTGTCCAGATGTCTCTGAGCCCCGGTCCCCTTCATGTAGAAAGCTACTTAAGGAGATGATGCCACAGGCCACGTCTAGCCCTAAGATTTATGATCCTATTTTCATTCGTTTAATTTTCCCTTTAGCTACTTGAACAGGATTCATTCCGACCACGTCTACTTTCCATGATTCTTCTTCTGGCCTTTATCTCCTGTCATCTGGGCTTGTGCATCTTTGAAAACTACTTTATTCTCTTTGCTTTACTGCAGCTTTGCTTGGGATGACTTGGCCTCTTCATAATCAGCACGAAAGCCCTCTTCCCTCTCAGCCACTGCCCTTGACTCCCCACTGTCTTTGATACTGATTGTTCTGGTTTCAGTCCTCTTTAACCAGGGGCTTGTGAATGTGCCCTACACTGATTCTCTCTGATTACTTTTTCAGCACAGGCTTTAAACAGACATTCATGGTCATCCTGCCCCTGATGGTAAGAACTTGCAGGTAAGGCAGATGGAGAGAGGCAAAGGCCTTTATCTTCTTAGTTCCCCCTAAAAAGCTCACAGCAGGGGCTCCGTGTCTCAGAAGAGACTCCGGCAGGGCAGACCGTGCCTATCCCAGACCTCGGGCCTGGGCTCTCTTGTGCTTCTTGGTTTTATTGCTTTCACATTCACATGACATCTTATCCTCTCAAAACTTCATTTCTTATTTAGTAAAACATCTTTAATGCAGCCTTTCAGAACTGTCTCTCCATTTTTCCAAATGATCAGTTCCCCTAATTAGATTAATTAATCTATGCTAATGCTTAGGAAAGAGTCACATTCACTGTGAAATGGTAGAAACAGGAAGAACTTTGAAGGCAGAAAATCATCAGTTCAAATCTTCTCTTTGCTTCTTAGGAGCTGTGTGACTTTTAACGTACTTAATTTGCAGATACTTTCTTAGGTAACAGGCAATGACCTAGTGATTCATTTCCCTTTTCAGAGTTTTGCCTTACTTAATCCTTACAAAAATGCAATGGGGGAGGGACTGTTACTTTTAACCACTGAGGAAACTGAGGAAAAGAGGGGCAAAGTACTTTGAGAAGATTGCAGAGCTAGAGAGAAAGAGGTTTGGGGATTGAACCCAGGGGGCATAGCTGGTAACACCGGGCTGCCCTAAGTACATTCCTCTCTCTCAGCTTATGCTGCTTATTTGCACAAATAGGGGTAACATTTTCTTTGCAGAGTTGTTGAAATAAGTGATAATGTGTACCGAATGGACCACAGTGCCTGTTCTGCACTCAGCTCTCAATATACGGCAAATAACATCACCCGTGTTTTTTCCCTTATCCTTTGGGTCATGCTCTATCGCCTTGGGTGGTTTCTTTTCTCCTCTACTTTACCTTGGGGATTTCAAAGGGCTTGTTCCTTCACTCCATCATCTTTATCTTAGCTAGCATTATGAATTCAAATATTATTCATTTATAGATTGACAACCCCCACATTTATATCTTTAGCCCAGACCTGTCTCCTGAACTTTGGTTTTGTTTTTGTTGTTTGAGACAGAGTCTCACTCTGTCTCCTGGGTGGAGTGCTGTGGCATCATCACAGCTCACGGCAACCTCAAACTCCTGGGCTCAAGCAAGACCTCCTGCCTCAGCCTCCTTGAGTATCTGGGACTACAGGCACCCACCATCACGCCCAGCTGATGTTTCTATTTTTAGTAAAGATGGGATCTAGCTCTTGATCAGGCTGGTCTCAATCTCCTGACCTCAAGCAGTCTGCCCACCTCAGCCTCCCAGGGTGCTGAGATTACAGGCATGAGCCACCGTGTCCAGCCTGTCTACTGAACTTGATTCATGTCTACACAATTAACTCTATCCTTTTAGTTGTTTAGTTCAAAACTCTTGGATTTGTCCTGTTGTGGGTAGAATTGTGTCCTCCTAAAGGTGTTGAAGTTGCAATCCTCAGTGTCTGTGAATGTCATTTATCTGGAAATAGGGTCTTTGCAGGTGGTCAAGTGAAAAGGAGGCTGTGAGAGTAGGCCGTAATTCAGTGTAACTGACGTCTTTACAAGAGGGAAATTTAGATGCAGATGGACTTGCACAAGGGGAAGAAAGTCAACACAGAAGGAGACGGCCAGGGACAGGCCAAGGGATGCCTAAGCCTGCCAGGAGCTGGGAGAGTGGCCATAGGAAGGAACCAACGACGATGTCAGACCTGCAGCCACCAGCACAGTGAGGAGGTGATATTCAGTTGTGTAGGTCTCTCAGTTGGTGGTGCTTTGTCACCACCGACCTAGGAAACATGCAACCTCCCTCTCTCTCCTACACTTCATGTGCAGTCCTTGGGCCACCTCGTCACTTCCTCCTTCCACACAGACACGCCAGCTTGGACGGTCCACTGGCCTTCACCTGCACCCCCAGCCCTCACCTGGCCCCCTGGACCCTTAGCTGGATTCCCAGTCCTCACCTGGTCCTTCTGCCCTCACCTGCTCACCAAGCTCCCAGCTGATCCCCCGGCCTTCACCTAGTCCCCTGGCTCTTACCTGGTTCCCCGGCCCTCACCTGGCCGCCAGCCCTCAGCTGGTTCTCCAGCCCTCACCTGGTCCCCTGGCCTTCTTCTAGCCCCCTGGCTCTCACCTGGTCCCCTGACCCTCACCTGGCCTCCAGCCCTCAGCTGGTCCACCGGCCCTCACCTGGTCCCCTGGCCCTCATCTAAAACCTTTGCCTTCACCTGATCCCCCGGCCTTCACGCAGCCCCCTGGCTCTCATCTGGTTCTCCAGTGCTCTCCTGGTCCCCCAGCCTTCACCTAGCCCTGGCTCTCACTTGGTCCCCCAGCCTTTATCTGATCCCCTGGCCCTCACCTGGTCCCCCTGCTCTAGCTTGGTCCCATGGCCCTGACCTGGTCTGCCTGCTTTCACCTGGTTCCATGGCCCTGACCTGGTCCCCCTTCATCTAGTCCATCTGGCTCTCACTTGGTTCCTTAGCCTTCACCAGGTCCCCCAGTGCTCACCTGGTCCCCCCACCCTCACCTGGTCCCCCCGCCCTCACCTGGTCCCCCAGCCTTCATCTAGCCCCCTGGTTCTCACCTGGTCCCCCGACATTACCTGGTCGCTCAGCCCTCACCTTGACCCTGCAGCCCCTCCTAGTGTGTCCCCTCCTTTACCCTGCCCTCCTTACCACTGATTTCCAGTGGAGTGGCCAGAGTGCTGCTCTTAAAACTGAAATGAGTCATGTTTGCTCAGAACCACCCAGTGCTTTTTGCTGGGGGTAAATTCCTGCCACTCAGAGTGAAAAGCTGAAGCCCTTGCCATAGCTGAGGACCCTCAGTCCTACCCCAAGCCCTCGTTTCTCCGAGGCTCTGCCATGCTTCCTCTTGCTCATCCTGCTCACCTCCTTGTTTGTGCTACCTAAGCACAGCAAGCAGGCCTGCTCCACCGTGCGGCCTTCCCGAGCCTGCTTCATAGCTCCTGGCTCTGCTCCTGCCCTGGCAGGGACTGAGCAAGGCCAGGCCTCTAGGGCCAGGCTGCATCTCCCACACTGGCGCCTCCTCTAACGAGCAGCTTTTTCTGCAGGCTCATCCCAGTCTGCCTGAGATTTGTTCAGGGCTGCAGGGGGCTCTGCTAGGTCCCTCCTTCCCTGCCTGCCCTCCCAGGGTTCAGCTCAGCACCTGGTGTAAAGCTCTCCTTCCCTACCAGGTGCCGGTCAGGGGGACCCTGCTTGTGCTGTCAGCCTCCCTTTTATCCTTCATGGGCCTCTCCCACTTTTTGCATTTCCAAAATGTTTCTCCTCCCATTCCTCCCAGGCTAACTCCTCATCTTTGCTCAAACAGCCCCTTCCTAGAGAGACCTCAGTGAGGTTCATTCCAGACAGCACCCCAGCACCATCTGCCCAGCCCCAGTCCTTTCCCTCAGGCTCCATCCTTCCACCTGTCACATTCTAACTTGTTTGCCCTCCCTCACTGCTGACCGCTTGCTCTCTGTCCCCCCTGTGGAATGTGGAAATCTTCATCTTGCTGTCCACTGGCTGTACTGAGGCCTTGGCTCATACAGTGCATGGAGGGGCTGCAGAGAACCTGCTACCACTGGGCACAGTCTTGGGGTCAGACACTGTGTGGAGGGGCTGCAGAGGCCCTGCTACCACTGGGCACAGTCTCGGGGTCAGACACTGCATGGAGGGGCTGCAGAGGCCCTGCTACCACTGGGCACAGTCTTGGGGTCATACACTGTGCGGAGGGGCTGCAGAGGTCCTGCTACCACTGGGCACAGTCTCGGGGTCAGACACTGCATTGAGGGGCTGCAGAGGTCCTGCTACCACTGGGCACAGTCTCGGGGTCAGACACTGCATTGAGGGGCTGCAGAGGCCCTGCTACCACTGGGCACAGTCTCGGGGTCAGACACTGCATTGAGGGGCTGCAGAGGCCCTGCTACCACTGGGCACAGTCTCGGGGTCAGACACTGCGTGGAGGGGCTGCAGAGGCCCTGCTACCACTGGGCACAGTCTTGGGGTCATACACTGTGCGGAGGGGCTGCAGAGGTCCTGCTACCACTGGGCACAGTCTCGGGGTCAGACACTGCATTGAGGGGCTGCAGAGGCCCTGCTACCACTGGGCACAGTCTCGGGATCAGACACTGTGTGGAGGGGCTGCAGAGGGCCTGCTACCACTGGGCACAGTCTCAGGCTATGTGGTCTCTGCAGGTCACTGGCCTCTGTGACCTGGAGTCTGGAAATTTTTAGGGAGACTTGAGGAGTTAATTGGTAGGGTGTCATCATCCAGCTATTCTCTCTAGGATGTTTCAAGGGAACACAAATCAATATTTTAATGTTAACATTTTAATAAATTACCCTGCTTCTAATGATGGAATAATGAATTTGCATTCTTTATTACAGGGAGGTATTAAGCTATTTTCCCTCTTTGCTAAGACTCTGAAAGGGAATTTACCATACCTTTTATCTCCATTTCCTCTACCACATGAAGAGAAAAAGAATGATGCCAGTGTGCAAAGTAATCTTTCTGAATGAACCATGAGTCCCAGTCCAGTATGGCAGGAGAAGGTTTGCAGCCATTCCCATGACCAGATGAATCCAGTTAGCCGAGATGGACGGGCTCCTCAGCAGCAATGCCCCTCTCCCTGGACATTGCACTTTATTAAGGGTGAGAGGGAGGGATCATGTTAATCCCAGCTCTCATGCCATGAAAATTTCCAGATTTGGCTGCGCCTTGATTTTGGAAGAGGATAACAGCTTCTGTTTTTCTTGCTTGTTCTCATGCTCTCCTCTTCCTCACTCCTCCCTCGTCTGTTTCTATCTTTAATAAATTTCTCTGAGTGCCTCCCACACCCCAGGCATGCTGGGTGCAGGACGTGACGTGTGGATAGAGCAGCCTGATGCCTGTCTGCTTGGAGTCTCCTCTCCGTTCTCCGATTAATCCCATTCCTGATCTAAAACTACTCCTTGTTGTATTGGGTAATAAATGCTCATTCTCTGACAATCTTATTTATTTCCTGAATATCATTTAAAATTACCAACAGTGGAACTGTAGCATAAAAAGAAAATCTTTAAAAAAAGAGAACCTTCTTAGGTTTTTTTTTTTTTTTGGCATTTATTGTAGGGCATGTATATATGTATTTATAGCTTATAAAAATATTATTTATTCTTACTTATTTTAAGTAAGAATACTTACTCTCCAAATAAATGGTATGGTGCAAACTCAGAATTATTCTTTTGGTCAAAGGCATGCTAGCAAAGCATGGTTCGAGCTGCCGGTAGCAGAGGAGGTCGAGGAATGCTGAGACGAAACCCAAGCGGGGAAGAGATGAAGGCGAGCCCATGGCTGCCTCTGTAACCCTGATTAAGTGGGCCCCTGAAATAACTTTAAAATGTAGACTTTAAAAGATATATCATACGATCACATAAAGGAGGTGGTTATGAATCACTGATGGTGGAAAGTTCTCAAGGAGAGTTCTAAAAACTGCTTGATGTTAAGCAGATGCATTACCTTTCAGATTGAACCACGGGAAGTGAAAGTTTCAAGACGATAGACAAAAGAGTATGTTTTTTCTTTCATCTTGATAGTTGGGATAAAGTTTCTATCAGGAAATTCTGAGGTCAGCAATGATAAAAATAATTTTAGGTACTTTAAAAATCTTAATTATACCGTTCTACAGCCTGTTAATAATAGTTATCTAATTTGCCATGGATACTGACAGTGAGTTCTCATTAATTATAACTTCGTTTTGCAAATATTAGAAATTTCACATATAATAATTACTTATTTACATATCTTAATGCTTATTATTATTTAAATAATTACTGGCAATTTAGCTTTATGAATCAATGCAAGTTGGAATTCATGCCTAGATGATTACTATTTAGATTTTGCAATAAACAAATATTTGAGATGAAGGGTGTTGTCTGAAAGCTATCAATTATAGTTCAGAGATTTGCTTTCTGAAATTATTGTAAACAGAACAAATGGGGAGCTGTCTTTGAAAGTTAGTTCATAATTAAAATAGTTGCCAAGAAACTCAACTCTATTTATTTCTTGAAAACTTGCTTCCTTGAATCTTGCTAATAAATAACACAGCTTAATTTATCCTTAATTCAAGTCAGGTAACAAATTAACAAACTAAATACTGGGTTTCTTAATTGTTTCTTGTCAGGTGGTATCCAAACTTGCAAAATGTTTACCCACCTGGGCAAGATTTCTGCAAAATGAGAAATAAACCCTCCATTTAATGTAATTACTGAAATAATAGCACCTTATTTGGTTTGGTGCTTACCAGTTTATTATGTATTTTTTTTTTATTAAATCATAGCTGTGTACATCAATATGATCATGGGGCACCATACACTTGTTTCATAGAATATTTGACACATTTTCATCTCATTAGTTGACATAGCCCTCCTGGCATTTTCCTAGTTACTTTGTGAAGACATTTACATTCCACATTTGCCAAGGCTCACATGTACCTTTGTAAGATGCACCACATGTGTGATCCTTTCAATCCCCCTCCCTTTACCCTCCTCCCCCTCCCTCCCCACGCTTTCCCTCTTCCCCCTGTTCTTAGGTTGTAACTTGGTTATAGCTTCATGTGAAGGTCCTAAGTTAGTTTCATAGTAGGGGTGAATACATTGGATATTTTTTCTTCCATTCTTGAGACACTTTACTGAGAAGAATATGTTCCAGCTCCATCCATGTAAACATGAAGGAGGTGAGGTCTCCATCTTTCTTCAAGGCTGCATAGTATTCCATGGTGTACATATACCACAATTTGTTAATCCATTCGTGGATCGATGGGCACTTGGGTTTCTTCCATGACTTAGCAATTATGAATAGGGCTGCAATAAAGATTCTGGTACAAATATCTTTGTTATGATGTGGTTTTTGGTCTTCTGGGTATATGCCCAGCAGAGGAATTACAGGATTGAATGGGAGATCTATTTTTAGATCTCTAAGTGTTCTCCATTTATCTTTCCAAAAGGAATGTATTAGTTTGCATTTCCACCAGCAGTGCAGAAGTGTTCCCTTTTCTCCACATCCACGCCAACATCTCTGGTCTTGAGATTTTGTGATATAGGCTAGTCTCACTGGAGTTAGATGATATCTCAAAGTAGTTTTGATTTGCATTTCTCTGATGATTAAAGATAATGAGCATTTTTTCATATGTCTGAAGGCCGCTCGCCTGTCTTCTTCGGAGAAGTTTCTTTTCAATTCTCTTGCCCAGCCTGTGATGGGATCCCTTGTTCTTTTCTTGCTAATACGTTTGAGTTCTCTGTGGATTCTGGTTATTAAACCTTTGTCAGAGACATAACCAGCAAATATCTTCTCCCATTCTGTGGGCTGTTTGCTTGCTTTACTTACTGTGTTCTTGGCTGTGCAGAAACTTTTTAGTTTGATCAATTCCCAAAAGTGTATTTTTGAAGCTGCTTCAATCGCCCGGGGGGGTCCTTCTCATAAAAAAATCACCCAACCCAATTTCTTCAAGGGTTTTCCCTGCACTCTTTATTATGTATTTTAACACCAAGGCTCTCAACATCTTTGTTGTAAAACACTTTCTTTATTTTTGGTGTATCAAGTATCCTGAACTTGTTTGCATTCATTTGCATGCTAACATCTTTTCTTATTTAAGAGAGGTAAGAAGGTACCATGTTTAAATGGTCATGCCAGATGCTGTACATAAAGATGGTATATGTCATGCAAATGTTGAGACTGACCAAACACGCACTACCGTATTTTATGCTCAGTATATAATCACATGTTTCGGTTTTAAAGATGATGACTCAGAAACTAAGACATATTATGGAGTTTGGCTGATATCATATGATAGAAAAAGGGGTTAAACAGGAATTTTGCAGTTAGCTGACTATAAATTCTTTAAGAGATTCCGAGTATTTCCCAGAACTGTTATGAAACACGAATGACTTTAATAATTTTAAATAATCAAGAGCAAGTTTCCAAGTGATTATCAATAAACACTTTTCTCAACATTTATAACGTGTTTGGCAGTGGAACGATAAACTTAATTGGATTTTCTGCATCTTGAAAATTGTCATTCCTTGTTTTGAAGCTTAAAAATTTATAAGCTACTGCTAAGTTTCAAAAAGAATAGATATGTGCATGTGCATACATGTAATGATTCCTCAATATTTTAAATTTTAATTCAATTAACTAATTGTTGGAGACAAGTTCTCACTATATTGCCCGGGCTGACGTGGATCTCCCAAATTCAAGCAATTCTGCCACCTCAGCCTCCTGAATAGCTGGGATTCCAATTTTTTTAAAAACTGTGCTAAGAATCCTTATCATAAAATCTCCCCTGTTGGTGGCACCCATAGCTTAGTGGTTAGGGTGCTGGCCACATACATGGTATACCGAGACTGGTGGGTTTGAATCTGGCTCGGGCCAGCTAAAACAATGACAACTGTAACAAAAAAAAAAAATAGGAGGGTGTTGTGGTGGGTGCGTAGTCCCAGAATCACTGAGTCCACGAGTTTGAGGTTGCTGTGAGCTATGACGCCATGGCACTCTACCCAGGGCAACAGCTTTTAACAGATCTCCCCTGTTAAAATTTTTGGTGTGCATACAGTATTGCTCACTATAGCCATGATGCTGTACAACAGATCTGCAGAACTTCATCATTTTGTATAACTGAAACTTCATTAATTTCTAGTGAATTGAAAAAAATTCTTCTTTTTGAGACAGTCTTGCTCTATTGCCCTGGGTAGAGTGCCATGGCATCACCATAGTTCACAGCAACCTCAAACTCCTAGGCTCAAGCCATCTTCTTGCCTCAGCCCCCCGAGATGCTGGGACTGTAGGTGCCCACCACCATACCTGGCTAGTTTTCTTTTTTTTCAGTAGAGACAAGGTCTCACTTCTTATTCAGGCTGGTCTTGAACTACAGAGCTCAGGCAATCTACCTGCTTTGGCCTCTCAGAGCTGGGATTACAGGTGTGAGCCACCATGCCCTGCCTCAAAAACATTCTAAAGGAGCAATGATTATCTATGGGTCACATGATTGTCAGCCAATTTTTTTCCTTTCATTCATTTTTTTCCTGTATCCTCTGCGGTTTTCTTTTTGGTTGTTCTCAGTAATAATGTTATAGATATTTTTCATCAATGAGCTTTTTTTTTTTTTAATGCATCAAGACAAAGATGCTTGAAGCTAAACAAAGAAGAGAAGAAAGAGATCTCCTTATCCCACAGGTCTCCTCTGTACCTCAGGGGCAGATGCTGCTCACCCAGCCACTATCAATAACAAAAGAGACACGAAAGTCAGTTCTGAATCTGGATGTCCTGCCTTAGGGCTGGGTCAGATTTGGCTGGACGGGACCTAGTGGGGAAGGCAAAGCCTGGAACTCATAAGCTAAGAAGGATGGTGCGGATTCTGGGCAGCCGGCTTCCTGCAGATGGCAAAGGACAGTGCAGATGGGAGAGAGCTCGGGTGAGTTGGAGACCCTGCTCCATCCTATGCCCTGAGAGGAAGGGGGCCCAAAGTGGACTTCTGCTGCTTAGAACCCCCACACCTCGAGGAAGTCTGTGACGCACAGCCAGGCTCCAACAGGGGACCGCAAATCGGAGCAGAGCACCAGTCCCTGGGAAGGGAGTACTAGGATAAGGCACAGCCCCTGCCCATGGAGAGGTGAGTTTAAGCCTCACAACAGACAAAACCCAGTTGTCTCAAAAGAGGCAGGGGAACAAGGCAGGCTGCCAGCTGACGCTGGGACACTGGTGAAATATTTTCAGCAGAATTAAGCCTGAACAACCCTAGCCACGGTGCCAGCTCTGAATGGGAAGAGCCAGACCTCTCTGTTTTGCTGACCCTCTATCCTACAGCCACTGCAAAACTCATGTCCTATCACAGGGAAATGTTTTGCAGGGGTGTCCAACCGGCACCCTGTGGGCAGCATGCCAATTTGGGGAGGACTTCTTTTGCTTATCTGTGGTGTCAGGTATGATGAAAAGTATGCCTGGACCTTTTTAAAAATTGTTCATCAGCTTTACTAGTCTTTGTGTTTTTACTGTGTGGCCCAAGACAACTCCTGTTCTTCCAATGTGCCTCAGAGGAAAAAATAGGTTGCATATCCTTGGTGGAGGTTTTAAACTGGTTCTCTTATTCCTCCCAGGGAGGAATCACCAGCCTGTGTGGCAAGGTCCACATCAGCAGTGCAAAGTGACAACTGGGCAAATGTCCCCATATCCCAGGCAAAGCAAGCAGGGAAAAGGCAGATCTCATTTAAAGACGACATTTGTTTCCTGAGAAGAAGAAATTTAATGGATTTTAAATTGGTTCTAGAAATTGGACATTTTCTATTAATAAAAATAACAGGAGTAACTGACTTTTCTGAGTCCTGTCTGAATATCCCTACCTTCCAGGCACTGTTTCAGGAGTGCTCCGGACATAACCCAGCCTCCATAAACACCCTGAAAAGCAAACGCTCTAATCCTAATTTTACAGAAGAGCAAGCTAAGGTTAGAACCAAGTATGGTTGCATGACAGGCAGATGGCCGGCCGGATCCACATCTAAACCGCATCCTCCTTGTCTCCAAAGCCTGTGCCCTCTGTGCCGCTGCTTTTAACGTCTTAAATGAGGCGGCAAAGTTGAGAAAAAGCATGATATTTACTAATGTCCAAGTCACTTCTGTAATTTGCAGCTCCGGAAAAAGATGCAGAGGGAATGGAAGGAGATGTTTAACACAAAGATACAAAGTCCCTGCTACTTTAATAGCAGCGTTTAAAAAACACTGTTCTAAAGGCTGATGTTGCAGGGAGGAGGAAATGGTGGGAGCGGGGATCTGTCTTCCTGTGGCATCCTGGATGGGCTAGAGAAACACCGAGCTCCTCCAACACTGATAGGTGGCACAGGAGGGTCGAAGAGCGGCCTTCACCTTCAAGACAAGACCGTGGTTTTCTGCCCTTGTGTCCCTAGGCACAGCACAGTGGCAGTCAGTTTACTGGCTATTGTAGAAGGGTTCTGCATGTTTAAAAGATGGACTTGTTTTCATTCTCTCTGAGATTAGCTTGCTCGCAGTCCACAATGCCTTCAAAGTATATTTGAAACAAGTATTTATTTCATTCTCTGAGCCTTCACTCATTCTTTGCCAGCACCTTACGTTTGCCCTCGGGCCTTCTGGGGGATAAGCTTGTTTCAGCTCTGGCTTATTCTCCTGGACCAGCTTTATTTGGAGAAGACAGAAACACGAAGTACAATCTTGAATGGATTTTTCAGCCTCCTGCCTGCTTGACTCTTATATAAAGTGAGAAATAGGCTCAACACTAGCGGTGGCCTTCTGAGATAATCTAATACAGAGAATCTGTGGAGAGCTTGGAGAACAACTTCATAATATTAAGTAAAGAAAAATACCGCACCGTGTGGCCTAGTGCTAAGTGTGCAGAGGATGGACTCATGTTTGGGGCGGGATTGTTTATTTTTTTCTTCCCATCATCCAAAATTGAATGACACGGTGCTCATCTTGACGTCTGTTGAAGAAATTTTGTGTAACTCCTCCCCCGAATATCTAGTTTCACCCTTCTGAGGTCTGTGTGCCAGGATACTTCATCGGGCTGTGGCTTTGTTTGGTGTTTCTTTTCTTTTCTTTTTTTTTTTTTTTGTGGTTTTTAGCTGGGGCTGAGTTTGAACCCACCACCTCTGGCATATGGGACCGGCGCCCTACTCCTTGAGCCACAGGCGCCGGGTGTTAAAAATAACTGCAGTCTACAACTTGAATTTGAACTTTACCTTAGAATTGAAAACAATGTAACCTGAAATTTTTTTTTTTTTTTTTTGTAGAGACAGAGTCGCACTTTAAGGCCCTCTGTAGAGTGCCGTGGCCTCACACAGCTCACAGCAACCTCCAACTCCTGGGCTTAAGCGATTCTCTTGCCTCAGCCTCCCGAGCAACCTGAAATTTTTTACCCTTCTATTAATTTGAAAAACAAAACAGAAGAAAACTATAGCCTTTGTTGTTACTTATGGAAACAAAACAAAACAAAACAAATTAGCCTTTGGAAAGACTGAAGGCTTTATGGAAAGAAATACCCACCTGCTGGGTTACAGTCAAAGTGATATGCAGACATTTTAATAAATTGATACGGAGTCATAGCGTTTAAAAGTCACTATTTTGTCACTGCTAACAGATAACGGATCTGGCAACAATCATCCAAAGACACTAAGAATGAGAGAAAAAAAGGACAGGACCTTTGTGAGGGACGGGTCAGAGATAACACCAGAGCCCAGGGATCCACCTTGGTGTCACACCAGTGTGACAACCCACCGGACATGCGGAGACAGCACTGTGCCAGGGCCTGGGTTTCTTGCCCCTCCTTTGAAAGTTCTGAATCTCATCAGCAAATATTTGCATTAAAAAATGGAAGGAGATTACCCCAGAATACAGGAGACTAGAAGAAAAATGCCACACATGCCCCTTGTTTGGATGCCCGCTTAAACAAACAGGCTGCAAAATGACATTCCTGTGGCAATCAGAGAAAGTTCAACAGGGACTGAACTTTAGCTGCTTTTAGGTACTTGTTTTTTGTAAGGTAGAAGAATGGCATAGTGGCATATAAAAACAAGCAAATATGCAGGTAATACATGTGCCCTTATCTGTGACAGCTGTATTTTGAGGTTTTAGGAGGCGAAATAATTAGCTTAAAAGCAATTCGGTAGTAAATAAATAATAAATAAATACAAAATACCGTGGAAGGAATTAATAGAACAAGATCGGCAACATGGATGCTCTGCCTTAGGGTATGCTTGAAAATGTTCATAATGCAAGCTTAAGGATTCAGAGCTTTTATTGCTTTTTCAAAATGCCCACACGTCTAAGAAGGCCGTGGAGAGAAGCAGGAAAACAAAGGATCAAATGCAGAGAATGTGACTTCTCGTGAGTATTATTATTATTATTTTTGAGACAGAGTCTCACTCTGTCACCCTGGATTGACTGCCGTGATGTCATAGCTCACAGCAACCTTAAACTCTTCAGCTTGTGTGATCCTCCTGCCTCAGCCTCCCAAGTAGCAGGGACTACAGGTGCCTGCCATGATGCCCAGCCAGTTTTTTCTATTTTTAGTAGAAACAGGGTCTGAAGGAAGTACACTGTCACTATTTCAAGAGCATGCATTCATTATGACCTGTTTACCTGTGTAAATGAATTTATTTTCATAGATTCCCAATTGACTTTTATAACTGTTCACTTGTATCAGAAGATTTAAAACATTCAACAGGAGATGTAGGATTTTTAAGTTTGAGGATTTGAAATGTCAGGTTCTGGCTGTCATCTTTCTAAGAACCATTGTTCCCACGTTTCATTGACTTAGAGACTTCAGATTGTCAAGAAAAAGCCTGTAGGTTGTGTATATTGGTATCAGATTGAACATTTTCACCAAAGGCATCTTGCTTTCCAAATAAAGAGTCCTCAAACTCAATACGTAGGTGTTAATCTATTCTATATTCCCTTTCCCTTTCTCTCTTAATTTTCATGTTTGGGTTCTAAACATTTGTCCCTGTATCTATGTTGACGCTCACACCTGTGGCAAATGTGTGTCTTGTGGCTGAGTTCCTGCTGGCCCGTGTCACACGCTGACAGCACTCAGCAGTGCGTGTACTGGACAAATAGCATCCTATGGGTGAGGGAAGAAAATCACTCCATCAGCATTTCCCTATTTTGATATTAGAGCGCCTATTTTTTTTCTAGGTCCATTAAGGAACTTAGACTGTTGGGCAGGGGATGAAGAGAAGAAGAACAGAACTGAGAAGGGACAGCAGGATTGAGAGAAAGCAACGCTCCTGTCTTACACAGACACGGGGGTGACAAAAGAAAAGAACCCAGCACGGCTTTTCTTCAAACGGAACGTGTATGAAAAAGCTCGTTCAAGCTAGAGTCGTCTGACACATACAAACAAAAGTGGCTGCCACGCGGCAGGTCTCATAGCTTACTGGAGATGGAAGTTCTGAAAGCTTTGTCAAATTACCCCTCCTCTTTTTGACACCCTAGGCTCCTATCTTACTTTGTTGGGGGATCGGCCATTTCCTGAGAGGCTGTGTCCAGGTGCAACTGGAGTCAATGCCTCCATGGTCACCACCTGAGGCAAGAGACACTTCTAATTTCTGAAACCATGTGGTCAGGAGCCCTAATCAGTGTATTTTTTCCCAAGGTATGTATTGTGTCTCTTTATCTCTGGAGACATTTTAGGACAGACCTCAAAAACTCAGAAGGTCACTGCTTTAGTCTGAATCAATTCAATAGAACAATTTTGGAGAAGTCAGCTTTTCTTCAGATTTTTTGGATTTACTATCCTTTTCATACTCCGAGCATGCAACACCTCATAAACTACACCAGAAGACAGAGCTGGGCACTTAGCCTTGGCCCACATCTTTTAGAGGTCATCTTCCTAGTGTTAACTATCCAGAATTAATTACTCATCACACATAGACCTCTTTATAAATTCTTTGTGAATACCTAAAGTGATCATTTTTCTTTGCACCTACTTATACAACAAGCATCCATTAAGTTTTAATTACCTCTTCTCACCAAGCCTTTCATCTGTGCCTTCTATCCACTGCTAGGGGCCTTTGAAGCTAGAGACTGGGATTTAATATATACAGTTCATTGAAGGACTTACTTTGGGCCATTCAGGTTCAGAGCTTGTTGATTGAAGCTATGAGGCCAGCAAGTTCCTCAGACATGCAAAAATTCCAGTTCCCTCTGAATTCAAATGACTATATTTTCCTAGGGAATTGGGGCCAAATTTGGCCTACAGTCGCTATACCCCTTCTAGAATGGAAACTGGGTGATGAGATCAAAGTTGAGAAACAGCTTCCTTTGTTCTTCTGGGCAAATTCAGCTTTGAAATTTAACAAAAAATATTGCTGCATACATGCATTGGTTCTAAAGAAGTATGAAAGAGACTAAAAGAAAGAAAGAATGAAAAGAGAGAGAAGTTTAGAAAACAAAAATGTGCAGTGAGATTCTTCTTTGTATTCAACCAGCCATTGATTTATTTTAACATCTTACTTGTCTTACTGAAATATAGCGTCATTTACAATTTTATTTGTTTACAGTCGTGGAAGGCCTGGGCTCCCCATCTGTTTGAGAGAGTTCTTGTACAAGCATTGTGGCCAAATCTAATTATTTTTCTTGCTACAGTGGTAATCTCCTGTATCTTCAGAAAAAATCAATTCTAAAGTGTATTCAAAGAAACCAGCCCACAATCCATGTCCAAGAGTTCAATAAAATAAACTTTACTGTTTGTAGATACATTAAAAATCAAGGATTGGAAGAAAAGGGTAAAACTCTCATTTGAGAAGATGGAGCAATTCAATAGTAAAGAAACCTTCTCACTAATCACTCATCAGATGGATGTAGATTCTTTTTTTTTTTAATTTTATGTACCATTTCTTTAATTTTATTTCATTTCCTTTAGTCTCTGATGCGTTGATAAGGAAATTGGTATTTGAGTACTGGCATTTGAATTTTGAGATGCTGAAAGCCTGGCAAGAACCAAGTGTCTCTTATGTGAAGCATCACTCGAGTGTCTTCTATACAGTTAGCTGTGACTGTAAGCTTTGCTGGAGACAGAGAGCAGGCAGCTAATTTGTGTTTTTTTTAATTTCTCAACTACTTTCTTTTTTTTTTTTTATTGTTGGGGATTCATTGAGGGTACAATAAACCAGGTTACACTGATTGCAATTGTTAGGTAAAGTCCCTCTTGCAATCGTGTCTTGCCCCCATAAAGTGTTTTTTAAAGGTGACCGTCACTCCATACAACTGCCGGCTTGCTCTGTCACATGCAAGATAGTACCATGAGCTCTCAAGCTGTACAGCTGGATGTTGTTTGGCATCAAGACCACCTCTTTCATCCAAACCAAATTCCTTTCCTTAATCCAGTCAGCTGGAAAGCAAACTTTCCTGGCATGAAGTACACCGCAAGCAACAGATACAACAATACCCACACTGCCACTGCCACCAGGCCACAATGACTGTGCTCGGGTACAAAGACAGAGGGGACGGACACTTCAGTCATGGGTAGAAAAGCAAAGAGATCAGGTCTGCTCACCCATCTCACAAGTTCTCGACTCAACTATTTGCTGTTAATAAAATTCTGGAATTTGGATTCTGGCTGACATTTTCAAACTTCATTTATATGATAAAAACAATTTGGATGCATTAAAAGTAGAGTGGGAGAGGTAATTAGAATAACTTAAAATACAGCATAAGTATTTTATTTTCAATGCCTTGCTTATGTCTAGCTTACGTAAGTTAGGGCTGTGTGCATAGAGAGGAGTGCTACTTCAGTATAGTTTCACCTGCTTCTAAACTGTCTTTTTCTAAGTGATAATACTGTTACTGTCAAAGCAATCATCGTGCCACCTCTGTGCATCAGTTGGAGACCAGCATCTTTCTTCCTTCTCTCTCTCTCTAATCCATTTCACTTACATTGAACAAGGATTCTGGCTTAAAACTTAAATTTTATCTTTTCCAAACAATATTAGTAGGTCACCATTATAAAAGGCAAGAAAAATTTAGCTCCAGCAAGCCTGTAGTGGAACAACAAGCAAGATTTTTGGTCTTTCAAAACAATTGTCTGAAAGTTGTAGAAACCAACCTTCTGAAATACTCCAAAGAGTAGATCTACTAGAAACCCCTCCAGAAATGACGTGCTTTTACTGCTCAGATATCTTGAAAATATATTTTTTATCATGTTTGATAACTTGAAAAATAAATTCTCTTTGTCCCCCCACATTTATCCAAGGCCATTTTAAATGACAGAATAACATGCGCCCGTGTAGAACAATTGCAAGTGGTTGCATTGACCACGGCAGTCTGGCTTAAGTACCTGGTGCTTTTACCCTTTCGCTTTCATTTTGCTCAGGCTCAGCCCAGAAGTGAAGACACAAGTTGACAGCAAGCGTCAAGTAGCTCTGCGCACTGCACACAGTGCGTCCAATTGTTTTACAGTAGCATGTGCTCATGGCTAATTGCTTTCATGTATGCTGATTAGGCCCTTTGCGCCCCTGGGCTAGATCAGACACCCAAAGCCATCCATTCACCCGTGTGGTGTTACCCTTAGCGAGCTGCAGCAGCTATGACAGGGGGTGACCTGCAGGGGGTGTCTGCAGGACCAGGGTTGTGGGGAGATAATGTGAAAATAATCTTCAGGGAGAAATAAAAGAAAATATGTAATGAAATTGGCACTTTTAAAGAAAGCATGTGTTCAAATAGGCTTACAATCAGACTTGCTATATTTCTGCCCTAAACAGTAGATTGTACAGTCATGATGAGTAGCTCATGACTTGAAACTGAGACTGTCTATTAAGGGCATAATACATATAATAACATTATATAATATTAATAGGGTTAGGAGATTTCTCCATTGTTCTGCCAGAGAATATCAACTGTCTTTATTTAAAGGCTAGTACATCCCCAGGCAAATTGAGTTTCCATGCTCAGTTGATTTAGAGCCTATTACAAGCAAAGGTGGCCAACTATGTCAAAATATATACTGATTTTGTGATATACATAGTTTTCCAAAGGACCAAGTGAGATCACCAGTCTCAATGCATTTGTGACTTGACTTAGATTTAATGTTGCCCTCAAGAAATAGCTGGCTAGTTTCTAAGAGCACTGAAATATTTTTCACTGAGCTAGGTTTCTCCTTTCTTCAGTTTTTTGATCATGAGTCACTAAAATTTTCTTAAAAAATTAGAAAAAACCTGGATGGAAGTGGAAGACATTATTCTTAGTAAAGCATCACAAGAATGGAGAAGCATGAATCCTATGTACTCAATTTTGATATGAGGACAATTAATGACAATTAAGGTTATGGGGGGGGAGGAAAAGCAGAAAGAGGGACGGAGGGAGGGGGGTGGGGCCTTGGTGTGTGTCACACTTTATGGGGGCAAGACATGATTGCAAGAGGGACTTTGCCTAACAATTGCAATCAGTGTAACCTGGCTTATTGTACCCTCAATGAATCCCCAACAATAAAAAAAAAAAAAAAGAATACTAAGGAATAAAGAAATGTACATATCTAAAAAACAAAAAATTAGAAAAAATAACCCCCTCCTATTATTGAGAGAATTCATTACATTAGTATAAAGTGGAACAGCCTACTTAATATAATCAACGGTACTGTTTGGGGAAATTTGTTCTTTTTTGACATTTCCTGAAAGAATAGCTCTCCCTACAACATTAAGGCTAAATAGATGGGAAGTGTATGAAGAACAGGAATGTACACAAATTGCATTTTAATTCCTATTTTTCTTTAAAAAGATGTCATTGATAAATCTAAATGTGGTTTAAACATACATTTTGCTTCAAACGTTTAGGAAATGATGCCTAGCACAGAGAAAAATAAAGCTATTAATTTTCCATTTGCATAACTTGCCCTTGAACTTTATTTGACATTATTTCTCATTTGCTTTTGCATTATGAAGTCCAAGATTCCAGTTTAAAGAATGTAAGCATTAGTGGACCAGCTCCACATTTTTAGGATACAAGCACTTATTTTTCTTAACATCTTTTTTATGTATCACATGGCCTACCTGGACAGCTTCCCTGAATTCCGAGTACTTCTAATTCTGAAAGCTTTAAAGAATTTCTGTTGGAATATCTTACATGAAAATGTATCATCCACAATGTAAAATTTGTAGTCTGAATTAATTTATTTTCTTTCTATCTTTTATTGCTACGTGAGTTTTCCCCCTCTCTCAAGTGAAAAGAGAGGAAAAAAAGGAAAAAGTACAGAGTAGGGTGCCCCGGCGTCCATGATGCCCTAACAAAACCAGCTACACTTTGTCGCTCTTGTGGAATCCTGGGTTTCTTAAATCCATTAATTGGATTTGAATTTAAGCAAACATTTTATTCCATGTTTTCTTCCTCCCTGCTCCCTCCCCCTCACTCTCGCCTTCGTCCTTCTTCAAACATAATGAGCACCTCCTGTCAAGACAGGGACTGTGCCAGACGCTATTGCTACATGATTATCAAAACAGAGGCTTCCCCCAGCATCAGGGAACTAGTCATTCAGTGGGAGTTGAGGGAAGGCTTCCTGGATGGAGTGACATTTGAATTTAGTTTTTAGTTATTATTACCAAACAACAACAATAACAATTTTTTGTAAATATAATACATGTAGGATCTTCTGCTTGGTTCCGAGGTTAAAATTGATAATAATAACCTAAAGAAACCAAATAAGAAAAACACTCCCCCAAGCTCTAATTCTTACCCTCAAGTGTCGTTATAGTTATACCTGTGCATCATAATTTTGTTAATGAATTAAAACACTGCTTATGTATGTATGGTTTTTCTAAACACTTTATACGATTCTTTCTGTCAATCTATTACAGTAGCCCTGTGCGCTGAGCAGGTAATTACTCTGCATAGTAAGTAGGGTAGATTTTTCCACTGTGTGTCATATATGTAGTCTGCTGGATTCTGAGGACGGGCTATTGAAGGAGGGTTCATGGCTGGATCCCACTAGGTGCAATCTGGTAGACTGGTAAGTTTTCTATTGGGGATAAACTCAGGGTTGGGGAGTTCCAGCTGCAGGTCAGTTTCCAGCCCACTCCTTCCTCATGGGCACAAACTAAAGCCCATAAATTCAGATGACTTGTTTCACTTCAGACATCTCAAGAATTCTCCAAAATTATTTAAAGCCCATATCTGAGGTAGAAGAAAACAGGTATGCTTTACTCAAATCATTACTGTACTATGGGTATAGTCCTACTAACCTTTGTTTAGAATGATATTTATATTACAAACAGTTTAATAATTTTACAGACTACTGGGTAGCTGGAAAAGCTAACTCTTTTTGTTTGGTGACAGCATTCTAAAAAGCAAAACAAACAAAAGAGAAGTGTCAACCTGCCATTTAATTTATCTTTGAACTTACACTCCAACTTTCCCTGCACAGGCATTTAATCCTCCCTGCAGCTGCTCATCCTGGGAAAGACGGAATCAGAACACGCAGGATTTTGTGTCTACATTTGAGAGTAAAGGAAAACCCACCTTTATTTTGAAATGTTCATTTTAAGGATACCCTTTACATACAACTTCTGTTTTCTAATAGCATAAAGTGAGAAATGCGCAAAGGACTTTAGCTCAATGGAGCTCACATATGTGTTCTAACAAAGAAAGTTAATTTTTAAATGCTTCTGAGACTTCATAATAAGATACGAAAAATTATTAGGTGACAATTATGAGAAGATGGCATCAGAATCCTGAAAGAAAAACGTATTTTATAAGAGATCCAAGAACTCAGCATGATCTTATTTTGATTTACAATCCCAGTTGGGATTAGCATTTTTGCAGAACATTAAAACAGGGATTGGTGCACTGAACCACCAGGCTGCCTTCATTCATCATTCTTCATCAAAACCCAAATTTCTAAACAACAGTACACCACTGGACCGAAATTCAATGGTTTCTCAGAGATCAATTTTAACTTTCAGATGTTAATAAGCGAGTGTCAGCATAGTCGGACAATTTAGACATGCCCGGATTCAGGATGTTCAGAGTGGTTCATCACCATTGTAAATTACAGTAGCTCACGGCAATGATAAATGTTTCCCGTCTGCTGATACACTGGCACATTCAAATTACGTCGCATTACTATTCTGTCTCTTTAAAACAAGAAGAAAATTAAGTTTCAAGTTTAATTACACATTATTTTAAAAATTAGGTTTGAGTTTATAAAATTCGCCCTGTGATTATTCCAAGTTCTTTCCTTGAGAAAATAGATTGCATGTTTCACTGGGATTTGACCTTAATTAATCCTGTACTTTGTGATCCGCCCCCTTGCTGAAATGGTCTTATCAAAAAGAATGCAAGCTATGGGCTATGATAACAATCGGTCATAACTTCTGTGTGTGATGCTGGCTGTGGTCCATGGGCACGGAATTCAAAACCCATTGTACGCAGTAATGTCCAGGGCTTAGCGCTCTGTGGCTGAAAGACAAAACAAGCTACGCAGAACAGCATCTTTACGAAGGCTACATGGATTTACACTAGAGCAAATGGTCTGAAACACTCCTGAGGCAGCGTGGACACTGCCATCCAGTCCTAAATCTGCCGTGTCAGATTACATGGCAGACAGGTCATTCCAGCAGCACCAAGTGAAGTAGAAAAGCAAAAACCGTCACTTTCCAAACACCGTTTTTTAGTACAAATGATTTACAAAGTTATTTTAGTACAAATATTTATAAAGTTCTGCTGTCACTTAACATTAATAAAAAAAATACTCTTTCTTTTTCCTGTTTTAGATACTAGCCTAGAGTGGTAGCTCTTCTTACTGATATAACTTGACTATTTTCTAAATAAAAAAAGGGCTTGAATTAGTAAATATTTGTTGCCTGTTGATCTAAATCATACGTGGTCTAGATAAATGTCAAACATTTTCAAGATTATTAATAAAGCAAATGTCTGTGACATCTGAAATCTATTATGTAGTGTAGCCTTGTGTGTGGGTGTGTGTGTGGAGGGCTAGACCAGCCCTTAATATGTTTTTAACTCTGGGAATCTGAAGAATGCCAAGCTATCAGTTTCTTGCATTTGCGTAAATTTCTAGACAAACATTCTGTGACTCTCCAGCCTAGTGATGATGATCTTACATTTTATACTACCAGTTTTCAAATTCAAGAAGACTTTTCTGATCGTTGAATACTTCTCATTCATCTAACATTTGCTGAAGACCTACTGTGTGCTATGCACTCTTCTATACACTTGGAAATATAGCAGTGAACCGACTTAAACAAAAGTGCCTGTCCCGTCCTTGTGGAGCATGCATATAAAGGCGCAGATACTCACGCCGTGAGAGACGGGTGTACAACTTTTGTCAGGGGTTTACACTGAAAATTGAAGACACTTATTGAGTTTTATTATAATAAGAATTATTGTTCTTATGTTTTAGTCACTAAATGCTATGGTCTGGGTGTTTGTCTCCTCTCCAAAATTCATATTTTGAAATCCTAAACCCCTCAAGTGATGGTATTAGGATCTGGGGCACTTTGGAGCTGATCCCTGATGAATGGGACTGGTGCTCCTATTGAAGAGACCTGAGAGTCCCCTCGCCCCATCCACCATGGGAGGACACAGTCGGAAGACGCCGTGAACCAGAGAACAGGTCTGCGCCAGACACTGACTCTGCCTTGATCTTGGACTTCCCATCCTCTCGAACTGTGAGAAATAAATTTCTGTTGTTTAGAAGCCACAGTTTAAGATTTTCTGCTAATGCAGCCCCAAAGATGAAGGTACCAAGTGCGACAGATTCTTGAAATGCAATGCCACCTTGTTTGGTCCCGTTCATTCCAGTCCACATGAGAATCACTTGAGTGGACGTCATGGCGGTGGCCTCCTCACTGATCTAGCACCACCCAACCCAATTTCCTGACTCAAACTCACTTTGAAAATCAATTTAATTAGATAGTTAATTATTCAGGGCTAACTCTGCATGAGAGAGCTCTGAATTAACCTTCTTAAAATACCCCTTCCATCATGGCGGCCTTTACTTAGTGGTTCTCTGTTGCCCGCAAATTCAAGCTAATTTGCTAAATCTAGGGCTTAAGCCCCTTCATGATCTGAACCCAGGTAGCCTTTCCAAACACTTCTTCCTTCCCGGCAGCACATGCTGTCACTACCACCTCAGGTCCCTGGCCTCTCTCTGCCATGCTCAGTCCCGCCTCTACTCATTCTGCCGCTCTGCCCTCGCAGGCTGTGACGAGGACCTCCAGCCTTTGCACTTGCTGCCCGTCTGCCTGGGATGGTCTTTCAGACCTTTCCTGGCTGGTTCTCTCCTTTCAAGTGTCGGCCCACATGTCGCTTCTCCCTAGTGGGAAAAACTTCAGGCTCATGTCCATTCACTTAGCTGCTCCCTCAGTGACAAGGGCGACGAGCAGGTAAGGAGAAAAACCGGAAATGTTCACAAAATACTACATTCTGTCCTCCCCTCTCAAAGGGGGCTAATCAGTGGAAGTCTTCTTATCTGAAAATGTTGCAAGAATTGCTCCAAACTTTATGATCATGAATGCCCTTCAACAAGAAAATGATGGCTTTGTGCGTTTAACCTGCTCAAAGTCTGGGAGATGGATTTTTCAGTTAATGTTTATGGAGATTAAAATGTCTCCTCCAACATTTATTGTTATGTTTAAAAAGAGAAACCTAAAATTTTTCTAAATAATAAAAATATCAACCTAAGAAGTCCAGGGAGCCCGGCCCACCCTGGGAGCTTTATCTGTGTTGGCCATTTGAAACTAACCCAGAAAGGAAACTAGTTGCACCAAGTCGGCCTGGGTCACTTCTTTCTGGTTCTTTGTGGGGTTGCCTGGCTCAAGGCCTAATGAATTGCCTTCTTTCCTCCTTTCCTGATATCAGGGCCCATCATTTTGCAACATTTGTCTCCTCTTTCTCTGTGAAGAGCCGACTCTCCGGAACATGAGAACATAATTTAATTGCTGGTGCTGCCATGAATTTTCTTTGCTTAATGTGTTGTACAGTAATTCAATTACCAGTGTCAGGCAGGTAGAAGACATCCTCCATCTATTTATTCACTTAGAAGAGAAAGAAGAAACTGAATTTCCAGGTCTACCTAAAACGGAGGGGGCTATGCAACCATTTTCAGATAAGACTCTTATTCATGACACCAACAAAGAAAGCACAACCTCTATGATTTATAAAAAGAAGAAAAAGGCCCCAGTTTAGAAACACAAAGTGATTCACTTCCAAAAGAAAGGCAACGCAAGTAGCTTTATAACAATATAAAAGTATTTCCGCAGGTCACATCCCTAATTACTTTTATGAGTTTAAAAGCTTGCTTGACTTGCCATAGGCATGATGACAAGGTTGGAAAAAAAACACAGTGCTTTGAAAAGTCTAATTCTGTGACTATCATACCGTACAATACAGTATGGTAATATTGTAGACTGTCGAGTAAGATTCTTAAAAACACAAAATATATCCTGTTAGATAAGCAGCAAGCATTAAAAAACCCTCCAAAATATTTTTTAAGATTTCTAGTCCTTGAACTCTTCTCACAGTGGGCTTAATGCTTTGTGTTACACTTCTCAGAACTACTGAGATCATAACAGGAGGCCTCTTTTCTGTTAGGCATGCTCTTTCCCTGATTTCCCCACTTACTTAACTTACATGTTACTCTAATTGCACTCTGGGAGGCCGAGGTGGGTGGATTGCCTGAGCTCAGGAGTTGGAGAGACCAGCCTGAGCAAGAGCAAGGCCCCATCTCTACTAAAAATAGAAAAACTGGCTGGGCACCTGTCAGTCCAGCTACTTGGGAGGCTGAAGCAGGTAGATGACTTCAGCCCAAGAGTTCGAGGTTTCTGTGTGTGGGCTTCAAGTAAGGTATTTAAGAATAATAGGGGACAGAGTGAGACTCTGTCTCAAAAAAAAAAAAAAATATATATATATATATATATATATGAAAGTTTGATGTGAGAAATACGCATTTTATGACCACAATGAGCCAAATGCATGCATGTGTGAATAGTTAACAGATACACTGTTTAAGTTTAAATGTGTCATCTCTGCTCCTAGAGCACTGGAGCTTTAGAGAAAATGGAAGCTCTTTAGGCTGCCACGGTGCAGAAGTGTAGATTTCAAATATGGACTTTGTCATTCTTCCTTTATTCTGACTGCAGAACGAACTTCAAAACTTAATGCCAGCTGACAACTACACGGCGCTCACCAAGTGCCAACCTCCGTCAGCATGTCACACATACACACCAGTAGGTTGCATAATTCAGGTCTGCACACCGATGCTGCTGCTCCTGTTTCTAGCACGTCTGATAATGCCCTGTAAGACACTAGGTCTTTTCTCTTTACAACCCTGATTTTGAGACAGGTCCAGGTTTAACAAAAACCAAATACAGGCCACCTTCCATGTGCAAGTTTTTGTTCAATGAACTCAAACGGAAGAAAAAAAATGCATGTGGGATTCAAGTAAGGTATTTAAGAATAAAAAGCATTGAGCGCAAGGGATATTTTTAAGCATCCAATGTGGGAAGATACTAAATAAATTTGGGTGGGTAGTGTTATCCAAATTCAGATTGCTAAAGTTGACCTACAGCTGTATCTTCTTACATAATTGCTTAAAGTAGCGTGGAGAGCTTTTCAGGAGCCTGAGAAAATGGGTTCCCTGTTTATTAGTAAATGAGCCTGCGCACGGTGTATCTCCAACGACCACACTATCTTGCTTCATTTGAGTATCTTCTATGTTTTGGGCGCTGTCCAAGGTGCTGGGCTAACAGCAAAGACTCAGCACAAGCTCCCTCATGGAGCTTATGTTCACCTGGGGCAGACAGTTGCAGATGGATGATTTAGCCACCATAAGTTAATATGGTGTTATGTGCTATGGAGCCAAATATGTCAGGGAAAGGAAGCAGAAATACGGGAAGTGGGAAAGGAGTTTGCTATTTCAGTTAGGATGGTCAGGGAAGGGTTCTCAGAGGAGGTGAGCTTCCTGAAGAGGCCTGAAGGGCGTGGGCTCAGAGGGAGAGGAAGGGCTTGTCCACCAGGGAGACAGAGTGGCTCGAGAGGAGGACTGAGAGAGATGTGGAGGGGTGTGAATTCTGAGGGTGTGGGTGACAGTGGCCCCTCACTGAGGCCTGCTGGAAAGCATCCTACTCTGAGCCAGATGGCTGGACACTGGAGGGGATAAAAGAGTGACAGACCATGACTTTCTCTTTAAAAGGGACATCATGGCTTTCGTGTGGAAGACCAGTGCCTCAGTTATGGCTGTTATAACAGTCAGGGTGAGATGTCTCAAGTAGGACCAGGCTGGTAGAGGGGTGGATGGAGCCAGGGTCTGATTTGACATTTATTTTAAGGAAAATAACAGGATTTGCAGATGCATTGAAAATGGTCTATGAGACAAAAACACCAGGATGTCCCTAGCTTTTTGGTTCTAGTCATAAGCCAAATCTTCAACAGCAGTTCTTTCTTTTGATCCCTAGTCTTGCCCCTTAAAGATGAGCATGAATAAAAGGTTCATAAAACATAAGACTTTTGCAGTTGCTCTATTAAGGAGATGATGGACAGAGTACATCTACTGCCTGGAAATAAACCCAGTTTGTATTTAATTCATTTGAGAAATTGTTCGTGAACAGTTACCCTTACGTGCATTCTGCATGTAATGCTGACAAGTCCAATTTCTGCACGGGTTAATGGCCACATAAATGTCTTTTACATGAGTTAAGGTTGCTTGGAGGCAGGAATGATCTCTAATTTTTTCCCCTATGTTTTGCATTGCTAGATAGGTTTTTCCAAACTTGTTTTTGAAGGTCCAGCCTCCCCTTCATACTGGTTGATAAATATAATTAACATCAATGAGCGTTCTGAGCCCACACTGACAGAGTAATAGACCTTTTAGGTGGTTCCTCCTGTCTACACTCCCACGCCCCCTGCATCCGAGCTGATTATTTCATTAGGCAGCAATACAGACCCATGCGGGAGAACACACGCTGCGTGGAAACAAAATGGAAAAATCTGTATCTGTCCACACTTTTCTTCCATTAGGAAGAGAAGAGTGGGAAGGTGGATACCTCACAGCTATCAGAGAATCTGGTCCTCTTGAGACAAAAGCTTTTATTGAGATAATTTTCTTTGTCTATTAGGAGCTACGTGCTTACCTATGGCTGTTTTAAGAAAAAATTGACAGTATCCATTACGTGTAATTCTGATTTTCATTACAAGCAAATTGGTAGAGAATCAAGGAGAACATCAGCAAGGCCTTGGTGACTTCTGAGGCTTCACACTTAGAATGAACAGAAGGATGAGCTGTGTTACAAATCTTGGCAGCAACTGCTGGAATTCTATAGCCATCCATGTGGGCTCTAGAAATAAAATTTGAACACGAGGTTTGCTTTCTAAAGACAACCATCTATTGACAGCCTGTGTCAGCTGATAACTATGCTTAAGCATTTTCTTATTCTTAAGGTTGCAAGAAATTAAACTCCTTTTACACCAGTTTATCCTACTAAAATGTTCTCAATGTCGTTAACAGAAGCAGTACAGTTTCTATTTCTCCCCCTGAGATTCGAATTGGGCAAATGAAGGGCTTCATGTTCTTCATTAAGCGTTAAGTGCATTTTGTAGCATTTGTAGAAGTTGGAGTAAACTATTGAATGGTTGAAGGCAGATCAGTTTCAAACTTCAGTTACCAAATAAAATCATGCCTCCTTGAGCTGTTGGATACCGAGAGAGCGAGTGCTCCCTTTCCTTTAACAAGCCGGCTTAGAAGGGAAACTGAAAGTGTGAATTCATTTTTCCCCCTTTCAAACTTGAGAGGTTGGGAGTCTTGAGGAAAAAGTGTGATATACTAGAAATATTGAAGCTGGCAGGTTTGTTTGAATCTAAACTTTTCCTCTTTTAGGTGGCATCGGTTAAATCCATCAGTTAAGAGAGCTTGACCCACTTAGCCATGCAATTGCTAAACCCTTAATCCTGACAGATTCATTCCACAGTTCAGATTTTGCCACTGATACTGCGCTAATTCAGACTCAAAAGTCAACACGTTAGAGCAAAAAGGGCTCTTTTTTATTTTTTTTCCTCCTCCTGAGAACTTTAAGACCAAATACTTCCCTATGAAAATGGGTGCAAATGTCTTTAAGTCCTGGTCATTTTCTATGTTAGTTACTGACTGAATTTTGGTATAACTTCATAAAGAACAAGTTTTTGAATATACAGTGAGACGGTCAATATTTAAAGAAAGAAATGATCATATCTCTCCAAATTTTCATTGCTTTATTCTATCAGCAATCTTTAAAAGTATGAATGAGTTAATGAAAGAGAAAACAGAAGTAATAGAAACAAATTATGGAAATCCTAGCGCTCACAGAGCTTTTTGAACCAAAACACCTGTGGGTGTAGGAAAATGTTTAGTTTATGAATCATAAGCTTGGGTACTAAAACAGTGTTTGTCTTTTTGAATGGGTAAAATGTTTCAATAGAAGACATACACTCAGTTTAGTATTTTAAAAAATGGTACAATAGACTCTGTCACAAGTGTGTGGGAGGACTTTCTGATGAGTATACATCACTGAAAGTCGGTCAACACACCTTGGTGCTTGTGTTTACAGCCGGTATGCCTGACTCATTGTAGGCACCAAGTAAACAACTCTAGTAAAAATAAATAACCATCCTGAAGGTCCAACAGTTCATATTACCCCCATTTTGTAGATACAAAGTCTGAACTGAGAACGTCTTAATGAATTTTCCTAAGTCACAAACTTAATGAGTGATTTACACAGGATTTGAACTCAGTGTTCCTCACACAGCCATGGTGCTTCTTACACTGAATACAGAATAAGAAAGATAACCAGGAGTTAGAGTCAAATATTTTCCTCCACATAATTTAGACATATGGACCATGGGATGGATTTTATACGAGAGTTTCTTTTGACTTCGTGATCCTTTTTTATACCCACTGTTTTCTCAGGGTCTGCTCAGAATAAATCATAAATATAAGTAAAAAAATTTCCTTTCTGAAATATTATTCATTTAGAATGGAGCTCCATTCATTCTTTTTCCTTCCTGTATTTGTGTATTTTATGAATTTTTACCACCCAACTATGTAAAAGCCACTAAAAGAAAGACCTAAGAGAGATGCAGAGATAAATTGAATGTAGTCTTTTAACTTGCTCTTAACCCAGAGACAGAGTTATGAATATACACTAAAAATAACTATAATATAAAACTGAATGTGATAAATGTAATGAGAGAGGTTTCAACAAATTGCTGCAGTAATTCAGTGGTTTGGAACCACTTCTGTGTGCTCAGGGAAGGTGCGGATGAAAGCGCCGTCATTCCAGCCAGGTCTTGAAAGATGAGTAGATTTTGATAAACTGAGATGTGAGGAAATAATCTTCTATCATATTGCCAACAGGTAAAAAGAAAGATAACATCTGTGTTTGGTAAGGATGTACTTTTATGTGGGTACTTTTATACACTGTTGATATGAGTGTGAATTGGTTAGTCTTTGGAGAAAAATTTAGCAGTAGCTGGTAAATATTAAAATGTATACAAGTTTTGACTTAGCAATGTTTTTCTAGGAAGATAGTTTAGAGAATACAAGTGTGCGCACAAAGATATTTGTAACATCATCATTTAAAATGGTGGGAAATACAACCTAATTTTCCCTCCATAGGTGATAGTCAAGTAAACGGAATTATTACAAAGAATGAATGTGTGCTGTCAGGCACGGTGGCTCCCGCCTGTGACCCCAGCATTTGGGGAGGCCGAGACAGGAGGATCCCTCAAGCTGAGGAGTGAGAGACCAGTCCGAGCAAGAGTGAGACCCAGTCTCTACTAAAAACAGAAAAAAATCATCCAGGTGTGGTGGTGGGCTCCTGTAGTCCCAGCTACTTGAGAGGCTGAGAGAGGAGGATTGCTTGATTTCAAGAATTTGAGGTCACTGTGAGCTATGATACCACGACGCTCTACCCAGGGGACAGGGGGAGACAATGTCTCAAAAAAAAGAATGTGTGCAACATGAGAACACTTTTACAATCGATAGGAAAAACACTAAGTTATAGAATAAGAGGGGCCCATTTGTACATATAAAATAAAAACCGACCACACACAAAACCCCAAAGTAACAAAATGTGTGCATGTGTGTGTGTATTCTTCCAGACTGTGTAGGAGTGTACACCCGCGTGTGTGCACATGTGGACGTATCCACGGGCACAGGGACAATGTCCTGATGTTTACCAGTTGAACTGACAAGGTAGATTACCTTTGGGGAACAAAGAGAACTTGTTTTTGTCAGTACTGGGAATTTTTTACAGCAATAATTTATGTATTTTGAGATACAGTACTCTGTCAGCATGAGAAGAGAACTTGGACGGCTCTGTCCCATCCATCTGTTCAACTCTGCCACCCCAATCCCTCCTCCAACCTCGTCTACGGGCAGTTTTGACAGACTTACCTGATTGTGGAAGTTGTACAGGCTCCGGCCGGCCATCTGACTAAAATCGAGGATAGCAGGATGGGCCTCTGGACAGATGACTTAGCTACATTTGTAATGTGGGCTCTTATCTGTTCAGTATTCTTATGCCAATTCACAGTGTGAACAAGGAAAGAAAAAATCTTTTCAACCGTAATAACATTCCTCTGTCCCCAAATGCTCCAAGCTGCCATCTTGCTCTTCAGATGAAAACAACAATCTTTCCGGCTTATTTACTGCTCTCCATGCTGTTCGGGATTATTTTAATTTTCTTCTTCCTATGAGTTTCAAGCAGTTTATCCATTTTTCTAGGGATGTTTACTTCCTGTGGGTTAGCTAATCAGCCCATTCTTAACTCCTAATTTTAAGTTGCTGCCTCTGCACTTGCAACCTTTTTCCAAAGCACTTTCTTGCCCTCTTTCAAAATCCTTCCCCTCCAAAACTGGACGTGAAATGGTAATTCCCATTTAATTGTATCATTTAATGGTTGTTGTCAGTGGGCGAATAGATGTGTAAGATTTCTTAGCAACAATATGTTATGTCAAATCAATGACAGTGTCTTCCCCGAGACGCAAACTTGTTTTAGTCACCTGACAAATGAATGGACAGTTTCAATGGAGGGTTTCGTGAAGAATTTTGTAATAAATCTCTGTCTCAGATGGAAGAGGAAGAAGGGAAGGGGACACTTACAAGTAGGGACTGTAGTGGGCAGCACCAGGACAGGATGGGGTCTGTCCAGCACGGAGACCAGAGTTCTGTCTGCCAGACCTTAGGAAGGGGAGCTGCTGGTGTTAAACCAAGTGGCCGTTCGCATGAAGGCTGCCATGAGATGAGGGGCAGCAAGTGACACAGTGTGGCCCCGAGTGGGAAGAGAGAAAGGAGCAGGGTGGCTCTAGTGTATCACTAACCATCAGCCTGACCAGTCCCAGGGCAGGACTGAGGAATAAGTTGATAGCCTCTCAGCGATGGTAAATTTCACGCGCTGACTGCTAACTTGAGTAAGCTAAGGAATACTCAGATTTCTGGATTATTTCTGGGTGTATCTGGGAGGGTATTTCTAGCCGAGATTAGCATTTCAATCAGTGGACTGAGTAAAGAAGATCCACTCTCACCAGTGTGGGTGGGCACCATCCAATCTGTTGAGGGCCTAAATATAACAAAAGGCAGAGGAAGAACGGCCTCCCTTTTTTTTGGGAGCTGGGACGTCCATCTCCTCCTGCCCTAGGACAGTGGAGCCCTGTGACTCCAGGACTCCCTCCCCCAGCAGTTCTCAGGGCTGCAGCCTGGGAATCTCTGCTTTGCTCGCCTGTTCTCAGGCTGAATTACCCCTAGCTTGCTGGCTGCATAGCAGGAAACTTCCCAGGAAACTTCCTACATGATGGAGTGAGCCGATTCTCATGCCAAATCCTGTCTTACACGTCCACACATATTCCACCCTGTTCTGTTTCTCTGCAGAACCTGCACTAATACGCTCCCTGGTGCCCGGGCCTAATGGGGCTTGCCCACACGACTGCACTGGATGAAGTGAGCCTACGGGAGATGCTCAGAAATTGGAGGAGCATTTTGTGAGAGGTAGAGGTTCTGTGTGATGACATAGAGAAGGAGCTGTAGTTTGAGTTACTATCACGGCCATCCCATCCATACCACAGGCTACCGCCCTGGAGAAAGTTGTTGTATTAGACAATAATCAGGGTGATAGTGTTGGCAGTCGTCAGCTGATCCAGCCTTATAAAAACAATCACAGCTGAAGATCAATTATAAGGGCTTTACGTGTTTGTTCAATTGTTTCTACAGTCTGTGAAGCGGTAGTTTTCAACTATTAACTCCAGATCCTAGCAGGGAAAGAGGTGTTGTAAGACATCCCCAGAATCTGTTTATGCACCAAAGAAATTAAAAAAATGGATTTTATTAATAACAGCTTTGCATATAGCCCTATTTTTCAAATACATATTGAATTTGCACTGACGTGAAAATTCATCTAACATAATTGCTGGGAACATAGCAAATTTTTTGTTTGTGTTTTCTTAACCAATTAATGCTAGAAGAATAATTTTCAGAGTCAGAGGCAATTTTGGACAACATTTTAGAAATCTCTGAACCAACCCTACCTCCTGGTTTAATCTCCTTTGCTTACAATCTGATTGGCTAAGGGCTGGAAATAATTGACAAATAGGAACAACCTACTTTTAAGAGTGGTTTCCTAGGTCAAGCAGACATAATGCCCTCCTCTAGGCACCACTGAGAAACTTGACATTAATCTTTAAATCCTCTGCTCAAATACGAGGGGTTTTACAATTTACCTAGGATCCAGGAACTCTACCACTTTCAGGGTGCACAAGAGCCTGAAAGAACTCCAAAGATATTTGTAACATCATCGTTACAAATCAAAATGTAACATCATTCTCATTGGAATGAGAACACCAATTCTCATTCCAAGAATTCCAAAATCCTTCTTTTGCCCTATAAATTACATTTGTAGCCATCAAAAAAAGCTTGTTCAGAAGATATTTTATGCCCCAAATGTTTAAATGGCAATTGTCAGAGATAATAATCTATGTGACTCTTGGAATACGACAAGATTGTTTTCAGAATTCCCAGAAAGTAAGTGCCAGTGCAACATTTAAAACCTGTTATCAAAGGTAATAGGTTAATAAGTTTTTACTTGCAAATAAATTTTGAAGTACCTGGAACTAATTAAAATGTAAGCAAGCACAGTATACTTCTATATACCTCTATATGATAATATGTATTTTACTTTGTATCAGAATGAGGATATGTAGTTTTCTTTCAGACTTAAAACTATTTTCCCACTTCTGCGTCGTTTTAAGAAACAAAACAATCTAAGTAGAATTTAAGATATTCCATGTTGCTTTGAATAATTTAATGAGCAAATATTTTCCCCAGTCTTTTATCCCCTGGGGTGTTGTTTTTCCTTTGAGCTCCTTATCTAATTGCTTTAAATGACAATATGAATAATGTGTAGAGAGCAATGAGAAAAGAAAATTCACTGCGTGCAGTCTGGTGTTTGGCTGGTCCGCATTCACAAAGTTGTAGTGGTTAAAATACTGAAAGGCTTGGGCATCGGTCAGTAAGGTCAGTAAGGACTCACCGTCCTGATCCCTCCCCCACCCTGGATTTCACCCTAGTCTAGAAACTAAGGGCTGCTTTATGAACTCAGGAAGCTGGAAGGATTTCATGTGTCACACAGATCCTCAGATATCACCACTGACCGCACAAATCATACTCAGCCACCTTTAACTCTAAACTGATAATTTTTTAATAAGAACAGAATTTTGGGTAAAAGCTAAGCAATGATTTAAAAAGTCAACCACAACCATGTAGCAGAGTTCAAAAGGAAGAATGGAAAATTTCTAGGTGAAAGAAAAAGGACCTTAAACTGATACCAAAGCCCTCTGGGGAGTAGCAAGCTGGTGCAAAGTATCACCTGGAGACTAAGACCTGTCTGTCCATTCAAGGCCGGAAGACGTGTGTCCTCACCAAAGGCAGGAGAGGGAACCAAGATGCTGCTGACAGCAGACCACTGGAAGGGCTTCCTCCTCTGTGAAAACGATCGGGAAATATTTTGCCCATTCTCAAGGAAGAGGGAAGGATGTCTGTGGTCTTCCTGGTGTTTGAATAGAAAAGTCTCCTGTAAAAAATTTTGTCTCCAAACCTCTTCAGCGTGGAGATGTGGGCGTCAAATTTAAAATACTTACATGAGGTATGGAAATTCTAATTCCAATTCATGAGACGTGAATCTAACAATTCATCTCTCACCTGTGAAACCACCGGACCCATCAGGGAATCAAAAGTCAAAACCATATCTCTAGAATAATTTCCACAACCCAGGCACAGGAGTTATTCTCACCCCTGGGAATCTTGAAACAGCAGCAATACAAACAAACAAACAAAAAAACTATAAATGATTGAAGAGAATCATTCCCAATGAGAGGGTGTGGTCAGAGGCCAGGAAATGGAGAATTAGCATCTTAAATAACTGACATAACAGAAGGAAGTTGAAAGAAAGGAGAGAATGGTTTTGGCTAAAATAATTAAAGTGATAAAACAAACAATGGAAAGGACACAGCAATCTAGAAAAGAAAGGGTGGAGCTAAGAAACCAAAGAAAATCTTGTAGATGAAAATTATAGTCATTGAAATAAAAAGCAAATGAGTTAAATAGAAGATCAGGCAACAGGTGGAGAGAACTGCAAATTAAAAGATACATTTATCCCAGCACTCTGGGAGGCTGAGGTGGGTGGGTTGCTTGAGCTCAGAAGTTTGAGACCAGCCTGAGCAAGAGCACTAGCCAGTTGTTGAATGGTGCACCTATAGTCCCAGCTGCCTGGGAGACTGACACAAGAGGATCACTTGAGCCCAAGAGTTTGAGGTTGACATCTTTGGCACCAAGGGTGACAAAGTGAATCTCTGTCTTAAAAAAGAGATATATTTAAGGAAATCATCCAGAATACAACACAGAGATATAAAAAAGTAATAAAAAATGAAAACAACCTTAATAATTGTAGAAACTTCCAAAAGTTCTGGAAAGAGAGTGTAGAGAATGGGGGAGTGGTGATATGTGTGTGTTTAAGTGATAATGGCTGTGGACAGCACAGAATTTAAGGACATGCGTTTGCTCAGATTACGGAAGTAAGCTCTGACGAGGGGGTGTGCACTGTCGTCTACACAGCTCTCGGGAATGTAGATTTTCCAAACTCCTTTGTGGGTTATTTGTAAGGTCTTATCTTTCCATTCCACCTCTCATACTCATCCTTGCAGCCTTCTGAGTCTTGTTGGGGTGGGGTGGAAATGGGGGGGCAGCGGCTGGGTGGGGGTGGGGGAGGGAAGTTAACTCCACCTCCTTCAGTTATTCAGGCTGGTAACTATGGAGTCACACTTGATTTCTCACTTTCTTGCACCCTGTAACCAAGTTGGATGGCCTGTCTTCCAACTATATCCCAACTCTAACTGCTTCCCAATACAAACATGGCTGTCTTCCTGTCTGTCATCCCACAAACTGCTGCCTGGGTTACTGCAGTGCCCACCTAATTGATTTCTCCAACTCTACCCTACATTCTACTTTTCTTTTTCCTTTTGTTTTTTTCTTTTGCAGTTTTTGGCCAGGGCTGGGTTTGAACCTGCCACCTCCAGCATATGGAATTGGCATCCTACCCCTTTGAGCCACAGGTGCCACCCCCTACATTCTACTTTTAACACAGTAGCCTAAGTGAATTTTTTTAAAAAGGGTTGTGCCATCCACTCCTCTTCCAGGCTAGAGTGATCTTGGAGGCGGCCATCACAGGCCTGCACACTCTTCTCATATCCACAGGGTCCACTTAAATTTCTGCATCCCTGATACCTTTTCCAGGAGGCCACCCTGCATAATATTGCAGCCTTATCCCCACATCCTACAGGGGTTTTCCTGATGGCTCATACCGTGCTTTATTTTTCTGTAAACACATGCCATTTTCTAATATGTTATATACTTTTGCTTTTTTTTGAGACAGAGTCTCACTATGTCCCTCTCTGTAGTAAAGCCCAATCTCAAACTCTTGGGCTTAAGTGATTCTCTTGCCTCAGCCTCCCAAGTAGCTGGGACTACAGGTGCCTGCCACAATGCCTGGATATTTTTATTTGTTGTTGTTGTTGTAGTTGTCATTGTTGCTTAGTAGGCTCTGGCTGAGCTTGAACCCGCCAGCCCCGGTGCATGTGGCTGGCTCCCTAACCACTGAGGTATGGGTGCCGAATCTATCATATACTTTTAATTTGTGATTGTTACTTATTATCTGTGCTTCTCTGTGAAATTTGTCCTGTACTGAACAGGAGTGTTTGTTTAGTAGAGCAGAGCAATATTCAACACACAGTTAATACACAGGGGACAACTGGGTGAATCCATGATTCAGAGAAGCTAACCAGGTAGCATGTCTCCACTGTCTGGCCTGGATCTGAGAACATCTGCATTTTCCTGTATGTTTGAAACGCCTCATTAGAAAAGCCAGCTTAAATTGCCTAAGTAAAAAATAATTTAATGTTCATATCATGAGGAAAAGGGGGATTGGTGCAATTCATTTTATATTCTAACATAACAAAAAACTCCACATTATAAAAAGCAAGATAATTTGTGTATTCGGGGGTTCTGAATTTTAACTGAGTGTATTTCAAAGTGATTATTATTATGTTTATTTTTTTATTGATGGCTTCCTTTCAAAATAGTGCAACAAAACTCCCTAAGAAATCTAGAACATAAAGGGCCCCGCCTGTGCAGGCAGCTCTGCCTCAGTCCCTCCACTTTCAGTGTCTGTCTGCTGGGTCAGATGCTCGGCATCATAATTTGAAAGTCCTTATGGAGGGCAGGGCAAAAGGAATGAATATTTAGGATATAATAGAAAGCTCTGGGATAAAATAGTGGTGGCCCCTCCCTGCCTTAGGGTGCTGACTCCAGCAGGCCTCACCGCTCAGCCCCATCCAGGCACATGCTGTGCCCCTTCGGGGTCTAGCTTCTGTCCTTATGTGTCTAGCCTGAGAAAGAACACATTCTTCCCCTCGGCTTAGCAGAGATGGCTGGAACTTTTAAAAAGTAGGAAAAGAAATGGAGAAAGGAACAGACGGAGGAAGAAGCCCCAAACCAGTTCTGGTTTAGAGCGTAATTCTGCCCTCTGTCCGCGGCTGGCAGACTCGCTGATTCTGAAACCCTGACCGGACGACCTTGGGGTTCTTGTTTCCATCCTCCTGGCCCGTTCCCCACGGAGGGCACCGCTTTGGAACCTCCAGGAATTTTCCTGGGACTCTCCCCACCTTTTTGGTGAATGGATGGCTACACACCTATTCTAGAGCACACTCAAGTGGCTGATACCAGAAATGAGCTCCTGGAATTCCTACACAAAGACGCCCGGCTTCCCTGCGGCAGGCCGGGATTATATCTTAGTGTGAGACACTCCAGGAAGCACCTAGGACAGTCATAAGGAGGGGGCTTTTCCTTTCATGGGCAGAAACAGATTTTGTTTTTTACACTTTAAGTGTGAAAAAGGGCACGAGATTATTGTTACAATTATTATCTTCATTTACTCCACGCCCTCCCTTTTTCTTATGTCATTTATTAACCCCTAGAAAATAGAGCTGTCTGTGGAGCAGATTCTAAAAATGGAGGCTAAGGCGAAAGAAATTTTGTTCTTTAGTGCTAACATACAATTTCCAGCAAAAATCTAGGACAATGTACCATTTATGTTTTATTTTGCGGTAGGACTTTGAGCCTTTTCCAAAAGCCCTTTCACAAAATTGATAGATTATTCTTCCTATTAAAAGAGTCTTTTATTCCGGGTGCCAGAGCTGGTTCTTAGAGTTGAAATATTGCTTTTGCTTTTCTTGCTACCACAGTGGCATTTCACTGCTGAATAAAATCACAAATTATGTACCTGATTCTCCAGGGCACAGAATAGTCTAAAAGGGCTTGAAAACAGGCACGAGGAGGGGACACATTTGTTTGTTATTTCCAAAAAGCCCCAGTGAGAACCCGTGAACCCAGGAAAATTCCTGTCAGGTTGTATGCTGTGTAGAGAAAGGAATGCTAGGTTGGACACACGGGTTCTAGGCTTTTCAGAGCTACTGAGTGACCCTGTGCCTAACAGCGCACAAGGAAAAGTGCACAGATCATGGTAATTACCATGCATTGAGTGTTTTGTAAGAATCTTGTGTTTGATGTATGTTGGCTGTGAGCCCCCATCAAATACTCTGCAAAGTAGGAGTTATTATCCCCATTTTAAAATAAGAAAATTGAAGGAGGGTGAGAGATTAATTGGTGCAGCTGGTGAGAGATGTAGGTGGAATTAGAATACAGACCTTTCAGGCGGTGCCTGTGGCTTAGTGGGTAGGGTGCCAGCCCCGTATACTGAGGGTGGCGGGTTCGAGTCCGGCCCTGGCCAAAATGCACCAAAAAAATAGCCGGGCGCTGTAGTGGGCGCCTGTAGTCCCAGCTACTCAGGAGCCTGAGGTAAGAGAATCATCTAAGCCCAAGAGCTGGAGGTTGCTGTGAGCTGTGCTACCATGGCACTCTACTGAGGGCAACAGAGTGAGACTTTGTCTCTAAAAAAAAACAAAACAAAAAACCAAACAAACAAAAAAAAGATTATAGATCTTTCTAGTTCCAAAGGTTATGATTTTCTGGAGTATTAGGATGTGCCACCCAAACACTTCAATGTTCTACATGGTGTAGTTTCCCATCTGTACAATGAAGATATGGGAAGAAATGACATCAAGGCTTCTTCTAGCTATCAAATGTTGTGAAGTCCCAGAAGTCCTTCAGGGCTGTCCAGCCTGCGGCCTGCACGCCACTTGCTGATTTTTCAAGGACTTTTTTTGTTTTATTTGTGGTGTCAGATACCACAAATGTACGTGCAGGCATTTTTTCTTTCTTTGTCTTTCTTTTTTTTTTTTTTGCTCATCAGCTTTTGTTGGTATTTATGTATTTTCTGCATGGCCCAAGACAACTCTTATTCTTCCAGTGTGCTGCAGAGAATAAAATAAAGTTGTATCCGCTGATAGAATTTCAGCTTAGCTTTGCGGGGAACAAAGAAAAAGCTAGCTTAGTTTCACATCAGGATCTACTTGGAGTCACTTTTTCACACAACCAGAGCCAAAGGAAGCCGGGAACCAGAAATCAGCAGAGGGTAAGGCTGGGGTTTGTGTGGCTCAGCTGCTGACCTCAGTGGCTTGCAGAGGCTGGGATGGAAGGAGGGGGGCATGATTCAGAGGCATCCCTCCACGCTCACCTGAGAACCACGTCTTGAGAGGCTTCTTTACTTCACCACGTTGAGAGAAAGGTGACTGGGACAGCTAAGCAGGCAGGCTCACCGCTGCTGTTTTCACACTGACATTTACCACAGCACTCGGTCTTTCCCTCCAAGCTTGTTTTAAGGTCTTATGAATTAAATTTACAGTAAAGAATTTGAGAAAATTCTCAACTTTTGTGGCTAGAGCAGCATGTGAAACAACTCCAGAGGCAAAGACACGGGCCGAGAGGAAGGAGCAGGCAGAAAGGCCTCTGTGCAGGGACAGCCATTTCTGCCTGTGTGATTTTTTTTTTTTTTTTTTTTTTGAGATAGAGTCACCCTGGGTAGAATGCCCTGGTATCATAGCTGTGTCAAACTCCTGGGCTCAAGTGAATCTCCTTCCTCAAACTCCTGGGTTCAAGTGATCCTCCCAAGTAGCTGGGACTATAGGAGTTTGAGGTTGCTGTGAGCTGTGATGCCAGGGCACTCTACCCAGGGTGACAGAGTGAGACTCTGTCTCAAAAAAAAGAAGAAAAAAAGCATGAGGGAGGTGGAGGTGTCCATACGACTGGATGTAGGCCGAGAGCATTGCAAGAAGATGAAGAGGCCCAGCAAAAAGCCTGACAAGGGCATTGGAGGAGAGGTAGAGGGCTTTGCAGACCACTGGGAGGTACAGTGGACTGGGTAGGCCATGAAGCCAGGTCCCGGAGGGCCCTGCAGGCACAGCAAACACTCTGGCTTGTGTTCATTAGAGAGACGCCCCCTCTTGGCAGGTTTGGGGACGAAGAATGGCCTGAATGTGGGCACTTCAGGAGATAAACACAGAAGCTGAGTGCAGTCGCTGGGCAGAGAAAGCAAATTAACTGGACTTGAGAGGCTTCATTTCTAGGCATGAGTGTCAGAGGCATGGCCTGAAATAAACGAAATGGCAGACAAAGGTGGAATGAAGAAGGAAGGACGGGACAGGCTACGACAGCCCTTGGGGCAGAGTCCAGAGCTGGAGGTGGAGGCAAAATGAATATAATAAACCGTTAACACCTGACATTGATGGGGAAGGATCAGTCTTTTGCTGTCATAGATTACTCCTCCCTGCTAATTTAGAAGGCAGGCTACTGGCGACTGACACAGAATTGGACATGCCCAAGGTCACAGAGCTTTGTGATTAAACACCTGTTAGTGAGAAAGAGTGGCATGAAATAGTGTTCTGTTTTTTATCATGTAGAGAAGTTATAATATTTGTCACTGCTGCCTTATTTGTAAAATGACACTAATAATTCTACAAACTTCTTTTCTGGGAATACCACTACATTAAAAAAAAAAATCACAAATGTTTGTGGTTCCATAGAGATACAGGTATTATTATTAATAAACTGTCTTTTGATTTATACTTCATTTTGCATATCTTGAAAATACCAATAAAACAAATAGAAAATTAAATGGCCATAAAACGAATCCCTTTACTCAATGTGTGTAAGCCGTGTGCGATTCTTCAGAAGTTTTCCCCAAAGAAAGGAAGTCCTTTTACAGATTTCCCAGGGAAGAGACAGAATCCAACAAAGTCTTTTCGGTTTAATCAAAATATGACATTTAAGTAAATTAAGGTGAGATAAGTTAGCCTTACATCAACTTGAAACAAATGGGTTTTTTACATCCTTTAAATCAACCTATTATTTCTGATCTTAATTTTTCTTTAAAGTAAAACAAATTGGAATTAAGACGTAAAATTCAGTCCTTTCTTTTCTGACACTTATCAGGGTCTTTGAAAACAAAAATCCCACTGACCTTATACCATTAGAGACCCTTCCCCCCCCCATCCTTAAAGACAAAATAAAGAAAAAAGGAGAAGAATTTACCATATGATGTCTTTCTCATAAATTATTTAAAAATTTGAAGTTGTGCTAAAAATCTTTTTGTAAGCCTTGGTCCACCATTTATTTACTATGTTTTATAGTAGACAAATCGTTTCTTTTGTCTTTCAATTGCCATCCATAACAATAATTTAAAACCAGCTAATAAACATTATGGTTTGTTAGAACTGCTACCGATTAAACTTAAGTGTCTAATACATACAAATATAAACAGAATGTAATTAGAGCTATTTAAAGAACCCATTTTTAACTTAGATTAACCATACTTTCCATTTGCTGAGGATAAACACTCATAACTGAAACCCATTGCTGAGCAAGAAGCAATTACTTCAGTTTAAAATATTAATATGCAGCGCCTTTTAAAAAGCCATGGAAGATCATTTATGTAGTGCGCTGTGCAGATTCAAGTCAGACCCCAAAGAAAGAATGGGATGGTGTCCTGCGCCCTAATCGAGAAGCAATCAGCTGAGGCACGGCGCGGCTTCACCCTTTACGAGGCCCATTAAACTCTCTGCTTCGATTAGCACAATTTCCAACACCATATTCCTGTATGTGTTGAAGTGTGATTTAAAACCACACACACTCTGCAAGCACGGGGAATTTTACTGTTGAAATTTACTGTTGAAAAATCAACTTCATCAACCTGTTTTTAGGAATAACTGAGGCACATGTATAATCTACACTTACAACTTATTTCGGCATATTGAATAAAGGCAGTCTGGGAGAGAAGGGAAGACAGACATCCCACACACCTTCTCTGCACATTTCTTGCCTAAAAATACACGCAAAAAATGTATAGGGTCTGATTAAATGCAACCCACTCTACAATTCTGCCACATTTTCTGTGGTATGGTGGCAGGCTGACGGAGAAGCTTAGTTTGGGGTAGAATTCTATTCAGTGTTGTTAAACGCATGCATTTTTAGTTGCTGATATGAGTTAACCACAGGTCAAACCCAGTTACAATGGGCACCATTATCACAAAATGCCCCCAAGCTGGTCCCTGAGAGTCTACAGAATAGGGCTTTGTTGATTTCATCACAGTGACACCCACTAATGGAAGAGGCTAGACAGACCTATTAACCCTCACTGTGCTGGAAATGGCCAGAGTCTTTGGAAGCCTCTGCTGAGAGGTCTCTGAATATAATATGGTGCTGGCTGGGGTGCGGGCGTTCCCAGCATCACAAGACAAAAGTCCATAGAGAAGACTCATGCTGCTAAAAGTTCATATCTGCCTGTGGCTGTGAGTATAATTGTAGTACTATTTTAAAATGGCCCCTATTTCGCTCATTACCCCAATTTCAATATTGATGAATTGAGTAGCTGATTGGCAGTTGTGATGATATTCCTTGAACTGAAAATAAAATTTATGATTTTAAGACTGTACCCTTTGATTCGATTTATAAAGTTATAATCAATTATTTTTCCTCTGAATTATAGAAAGTTCCATTTTCCTTACAGTTATGGAAACACAACAGCTTCAAGGACCAGGATGAAAAAAAGCTCAGCATTATAATTTTATGGTTGGCTTTAGGCAAAATTACCAAGCAAGGGACCTTTGACTCTGATGCTCATCTGATTCTCTTCAATGATCTTCCACTCCATCTAGGTGCACAAAAGCTTCACAGGGCCCTCTGGGTTGCTGGACATACCCCATCCCGCATACTTTTATCTCACTTTGCGGAGGCTCCCTGCCTCAAGAGAAAACTCTGCTATCACCCTTCTCCTCTATGTTGTGTGATAGTATTTTCACTGTCCCCTCTGCCTCTTTTGCATAATACTATCTCATCCAAAAATGAATTCTTATGAGTCCAGTGATAATAGCCAAAGATTCATGTTTCACCCACGGTCCATACTATAGTTGCATTTGTAGAAGCTTTCTAGATAAATGCCTAATAAAGAGTATAGTTGCTAATGGTAGACATTTCAGGTTGATGTAGGAGATACTGAATTTTAAGGACCTTTCAAAACATGCTGTAGAGGTGACTGCAAAGTCTATGGCACACTTACAGCCAGCCATGTGTCTTTTTTTAGTCATCTTCCAATGAAAGAGTCAGGTCACGTGACTTTGGCTTACTGTTCAATCATGCCAAAATAAGGCTTTTTAAAACAAAAATTCATCCCCAAACTCCAAATGCTGGTGAAGATGTAGAGAGAAGAGAACACTTTTATACTACTGGTGGGATTGCAAACTAATAACAACTTTTTGGGAAAGAAGTATGGAGAATCTTCAAAGAACTCAAAATAGACCTTCCATTTGATCCCACAATTCCATTACTAGGCATCTACCCAGAAGATTAAAAAAATCATTTTATCATAAGGATATTTGCATTAGATTGTTTATCACAGCTCAATTTGACAATCGCCAAGATGTGGAAACAACCTTAATGCCCACCAACCCAAGAATGGATTAACAGGCTGTGAGATATGTACACCATGGAGTGCTAGTCATCCATAAAAACATGGAGAATTTACATCTTTTATATTAACCTGGATGGAATTGAAGCACACATTTCTTAGTAAAGTATCACAAGAATGGAAAAGCAAAGGTCTGATAATTAGAATCTACAGCAAACTCTAATTAATAAGAAAAGAATAAACAACTCCATTTATTTGTGGGCAAGACATTTGAACAGAAACTTCCCTGAAGGTGACAGGAGAGTGGCCAACAAATACCTGAAAAAATGCTCATCTTCTTTAATTATCAGAGAAATGCAAATCAAAAGAGAGAAACCACCTAACTCCAGTAAGATTAGCTCACATCACAAAGTCCCCAAACTGCAGATGCTGGTATGGATGTACTGCTGGTGGGATTGTAAACTAATACAGCCTTTCTTTCTTTTATGGAAAGAAGTATGGAGAATTCTCAAGGAACTAAAAGTTGACCTTCCATTTGCTCCCACAATTCTATTCCTAGGTATCCACCCAGAAGAACAAAAATCATTTTACAAACAAAGACTTTTGCGTCAGAATGTTTATTGCAGCCCAATTCATAGTTGCCAAGCCATGAAAACAGCCCAAATGCCCATCAACCCATGAATGGATTAACAAATTGTGGTATATGTATACCAGGGAATACTATTCAACCATGAAAAAGATGGAGACTTTACATCATTCATGTTTACCTGGTTGGAGTTGGAACATACTCTTCTTAGTAAAGTATCTCAAGGTTGGAGAAAAAGTATCAATGTCCTCACTACTATTATGAAACCAATGTATAAACACATTCTCATACAAATAATCAAACACAAATATACTCTAACAAGGGGGAGGGGAAAGAAGAAGGTGATTGGTGGGAGGAGGGTGGCATTTGGTAGGATCTCACCTAAAGTGCACAGTGTAAGGGTATATTTCAAAATAACTAAGAGTAAATTATAAATGTCTTACCACCAAAAATAAGTGAGGTGATGGTTATATTAATCGGTTTGATTTAAGCATTACACATCGTATATCAAATCAACATATTGTACCCCCCAAATGTATACAGTTATGAATTAATTAAAAGTTAAATTAAAAAATTCAAAAGAAAGAATGGACAATGTCCTCAACCTAATGTGAAACCAGTATATAACTAATACATGCTCACACAAGAGAAAAACTCAATTCAATTCAAGATGGGGGAGGGGAGGGAGGTGGAGGTGGGATGAGCTCCTACTTAATGGGCACAATGTAAGGGTATATGGCACACTTTCTGGGTGCAGGACACAGCTACAAGAAGGACTCTGCCTAATAAATGCAAATATTGTAATCTAATTGTACTCTCACATTAATCTGAAATAAAAATTCAAAATAGTGATTTTACTAAACAAACACTGTCTTTCCTAATTTCTAAAAACATAACAGATTCACCTGATTGAATTTTTCACTGTTCAGCCCACTGAGCAGGGTAACTTGGAAATGCCAAAAATAGGAAAGCTGGCTTAGGAACATTATGATGGGCGTCTATACCAACACACCCTCCAGGGCCATCCACCCAAACATGAAAGAGATAGTGGATGTGTTGCTTGGCCAAATGTAACGTGGACCAGACTTCTACCAAGATTAATTTGAAACTCACTTACTAATGGAGGTTTCTTGAGGAGTGACTAAGTTGCACTCCATAACTTTATAAAATTTTATAACCAATCCACTAAATAGCTGGAATTAGTTGACTATATTGTTCAGTAAATGCTTGAAAGCCAATAGATTAAATACATTGTTAATTATCCTATTCTCCTTAAAATAGTATTTTCATTTTTATAACCAAGAATATTTAGAGGCTAATTAGAAATCCAGTAATGTGAATTGTAAATTATGTGTAATTACAATAAAACTACTGAAGAATAACACACATTGCTTATAAATTGTAACACTGTGATAAATTAAAGCAATTATAGGTAAACCAATAATGTTCTTTAATTAAGTAGTTATGAATGAGAATTTGTGCTTTGCATTTACAATCACCTATAAGGTTGAGGATTGCATTTATAGCTTCTGCAGAAATCGATTCCACTCCACTGTGATACTCTGCTAAGAATAACTTCTAAGTTCATTACTGTCATTATACCATTATCATGTAAAAACACCCAGGATTCTTAAATGTAAGTGTGCTGACAACCAATCAACCATGCTTCTTAATATAATTATAATTATGTCACTATCTCTTCTTGTGCCTTTATGAATCTGAGAAAAAGTTCCTATTTCCATAAGTCTTCAGTATTGGTTGCAAAGGAATAGGAGATGCTCTGTCACAAGCTTATTGAAAATACTATTGTATTTGACATTAATAAGGCTATTCATCCTCATAATTATCTTCCTGCAGCCTGCCGTTTACAAGATGAGAGCAGCATTTCTTACGTTGCCATATCTGTTTATTATGTTATACATTGTTAGAATGTTGAGGTCATTCCTCAACATATCCAAGTTGCAATCAGTGTCACACTATGAGCAAAGAAGAAATCAACAGACTATCTTTCTGCTCTTAATTCAAGTTGTGTGTGCCCTGCGTGGATGTGTTCCAACAGGTTTCTGCAGGAGAGAGACAATGTAAATTTGGAAAATAGGAAGAGCTGGAAGGTTTAGATGATGAGAACTCGTTGACCTGAATTTAAGATACCTACAAACTTATTTCATTTATTCTTTATTTTTTGAGACAGAATCTCTCTCTGTTGCCCTGGGTAGAAGCAATGGTGTCATAGCTCACAGCAAACTCAAGCTCCTGGGCTCAAGTGATCCTTCCTTCCACCCCAGCCTCGGACTATAGGTGCCTACACGCCCGGCTAGTCTTTTTACTTTTAGTAGATAAGGGTCTTGCTCTTGCCCAGGCTGGTCTTGAATTTCTGACCTCAAGTAGTATTCCCACCTCAGCCTCCCACAGTGCTGGGATTACAGGCATGAGCCATGTTTCCTGGACTTACACATTTATTTTGAAGAGGAATAGTTAAAGGATGAGTCATTTTTAAAAAGTAGGAAGAGAAAAGCTGACTTATCCAGGTATATACATCATTCATTTGCGTTGAGTCACTAACAGTACAAAGTTCTCCAACAAGTAAGAAATGCTTAGACTATAACAACAAAACATTCCAAATAAGTATTTTGAATATTCTTTTTTTTTTTTTTATTGTTGGGGGTATTTTGAATATTCTTGAATGGTGTATACTCAACCAGGAAAAAGTCATTTGCAACTGTGAAGACCACACACATCACTGATGATTGTCAGGGCTGAGAGTTTATCCTGCGTGTAACTAGCAACACTGCTCGGGTGCTGCAGAAGGCTTCCCGTCAGAGACAAAGGACTTTATCACACAGACTCCACACACTGCGGGAGCATCATCATGCTTGTCCCTTCGAGTCTCAGGGAGTGACACAGAGGGGCTCGGGTGGATGCTCTTTACACAGGGGTTTGCATGCAGCTGAGAACCCTGAGTTCAGGGAAGCCGTTACTCATAGAGCAAGAGTAAGAAAAGAAGGTCTTTGTCCCAGAGAGAGATACTAAGTCATCTTTCAAGGTTGCTCTTTGTAAACAAGACCTGAGAAACGGCCCTTGTACAGAGGAGCCAGGGTTTTACATTCTTAACAAACCCAGCAAGATGTATGGAGCCCAAGAGAGCTAGAGAGGACTAACTTTCCCAATAATTAGCATAAATACACTCAATGTACAACCGGGTAGAAAGGCAGCATTCACCCTGTCCGCCCCCAGGGCCACGCTTACCTCCATATACTTAGTCAGAATTGTCTTTTGTGTTTAATTCTTCTAAAAATGTATTATGTGTTTTCTTATCAGTTTTATGTCGCAAGCTTTTTGAGAAATAGGGACTGCTTCTCTTATTTTCTCTTTAATCGATGGATTTGGGGTTGTCAACATACATCCCTTCAGGGGCAGAGAGACAATATGAATGCGCAAATGAATGAAGCAGATGGATAGCGAGAAATGAGGAGTATAAAGGATCTTGTTTTTAAAGAAGTCAGAAATCCAGAATTAAATGGAAAAGATTGATTTATTAATCGAAAACCTATAAACACATTAAAATCATCTCTGCCCAAAGCTACAATAATCAGTATATTTAATTTAATATGAAACAGTTACTCAATTTGGGGGAATAAATGAAAATAACAGTTGAATATATGGCTTCTAAACTTGTTAAGCTTTAATCGATTTAAATAATTGGAATCTGTTTAACAAACATTTTTAGTTAAAAAATAGTCCTCTTGTAGAGTAAGATAATGAAGAATTTAATTTATTCTTTTCTTACTATATAAGTTTTGTGTAATTTTTAAAAACAGTATGTTTACCTTCTGTTCTTGAAAATCAGTTCTAAGTAAACAGTATCTCAACAGTTTGAATTGTTCCTACTGTTCTCTAAAAGTCAAGGAAAAGCTATTAAATATTTATTATCTTATATTTTGTTATTTACTGTTATGATGAATATGTAAATTTTATTAATGCTATTCAGAAAGCCATGAAAAAATTATAGTTCCTGAATGAAAAACTAAATGTAACAGCTATTTATTTGAAATCATTTTAACCCACTAATAAAACACCTTGCCCAGCACTTTGCTGTATGTGAATAAGGCAATGGAGGATTTTTGAGAGAAAAAACTGATGCAAGTGAGAAATAGAAAAGTAGTCTAAGAATACATTTGCAGGATAAGAAAATGAGGGAAGATGCTGAGAGGCTGAGTGAGGAAGGGAGCTGGGAGCTCTCCCTGCTTTGCCAGGTACAAGGTCTTTGCTCCCAGTCCTGGCAGGAAAGTTTTCTTCCTATCTAGGGTATCTTAGTTCCTCCTTGCCCTTGAGGATTTTATCTCCAGGGAACAGATAAGAAAAAGGGCATGCCCAAAATTTGAAAGTTTCTGGATTTCATTAAAAGTAAAACAAACAAGGCTGGGTGGAGTGGTTCACACCCATAATTGCAACACTCTGGCAGGCAGAGGTGGGAGGATCCCTTGAGCTCAGAAGTTCGAGACCAGCCTGAGCAAGAGTGAGACCCTACTCTACTAAAAATGGAAAAACTAGCCAGCGTTGTGGTGGGCACCTGTAGTCCCAGCTACTTGGGAGGCTGAGGTAGGAAGATGGCTGAGCCCAGGAGTTTGAGGTTGCTGTGAGCTATGATACCAAGGCATTCTATCAAGGGTGACAGAGTTTTACTGTCTTAAACAAACAACAAAAAGTAAAACAAAAAAAAGAGAGATGCTTTTAACATTCACATGTATTATGTGCTACAGAGAACTGGTGTAGTGACACCAGGCTGTTTCTACCAATCCCGCCTACACTGCTTTCCCTAGTTTCCTACACTCATCCCCTTCAAATACACAATATAATAATAGACTTACATCTACTGTTTGCTGGGAAGGAGCTCTTCTGGATCTTTCTGCCAAAAATGTAAGCTGCACTAATACAGGAACCTTTGTCTGCCTGTTTATCAAGTGCCTGGCTCACAGCAGGCGCTCCCTGAATATTTACAGAATGATCTAGAAAGGATGTGTAGGGTAAAAGGAACTCCAGTATTGGGAGATGCTGTAATAGACCTGAGAAGAGATTTCCTCAAAATCAGGAGAGATGGACAAATGATGGAACTTGTTAATTACTTTTCAGGAGACCTCTCAAGTTATCTAGATGTAACTCAGACAATAGAGCTCCCAGTCCTGTTGCTTCTTGTTTTCCATTTGTATCGCCCTGGCAAGAGCCCTTTTTCTGGACATGTGAACACTTCCCTGTCCAGTCAACTCCAGTCCTTACGTCAAACAGATTATTGTGAACCCTGAAACATAACAGAGTTTTCTTTTTTCCCAGCCCAAATTGGTAAAACCTCAGAATAACATATGCCAATGTTAATGCAGGCGGCATCTGGCTGCACTTGTCCTCTAACTCAGGCAAGACTTCTTCAAGGTCATTTTAATTCTGCCTTCTGACCACCTAAATCGCCTCGTCCTCCAAATGTCTGATAGGGCCTCTATCTAACCACTGCCAATTTTTATTTCATGAAAAGAGCATGAGCCTTGGAGAAAACAGGAGAAAACTTTAGCTCCATGACTCCAACCAAATTCTAAACCCCGTGTGGTTGGTCCTATCATCTGTAAATAGGTGATAAGGCTGTGACGATCAACAAAGAACAATGCTATGCAAAGAAAGTACCCCAGAAGATGTGCTCCCCAATAGTCATTTTGATGACCATCTCGTTCCTGCGGTCCCCTGGTTCATGGGAAAATTGGTCCCCTTTCTAAGACTCGCTGTAGCATCTGTATCATTCACGTGTACATCCTGTCCTCTGCAGAATGGAGCTCCAGTAAGCGCTTTACTCTTTCCCTCTCTGAGCATGGGCCAGCTTTCCTCTCGACTTTTTCTTTCTGCTGTGCTTTCACATGCAGTCACCTCTTTCCATCCCCAGTTTAGCGGCTATTTATTCATCCATTCTTTCATTCATTCAAAAGGAATGGAAAACAGATGTGGCCAATGCTAGCTGCGGGGGTTCTAAGAATGGATATAACACCATTTTCAGTCTTGTACCATCACAAGAGAGATGAGATGTACAAACAAATCATCATTTAGTAAATGTGACTTAAAACAATGGGAACTCTGTGAAAAGTTCTACAGAAACATCAAAGTGAGGAATTAGTCCTGCCTGGGGCGTAGGGGTGGCTTCACGCAGGATGGGATGACTGGGGCACCTCACCAGGCTGCTGGCGGGCACTGGATGGTGCTTTATCTTAACGGGTCAACACCAGCAAAGGTAAAAGATTTAAAAAACGAAGGCCTGAGAAAGAAGGACGCACAACATAGAGTTCATTGAAGCAAATCGTGGTGTCAGGTGAGTGCAAACCAACTGGGAGAATGTTGAAGTCTACAGGCAATGAGAACCATTGAAAAATTAAAACCACAGGAGTGATTTCCCTATATTTGGAATGTAGAAAGATAACTTTGGGTAGAAAGAAGAATGGCTGAAGAAGAGAAAAGCTAGAAGATTAAAATCAAACGTGTGATCCTCACGCTGTTACTGTTTTTGAGCTCTGTTTATGCATTTCCGGAGGTGTGCTAAGGATGTCTGCACAGGAGCCCGCCAACTCACGGCCTTCAGGATGCTGCAAATCTCCTTCAAATGCACATTCCTTGCCTCTTCCCGCACAGCGCCACTTCCTTCTTATCTCCCAGGTAGAGGTTCTCATTCTGAGCTGAACCTCTTACTTTTCTTCCATCTCCCCATCTCTGACTAGTCTTACCATCTCATGTTGCTTTTTTCCTGAGCCGCAATTCTTCAGTCATTCCATTCCTTTCCATCCTCACTGCCATCATTCTGGGTCTCTCATCATAATTATCACATATTAATCGTAGTAGAGAAATTTGTGTATGAATGTCTTACCATTCCTCAGATGTTAAGCATCACAAGGGCAGCATTTATCAGAGCTGAGAATGAAAATTCCCGATGAAACTTGGAGGGAATCATATCAGAATCTCCTCACATAAGTTTATCTAGCCAAGTAGCCTGTTTCTCTTCCTCATTCCTCTGATGTAAAATGTGAGCCAGAAATCACCATAGTGCTTAATTGAGGGTAGCTTGAATAGCTTTCGTACTGAACGGTGGTGGAGGCCTGTCTCTGCCTCTGTTTTCATTATGGTACCAGGTCTCTTTGTTTTGGAGACAGCACCATTAGTGCGTGATCCTGAAATGTAGTGGAGCTTCAAAGATTCTGTCCTACTTAGATTTTAGCAAAATGCCTTCTTTGTGGTAGGCTGTAAATATTTGCTGAATGGATAACCACTTATCTAATCTAATTCATTTCTATGCCACGACTATTTGTATGTTATTTGTATATTTTATTGTACACAATTATTGAAACATTAGCAAGTCTTTTCTGCCTATTTAAATGGCTCATTACTTTCTCTATCATGTTATATCCTGGCTTATATAAGAACATCTGTGTCTAATATGTTCCTGTAAATCATCCCTGTTCATTTTCATAAGGACATTAGACTCAGCAAATATGTGTCATGTGAATTTTTATGTGGCAGCCTCTGCACATCACCGAAACTTCCCAGAGCCCGAGATAACTGCACTGAATCAGCTGTTCCTGAGTTTACTTTTAACCGTTGCTCAAATTAGAGATCTGCGCGCTCCCCTTAGAGTCCAATCCCAGGCTGCCAGCTGCTCCAGATGCAGGGAGCTTTTATAGCCTTCAAACACATTTTATCTGTCATCATTTTCATCAACAGGAATATCTTTCTCTCTATTCTCTCTCATAGAACCTGGTAAACAAGAAAAGAGAAAAGCTGGGCTTTACCGTAACTCCAAAGAGGTCAGTCTGTGGGGAAAAAAAAAGCATAGCTTGTCTGTCTGTGATTCTCTTTCTAAGCAGTTCTTCAAAGACTTATCAGCCACTACCTTAATCCATTTGTTGAAGATGCCCAATTTTCCAAATGACTTTTTCTTTAGAATTCATTGGAAATCCAACATGAAGCGATAGAAAAGAGATGAAGAAAAATGCAGGGAGCTTGAAGTTCTAATTTTGTCTCTACACTCCAATCAAATGTTCTGACCGAGTTCCCCACTTCTTCCCCTCTATTAAACAGGCAGTGATTTTCAGAGCGTCAGAGAGGAAGAAACGATTATAAAGAATCTTCTGAAATAAAATAAATTGCAAATGAATTTACATACTTTTTGACCCTAATCACAGAGCTAGGTTACATGCAAAGATATAAATACGGAAAAGGTGCTCATTGCTGGAGCGTCCCAAATCGCAGACAAGTAGAAATGAGCCAGGAGATGATTAAAGAGTGCTGGGATAGAAACTATGGGATAGTCATATAATGGAACACTGTGAAGTCACTTTTAAAAGTCACATGGTTTTGCATAACTTCTTTTTTTTTTTTTTTTTTTTGAGACAGAGCCTCAAGCTGGGTAGAGTGCTGTGGCATCACAGCTCACAGCAACCTCCAAATCCTGGGCTCAAGCGATTCTCCTGCCTCTGCCTCCCAAGCAGCTGGGACTACAGGTGCCCGCCACAACGCCTGGCTACTTTTTTGGTTGCAGCCGTCATTGTTATTTGGTGGGCCAGGGCTGGATTCGAACCTGCCAGCTCAGGTGTATGTGGCTGGCGCCTTAGCCGCTTGAGCCACAGGCGCCGAGCCGGTTTTGCATAATTTATAAGAAAATATTTCCAAGCAGTGGTATTAAGGGTAAAAAGTTAAACAGGGTAAATAAAGAAAAGAATATATGTGCACACAGGGGGCTCTATACACAGGCGCCTTTAGACTACAACATGCTGCTGATCAAATGACCAGCTTTGGATAGAATAACAGCAGACTGAGGGGTTAGCAGTGCGGGTTACATGTTTACAGCCGCATATGTTTTATCTTTCCTTATAAAACATCAAGTGTTACGTGAATGAACAGCAAGTATAATAATGAGGCTCTTTGATTCTTTTTGGTATATGTTTGTTAAAACCAATAGACAGAGGGTACCCAAAAAATGCATACGCATTTTAAGAAAGGGAAAACTGTACTAAAATTGTAATACTCAATACATACCGATAACAAAAGGTGAACACAAATCACGGTTGAGCATCTCTTGTAACTGCAGAAGTCCAATGCAACTTGAGTATTACACATTTATTATAGTTTTTTCCTTTCTTAAAACATGGATATATATTTTTGGCACCATCTGTATGTTACCTGAAAATAAATGTAAGAAATTTTAATAAAATTTCAGTGGATGTCTTGACATAAAGATTGACTTTATGCTATCAAGAGTGTGAAAATTCAGTAGTTGACTCAAAGAACTTAAGTCTGAAAGATGTGTTATTTGTAGAAATGAGGCACTGAACTACGTTTATAATGCTGTAAACAAGGAGGCTATGCATGCAATAAGCTTTTGTTGAGAGCCTATTTTTTTCTTTGCCTGCAAACATCTAGTTTTTAGGCACAAAAGGATTGGAAGGCATCTTTTGCTCACTGCATTACAGTATTTTTTGAAATCTAAAAAATCATTGCTAAGTGTTATGTGAACAAATATAGTGTGATGTTAGTGGGAAACTCATCCCCAGGGGTTCTCCTGGAATAAAAGGAGCTGAGTCATGGAACTTAGAACCCCAAAGAGCCTTCATGCGTCCTGCACAAGTTGTTGGATAAGCTGGCTGGAGTTAGGGGATTCTGATGATCTGCCCAAGGTAATCACCCCATTCCAGCTTAATGTTTTGTGCACGGCAGAATATGTTGTGTGGTCAAGTTTTGAAGACAAAGCCCATCCGATTTAGGCCCCACCATAAGCATGTATGGTATTTTATGAATAAAGATATTAAGGTCATAGAGATTAAATGACTTGTACAAAGACCCAGGGCCACAGATAGCAGGACTGGAGTTTAAACTTGTGTCTGTCTCACTACACTATTTATGGTCTCAATAACATGAGAAAAGATACACAAGTGGGAATTAACAAGGTGTTTAGAGAAAACGACCAGCGGAAGGCTTGTTAAAGTCGTGGAAATAAATTCTTTTAGGTACTAGTAAAAAGACAATAAGAAAGGAATTCAGAAAGAGAATGTAGAAGTCAAGTTGAAAAAACAATGAAATAAAAATGTTCAGAATGCTCCATGGAGCTAACGCCTGTAGATATTATGTTCAACTATTCTAACACGTACAGCCACATACTGGGAGCATTAGTAAAAACCTCTAGGCCTTGCTTGTACTTCTTTTCCTCACTGCTCTGATCTGTAATCCACTTGAGGGTTAATAGCTCTGTCTTTGAGGTGTATTTAGTGTGCTTACCTTTTAAGGGTCATACACATAACTATGATAACCTAATTCATCACCTGTATAGCACTATCTTTTACTCTAAAGATTGCACTTGCTGTACTCCCCATAAATGCATATTAAAACATCATGCACAGGATGAGCAAAAATTTTTGCATAATGACAGGTTTAATTTTGTTAATCCCATTAGCAACTATTCTTAAAAAACTAGGCCCTGAAATTCCCTATTTATGCTCTTAAATTCAGAATAGTCGAAAATGTCATTTTTATTATTCCTTATATTAGAGTGCTTAAAATTAAAAACATTCATCAGAAAATTGCTGTCTTCAAAATGTAGTACCCAATATGGAATGTAAATATTAAATTTAAATATTTTAAAATTAAATTATTATTTAATTTATAATTGCGTGAGTGCAGTGTAGCTGGGTTACGTGGGTGGACAGCTCTGTTCACAGGGAGAAATATGTCCCTCAACACCACTTTAAAAACCTCAAACTAAAAGCTTTCAGTTCTCAGATTGAGGACAGAAAGGTTACTTGACAACAGAGAGAAACCATCACCTCCAGACACCTCAAATCAGTCCCTAATTATTAAAAGTAACTTTAAAAAATATAGGCATGTTGAATTTTTAAAACTGCCTTTATGCAACTAACAAAATGAAAATTGGCTGATTTTTTTCATCACGAAGCCCATAAATAAATGAAAGCAAGGAAGAAAGAGATAAGACAAATACGATCACCTGCACCCCCAGGGATGAAATCCAAACATGCAAAGACTGTGTTTGAGAACAGAACTTGCATAGCTTAACCTCCTCCTCCTAAGGTGTAGTTAAAATCAAGGAAATACTCGAAATTATATGTTGTCTTAACAAGATGGAAACAAAACCATCCTGTGCAAATATTTAACTTTATACAAATTTCAGATACAATGCCAGCTCCAGCTTGCATTAATAATTAAGAAATATTTCTCTAAATGTGTAGAGAATCTCATTTTGTTTTATCTGACTCTTGACGCATTGAAGTACCTTTGCATTCAAGCAGACACTTAGTCTCTTAAGCGCCTGCTCAAATCTCACTTGTTCTGTGATTTCTGCTCTGACTGTCCCAGGCTCCAGGTGGGAGTAATTCCCCTTCCTCTGGAAGCTTGTGGGCTTGCTTATCTCCCGGGGTGGTGGCGCTGTCTGCACGCACACCTCCTTCCTTCCTCACGCTGCCTCCTGAGTCGCCTGACCTCATCATCCTCTCTACGTCCTCCTTTCTTCACCTCTCACCCTTCAGCTATACCTGGAATAGGGTTTTGGCCAGGACTGGCAACTACGGATCCTGTGGGTTGACATGGTCTGTCCTACAGCTACGCTTTGCATGGTCTCTAGTGCTCGATAACGTTTAGTTAATTTTTAAAACTTTGGAAAATTTCATTTGAAAATATGAAACTCTGAGCCCCTATTTCTACATAGCAACAATTGGCTCAGGGCAGATCCCCTTTCATGACTGGCACACCTGCTCTTTGATGTGCCCCCGCTCTGAAGCATCGTTATGAATGAACGACTGTCGTGTTTTTTTCCTGGTCCAGAAATATCCATCATCACGTAGATATCCATTAAAAGTGAGTTGAGAAAAGAAAGCAAGAAGGTCTACCGAAAATTTCCAAGCAGTAGCCCTCGGTTTGGACATGGCTTGGCTCCTGTGGGCATTTGAGTTTGGCTTTGTGCTAAAAGTGCGAAACTTCAGTAAGAGCACACAGCCTGCGTGGTCCCCGCGGCCTTTGGATTTTAGCCTCAGCTGCATCACTTAGCTGTGATGCCCAGACTGCTGGCTTCTCATCTCAAAAGTAGTTGTAATCCCAAGTAGTTTTCTCTTGAGGATTAAGCCAGGTGAATACATAATACTTAGATTGTTTTCTGCAGCATCCTCGGCGCACAGTAAATTGTAGTTATCGTCACTACCCTTATCCTGTTTAAACTTAATAAATCCTCATGGACTGAGCTCTCATGGGATCACCTCAACAGCACAGGTCAGATTAGCAGGTGGGAGCTCATGGGTCAGTGATGCAGGTCATTGGTCTAACACACGCTCGGGAGTCAATGATGTGAGTCACTGGTCTAACACAGCCTCCTGAATCATGAGTCACTGGACTCATGGTGTGTACAAACTCGATAGACACCTACACGTGCCTGGCACTGCTGTAGACACTTGGCATCTCTACTGCAAAGAGAGAAGACCTAATCCCTGCTCTTATGAAGCTCACTTACTAGTGCAGGAGATAACAAGTAAATACTACAAAACAAATGTATACTATTATGCCAGGAGCAATATGTGCTATAAAAAATAAGGCAAGGCAAAGGAACACAGAAGACATGGAGGCATATACTATTTCACAGCACCGAGGTCCTCAAATATTTTAGTGCCAGTGACTGATTTTATGAAAGACAATTTTTCTATGGACCTGAGTTGGCACGATGGTTTTGGGGAGGATTTAAATGCATTATATTTATGATGCACTTTATTTCTGTTATTATATTATTGTTTTAAACTTTATTTATTTTTTGTTTCAGATTGATATGAGGGTATAAATGTTTAGGCTACATTGTTTTCATCTCTAAAGTAAAGTTTGAGTTGCAGTTGAGCCCTTCCCCCAGCGGCGTGCTGAGCACCCTCACTTTGTGCACCTTAGGTGAGATCCCGCCAGTCCCCTCCTTCCTCCCCCACTCCTTCCTCTCCCCTCCCACTTATTTCTGTTATTATTACATTGTAATGTATAATAATTATCCAACTTATAAGGCAGAGTCAGTGGGAGTCCTGAGCTAGTTTTCCTGTAGCTGGATGGTCCCAGACCGACCCCAGCATCACTGCTCAGCTCCACCTAAGGTCATCAGGCATTAGGTTCCCCTGAGGAGGCACAGCCTTACTCAATTCACCCTCCCATTCGCATTTGCAGTTTACAGTAGGGTTCACACTTTTATGAGAATTGAATGATGCCACTAACCTGAAGGAGGCAGAGCTCAGGCAGTGATGCTGGTGATGGGGAGCTGCTGTAAATACAGATGAAGCTCGCCTCACTCACCTGTGTAGGATAATATTTAGAAATAAACGTATCCTACATCAAGAACACAAAGTGAACTCAGTGTGAGTTTAAAATGACTTGCTTTTTTTCCAGAGGCTTAAGGGACCTAGGCCCCCCTGGGACACACGCAGAGTTGGCTTGCCCAGAGTAAAAATTCCACAAGCCCATTCTCTGAAGCTGTGCACCCCATGAAGCCTGAGATCAAAGGGCATGCCACCCTTCCTCAGAGATACGGGCCAGAGGGTTGACGTATGTTAATAACGTATTGGCAGAGATCTATAGGTACTCTGCCCTGAGGAAAAGACACAGTCATTACTTCATACTGAGTAAACTGAGTGAATGCTTGAAGATACTGTTCCATTAACTCTGTTCCCCTGTGGCTCCTTTCTTCTTTATGATTTTGTTTAGACACCTGCCCAGAGATTAGTCAGTGTTTAGAAGGAGATGTTTACTGCAAAAGTGATTTTGTTGATATGGTAACAGGATATTTCCTTTCAAGTTGATTTCAGATAGGTAAATTGAGGTAATGGTAAAACTAACAGATAATAGATTAAGTGTGTATGTGACTAGAAAGGTATAAAATAAAACCCCTAAATAAAGAACTTTGCTACACACCATCCCATCCCATGTAGTCTGTTTCTTGACTTAATAATTACAGGAGCGAGTTTACACCCACAGCAAAGCTGCTGTAGGCCATATGTGAACACGACTTAGATTTTAAGTGTGATTGGAAAGCCTCGGAATGTCTTAATCCTGTAAGTTACATGATTTGCTTTGATCTAAAAGGCTGCTGTGTGGAACATAGGTTGTGGGGAACAAAGAGAAGAAACAGGAGAAAGTCAGGAAGGGCTAAGGTCTTGTGAGCCATGATGGCCCAAAAGTGAGGGCAGCAGAGAGTGGGAGGCCATCAGATCATGGGGACAGTCGAAGTCCTGAGGCTTTGGAAGATATCGCAATTCAAAAGAGTATCAATTTTTTGGAGTGAGGATGGAAGTGGATACCCAAAGCCCAGTTTTAGACTTGTTAAGTTTTAGATGCTCAAAGACCATCTAAGAAGTGATAATTGAATAGATGTTGAATATACGTCTGGAGTTCAAGGAACAGGCTGGGGCTAGAGAGATCAATGTGGAAATCATCATTGAGATGCTGTCTAAAGCCGTGGACTTGAGCTCATCAAGGACTTGCATGGAGAGTGGATAGAAGAGATGGCAGGCTTGAGCCCTGGGCCACACAGACACTCAGGCGTCAGGCCTAGAATGAGGGTCCCTGCATGAGATGAGCAGGCAAGGCCAGCCCAGTGGGAGCAAGATTGGGACTATAGCCACCTGTTGGGCCACATGTTTCATTCAAAACTCGATTTGTGAGCAAGAAAGCTTGTTCTCCAAGGTTATGCTGATTTTTAGACCAACAGCGTTTTAAGTATGGATGAACCTTAGCAGTGAAATTTTGCAAGTCCTGCAGTTTGCTGAAGTTGAGACTGAGACACAGGCAGGCTAATTACCCAAAGTCACACAGTAATTGGTTTTAGTTGATTAGGGATGATGTGTTCTGTTGCAGAGATGACAGGCTAGGCCAGAGGTGAGGATCCCATAATGAAGCTGGGATTGTTACCAGTCACTCCATCTCTAGGCAGGAGAGACAGGGACCAGGGAACGGTCACTGGCATCGGCATCAGCTGCTGAACTAGATTCTGAGACGTGCAAATTTTTATGGAGTGCTTTGTGTGTGATACAATTCCAGATGCCGTTAAACTGCAGAGGGAGAGGACAGATGTTCTCCAAGATATTCACTCTTCTCATTGGAGGAAGAGTAGAACAAACACACACACACCCGTATGAGAATTTATTCAGAGGCTGGATTTTCTTAAAAACTCAGAAATTAAGTAGCTCCCGAAGTGGTGTAGCTGCTGCCTTCTGAGAGCACAGGAGAAGGGCCCGGGCAGGCACGGTTCCCATGACTCTCTGTTGCGTAAATGAATGCCTTCTTCTTGTCCTCAGTAAGGAGCCACTAAGGGAATTAAGCAATCGAATTGTGAAAGGATGGAAGCATTTTTTTTTCTAAAAAAATTAAAGAGTTAAAAAAAATGTAAAGAGTTATTTTCATGAAGGTGATGCCAACATAAACACCTGTTACAAAACAGAATGGTAAATTTTTTTTGATGGCTGGCACTTTCAGTACTCTTCATCCCGTCACCCCACATCAAGGGGGACACTTTCTGTTCTCTGGGAGTGCATATTACATATTGTAACTGTAAGTAGGTTTCCACCCTCTGAGCTGGGGCCTTGGTCTCAGGAGCCAGTGACGCCGATGGAAACAGAGCGTTTGGGCCTTCATTAGGGGATCACTTTCTGCCCTTTTTAACAAGTGTTTCTTTTTTTCCCTCCACTGTTCTTAAAAGTACATGCAATTTTGGGTATGGCAAATGAGAAAACCCTTCCTTTTCACACTGGGAAATGACTTTAAAATCTATATTGGTCTATGAACATCAAACAAACTTCAGAAAGGAGCAAAACATCTGGGGCTTTAAAAAATGGTAACAGATTTGGAGATAGCTCTCTTGTTACGTACATCTCCAAACTGTGCCTGTGCACACGTGTGTACACTCACACACACGCATTTACTTCTTCATCTAGAACATATGGACTGCCAGATTTTTATGCCAAGCCATACGTTTCTGCCTGCCATCATATGGCTCTCATTTGATTCAAGCTACCCAGTCCTGTGACAGCGCTTCTTTGTTACATATTATCTAAATGACAGGAGTGAAAATCCCCATTAGAGAAGAGGGGGGGAAAAGAACTTGCTATGATTCATTTGCAGTTTCTTAGGGGGCAGGAAAGATTCAAAAACTTGATAGAAACACAGGAATTCATTTTGTAATAATAATTGGAAGACTCTGGTCTACGCAGTATTTTGGGTGGTATTTTATATTTTAATTCCTAACTTTACACTAAACAAGATGCCAAAGTGGGAAAACATGGTGGTAAAACTCTAGAATTTTAAATATAGTGGGCAGCTGGAAGGAGAGTGGGACTGTGTGTGTCGCTGTGAGCGGTGTTAGGAGCATTCAGCTGCGAGTGTTTTTAGTAAATATCTGGAAATACTATAGAATATACATAGCATGGGAGGAAGCTGATAAAGCTTACAGACTCTCACTGTGTGGGGAGAAGAGTCTGCAGGACACCTCAAAAATAATTCTAATAGATGAGAAGGCAAATACCGGATTCGTTCCCCCTTCATTTGGGAGATCAAATATGGAATTAGCCTCAAAAGTAGACCACATTCGGAGTGACCCCAGGGGAAAGGACATTTGAAATTTGTTCCAAGATCCTTACTAGGGTAGCACGCAGCGGGAGGGTATCACTCTCGGAGTCAGAGTCCATGCACACCAGGCCGAGTGCTCATCATGAACTACGCATCCACCACTTCAAGATGTAAGTAGAGTCAAAACACTATATTTTAAATGAATTTCCATAGAGTTGCACTCTATGCAGTAGAATACTTACTACTCTGATGTACTTTATGCTTACATACACTATATAAAAATGTGGGTAAATAGAGTACATGTTGCCCCCAGAAACGTTATTCAAATCATTCCTCTACCATTTCTGCTGAGCAATAAAGAAAAAGACTTAATTCTCAGACTATACAATGTCAACCCCGGTGTTGCTTTGAGGGACCCTGAGCCCTTTCATGTTCATTCTCCTTTCTTTTTCCTTCTCACTTATCATTATGTATAAAAGGGTTTGAGGTTATTTTTCCAAATCGGTAAAAACCACGCTTTCTGAGATGTTAGGAAAGTACTTCGAATGACCAGAGAAATAGGAAATAACGGATAGGCTTTTAAGATGGAAAGTATTTGAAAGTAAAAGCTCTGCCAACCTACTTGCCTTGGAGAACCTGATGGAGCTGCGGTGTGTGCTCACGCGTGCCGTGCATTTCTTAGGCAGAAACAGGTGCTTCTGGGTGAGGTGGTTTGCCACGTGAGAAAGAATAAAGAAACTGGCGCTATCCAAATGTGATGCACAATAGCCAGATGTGATACTTCAGTTGGCAGTGATACTTCTGGCAGCTCTGATTCTCCAGGAGAAAGGAAGACAGAGCATCCCTCTGGGCTGAAATCAGGGAGGAGAAGGACGGAAGCCTGTTCTCTGCTGTGCTCCGTACCAAGTGCTTTACACAGAGTGGGAGCCCAATTAATACTTGTGGAATTGAATATGCTGAATTGCACCGAAGGAAAAAGAAGACTCAAGGGTTCCAGAGACTTCAAGAGGGTCAGTTTCAAGGAGAGACTGAAATTTTAAGTCTCTGGCTTCGTCTGCTGGGAACTGGAGATATATATACAGATAGATCTCGAGTGGGAAACAGATACACACACCCACTGGAAGTGCTGAACATTGGCAGGGTTGATGCCGTACCGTGCACATATACATACGATACGTAAAAGAATAATTTCCAACTAACGTTATCTTAATACATCTTGGGTCAAAATGTATTTACTTTCTTTTAGATTTTTGTGAATCTTTGAAAGATGAAAACCAGGTAAAGTGCTAAAAAATAATAGCATCTTTTTCAGTTAGTTAATAACAACTCCTAATGAAAAAAGGTTTATCCACTAAATTTGAAGATGAAGTTAAGCTATTTTTGAATATGAATTAATCTCAAAAGCCAAAATATTTTTGGCATTGGCAAAAGGAGCTTCTTTAAAATGTTCTCGCAAACCAATGACGACTTAAGATCTTCCTTAAAGTTTGAAGAGAAACTCGTATTTGGGCTGTCACGAAGTGTGAAACATTTCAGCATAGAAGTTGTTATTTCCATGAATTTATGAGTGTGTGAGAATATCTTTCTGCTACATTAATTACAGCAATAAATACTATGACCAATATAAAATGAAAGCTTTAAAAATTTGTCCTGAGATTAAAAAAATAATGAAAAGGTTTGGTGAGAAAAATTGAGGTTTACTTTAATAATAAAATATATAAGACTGATTATTGAGATACTGTTAAGATCCTACACAAAATAATTAAGAATTGGATAAAACTGGTTTAAAAACTGTTGTTGACTGTCTTTTATTTTTAATGTACACTATACCATGTCTTCATCTTTATTTCTCTAATTCATGTATTTCTCAGTTATTCTTTATTTTGTTAGTCTATAAGCGAATAACAACAAAAACCAAAAGAGAATGGCTTTACCCAAGTCTTAGGAACAGAAAGACAGTATGTTTCTCAGGATTTTATTTTTTGCTTCTCAGATAATATGCGGACCCAAGACTAGTTTAATAGTTCATCTAGTACTTTTAGTTCAAAAAATAAAAAATGGGTATGCAATGAAGAGGGACAGTATTAAAAGTACCTTACAAAAAAGTACTTTCTAATTATTTTCCCTGAGAAAAAAAATGCTAGCCCAAATAACTTGTGTTATTTTTATATCAAGTCTTTTAAAATATTCAATATAAATATTTAAAAATTTAGAAAACAAAAATCTGTTACAATGAATAATATGATGAAGTAAAAGTGTTCCAACGCTATGTTTTACAAATTGTCCTTGGAGAAGATACTACTGTTTTATTAAAAAATGAAGCAAAAAATGAAATGATACATCAAAAATCATTTGATAGACCGTTCGACACATTTTCATCACACTGGTTAACATAGCCTTTCTGGCAACGGTCTACAAAACCAGTGTACGGTGCCCCATGATCGCATTAATGTACACAGCTATGATTTAATTAAAAAAAAAAAGAAAATAATCAGTACTACTGAAAAAAATCATTTGATAATTTAGTGACTGCTTCATCATTTTAGCTGAGTGCTCTTTTCTTTGAATCAGTAGATAATAAAGTAAGTGCAATGTCTTCAAAACACTATTTATACTGAAAAATGGTGGATGAAATACATTTAGGGGTGACAATTTTGAATTAATATTACAAGCTGAAACTTTAAGCCTTCAGAATCACAGACATATGACAGATGAAAAATATTAAAGGAGGATTACCGTGAAGAATGTTTCTCCAACAGAAATTTAGGAAGGTGTCTGGTCTGAAATCGTAATGGGTTATGTGAAAACCTGCAGACATCTCCATTAAGAAAAGACGAATGCCAGGAAGCTTAATGAGTTGGAAGAGTTGGAGTTTGCTGATTAGAACATAAAGCAATATAGATTTCAGTAGGACTGGAGGATATTTTGCTGATTCTGAAAACTCACACGAGCAAAGCTGATGATGGGTCTTTCACTCCTCCCCTTCCTTCCCTTCACGCTAATAATGATGGGAAGTTCAATCAGTGGAAAAAAATAAACTACCAGCAGGCTTTAGATACAAATACAGAGGAGATAAGCGAAAAGGGAGAACAAAACTGTGTACAACCCTACAATCAAACACTCAAACACTATAATATTTTAATAGCCATAGAGAAAATTACCACAGAAGGATATACGAGTGTTTGTGTGTAGCCACAGAAGTGCTGATTTATTTACTAATGCCTTTTTCAAAGGTTGCATTTAAGAACAAAGGATGAAGTACCACTGAACTATCTTTAGCATGAACGGATCCTTTTCCATTTTCTTTTTTCAATGAAGCAGGATTGCATGAAAGGAGGAAAGGTACTGTACTTGATCTTACCAGCTGACAGCAGATGAAGGAAGAATTTCTAACTGCACCCCCCTCAGTGGCTGCTGGCGAGTCACGTGGCTCCTAATTTGCTCTAATACAATGTTGGTGTGGGTGAGTATTTTGACAGCTAAGGAGTGCATAAGGACAAAGTGAGTCTTCTAAGCCCATTTCTTTTGGAAGCATAACCATACACTTATTGAAGCAGGAAAAAAATAAAAAGAGGGAAGAGAGGAAAAGAAGAAATACGTTTTTTTGATCAGGATAATGTGGAAAGCATCAGAAGATGCCAACATTAATACAGTAAATAAATATATTCTCTATGTAGATATGTCCCTGTGATTGGCTAGCATGAGAATCTTTTCTGCCCTATCTCCCAACCCAAATATGAGTTTCTCTTCGAAATTTAAGGAAGATGTTAAATCGTCATTGGTTTGTGAGAACATTTTAAAGAAGCCCCTTTGCCAATGCCAAAAATGTTTTGGCTTTTGAGATTAATTCAAATTCAAACCCTTGAAACTAAAGGAAAGGAAAGCCCAGTGTTTCTAGGGAGCTCCAACTTCCAGGTTTTGATGCTGGGGCTCAGCTGCTTGAATCAAAGTCCTTGATCAGAGTTATAAATTCTTTTCTTGCAAATCTGTGAGGCTACTATGATGCTTCTAAATTTTAACTCAGAATCAGCATCTTAGGAATGCCAACTTTAAAAATGGAAGAATGGTCTACCTTCGGTTTTAGTAGTGCAAATCAGAAAAAACTAATTGGATAGAGCCAAGTGTAAAGGAGTTCCTGGATACACTTAGCCCAAAAGAATGATGGGGGAGCCCCTCTTTCAACTAATAACATATTTCATGCTCTTTCATATGCCTATATATCTGTGTCAAAGCTGGAATAAATGAGCTAGAGATTAAAAATGGGTGGAGCATTGGGAGATGCCAGGAAGAAGCATTTCACTTGAACCTTTCATTTGTGTCAAAATAATTTGTTTGAAATACTGAATTCATGTTCTGAATAATTGGTTTGAAATTCTAGGCTACCAATTTGGGGGCAGAACTGGTTAAAAAAAAAAAATCATCCATCCTTGAAACTGTGAGGCTTAAGGAAAGAAGGAACCGGGAAAGTGAAGTGAGAAGCCCCGGAGGCCCTGGGCCTCTTCAGATGGATAACAAAGCCTGCCAAGGTAGGCACCAGGAATTTAAATTTCTGAAAGATGACTTCCAGAAAGAGGGTCCCTTTATGTGTAGAGACCTATCTTGGGTTTTCTGCCAGTGATGTTTAACAGTTGGAATCCACCATGCAACAGTTCTGTGACTTTGAAAATTATTACCACCAGGCAGGGCCTCCTGGGACTAATCAGAGCCCAGCTGCACGGAGGAGGGACAGACAGAACATCTGGGTGGGGATTAGCAAAAGGGCCTGGTGAGCGGGTGTTGACGGAGAGGCAGGCTCCTCAGAACACCTAGCCCAACTGCTGTGGCAACAAAGAAAAAGTCCCGTCCCTGTCTAGTGAGATGCCTCCTAGAGGTGGATGAACTCTTCCACTTCTAAAGGGACAGTCCCATCTTGCCCTTTGGTGAGGCTCCTCATTCTTTGCGTGTGTACTTAGCATGCACGTGGCCTCAGAATGTTCTCACTTCATATCTTCCCACCTGGCTTTCAGATGCATCTGGGGGGAAATTGGAGCTGCCACCTTCCAGGATGAAAAGCAGAAGGTAGATGTTAATCATCAGAAGTGTCAGGGTATTGTTGAGAACATTATTCTCAACTTAAGTCTAACTTTTCGGTTCTTGTAGAAATCCTTTGCACAGTATCTCAGAATCACAAATTTTAATTTTAAAAGGGATCATAATGAGCTTATCACACTTTCATTTTATAGGCAATGAAAGGGAGGTCTAGAGGGACTAAATGACTTACCTAAAGTCATTTTCATAAAAAATGAAAAAAAAATATCTTGAACGAATTCTCTAGCTCTTAGATTGAGGGGAAAAGTACCATTTCTTTATTTGCCTTTTAATAAATTGCTCACCATCCCCCAACGTTGTCCTCAAGGCCAAGGCTTCCTCTCTCCCATGGATACCTATATGCCCTTGATTCAGAACTCCGGGGTAAGCGGAGTGGGGAGAAGAGCCTGTGCAGGGCCTACTCTGGAAACACAGCGCTTGCCTTTTAAACATAGCAGGGATAATAGCAGAGAGAGCAATTAACTCGGGGAAAGTTCAAGAGAGAGCTTATGAAGAAAAACAGCTATTTCAAACAAGCCTAAGAAAGCCTGGATGCACAACAGACTTTTGGCAGAGGGGACATGATTCAATAAAGTAAAGAGCAAGTTTGAGGTGAGTGTAGAAAGAGAGAGAAGGAAAGTTTAGGTAAGGAATACAGATAGGGAAAGTTGCATAGATGGGATTCAAAGACAGGGAAGGCAAATCAGTTTATTAGAATCTCTTTTACAGTTTGATTCAGAAGGAAATTATTATTTTGTATATGGAATCACCTAAGTCTTTTTACATGTTTAAAGTTGTAAAAATACTGATTTTGTTTAGGGACTCACTAAAAGATAAAAAGTAACCAGCTGACACATATTGTAACAGGCAACCACATTATTTCCACTGATGAGAGATGAAATCTAGCCCGGTTAATAAGTATTTATTAATTTAACAGCTTATGAGAATATGTTAAACCTGCTTATGAGGATGAAATGAATGCCTTATTAGGAATACCATTATGGGTCAAGCAGAAGGTGGCCTACACAATACTCCTGCTGAATGAATAAACGGCTCCTGTGACTGACTTTCTAAAGGAGACGTCAATTGAAACAAGTGACTCAAGTTGACAATGGAACTGTACAAATGACCCTAATTAATGAATTTTCATTAATTAATCATTTTCTTGTTTATGGACATGAGTCCTGTTTGCGCACTGTGTGCATAAATCTGCGTGCATTGCAACCAGTGACATCCACAGCCGGGTACTGATGACACTCAGAGGCCCGCTCTGCTGCGTCTGTCTGTGAGTTCCGGAACAGCATTGTATCTGAGGCTGGGGAAAGTTCTAATTTCCCATTTTTTTTCCCTGCCACTGACTTGGAGACTGTTCACTTGGCAAAGCCCCTAACCAGATCTCAGATAAAACCGACCATTTACAAAACATCAAATCTTCTGCAGCTTTGGATGAAGGATTCTGACCTTAAAAAAAAAAGTTCTAATTCCAAACACCCCTTCTCTTTGTGAAACAATAAACCGATGGCTACTTGCTCATACTCCCTGACAGTACTAATATAGTGTCACTCTTCAAATAAGTTCTTACTTATTGGTTACTTTTTGATGGGTTTATCGGCTGCTAACAAATAATGGATAACTTAGTGAAGTCAGTCATGCCAGGCCAACAGGTGAGAACATCCCTGCGTGGAGTCAGAGCTTTTCAGGTAGGTCTCTCTGGCACATGCAACTGAGACAACTGGAACAATTCTCATGCTTTTATCTGTCTGCCCAGCCCTCGTATTTTTAGGGTACCAAGTGCAATTTCTCAATGTGACGACCAGTCCATATAGGAGCTTAGTGTGAAAGGGTGGTGTTACTACTTCAGTAGGAACTTAGGAATTGGTAAGGACACCCTTGCCTCACATCCCATTAGCTGAGATCAGCTCACTATCTAAAGGCACTAGACGTCAGAGATGGTAGCATTGTCTCTGTAGGTTTTCAGTTTTAACAAGTATCTTTCCTTCTGCCCTGGTAGATTCCAATTTTTTTCAACTTTTCAAAAATGTAGGCAGGATTAACCTGCCTGTCTCCTCCCTCCTCCATATAACACAACCTTGTGTGTCTGATGCTCGCTTACTGGTCTCTTATTTGCATGCATAATAAAAATGCTTTGCTACAAGTACAGCACTCTACAGTATATACAGAGGATGTCAAAAAAGATAGACACATTTTAATAAAGGAAAAAACTGTAGTAAATGTGTAACACTCAAGTCATGTTTGACTTCTACAATTACAAGAGGCACTTGGCATGGCTTGTATCCATCTTTTGCAATCAGTATATATCGAGTATTACAATTTTAATAAAGTCTTTCCTTTCTTAAAATGTGTACACTTTTTTGGCAGCCTCAGTATTTTTAAAATGAATCGGAGAATTATAAATTATTTCAAAAGCTTTAGTGAAATATCAGGATGGTTCTGTATGTGTGGGAGTGTCTTATGTTGCTCAAACATTTTAACCTACAGTTGTGCTTATTATTCTGATTAATCATTTATAAATCCAAATCAAATGTAGAAACAGGCCCCAATAGTAACAAAAGCATTTTCCTTTCATATTCATAAGAACATTTCACTTGGGATTAGCAGTTTCATAAAAGCACAAATATAAGCGTCAATTAATTTTATATTATACAGATGATATTGCAGAGGTAAAATTCTTTGTATTCGCTGGTACATAATTTGGAATTCACAAAACACTTAATGCATCCCAAGAAGAATGTGGAGGGGAAGGAATGTAGGGAGATAACGTCTGCCTTCATATTTTTCAGATATGTCCTAGGTGTCATAATTCCTTAGCTGTATGATTATGGTTCAGGTCTGTTCCACAGGTGTGCAATTTTTTATAGGCGGAATAGTCTGAAACAAGTTCGCAGCATGATTTAATGAGTAGGACCGGGAGGGATCTATTTACTTGCTTAGAGTTACATGAGAATGTAGACCTTAATTCTTACATTTATAGAACATCTTTTTTTGTCATTTTAAATTCATTTTAATTCAGTCTTTTTCATTTAAGCATGCGCCAATGTATTTATAATAAATGAGAATACATATAAACCTTCCAGAACATCTCTGGGAATACGGAATTATATTAATGACACTCTTAATGTCATTTATTTGACATGGGATCTGATTATGCCATTAAGACCTAGTTCCTCTGATACTCACACAGGGATTAGCAATAACTGAATTGGGGAAACATCCCAGGAACTAGGAATAGTTATTTTTAAATTCAATGGTAGAATTCACACGTTTAAAATGGTACAATTCACAGTTCTTCTTCTGGAATGTTAAATCTTGTTTGAGGGGAAATTCATATATTCATGATAAATTAGAAAACAATTTGGAAGCAATCTATAAAATTTATAGAGAGTTTCCGTTTGTGTGTGTCATTCTGAGGCAATTCAAATGAGAAAAATCACCATGGGCTGGTGTTAGTTTAGGCAAAACTTCACAGTGGGGGCAAATCTAGAGGAGAGAGTGAAAGACGCATGGAATTGTTATTAGTACAGAGGGCAGAAAGGAATGGAAGCGAACGTGAGTGTGTCAGGGGGGAAATGGTCCCTAAGAGCGCTGCGAACGGGCAAGAAGCCCTAGGGTGAAAATAAAATGTGATCAGTGCACGAGGGTTTCAGATTTGTTCAAATAAGCAAAACGGAGCGAATGCAGATTTTTAAAAGAGGAAATACATGCTAAAAGTGATTCTATTACTAACCTATAGAACCAGCAGGAAATAAAGAGGTGACACTCAGAAATTAGGTAGTCAACTATTAAAAATGAGAAATGAGGCCAGGCAGGATGGCTCATGCCTGTCATCCCAGCATTCTGGGCAGCTGAGGAGGGTGGATGGCCTGAACTCAGGAGTTCAGTACCAGCCTGAGCAAGAGCAATACCCAGTCTCTATTGAAACACTAGCCAGGTCTTGTGGGGGGCACCTGTAGTCCCAGCTGCTCGGGAGGCTGAGACAGGAGGATTGCTTGAGCCCAAAAGTTTGAGGTTGCTGTGAGCTATGATGCCACCGCACTCTACCCAGGGTGACAGAGTGAGACTGTCTCAAAAAAAAAAAAAGAGAGAAATGAGTTGATGATGGTCCCGATTAGAGTAATGGTAGAGCGAGAAGAGAAGGAGAGACAAAGCAGAAACCCCGTGAAGTGCTTGCACTGAGACTTGGTGGCTAAATGGGGGTGGGGTGGACAGACAGGCGATAAAGGGGACTCAGAACACACAGCTCCTGGGGGCAGGGTAACCTGGGAGACACGGACAGAAATGGGGTACAAACAGACCGAGAGAAGTGTGAACGGAAGGAAGGAAAGAAAAAGGCAGGCATCCCTGGGGTGCAATGAAGCCAAGGAAGAGCCTGAAGGTTGGTAGGAAGGAGGGAATCCCGTCCGCAGCTGCAGGGTCGGGCCTGGATGTCAGGTTTTCTGTGTATTCCTCGGGGGTTGTAAAAAATTAGATCAAAAGGGTTGACTGAGCAGGGCGTCGGTGCCAATGTTTGTTTCTTACGATTGCTGGGCTTCAGTTCTACGTTAGACACATTTTCCTGCTATTAGGGATAAGCGGCCAACTCCTCAGTTTGTTTCTTTCAGGAATTTAGCAGTTCAGCTGAACTAATTTAAGTTTTGGGGCTTATGAACAGCTGCAACTTTGTATTTAAATTTCATCTGCTCCCTGTCCTACTTAATGTTCCAGTAACAATCCATCTTACTTTCAAGTCCGACAATTTCATAGGGGTATTGACCACCCACCGAGAGCGTGCCTTCAGAAGGGAAAGGCCTTTAAGAGCTGTGTTGAGTGAAGCAAAAATGCTTAGATTGTAGTCAATACTATCAGAACCGAACGGGGATGAGTGCAGTGACTCAGAAGAATTATTTCCATTATTACTGATGCTTCAGGAAAGCAATAGTATTCAGGGAAACAATAGAATTTAGGGCACCGTGATGGTCACTGGGACACTGTGGGTTGTGCGTCCTCACACACGAATTTCGGTGGAAACGCAGTTAAACACAGAACAGAAAGCTGCACCAACACTGAAGAATTTCCAGGTAAATGGTTGGAGTTCCTTTAAGTAAAAATTATAAAGAAGACTATATTCTACTTGCTTTAGAATAGAAGACTTCTGATAAGGATTGATTTTACTCTAATAATAGAGTGAGACACAGTTTAGTCTAGCATATTAGAATAAATTGAGTGATCTTAATACTTTTCAGTGCAAAGATGGAAAAAAACCTACAATCAATGTTGACATTCAGAAATCTTTTAATAGTAGCGTAAGTCCTATATATAAGGCTAAGATTGTAACTGATCTATTTTTTTCTCCTTACAACTGAACAGCTTTGTATTTAAGTAGTTTTCCTTTCTTCTTTGAAAATCTGATTCCTATTTGTAAATATTCTGAAGATAAAGATTCCTATTCAGGACAGTCCTGCTTTAAATCAAGGCTTTCCGTGAAGTGACCCATATCTGGCCATCAGGGAACCTGTATCAGGTGATACCACATGTTCACAATCAACCCCAGCATACACCCCTTGGGCTGATAACTAAAATGTGACAATTCTGATAATTAAGCCACCTAAAGCCAGCGGCTGATGTCTCACATTAATTCAAAACAGCTTATGGTGAAACTCAGCGCACTATCCAATTGCCAGAGACGTAGCTGTATGTGCCCTCAAACACGTTGGTGTGGCTTTCATCAGATACACTTGACCTGATGCCTGAAAAAAAATTGTAATTTAAACAAATAAAGGGGGTGGCTGATGGACTGCAGCCTGTTTAATCTCACTAGAGCCCTCTGAAGATGCCTCTTGATTAGCAAGGCTGAGTAGGTCAAAGAATGACATTTTCCAACCAACCTAACCTTCACAGAGAAATTATATTTACCCGTATCATCTATTAAGAGCTAGTAGAATTCATAGGTTTAGTTTATAAGGAAAATCCCAACTAGTTAAAATAATGAAGAAGAAAAATAAAAGCAAATTACTTTGATACTGGTGTATAATTGTAACATTTATATGCACAGATTCCACTAGTAGTAAAGGATGTTAAGTATTTCAGCGCTTTTCCCAAAATGCGACCAAAAAAATGGTCCAATGGGAAGCACAATTCCAAGGGTTGTAGTTTATATCTTTGTTGTTCAGAGTAGGAACAGTCATGAGGACATCACTGATTTTTGGATAAATTTTTAATTACTGCCCATTTCATTAAGTTTTTCACACCTGTTCTCCATCACCACTGTCACCACCATTAAATGGTATGATGAGCCAGGTGTGGTGACTCATATCTGTAATCCCAGCACTTTGGGAGGCTAACTTGAGTGGATTGCTTGAGCTCAGTTCCAGACCAGCCTGAGCAAGAGTGAGACCCCATGTCTACTAAATATAGGAAAACTAGCCAAGTTTTGTGGTGGGCACCTGCAGTTCCAGCTACTTGGGAGGCTGAGGCAGTAGGAATGCTTGAGCCTAGGAGTTTGAGGTTGCTGTGAGCTGTGAGCCACAGCACTCCACCCAGGGCACAGAGCGAGACTCTGTCTCAAAAATAAATAAAATAAAGTAACATTGGTGGTGAGCCAACACATGCCTCAAAAGACATAGCATGCAAATACAGGGTGGTGGTTAATTTTATGTGTCAACTTGAGGGGTCTAAAGGATGCCCAGAAGACAGCTGGGTCAGGGTTTCTGGAAAGATTAGCATTTGAATCAGTTGACTGAATGAAGATCACCCTCACCAATGTGGGAGGATCATGTGATCTGTTGAGGGCCCAAATATAACAAAAAGATGGAGGAAGGGAGAATTTTCTTGTGTCTGAACTGGAGCACACATCACATTTTCTCCCACCATCAAACACTGGTGCTCTTGGTTTTCAGGCCTTTGGGCTCAAACAGGTTCTCCGCCTTTCAGACTTGAGTTGGGACTTACACCATTGCACCCCCACTCCCAAGGCCGTTGGACTGAATTACACCACCAGCTCTGTTGGTTCTCCAGTGTATGGGTGTCAGATTGCGGGCTTCTCAGCCTCCATAAATGCACAAGCCAATTCCTACATTATCCCCCCCCACTCCCTCCCTCACACACACTCAGAGTATGCCCCAAACTGCCCCAAACTGTGCACCCATTTTAGGAGAATACACATAAAACCGTGAACATAAGAAAAAAACATAAGAAAAAAACTGTATTAAAACTGTAATACTCAAGTCATGTTTGACTTCTCCAATTGCAGGAGATACAAGAAACAATATACAAGATAACAAACATTACAATTTTAATACAATTTTTATTATACACATATACACACTTTTTTTTTCCTTTTGGTTTTGTCTCTCTGGAGAACCTTCAATAATATAGACAATGAATTAAAATTTGATTGGCATTTGTTCTTTTCATGGGCTGGCTATCTTAAAACATATTTATAAGCACATCTTCTATCTCATCAGAGTGCAAGGTTGGGAGACGACAGACTAATATTGAGCCTGATGTGGGAAGCTCCTTGGGATTATTGTCTGTGACTTTTCTAGTTCGCCTTTTCCTCGAATGTCTCTATATATAGTCTGCATATCATAGGCACAAAATAGCTTAAAGTTTAATCCCTGAGGTCCTTAAATCAAGGGCATGCTGAGTAGTTTGAAAGAAGAAGAATGATTTGAATTCAGATTTCCGTATCATGTAGCCTATTCTACATGTTTCGAATTCTGAGGCTGCATCTTATCTTCAAAAAGCCAAGGGTTATAAACGTATCAGACGTATCCTGGAGACCGAGAGGCTCATCAGGCAGTATGTAGAAAAGAGACACTGTTCTCGGTTATTACACACTGGAATTGAAATTTTGGAGAATGTTGGAGGAAAGCCAATGCCCTCAGAAATTCTTTAAAGGCGCAGTTGCAGGCATGATTTAAGGCATGATGCAAGGAAACAGCCGTGCCAGTGAAGAGGAATAGAAGGGCGCAGAGCAAGAAAGAGAATGAAGAGAAATCCAACCAAAAAAGGGAGCCAGAGAGTCCTGCAGCCTTCTAGATTAAAAGGCATCAGTGATTCCCTGATGAAGAGGAAATGACATCTTTAGCAACATAACATATTTTGCCAAGTTTATCACTAGGTTTACATTAATAGCCTGGCAAAAAGTTTTAGTTATTAATCCATACTGTAAGTTCTTTTTCTGGCTAAAAATTTACTTAGATACATGTAAAGATAGCCATTTAAATTGGGAAGGTACAACCAGCAACTGATGCTTAGACTCCGGGTCCAGAAGGGATGGTTTGCTCTCCCGGTGCCCATTATTATCAGTCTATGAAACTGGGACTTAGGGTAAGGAAGGTGAGCAGGAAGAAAGACTTCTGAAAGGGTACTGTGTAAGAACTCACAAAATGACACCTTCTGGGGGCAAGGCACGATTGCAAGAGGGACTTTACCTAACAAATGCAATCAGTGTAATCTGGCTTATTGTACCCTCAATGAATCCCCAACAATAAAAAAAAAAAAAAAAGAAAAGAAACAGGGAAGTATTTAAAGTATCTGCTGGGCTCCTACAAGCCAAATTTTGTCAAGGTAGCTATTTTCTCTAGTTTCCAGATTTTATTTACGTTGGCTCAAATAGAAAATTTTCCTCATGGTAAAGGATATTCAAGCAGGTGTCAGGCACTGGGAATAATGTCAGATATTAATTATGCAATTTAGAAATATCACTGAATTAAAATTGATCATTCCCAAAAGCTATTAGCAAGGTATAATATCAAAATTAAGCTAGTAACAGGTATAATATCAAAATTAAGCTAGTAACAATGTAAGATTTTTTTTTTTTCCAGTAACATTTCATTTATTTATGTAGGTAGCACTTAAAAGTACATAATGCATTTAGGGTTACATTTTCCACAAAAACCATCAAATAACAGTCCACTCTCTGCCTCAACACCTGTACCCTCCCCACTAAAACAAACACACGCACTGTAAACTCTCCTGCAAACGTCACCTCAGGACCATGGACTATGCTGGTTTCTGGCTTCCAGCCTGTGGCATCACTACATGGACTGTCTAGATTAAAACTGTGGCATTTTCAGTCACTTCTAAGAGGACAAGGGAAAAGCAACATGAACGACGGATCCTTAGGTAAAAAGGAAGAAAAAAGTCACCAAGGGAGCATGCGAGGAAGAGAAGGCAGTGAGATCCCACCCAGCGCTCACAGGGACAGAAGAGGAAGCCTCGAGTCCTGCAAATGGGATAATCCCGGAAGCGGGACAGAATCTACCCACAATAAAGTAATTATTTTTTAAGGAGGCGACGTTGGTGAGCTGAAATACTTAGTTCAGCCTTCTTGCTCAAGGTAGGATTACTTTCACATGTTGTGTGAGCAGCAGCCTGGGGCTCCCTAGGGTTACCCTCACCTACCGAAGCTACGCGGTTTTGCTTAGCGAAGAATTTTTTGCTAAAAAGAACAATTGTGAGTCAAGAAAAAAGGATGAAATTCAGCAAAAACTGAACAATATTTGAAGTTAAATTTGGGTTACCTGGAGAGGATAAAACTATAACAATAAATATAAGAAATGATTTCACATCTGAAGCAATTCTTGGCAGCTTGCCCTGCGGAGGCTGGAAGCGCCCTGACGGCTCAACGCATCCGCATCGCCCTAAGTACATTCCCAGCGCAAAACACCACCGCCAGCAGGAAAGCAGTCAGCGCAAGCATCACTCTGTTACCTGCCGGGCCCTTACTGTACTTCTAAAGCTAAACCGGTCACAGCAGGGTGCTGGTGACAGCTCAGGAGGAAAACACAGGCGGCGTTAGCGCTGAGCAGAACATGGTTAGGAAGTCGAGGCTGCGTCCCAACGTCCCAAACTTCCATTGCCGCCGCCCATTTCATCAACTCCATCTCCTGACGTCCCGCCCTGACCAGTGTGTAACATGTGTCCAAAATCCTATGAATCCTGATTAAAGAGTGTGGCCTTGTAAATGCTGCTACCTACAGGTGTGCACAGCCACGCGGGGCCGAGTGCCGCGTGCGCGTGCCGGCCAGTGCAGCTAGCGGTTGCCCTTGGCCGACTTCTTCTTCTTCGTCTCCTCTTTCTGCTTCTGCTTCTTCCTCTTGCTACCTTCCTTGACCCCTGCTGCAGACGCGGTGGCCTCCCAGGGCCCGGGGGTGTGCTGGCGCCCCTGCTCGCTGTCCTCAGAAGCGTGGCGGGGTGCGTTTCGCACGGAGGCCGGTTTCGGCGGCTTCAGCGAGCGGGTGCTGGTGGGCTGCGCCGGCAGGGCGCTCTGTCCTCTCCGCATGCGCTCCTCCGCCAGGGCGTTCTCGTCTGCCACACCATTTATTGTCAGGGACTTGAGCTGCCCGTCTTCCTCAACTTCCACTCTTTCTTGACCATTCTCCACGATTCTCTTTGTAGTGATCTTTCTGCCATTAACTATTTTTGTAGAAGTCGATACAGACTTGAAGTTGCCCATCCCACTACCACCAAATGATGTGGAAGAGAATGAAGTCAGACCTCCGTGATCTAGCGACCCAAATGAAGAAAATCCTGCAGGAAATCCCACAGAAAATCCTGTATTAAAAGAAGAAAATCCACTTCCAAAAGGTGGAAATCCACTAAAGCCAGAGAAAAACGACCCTGTTCCTCGGTTTCTGCTTCCTCGGAGACCCCTCTGATTCCCAATAAAGTCCTCAAATGGGTCTTCAAAGAAGTCAAATCTAAAGGGGTCCCTTCCACCAAAAAATTCCCTGAAGACATCCTCGGGCTTACGGAATGTGAAGCCATAATCAAATGGATTGTCCAGATGACTTCCACCTCCTCCACCGTTTAATCCTTCTTTGCCATATTTGTCATAGATGTCCCGCTTTTTAGGATCTGACAACACCTCATACGCCTCAGCTACTTGTTTGAATTTTCTCTCTGCTGCTTCTTTATTCTCAGGGTTTTTATCTGGGTGCCACTTTAGTGCCAGTTTTCCGTACGCCTTTTTAATATCCTCGGCTGAAGCATGTCTCTGCACGCCTAAAACATCATAGTAACCCACCATGTTTTAAATAATTGTTGGAACAGGTCCGAGGACGCGGACGACCAACGGCGGGAAGGAGGGAGGGGGCGGCGGCCCGGGGCTCCTCGCGGCTCCGGCACGGCTGCGCTGGTGGTCACAATGTAAGATTTTTAAAACCACAATTTTTTTTTATTACTTCGAAGTTTTAATTTGAATATGAAACAAAGGCATGTGAAATTAGAAAAAAAAAAACCTAAGAGATTTTCCTTAGCAAAGGTAATGGATAGCTAAATATTAGGTAAAGTATCACAAACTTAACATCGTTTTTTTCTTTCTTAAAATGTGTATAATTTTTTTTGGCACCCTCTGTATTTAAGAAAGGAGACTTCAGAGTAACCAGGGTAGCCAACTAATCTGGTTAGCTGGGAAGCAAAGTTCCATCTAAAGTCCAACTATTACGGCATTGACACCCTTGCTAGATAAACCCGTCACTGTGCCAAGGAAAAATTATCAGTTCATCTAGAATCCAGTGTGAACAATGAGAGTAGTTCCACAGGGTCTTGTCTGGAGAGCATAAGTATTTAATGTGTTTATCAAAATGTGTCATTTCCCGTGAGGGACCAGTTTGCATCCTCCTGTCCATCAGCGAGAACCTTGCCACTAAATAAATGAGCTTCCATTTATTTTCTCTGGGTACCAGAAAGCCCGGCAGCTATGCTCACCTTATGATTGGTATGTGGTTGTTCTCCTGACCCCTCCTGTTAACCTTCTGTTTCCATGCAAAGTGTATTATTTCACTCTAGTATTTTCAAACTGTATATTGCTCCAATTCCTTGTGAAAGGAGGTAGTCTGTAAATAAATAATGTACAAATAGTTTGATGAGTCGCACCACGTCTAGTACTCTGAGTATGATCAGTGAGTCTGCAGAGAAGGGCCTACCAGGGTTGATTCAGAGAGTGGATAAACCTCTTCAGTTTAGCCAAACACACACACACACAACGTGTGCGCATACACATGGCTTCTTGGTACAACATTCTGGTTCCTTGGTCTCCACCCTTGGAGAGCCTACAATTTGGTCAGAGAAACAGGCTTTGGTGCCCGTCATATGAAATGTTAGTTGAACTACACCAGTTATTAAAGAAGAAGAAAAAAAAGAATACTTGCAAAAAATATATAATATTCAATAAGCACAATGGCTTATAAATACAAAATAAAACATAAAACAAACCATTACTTTGAATAAGGACACATCCTCATGTATCAATTTTTAAAAAGCTAAGCTTATAGTTGAAAAATTATTGATTAAGAATGACCAGTGTAGGCTACGGTAAATTTGACACTGGAGGCTGTTTTGAAATCACCTAACCCTCCTCGCATGTAGCTCTTGATCATACTGTTGAGAGCTTATGACACAAATCATCTCTCCCATTTTCAGTTTCACTCATCTACTGGACCAAATCAGAAAAAAGGGTTGTATGAGGTGCATGGATTGTGAAATTATCACTGAAGCCCCTTCCAGCAACAGAAGTTCACATTTAATTATATGAAAATATAAACTGTTAGAGAGAGGAGACCTCAGAAATAATTGGTTTTAATCCTCTAATCTTATCAGTAATGAATTTGATGCCACATGTCCAAGGTATGACCACTGAGGGAGAACGCCAGGGTTTAAACCCAGATCTTCTGCTCCAGGCTTTTGTTCTCCTGGCTGGGCTGTGATGCACTGAAGCAGGGTCACCACCGTGAATAAATCTTCACCTCCAATTCCAAGAAGTGGACGGAGGTGGCAGACTGCAAACAAGCCCCCGTGCTAAGAACAATTGTCTGCTCTGGAATCCTCCGATTGAAATTATAACACTGAGAAAATAAGGGCTCACCCTTTTCACTTTTCATTTAACATTTCTTTTCTGCAGAACCCCAAGAGTACACAAAGTGATGAGGAACAAATGAAATGAATGAGTTCCCAGATCCTACGCAGAGGAATAATTAATCCATTTGCTTCTCATTTTGATTCTGTAGCTCCCTTAAACTTTATTATTAGAGTTGAGCAGATGCCCTCTGCAAAGGGTCCTCCTTATAACACGGTATCGCAACCCACCTCTGCAGGCGAACAGGGGAGCTGCGGAGTCCTTGAAAACATATGTTCTTTTAACTCAACCCTTGAACTTCCAGAATTAACTCAAAATTACACTAGAGTATTATCACCCTGCAATTTTTGACTTTCTGTGCCGTGTGCTTATTTTCTTCTCAATCAAAAGTGTACAAACTCACAGAAGTTACACGAATGCAAGGAATAACGTAAAAGATAATAATTATAATTGAGAAGAAATGCCTGAAACTAAGAGTTATGCTAATTCCATGGTCTAGATGTCTGACACAGAGATGATTATATTAATCGTTCAGCTTGCATGCTATAATTCCTGCAGTCACGTCACTTGGCTGAGTGTTAGAAAGCCCAGGCAACTGAAGGGTTAACATCTGCCCCAGCAAGTTTTCGGCCTGGTCTCCTAAGTCTCAGGAAACACACTCAGTCCTGCTCATATTTCACTGACGGGTTGAAGTTTTAATATGCGCTACTAATGCTAATGAAAGTAAAGTAAAACAAAGCCAAGCGGTCAAAGATAACGACCAATTTTAAGACTTGCAATATACGTCAGGACCTATAGACTAAGGCTCAGTGCCTTATCTGTGGTCAGTAAATATAGCCATTCCCTTCCTGGCCTCACATATTATTTCCCCTGTTATGGAAGATTCATTTATGTTAACTTTGTCTACTTTCTGGACTACCCTGTTTAAACGTATTCTCTTTAAATTCTTTTTTTTCTTTAACTTGTCCCTGTGAATTGCTTCCATGGGTTTTCTTCATTTGGTGGATGTCAGGTTCAGGACACTAGGAAATAACATAATAGGTTGAATCGTTATCCCTGCCTCTAAATGATGATTTAGTTTCATATTCCAAACAGTAGCCTGAAGTGTGCTACTTTTGAATCAGATGGCTGGGACTGAGTCTTCCTGGGAATATGAGGCAGAGGTAGTTATACCCCAGGTATATCCAAATGGGGGGAGTAGGGAGGAAAATTTTCATATCTGAGATTTCCCTGAAATGCTAGCTTCTAGTTCAAGTTATTTAATCAATAACTCATTGATTTTTATATTGATCAATGAGTTATTCTCATTACATACTCAAATTACCTTGGGTCAAATAACAGAATGATAAGATTTAAAAAAAAAATAACTCTTACAGAGAACTGATGTGACCCCAACCTAGGAGAATCTGTGCCCAAGTCCTTTGTAGATTTTACCAATTTTGTTAAAAGAAGACAGGCATGTTGTTTGCCAGGCAAGCTGGAACTCCTCTGTGGGTTTACATATCTTTTACTACAGCAATGGTACATTTTAAAAAATCTGATCTGTTTTCAAAGACTATTACTTAAATCTTACTAAATAATTTTTTTACTCAACACCTACTAAGTGCTGAGAACTATTTTAGTTGTTGACAATTTCACTGATCTCTATGATTTTGCATCACTCCTTTTACTCTTGTTACTGTTACTAAAAATTAGGTAATAAACTTGAACACATTAAACTGTCACTGCTTATTTTTTAACTATCTTTTTGTGTTAGTGGGAATGAGAAACCAATTGCTGATGAAAAAATAATCTCATTTCATTTCCCCAAGATGTTTTGTTACTTTGTAAACTTATTTCTTGTAACAATTCTTAATATTTACATAGTTGAACTCAGAAACCATTTTTCCATCAGTTAATCTACTATGTACAGAAGGTGCCCAAAAAAGGTATATGCCTTTTAAGCAAGGAAAAAACTGTATTAAAACTGTCATGTTTGACTTCTGCAAAGAGTCAAAATAACTGAAAGAGATATAAGAACAACACAGAAGATAGCAAATGTCACTCATATACCGAATGTTACAATTTTAATACAGTTTATTCCTTGCTTGAAATGTGTGTACATTTTTTGGCACCCTCTATATCTGTTAAGACGCTAGGGATGACATCTCCGTTGTACAAATAAGTATGTCCAGAATCACCTATGTAGGTTATCACTGGATATCAAACTCGCTAACTTCCTTGACTGGGAAGCAGAGGGTTAGAAGAAGGTGCCTTTGGCTAGTACAGGTCAGGAATCAACATGAGGCAGAGTTTAACAACGTTTCAATTATGAACTGAATGAATAATATGATGAAGTCTCAGGAAAATTATAATAAATTATTTCAGAGAACGGGAAGGGCAATGCAAATGAAAATCCCATAATATTTATTCCATCCCAATCGACTATGCAAGAGTTGAATTTTTAAAAATTAACTTAGATGCACTAAAGAGTTCACTTAATTTTATTTTAAAAATCCAGTCGGAACATGTTAAGAAAAAATGGAAACCAAAACAAAGGTATTTTTTCCCTAAACTTCAGCACACTCAGGAAGCTTGCAGGTGCTGAAATGTGACAGCTCATTCTGGGGTGTGTGATCCACCAAGCACCAGGAGTACGTCCGCTGGTTTCGTGAGAACTGATTTTATAGGCGCTCAGGCCTTGGTAAAATGTCACAGGAGTCACATCTGGGGCTCCTACACGGTGCTTTCCGGTGTTCAGTGAATTAGATAACACAGGATATTTTAAAGACAATAAAATTTATCTTGTTAACTATTGTTATTGCTGCACTCCAAATTTTAAGACAAACGTCTTTGCAAATTTAAATGGTACTGCAGAGAGTGAATGCGTTCCCGTGAGAATAGATTATAAGCAGTGTCAGCAACCTGGCACCCTGTTCTCTATGTTGGCAGCAATTTTCTCTCCAGGTTTCTCTCTGTTCTGCGTAGTTTCTAGAAGACTGTAGCTTTTGCTGTGGGAAATGGGAAATTTACATGTCTTGAAATCAGTGAAGAGGGTCATTGAAAATATTTGTAATAATCTCTTTTACTGAAAAATCCTCTGAGTTCCTTTCCTCCTTTCTTCCTTCCTTTTCCCTTCTTCCTGCCTTCTTTCCTACCCCTTTCCCTTTCTTTTTATTTCTTTTTGCTTGTACTGATTTCTCAAGAGACAGCAGTTCATTACACAAATCGTACTGAACCTTTCTTTTGAATTTAGATCACCTGACAGTGTTGATTTCTGTAGCTCGATCCATATACACGAAAATCAAGCAACATAAAATCCATGTGAATGGAAATAAACGAAGCCCTCCCGGCAACACCAATGAGCTGAGCAAAATGAAAATTGCACAGGTGAGTCAGAAAGGATGCTGTCGACTGTGTTTCTTGGAAGTGAAATAATGGACCAGAACACTGTCTGTCTCAAAATTTTCATAGTGACCCGTGTATTTCTGCACATGGACTCAGAAGACACTAACAGTCTTGCTGTCCCATTAAAGTGGGTGATTAGTGGAAGAGTGTGTGCAGTGTCAGGGCACTGCCCAATACTAGGTCCTGTTTTCATCTAAGACCAAGCGGGGAGCTGATGCTTAACTGTGAAGATTGATGAGGCTCTGACTCGTCCTCCCAGTGGGGTGATGGACGCCCACCTGCCAACGACGGGGGATGCCGGTTGGTGCATAGACTCAGACACGAGTGCTCAGAAGAGCCATCCCCTTGTTAAGAAATAAATCGGAAAACCAATATGTGCTAAAATTTTAGAAGCAGCTTTTTCAGAGCCATATTTAAGGTGCACTCTCAGTACTTACAAATGTAGAAAAAAAGGACCATCTCAGAAAATAATAAGGATCATAAACAAAACAGGATTGGAGCAGAATGAACTGCTACACTATGAAAATGAGAGACAGAACAGGTCACTACAGACAGAGGTGAGCGCTGGTCGGATCAGTGTCCTCCTTGTCCTGCGAGGATTTCCTCCAGTTCCTTGGTTCGGTTTTCTTCCTCTCCTTTCCTCTCCTCCTTCCCTCTGCCCTCTCACCTCCTTTCCTTTTTCTATTTTTATATCGACCTCATCATACGATCTATCATCGTATACATTCTTACTGTTCATCCATCTCCCACGTGTGTTAAGCTCACATCTAAGACCATCATCTCCAGGTGAGGGTCAGCCATTTTCAGTGAATTCTTTCCTGGTCTTCATACAATCAGAAAGCGAGAACGGGTGGAGCCCACCTAAGCCCTGAGCAACGCGCCTGGAATAGATCAATCCAGGAAGCTAAGGCCCTTATATAAGGATGCAAAGCCAGCCAGGCTCATTTTGAATTAGGAATGCTACAATGTGCGTCGAGGACATTAAAAATGTTCAGTAGAAATAGGAGAAGCTGCCATATGCCTGCACTAGCCTCCAATGGCTCCTTTCTCTCCATAACAAAACCAAACTCTACCTTTGGTCTGAGCAGTCACACATCTGTCTAGAAGTCTGCACTTTCCAGCCTCCCTGCAGTAGAAGTGCCCATTTGACAACTTCTTGGCCATTATACAAGCAAAGTAGTGTGTGGGACTTCCTTGAAGCCTTCTTAAGGGAAAGGGTGGCATCCGTCCTTGTCCCTTCCTCCTGCTGTAGCCTGGAAGAGGGATGTGATGACTGGAGCTCCAGCTGCCATGGTGGACCTGATCCAATACCAAGGGGAGGGGGTGATGTTAGAAGGAGGAGGAAAGATCTCGAGGACATCAAGGGCCACCAAGCCTCAGGACTTGTCTTAAGTGAGAAAATCAATCCCGTGTGTTTAACTCACAGCTTTGGGATAACATTTTAAGATGAATGAACATAAATACTAACATAGGGTAGGTTACACCAAATATTTTTAAAAAACTAAATAAAGCACTAATTAACAGAGTTTCTGTGCTTCTGTTTTTTGATTAATATGAAGCCAAATACAGCTATCAAAAAGAAAATGATCTATTGTAATTAGTTTATTTTATATTTTCCACCATTGCTTTTTTCATATCCAGTATAGATTGGTTAGATTTAATAAAAATATTGCATTTAAATTTGTAATTATTCAATATTGTTTTTATCATGAATGAGTCACCTTCATCCCTCACTCGAATCCTACTTCAGCCATGAAGTCTTAGAGGAGGAAAAAATTATTTTGCTCCTCTAAACTCCAATAGTACTTAAGTAATCCTCTCCTTTGGGATGTATATTTTTATTTATTTAATTAGATAAAAAACTCCTGGAAGGTAAGATCTGTGTATTTCATCCAGCTATAGGGAAGTGACTTATACACAGTGGGGTCAGGTAATTGTTTACTAATATTTATGGTATGTATAACTCTTATATAAAATACATTTTCCAATAACTCTTGGAAAGGATATTATTATTATTAATAATGTAATTATTTCTTTATCTTTCTTTTGCCAGTTTCTTTCACAGTTCCAATTATTTCCTAAAGGAGAAATAGAAGGATTTACAATATATGACCTTGTAAATCAAGGAAAATAAAGTCTATGAGTATCTGAAATCCTCAAACTTTTTAAATGCTATTAATAAAGACATCAAAATTCTGTTTAAAATACTCTGCATATCTAATGTTCTTAACAAAACATGCATTTCAAGCAGAAGTTTTAAGGGTTTTAAATCACAGATTTTCACAGCATTTCCTTCCGGCAGCTGATGAAAATTGGATAATATACAATCAGAACACTTTTTCTACACATTTTAAATTGATTGAAAAATAGCAACAGATTTAACATTAGAAAAAACACATTTGCAACCGTTATATAAAAATGGCTTGATCTGATTTAGTAGATACTAGGTGTAGAAATTTAAAGCTGACAGTACTCTTTGGGATGTTTTAAAACAGAGGGAACATATTAAAACACCCAAACTGCCACTCTCTCAAAACAAGTGCCTCTGCCTAACGATCTGAATCTTCTACGAGGAACATCATAAAAGAAAAGCTTTCACTTAATGAAAGGTGTTCCCCATATTTCATGGTAGGTACAAGTCTGATATTAAATAGGATATGAATAGTTTTCAATATAAAAACATAAAAGTAATAAATTGCTGAACAGGAGATGTATGGAAATACAACATATTTGCATAAGATCTGAAAGTTCAACGTTTATTACTGTCTCCACTATGATGTATAACTTGGTGACGGAAAAATAACTAGGTAACCATTCAAGTTGTCAGAGTGCATTAACTAAGTGTAGAGTCAAAGAAAATAAATACTGAACAGGAGTATTTGTCTTACATCACGTTGCCTAAGCTATCAAGGCATTAACTCCATGGCCAAAAACATAGACCAGAGACCATAAAACCCTTAAAAAAGATGAATCATATTTATGGCAAAGATACTTGCAAGTGCTGCTTCCCATAAGTAATTCATCCTTTTCCAAATATAAGGAAATGTAAGACATTGATCTCTGTGTAATTTTTTTCCTATGGGGTGCTTGGGCATATTCAATATACGCATGTGTTTTTCATAAGGCAAGGTTCATGATGGCTGAAATGGCTGAATTTATCAAAGGAACCAGAACAGACTCTCTGGGACTAGGAACAAGACTTAACTCCTTCTGCCTCTGCTCATGGTCACACTTGTTCCAACCAGGGCTCTAGAAGCAGAGTCCATGGAGCTAACCCTACAAACCCTGGCAAGGAAGAGCAATCGGCTGTCTTTTGACAATGAAAAATATTCTTAAAACGGATAAATGTGTGTTGTGCAGTTAATTTCTCAAAACCACATTTAGAGCACATTTGAAACTTATTTTAAAGCACTAGAGCAGTGGTTCTCGGTGACCTATGAGTCGTGACCCCTTTGGGGGTCGAATGACCCTTTCACAGGGGTTGCCTAAGACCATCCTGCATATCAGATATTTAATTACGATTCATAACAGTAGCAAAATTATAGTTATAAAGTAGCAAGGAAAATAATCTTATGGTTGGGAGTCACCTCAACATGAGGAACTGCATTAAAGAGTCACGGCATTAGGAAGGGTGAGAACCACTTGCTCTAGAGAATGAAGAGGTAGATTATATGCAAACCTGCAAATTGGTAAAAAGAAATTATTCCTAAGGAAGAAACAGGAAATTTGGTAAAAAATAAACTGAATATCGGAAACAAGTGAACGAGGGTAAATTTAGACTATAGGATTCTTGCACTTAACAAAATCACTATTATTAAGATTTCTAGACTAGCAAGGCAATTTATTGCAAAAGGTAGGATATTTCTGAGAGTGAAATGAGGAGCTATTATTAATGGGCATTATCAAGGATTACATTAGGAGCTGACAGATGTTTAATTTGGCTGGATTTGAAGACAATAGGATGGCCTTTGACGCTTCCAAAATGAAAACAGAGGCTCATTGCTATCATTAAAAAAATAGGACAAAACAGAAGAACTTTAACACACAGCCACGATGGCCCTGGTCATGCTCTACCACCCTAAGTGACAATGGAACTGGACACCACATACATGAAAGCTGTTGTGAACGGCAGACAGCGCAGCACTGCCATCCTGGAGACAAGGGAGGTACAGGAGAGGGGCTCTGTATTTGTCCTGGCTCCCTGCCTCGTGGCAGTTTCCAAACTGAATGCAAAGTAGAGCCTGAGTAAGCCCTGTGTTAATAGTAAACAGAGGCAGCGGCTGGAGCTCAGCGAGCCGGGTCATGGAAGCATCTGGACCATGAATGGTAGGGTACCAGAAAGGACTGGGCTTCAGGGTGGAGTAGGAGGAAGGAGTGAAAGTTTGCATGGAGATTCCCTGTGGGTCCCTGGCTCAGGCTTGTGTTGCCCATATGGAGGGCAAGGTTGCAAGTGCTCAAGCAGACAGTGGCTCTCTGTGGTGAGGCTGACAGCTAGTGTCTCTATTTCTTTTCTCTCTGTTCAAGCAGGATGGAGGGAAGTTGAAGCCAATCCAGTAACATTTTATAATGTTAAAAGGCTTTCTTGATTAGGAACTCATAATGGCCCCGGCAACAGGGCTTTGTGGACATACCTAATAGCAGAGCTTCAAAAAATGTCAACCGAATAAAAGAGAGAAATTGGTTAAGTCCATACTAACAGAAATTTCTAAAGCTTTTCTCTTTGTAGTTTATAATTTTATAATAATAAGTGGATAAAATATGGTTAGAAAGAAGAAAATTTCAAGCACACGATCAACAGGTTGGATACATTTCTGGTGGGAGGGGAGACTCTAAAGTGGGAGAAAGACTCTAAAACTCTGGTAGACAGTGTGTTAGAAGGTAAAACATACACCTGTCCTGTGACCCAGAAATTTTACTCCCTGACATTATCTCAAGAGAAATGAATACATATGGCTACTAAAGCCTTTTGCAAAAATGTTTATAAATGCTTTATTCATTATATCTAAAACTTGGAAACTACCCAAATGTCAATGGAAGAATGATTAAAAAACTGTGGCATGTTATCTCAATGGGCTACCTCTCGACATTAGAATGGCTACTGTTACTCTCAACAACAGGGAAAGAACTCAAAAACACCCAGCTGAATGGAAGAAGGCAAAAGCACAAAAGCTTTGCAGGATTACATTTCAACGAAGTTCAGGAAGAAGCAACACAAATCTCCAGGGTAGAAACCAGAGCAGTGGCTGCCTGTTGGTGGTGGATTGACCTGTGTCTTCATTACGAAAAAAACTGGTTCTACACATTTTGCATATTAATAGCTGAATGGAATACATTCCCAGTACCTGTTTTTGTAATTCCTGACATTTTTTAATAGCTGAGATATTGTATCTTTTAATACCAATTTTAATTTTCCAACTCACCAAATGCTTTATGACATACACATCCTTTAAGATAAATAGAAGTCCATTAAATAGTTCTAAATAAAACTCGATTAGGAATTATTACTTTAGATGCTGTTCTTGCAGGCACACTCCACACAATTAAAGACCAGTCAAACACACATCTAAGAACATGTTGAGGTCCTTATAAATGCAAGTGCATCCTAAAATGTGGCAGCAAAGTCAGGAAGTTCCTCTAGATAGCAGTTAACATACAAGACAAGATTAGATAAAGTAATGATCACTGTGATTTGCATGTCATTGATGATGTTAAATGTAAAGAGATGGCTTGGAAGACAGAAATTATTTTTAAGAAAGGCACCAGATACCCTAAAATGAAAATTAATGATATTTAATGATAGTATAAAGAAATTGGGCAGCAAATATTGTTTAGGAAATTTAAGATAGGTAGAAGGGACCCATAAGATAGCACCTGAATCATTATGTGGAACATTTGAAGTGTTAGGATTTAATCACTATTGCTTGGGAAGAGGCCTAAAAATTAGCAAGAATCGGGAAGCTGTTATAAGGCCTTCTCTAGAACAAACAATGAGGGGTGAGGGCCAGTTGTCTTTCTTGAAATAAATAATGGTGATCTTATTTCTTATTAGTCATGCTAAATACAGTAAAGCCTTTAGCAAATGTGTTAGTAAGCCTTTAGCTGATCTAAGTGTACCTCTATCTGTTCTCTTGGTTCCTTTGAGAAACTGTGCAAAATCTTCATCCCACGTTAATTACCAATTTAATCAGTCAAAGCTAAAAGAAAATCTTTAGGTCTAATTATAAAAGACAGTTAATGTAAGCAGTTGGTGTGATGAATACCTTTCCTCATCTTGGACAGGTTATAATTTATTAAGCACAAATATGAAGAATAAAGCCCAAGTAGAGCCCTTGATCAGCAGTGACCCCCCCCACCCCAAAATAAAACAGGTGATATTTGCTGGATTTAAGAAGAACAACAACACGACTCCAATTAGCTGTCAAGTCATCTGGCAAGATAGTTGTCACAAACCTGGAAAATCACTTGGCTTTCTTGCCTAATTTCTCAACCTTATTTTTAAGTCATTTAAAAAGATAGTTCCTATATTTATATCAAATTTAAAAAACAGAGGAAAATAGCCAGGCGAGGTGGCTGGCTGACGTGGGTGATCTGCTTGAGCTCAGAAGTTTGAGACTAGCTTGAGCAAGAGCAAGACCCCATCTTTCCTAGAAATAGAAACACTAGCCAGGTGTGGTGTCAGGAGCACGTACTCCCAGCCACTCAGGAGGCTGAGGCAAGAGGATCACCTGAGCCCAGGAATTTGAGCAATGATGATGCCACGGCACTCTACCCAGGGAGACAGAGTGAGACTCTGCCTACAAAAAACAAACAAAAACCCAGGGGAGACTAATTTGCAGTGTTAGAAGTCAGACTGTGGTTAACTGTGGTGGGGCGGGAGCGGGGGCTTACCAGAGGGTGCTTGGGAGTTGGAGACACCTCCTTGGGTGCTGGTAATAGTCATATTTCTTTGTGATAATCCATCCACGGTGCACTTACACCTTGCAAGTTCTTCTTAATGTGTGTTATACTCAAAAAATTTTGCCCTAAACTACAAATTTCTTCCAGAACTATATGGAATCATTTCAATGTTGTGCCAAAGCAGAAAGGTTTTAGACTAATGTCTATTAAGAAATAAACATGTTAAAAACTCTTTCTTGTTCATTTCTTCTATCCTCGAGGAAAATAGAACACACACTGTTTTTTATTAAATAGGACTGTAAATAAATAGGAGCATAGATATCAGCTTTGCGCTTATCATCAGGTTGAGAAATTTATGTGCTACTTACCGAAAAGATGTGTTCTCTCTCAGTTTTGTGGTAGTCTCCTCATTTGGAGATGCCCAGCGAAGATACTGGTTGTGTTTGAAGCCTGGAGAAATAGCACAAACAAAGAAATTGCTACACTCAAAGGCAGGTACAGTATATAACTGTACATATTCACTGTATGATAATGTATTTATCTACACAACTATAAAATGGTAACCTGTTCACTTACCCATTCCTGCACCAAGAAATTGCTAGTGGTACAGAACTGTAGTTGTATACCACACAGCTTTTTCATCAAGGAAATTAATAACGACGTACAATAAACACACCAAACTGGTAAGTGTCATCAAAGAGATATGGATCAAATGTTATGGGAGTCAGAAGGCAGAAGAGGCTACTTCCACCCGGGAGAATAAGTGAAGCTTCGCGGAGGAGGTGGGGCTTGGTCTGAGACAGAGCATGAGTGTGGTCTCTTTGAGGTGCTGGGCAGGAGCCGGAGCAGAAAGAATGGATGGCCAGGGAAGTCCAGGTACACGCGACTAAATACCCAAGTCCCAGAGTTTGGACATTATGAAAATAAGAGCAGAACTTTAATGCGTTTCAGTTGGGTTGGAGAAATTTTTCAGAGGGATGGAAGCTCAGTTGAACTTTGGGGCCAGGGACCGAGTCTCATGTGGTGTTCCAGGCCCTCTGCCAGGGCCAGGGATTCAGTGGTGAATAACAGAGACAGGAGCCCAGCTCTGCTGGAGTGCCCAGGCTACTGGCGCAAACTGAGAAGCAGACGTTTTCTGGGGAGTCTGCAGCAGAGATACTCATGCGTCTAAGAATCAGAGGTAACAAACACCTTCAAGTCCCAGAGACGTGAGCACCAAGGCAAAGCAGTTAGATGAGATTGCTGAGGGACTGCTCAGAGCACAGAGGGGAGGAGCCGGGGCAGATTCACAGGTAGGGAGGAGGAAACTGTCGGGGAGAGGGGAGGTCTCAGGAAGACCACGCGACCCAAGTGCAGTGGTGGAGGCTGTGCTCCGGGAGGAGTGCTTAAGATTCAAGCAGGGCTAACACTGAAAAGTGGTTATTTCTCTGGTTTGTTGATTCAGACAGATTTGAAGGTGATTACAGAATTATGGGGCAAGAGGGCTGGCCTGATATTCAGTTATTGCACTCAATTATCACTGGAGATTTTTTTTTTCTTTTTTAGACAGAGTCTCAGTATGTTGCCCTCGGTAGAGTGCTGTGGCATCACAGCGCATAGCTAGATTCTCTTGCCTCAGCCTCCCAAGTAGCTGGGCCTACAGGCACCTGCCACAACACCTGGCTATTTTTTGTTGCAGTTTGGCCAGGGCTGGGCTTGCACCTGCCACTGTGGGTATATGGGGCCGGTGCCCTACCCACTGAGCACAGGCACCGCCCCAGTGGAGATTTTTACAGCTAATGTCTGCATCTGTGCTTGGGTTGTACCAGTTGATAAAAACATAGAAAACCACCCTAAATAGGGAATGATGTGATACGTGAGGTCGTTATTTCCATGAAATGTCCTTTTAGGTTTTCTTAAAGTATCAGGGGTCCCTGCAAGTGATTAAACATAGTGTGTCCCTATCCCTGCAGGTGACTAAAGTGTTTCTCCCTCCTCAGGCAAGGTTCTGCCTCCTCTAGGAATTAGAGCAATCTGGCAGGGAATGCCCTAGAGACAGTCACTATGCGAGGTGTCACCTGGGCACAGTGTGATCATCCCCATCTTGAGGGCTCAAGTCTATGGGGCAGACCTGGTCCCGCTCCATTCTGGAGGAGTTCCAGGATCATCCCAGGATCTAGAGAGGGCTGCGGGGGCCAGAGATGCCAACAGACAGCCATCCTGCGGGTCAGACTGTGGGTCCTGAGTGGTGCACTTGGGATTTAGTAATGACGATGATGACGACAAGGACAGGACAACAGTTCGCTGAGAACTGCACTGCGCGCACATACTAAGTGTGTTGACTCCATCTCCGCAGCAACCTCAACAAGGCAGGTCCTCTCTCAATTCAGATACGATGGAGGAGGTGAGTCAATATCAGAATACGTAAGGAATATGCCCGAAGTCACCTGTCTAAAAGCCAGCTCTAGTTCATAGTCGGAATGCCTGTGCATGCTTATGATTCCCACACCGGTCTCAAATTGGGATTTGAGTCCCATGTTGTGGTGACACCTGGGGCTCCCTAGCTGAAGCAGGCTGCAGTGGGGCTCCTGGGCTACATTTGCTGATAGTTTCTAACCTGACGGAAAATCTGGAATTTTTGTGTTGTTGTGGAATGCACAGGTCCCTGGATTATGTTCACAGTTTAAGTAGCAGCGATCTGCTTCTTCACATTTCTGGTTATCTGATTCCCACCAGCAGCCCTGTGGCGGGGTGGGTGGCACACTGTGCTGTGGCTGACAGTACAGGTGGGGACAGAGCAATTCCCAAAGTTACCACGAGGGCCCCAGACGTCCGTGCGGCGGTGGAGACTGGAGACCACACACACCAACGCCTGGGGTTTTACATGGCAGGCAGCAGCTTGGACCTGGAGGTTTCGTTCTCGTCATCACTTGCCTGTTGGAAACTATTAGGAAAGGTCGCAGGTTTCACTGCTTTTAGGAGGAGCTGTGGGGTCAGAATTCTAAACAGAAACAAACATGTTTCTACATGGAAATGTGTGTGTTGAGTTCTATGCTACTACAGATAAAATACCCTTTCCCAGTTATCTTTTTGTCTCTGAAGCCAGAAAACCAGTCATGCCATCTAATATCACTGCAGTCAATGGTCCAGTTGCAAAATCCATATCTTCCCAACAGGGGGATGTTTGAAACACGTGACGCGCTTTGTCCTCACGGCAACCCAGGGAGGCAGGTAATACTTTCCCCAGTTTGAAGCCCAATTGTGTTGCCTGTGAGGAACATGTGTGTTTTTTCTGCTGGACGCGATGCCTCTCCAGAGACAAGACTCCTTGCCTGCAGCTCTGCCCCTGACCTGCTGGCCTCTTTGAGTTACTGTGCTCAGTCTTCCTCTGCCACAAAGATTCTTTCCTTATTCTCTGAGGACATCACTGGCTATTCAGAATTACTGGCCAGCGCCGTGTACATGCCGTTGGCCAATCGTATTGGGAGGAGGAACTTTGACTGTTTGTAGGTGCTAAAACTTTAGGGAAATAAAATATATCTAATCTCTATATATCTGTATATTCTAACATTAATGATGATTGACATTAAAATTTTCAATACATTATTTACTCAAATACCATAGTGAAGCTTTCCCAATTAAGAGCCCCAGGATGTAGATAAATACAACAGATTTTTTGAGTTTTTTTTTTATTAAATCATAAAGAGGTAGATCATGTATACAATAATGCATTTATTGGGTACAAGGTGCTGAGTTCATATAGAATTTGAAATGCTTACATCGTACTGCTTAATATATCCCTCGCCTCTTTTACTTAATTATTGTGATAAGACATTTATACTCTATACTTAATAGATCATATTTTTATCTGTAACTGCCTAGCCTGGAAAAATGAGTAGCCCCTTTTTTTCATTGCTTGTAATTACGTAATTTTTGAGAATAAATGAATTATCTACCTAAATAATCATAGCATCACATACCTCTGGCAAACCACAGTTCTCTTCCTGAAAAGAAGCCTCTGTGTCAGAGGGCTCTTCAACATTACACAGTGATTTAGGACTTGGTCTTCCTGAATCATACGGCTAGAATGAATCACTAAAAAAAAAAAAATCATTCCTAAAGCTACAAATTATAAATATTTAATTGCAGTGAATTCTCATTCTATTAAATCTATGGGATTTTTATTCAGTGCAATTATATGCCAAAGAAACAGGATCTGTATAAACTAAGTAACTTGTCAGTTTGGTTTTTTAGTCCATCCTAATACAAATTAGGCTGGTGACAAAGTTTATCACCAGGGAATTAACAAAAAGAGTGTCAGAAACTTCTAGATTGACTGTGACTTGGGTGACTTCGTTACAACTTTCAGATAGCCTTGATTTCTTAAAACTTTCAGAAGGTGGAAATACATGTTAATTTATGGGGAATAATTACTTAAGGGTGCTATTGAGTTTAGCCATGCAATCAAGATTATGATTTCCAAATATCAAGTGAATTAATCATTTACTATTAACTTTTCCCTTGCAGAAACTATTTTCAGCTATCAGGAATTTGATACCCTTTGAAAATATTTGGAAAATAACTAAGATCTATGGATTTAAAGAAAATGGATGTAGGATACAACTTAGAGCCATTCATATGCTGTGCAGGATTTTAAAGGGTGGTAACCAAACTGATTATTTAAAGCGGCATTATGAGAGAAGGGAGGTGGGATGAAGATAAAAAGCGATATATAAATGTATGTCTTACCACTGAACTTTGTACTTAAAAATGGTATATAATGGAAAATTATATATACATATTTTTTATCTCAATAAAAGAAATTTTTTTTTTTTTTTTGCAGTTTTTGGCCGAGGCTGGGTTTGAACCCACCACCTCCAGCATATGGGGCCAGCGCCCTACTCCTTTGAGCCATAGGCGCTGCCCTCAATAAAATAATTTTTGGTGGCCTTAAATGGACCAGTTTCTATGCTCATAATAGATATATATTTTTTCTATATTATGAGGTTTTTCCATCACGTCTTCTTAAACACATAGTTGGGGTGATTCTGATAAAAATCATAATACCAATGGGAGAAGAGGCCAGTGACCAGATTTCCAAAGCTCTGCAAACCTAGGGACACATATCATATGTGAAGATCAGAGGAAAAAGTGTCTATGATGAAAATAGACAGAGTGGAAAAAAATGGTTATTTCTGTCAGTGCTAAAAAGCTTAGAGAATCAACTGGTTAAGGTCACTGCCAATTTTGTCAGTGAGGAAAGTGCTGTTAGCCCCTCACTTTTACCATCATCCGTGTAGGCATGCGGAGGATGGTGCTGTCAGTGTGTCCACAATCAAGCACAGAGAGGATTCAGGGTCAACAAGACGGGGATTTCTTAGCAGAAAACCTGGGGTGCCTAAAACTAACTCCAAATAATACATTTCATGTCTTCCTGACCTCTGCCTTCTTCAGGGCCATCACCATCACGTAGACAACAACAAAGGGAAGAAGAAAGAAGGAAAGAAAGAAAGAAAATAACCAATAACCACATCAACATGGGTCCTTGGCTTTGCTGAAAACAAAACCTGAAATCTTTGGGGACAATCTTTCTTTCCAAGATTTATTAGTAGAGTCCCTGTAACTGTGGAGAATAGCTGCTAAGACCCAGATCCCAGGCTCCAAGCTAATGTCCAGAAACATCCTGCTTGTCCCCAGCCTGCTCTGTCACCAGTTGAAGTTTGGTAAATACTTTGCCTGTCTGTCAGCCCCACCTCGGGGTGAAAGGTGATTGTAAATCAACTTTAGCAGTGCTTGAATAATGTTATGGTAAATTATAACAGCACAAAAAAATAGCGATTTCCCCTTTGAACACATTTCAGATCACTGTAGAACCTCTGTTAGTTGAGTGTCCAAGGGACTATAATAAACTGGTTAACATCCAGAGGTGGTCAACATAAGGTTCTGGGCCCACTGTACTGAAATGTCCATGTGGTGCACGGCCAGTCTGTGGAAATTAGGCCAGCGTAATGAGGTGGTCAGTGTAGGGGGGTGGTCAGCTAGGAAGGTTCTACTGTACTTTGCACAGGTGGCTTGTTACGTTGAGACAAATCGATGTCAAAGAGCCCTAATCTGAGACAAATTTGCCTACAGAATAATAAATGGAAGATGGGCTCCCCTCCAAACCTGGCTTTAACGTTTAAAGTCTTGGGGGAAAAATAAGGAGGGTGCCTCTCTGAAAATCACTGATTTAAACGGGCAAGAGAAATTCAGCACAGAGAGCTCTAGTTAGGGAATCTCTGAGCATTGAGATTCCCCATCTGGACGTTAGGCTCTGTGATCAGCTGACCCACGGCTTGGAATCCTCCATGGTGTGTGCTTGTTCCCCCGGAACTCCCCTATTTTAGTGGCTCTGAGTGACAGTTGGGCTGATTTGTCCATGACCATTTTGCTGTCAATTCTAACTATTTCCTGCACTGGGGGCTGCTACTTCATGGCCTAAAAAGGTCCTGATTTTAGGATTTTTTCCTAAGGTCAGAAAGATCTCCATAACTTGCCCAGACACGATTTCTTTTCTCTCTCTCTCTCTCTTTTTGTTGCCTAGGTTTTTCAACTTTTTAGCCATTTGCACCCAAGAGAACAAGGGTGAAATGTAATTTCCCTCTGGAACAGCCTCTGATTCTATCAAGTCATTATGAGTGAGCCTGAGCTGAGGTCACGTGAAGCATGCCCCATGGACTCCTGTGGAAATTCCAAGCTCAGCTTGACGGAGAGAAAACTCATCTTTGCCTCTTATAGTTGAATAATGTGCAATTTCATAGAGGCTAATGGATACTCACTAGTATTTGCTGAGTTGGTGGAAGGTACTATTCATAAACTAATATTAGCACATTACCAGAATTAACGGAGGACTCTAAACTAGTTCTCCATTAAGACATCTAACTGCAATTCATTGCTTGAAAGCTTTGCAGTGCCCCTGTTCTTCCCGTTCACATGAAAATTGTTACATTTTCTGAGATTTGGAGAGGGGCATGTGGTTATTATGACTCTGTGGTTGCAGACCAATTTATGTGAGTTAACATATTTGTGGCATTACCATTAGATTTTATATTTGGTCATCATTTGATTTTGTTGTGTTATTGCTGTATGGGTGATACCTTAAGGGTTATTTTGTTCATACCAAAGTGTTTTGTCATGGTGAGGTCTTTTTCCTCTGGAAGACAGAAATAAATTGGGGTATGTAGGTCTCTAAGTGAGCTATAGTCAAAAGGTTTGAGAGCCACCATAAAAAGAATGGAAGTCGGGACAGAAAACATTTAAATAATAATTCTTGGCTGTGGCCAAATACTCTTAGATCCTGGGGCCCAGAAAGAAAAGAAAGTTGGTCGCCAAGGAGGCGCATGAGCACAGACAATCCACCCGCCCTCTTGCCTAGGTCAGCCCCTTCTGCAGAACACAGAGAGCCCGAAGTTATTCCAATTTTGTCTTCTTATCCAGGTGCCATGAGAACCATTAGCTTTTTTGCCTATAATTTGTTTTTGGCTAACATTACTAGAAATTCATTTTCTAGTCTGGAATGTGCATTACATTTTCTATTTGTCCTCAAACCAACGTAGCGTTTCTTTTTGCTTCTTAGGCGTGATATTTACTGTCTTTGACATTTTTATTTAGTAGTCAGTATTAATAAATCTTCATGAAAGTAGCAGAGTCATTGTGATTTTGTTAAAAATGCATTGCTTACAGTTCTTTGAAGAAGAATGAATGTTCAGCTAAAAAGAGGAACAATCAAAGGAACACACACTGTCACAGAGGCGACCTCATTTATCTTTGTGTTGGTGAAAATAACATATTTAGCTGAACTGTTAATTTTTTCTGAGCTCCATTTTTCCAATTTCTTAAAGTATTAAACTAAGGTTAAATAATGTTAAATAATGACATTTTATTTTTAAGACAGTTATCTAGGCAAGATTGTGTATAAATCAGCTTATAAACATGGTTATGCAGTTCTCAAAAAAAAAAAAAATTCAAAATTTGTCAACACTCTGATGACATATTCCCGAAACACATTATTTATGTGAGCATTCTTCCTGACGTCTGTACTGAGTTTATCTTGTTTCTACTTATACCCATCAATACCTGCAGTCAGAACCCAGATAGACTTAGGGGATACGCTATTTTATAAACAATATAAATCCAGTGAAGTTACTTTTCATGTTTTATGTGTTTTATTCCCTGGAAATAGTCATCAAATTAATCAAGTCACAATAAATAAAATAAATATATATAATTTTTATATGCAATTTTACATATAATATAATGAAGCAACAGTTCCAAAAAAAAATCTTTTTTATTTGATTTTGATTGAGAAAACACTTGGATAAAGCTGTTTACTTTGTTGGCTGGCACATCAAAGACCTGAGAGCATGCTTTGTTTTGCCCCCCTTTTAACTTGCTTCTCAGAGTAGTTTGGTCTGTGACAAAGCTTGGCATATGTTTTCTTTCTGCAGGGAGGCATTTCTGTTTATGAAGTTTGAAAGAGACTTAGATTGGGGTGAGAAAAAAAAATGGTGGTATTGGTAAAAAGAGATGGAAAAGAGAAATTGAAAGTATATTTTAGGGTGTCGTCAGATAAAACAACATCTGTCTATGGAAAAAATGGCTTAGTTTGTGGTCTTCTTGGACCCTATGCTCTTTTGCAGGTAGTTCTTCCTTCTCTCGTATTTACAGAGGCACGTTAGAGTGTGTGTGGGAGTGAGAGAGAAAGGAAGTTTGTGTAATTAAAAGACATTGCTCTACTTCTTTTGAAGCTGAATGAAACACCTAGTTTCTCTTTAAGGAACTCTTTTAAAAGACCTCACTTTTTTAACAGCTCATCAAATAATGACACTCTTAAACATTTATACAATATATAACAGTTTCTACCCAGACTAAAGACATGTTGAAGAGTTGAGAGGGGATCAGATGAGTGGGCCATGAGTTCAGTCTCATTTCTCATACAGGCTCAAAGCCAAGAATACAGAAACTGCATTAGCAAAATTCCACAAATGAGTCCTCGTACTGACAATGAAATTGTCAGATACTAATCAGATGTGAACAGAGAAACTCATACAAAAGATCATTTGACAATAAAGCAATTACTTATAATAATTGGGGCAGGTAGATCAAAAGAAAAAGAAAGGAGAAATACAAGGAAAAGAAAATTTTCACGGTACAAAATATGGTATATTTTCCCACCAAACCGTTCCAAACTGACCAAATAAAAGACAATATTTTAGCTGTTAAATGCTATCCATGAATGTACTTATCTGGGTATGTTATAGAGCAAAGACATGTTGATAAGTCATAGATTTAGGAAGTATTAAGAGCATTGGAAGAAAGAAAGAAATGAGGGCGGAAGGGAGGGAGGGAAACTTGGATACAGAGTAATGACTGAAACACAAGGCAAGGCCAGCCCTGCTTGAAGTATTGTCCACATAATGAATATTTCAGGTGCTTCTCGAGCTCCTTATATTTTTCAAAGACAAGTAGACAAGGTGCATTTTACATCTGTTAAAGACTTCTGATTGGCATATATGTTGAAAGACTTGCCTCCAGATTGAAGGGCAGAATGCTCCTCAACGAGCCATAGCTATGAAATATTTATTTCACCTTCTTTCATAGAAAAGAGTGTGTTGACTCTGTGACATAAAGCTCTACTAATCATGCCAACAAAACTACATGTCTTGTGTTAAACGATCATTCTTAGAAGCTGAGCCAGGTCCTGTTTGTTGCAGATGATCAGAGAGAATAATGCAGGTTACAGTTTACAGTGTTCTTATAAAAGATAATAATGTATCTCCAAGCTTTATTGTACAGGGGATATAAGGTGTGCCATAGATTTATTAAGAAGTATAGTGCTGGACATTTTTTTTTCTGGGATTGTTTAGTTTCTTTTTAATTTCAAAATTACATTTCTGTCGATATCAACCCCGGCTTGTGAGACCTTTTGTATTGTATATAAAAATTCTGTAGCTATACCTTTGAGTATACTTTTTATTAAGTAAAGCAAAGACTTGCGTGCCTCCAAATATTGCTCAAATCTCCAAAGCCAGCTGAATAAATAAACATTATGTGATCTGCAGCCAAAAGTCTGCAAATGACTCCATATGATGTAAAAAAATCTATGATTCCTTCTAAGTATTTCTTGGAGCCAATGATCAGGAGTTTTGTTTAAGTTCTGGGACCCCTGAGCCTCCATAAAAATAACTTTGAAATATTATATTATGTGTGAAAATTTTACACACATGCACATTTATAATCAACAGACAGGGCCTGTGCCCTTCCTTAACATGATAATCAACCATAGGACCTACTCAAACATGAAAAAAATAAAGAATTCCGGACTCTAAAGCACATAATCTGAGTGCCATTTAGAACCATGTGCATTTCTGAAATCCTGTATTACTGATAATCTCTTCGTTGTATTTTCTATGGAATTGTCTGTTTCTCATTATCAAAGTCTAAAGAAATTTGATACAGTCATGTAACACTTGGCAAAGGAGTGTTAGAAAAACGCATTCCAAAGTGTTCAGCTTATCTTTTCTTTCCAAAGCAGCAACTACTGTCTGACTTTCCTCCTCTGGAGAAGCCAGCTGGGAGGGTGAAGAAAAAAAATCAAACCAAAGTAAATTAAGCAATGGCCCTGTGCCTGAAATAATCACAGACATCAGCTTTTAAACAATGAATTGTAGTTAACAGGCACAGGGACACACTAAGACGGAGAATTCCTACTCTGCAAAGTAACCTTTTGCTTACAGAGTGCACACCAAGCCATTCTTTGAACCAAGGTTGCCGAAACAAGATGATGTGGACAAGGTCTGAGGTTTGCGATGCCTGTAACTATCATAAACAGTTGGCATCTAGCCTCGATAAATCCAAGTATGAGCTCCCAGAGATGGCCTATGGTACTTTTATTTTTCCTTTTATGGTCCGAACTCAGGGACTACATGTCATCCTTTCTCAAGAAGCGAAGATGTAAAAGAAAATCTGGGAAAGAAATTTGTAAATAATGGCTTTGAAGGATGTTCTGTACATCTTATGCCAACAGGTGTGTTTTTTTTTCCCTGCTCATGTAAATCGGTTAAGTTATTCAGATATTATACAAGTAGTGCTCAGGCAACTCTAGAAGCACATCTGATCAATTAAGACAGAACTCTGTTTTTGCAATTCAAGCTTTTAAAAAGCATTATAGTTAAAATACACTACAAAGACATGCTGGGATAATTGGCTGTCAAAGTACATTGGTACCACTGAGTAGTCTTAAAATAGCAGGAAACGCAACTGAATACTGGAAAGGAAATTGCTATTTCACTTTTTCAAATAAAACATATTGCACCTCTGAGTTCACAATGGGATATTTGCTGAGAGCCTGTAATTAACTCATAATGATGAGAACCACAGTAATAAACATTTCCTTAGCAAAACATTTGCTTGTTTTCACAATTTCCTCCATTTTTGCTATTTGCTTGTCAGTTGTTAGTTATCTTGTCACCATTAATCAAGAAAATAATGGAGAAAAGGGTGAATAATTTTTCTAGAAGGGGACTATTTAATTTTACATAGAGAAAGAACTCTTTGTGATAAACTCTATTGTTGTTATCAGATTGTTCACGTGGCACAAGATGAAATGAGGGGAATTTGGATATATTTATAAAATTATTTTACTTCAAAAACCCAGAACCAACAAAATCAAGATGTCCCTCAACTCCGGGCCACCTACAGCAGCTGCTTCCAGCTGTGCCTCCCCCTGCCAGTCGGGCCCACAGCTGCTGGGTTAATCTTCCCAGATACCTTTTCATCATGTCCCTCCTTTGCTCAAAACCCTTGGAGAGCTGCCCAATACCCACAGAACCCAGTCCGCATTCCTCCGCCAAGCCCTGAGCCCCTTGTACAAGTGGTTCCAATTTTCTTTTCTTCCCTCATTTCTCACTATTTCCTTGTAATGCAGCAGCCCACATGAATTCTCTGCCCTAGTCTACTCAAAAAAGTTATAACTTCCTTCTTCTCCTGTTAATTTCTTGAGCAGTGCACTGTCTGGGGTGCTTCTCTTCTCCATTCCCAACACGCCCTGAGTTAGCGATGGTTTAAGTTAGCTTAAGTCTCAGCACAGGCTGTCTAGTATGATTATCTGATCCATGAATACATCCTGGCTGAGGGTGAGACGGCAAACTCCAGGTGAGCAAGAATACGTCTCCTGCCTTTGTCTCTCCTACCAATCCCCACACGGTATCCTGCATGGTAAGGCTCTCAGTAGATAAACAGCTATTGAGTGATAATAGAACAATGATAATAAAACACAAAGCCCAGCATCTGATTTTCCCTCACAAAGTGCCATTTAAGAATAGCTGGCTTATTACTACCTCCCTTCCGTTTCTCTATAATCTCCCCCAAGTCAGAGTAAGGGAAAGAGCAAGCAAATAAATCTTGCAAAGTACTTGGGCTGAATTGGTAAATTTTATAGATCAAAACTTAATTTATTGTAAACTTAATTTTAATTTATTATTTATATCAAAATGTATGGAGAAAATGAAATAATTTTTAATGCATATAAATAATAATTTAAATTTTTTAAAAACTCTAGATAGAATTATCTGAAAGAGTCAGGCAGTCTGAATTGCTGGAGTCATTTGGGCTCTTAGTATAATGGTCTGGCTTGCAGAAGGAACTTTGGTTCCCTGCCTACCTGGCTCACTGTCTTACATAGGCCCCTCTGCTATCCATTCTCCTTCTAGGAGATAGGTCATATTTCTCTAATAAAAATTAGATCACAATACTTCTCAGCTTAAATGCTGCCAATGGCTTCCCCATCACACCTGTGTTAAACACAGTCTTTGCCCCCAACTCAAGGCCTGTGGCTCGATCTCACCCTGTGCTATCCCTCCCCTTCCTCCCCACCCTCTAGCCACCCTGCCTTCCTTCTGCCTCTCTTTGAGTCTACTGCTCTCCCAGCAAAACCTCTGCCCTTGGTCTTTTCCTGGCTGGTTCCTTATGATCATTCTTAAACATCCATCTTCAATGAGGTGCCTCTCACTCCCTCCTCACCCATTCTTTTTAACAGCCCCTACAAGTATCTGAATGGATCTCATTTATTTAGTTATTGACTGCTCATGTCTATCTTCTCCCACTAGGAGTGAAGACTGCTGAGCCCAATGTCTGCTTTGATCAGCATTTCCCCCAGATTGTTTGGCATGGAGCATGTGGTCAATTAATATCTGTCAAAGGAGTAAACTTGCCAAAAGTACACAGCCAGTAAGTGACAGAACTAACCCTAAACCCCAAGTCTGTCACTCTCTGAAACCAATATGGAGCTGCTCCCTGCTCTGTCTGGGTGCGGACTATGCCACAGACTTTGGCTTCACCATCCTTACTGTGAGTGCTGACTTCTCTGGTATAGAGAAGCCCAAGATTCAAGACAAACACAGTTTCAGTCTCTTAAAACAAAACAACTTCCAGCCCAGGATCCTGTATCCAGCTAAACTGAGTGTCATTCATGATGGAGAAATCAAATACTTTAATGACATAGACATGTTGAAGAAATTTGCCATAAGTACACCAGCTCTCCTCCACAATGTATTCTCTCTGAGTATTCTCAGACTCATCCTCCACAATGACCAGTACAGTGTTCTACCTCCAAAGTAAACTCACCCAGAAATTTTTGAACAAAACCCAACCTCCACAGTGGTGAAAGGACTAAAAATGTCTAATGGACATCTGAAAATCATGACACCCAAAATGCAACCAGGCTTATCAATTCTCTCAATTAACATGAATGGTTTAAATTGTCCTCTAAAGAGGCATAGGCTGGCTGACTGGATACATAAACTCAGACCAGATACCTGCTGTATATAAAGAATCTTACCTTATCTTAAAGGATAAAAATAGATTCAGGGTGAAGGGATGGACTTGAATAATGCAGGCTAATGGAAACCAGAAAAAAGCAGGGGTTACAATTTTAGTAGCAGATACAATTGGCTTTAAACCAACAAAGATAAAGAAAGATAAGGAAGATCACTACATATTCATCAAGGGAAACACCCAACATGAAGAGATTTCAATAATAAACATTTATGCACTTTACCAGAATGCACCCCAGTTCATAAAGCAGACCCTAGTGGATATGAACAACTTGGTATCTTCCTGCACTATAATAGTTGGAGATTTTAACACCCCTTTGACAGTTTAAATAGATCCTCCAGGAAGATACTAAACAAAGAAATATTAGACTTAAACCTGACCCTAGAACAAATGGACTTTACAGACCTCTACAGAACATTTCACCCTAATAAAAATGAATGTAAATATTATCACCCCATGGGTCATATTCCAAAATAGATCATATCCTAGGACATAAGTCCAACCTCAGCAAATTTAAAAGTGTAGAAATTATTCCTTGTATCTTCTCGGACCACCATGGAATAAAAGTTGAACTCAACAGCAATGGGAATCTTCATACTCAAATGAAGTCATGGAAGCTAAATCATTGTAGGCTGAATGATAGCTGAGTCAAAAACGAGATTAAGAAGGAAACCACCAAATTTTTGGAACAAAATGATAACGAAGACATAAATTATCAAAACCTGTGGGATACCGCAAAGGCAGCCCTAAGAGAGAAATTTATAGCACTGGAAGTCTTCATCAAGAAAACAGAAAGAGAGGAAGCCAACAACTAAATGGATCATCTCAAGCAACTTGAAAATGAAGAACATTGCAACCCCAAACCCAGCAGAAGAAAAGAAATAACCAAAATTAGGGCAGAATTATATGAAACTGAAAACAAAAGAATCATTTAGAAGATCAACAAAACAAAAAGTTGGTTTTTTTGAAAACGTTGACAAAATTGATAAACCTTTGGCCAACCTAACCAGAAATAGAAAAGTAAAATCTCTAATATTATCTATCAGAAACAATAAAGGAGAAATAACAACAGACACTTCAGAAATTCAAAAAATCCTCAATGATTGCTACAAAAATATTCCCAGAAATATGAAAATCTGAAGGAAATGGACCGATACCTGGAAGCACACCACCTTCCTAAACTCAAACAGAAAGAATTAGAAATCTTGAATAGACCTATATCAATCACTGAAATAGCATTAACCATACAAAATGTCCCAAAAAAGAGAAGTCCGGGACCAGATGGCTTCACATTCGAATTCTATCAAACCTTTCAAGAGGAACTAGTACCTGTATTATACAATGTTTTCTAAAGCATAGAAAAAGGACTACTTCCAAACACATCCCATGAAGCAAATATTACCCTGATACCCAAACCAGGAAAAGATCCAACAAAGAAAGAAAATTATAGACCAATATCATTAATGAATATGGATGCAAAAATATTCAATAAGATCTTAGCAAACAGAATTCAACAACACATCAAAAAATTATACACCATGATCACATTAATGTACACAACTATGATTTAATAAAAAAAATTATACACCATGATCAAGTTGTTTTATTCCAGGGTTAAAGGGTTGGTTCAACATATGCAAATATATAAATATAATGCATCTCATCAATAAAATAAAAAACAAAGACCATGTGATTCTCTCAATTGACGCAGAAAAAGCCTTTAATAATATACAGCATCCTTTCATGATCAGAATTCTTAAGAAAATAGGTATAGGAGGGACATTTCTTAAACTAATAGAGACCATCTACAGCAAATCTACAGCCAATATCATACTGAATGGTGTAAAATTGAAAACTTTTCCACTCAGATCAGGAATGAGGCAAGGACTCCCACTGTCTCCACTGCTATTCAACATAGTAATGGAAGTCTTAGCCATCACAATCAGGCAAGAGGTGATCAAGGGTATCCAAATAGGGTCAGAGGAGATCAAACTCTCACTCTTCGCTGATGATATGATCCTATACCTGGAAAATCCCAGGGGCTCAACTTCAAAACTCTTAGAAGTAATCAAGGAATACAGCAGTGTCTCAGGATACTAAATCAAAACCTACAAATCGGTAGCCTTTATATATGCCAACAATAGTCAAGCTGAAAATATAGTCAAGGATTCTATTCCTTTTACAGTAGTGCCAAAGAAGATGAAATGTCTGGGAATTTACCTAAGAAAGGATGTGAAAGATCACTATAAGGAGAACTATGAAACTCTGAGAAAAGAAATAGCTGAAGATGTTAACAAATGGAAAAACATACCATGCTCATAGCTGGGAAGAATCAACATTTTTAAAATGTCCATACTACCAAAAGCAATCTACAGATTTAATGCAATCCCTATTAAAACACCATTATCATACTTTAAAGAACTTGAAAAAATAGTACTTCATTTTATATGCAATCAGCAAAAACCTCGGATAGTAAATACATTACTCAGAAATAAGAACAAATCCGGAGGTATCACATTAACAGACTTCAGGCTATACTATAAATCTCTAGTGATCAAAACAGCATGGTACTGGCACAAAAACAGAGAGATAGTTGTATGGAACAGAATAGAGAACCAAGAGATGAACCCACCTACTTATTGCCATTTGATCTTCGACAAGCCTATCAAAAATATTCAGTGGGGAAAGACTCTCTATTTAACAAATGGTGCTGGGTGAACTGGCTGGCAACCTGTAGAAGACTGAAACTGGACCCCCACCTTTCACCATTAACAAAAATTGATTCTCACTGGATAAAGATTTAAACTTGAGACATGAAACTATAAAAATACTAGAAGAGAGTGCAGGGAAAACACTTGAAGAAATTGGCCTGGGAGAATATTTTATGAGGAGGACCTCCTGGGCAATTGAAGCAACACCAAAAATACATTACTGGGATCTGATCAAACTAAAAAGCCTTTGCACAGCCAAGAGCACAGTAAATAAAGCAAACAGACAACCTTCAGAATGGGAGAAGATTTTTGCAGGTTATGCTTCTGACAAAGCATTCATGACAATTCTGATAACTAGAATCTACAGAGAACTCAAACTAATCAATAAGAAAAAAATAAATAACCCCATTTCTATGTGGGCAAGAGACTTGAACAGAAACTTCTCTGATGAAGACAGGTGTATGGCCAACAAACACATGAAAAAATGCTTATCATCCTTAATCATCAGAGAAATACAAATCAAAACCACTTTGAGATACCATCTAACTCCAGTAAGACTAGCCCATGTCACAAAATCCCAAAACTACAGATGTTGGAGAGAAGGGAACGCTTCTACACTGCTGGTGGGAATGCAAGCTAATACGACCTTTTTGGAAAATAGTTTGGAGAACACTCAAGGAACTAAAAGTAGACCTACTGTTTGATCCTGCAATTCCTCTACTAGGTATATACCCAGGTGATCAAAAATTATTTTACAAGAAAGACATTTGCACCAGAATGTTTATTGCAGCCCAATTCATAATAGCCAAGACATGGAAATAGCCCAAGTGCCCATTGACCCATGAATGGATTAACAAATTGTGGTATATGTACACCATGGAATACTATGCAGCCATAAAAAGACGGAGACTTCACATCTTTTATGTTTACCTGGATGGAGCTGGAACATATTCTTCTTAGTAAAGTATCTCAAGAATGGAAAACAAAAAAGTATCTAATGTACTCAATATTACTATGAAATCATATATAATCATAATATAACCACCTACCCACTCACATGAATGATAAAAGGTAACTATAGTCCAGAAGTAGAAGGGAAGACGGGGGGCAAGGGAAGATATGGGAGAAGGGAGGGTATTTGGGGGGGCCTCACCTAATGTGCATGATACAATGGTACATTTCAAAACTATTAAGAAATGAGTATAACTGTGATGGATGTGTTATTTAGTTCAATGTAAGCATTTCACATTGTATATCAAAGCAGTACCCTGAACCCCATAAATGCATCAATGTACAACGTTATGATTTAATACAAAATAATTAAAAAAAAAAAGAGAAACATAGCAGGGAAAGCTAGTCTGCCTGTCAGTGACCGTGGAATCTCATTCCACCCTGGGAAGCCATCCTAGAAATGTCGGCTGGAGGGGCAATTGTGCCTTTTGATGGGGGCACTTACAATTCTGTCAGAAACAATTTGTCATTTCCCACCAGAATATAAAGCATGGAGAACTGATGGAATGGTTGGAAACGGAAACATTTGTATGAAGTACTCTACTGCAGGTAAGTCAGCAAGATTTACTCACTCATTAGCTGTTGGAGAGAGTGGGAAAAGGCAACACAAAGTCTCAAGCAGGCTGATTGGGAAGGTGGGGGTGCTGTTGACAGGGCTGACTCAGGTAGAAAAGGGAGGACGCAAAGCAGATGAAGCCAGTGATGATGCTGAGCCTTGTTTTAGATTTACAGCTTTTAACATATTGTTGGTGCTCAGAAAAGATTTGGCTCAGAAAGGAAATTGAGATAGGGATAACTGTAAATTCCTCAAGGACAAGTCCTTCCTTCCTCCCTCCCTTCCTTTCATCCTTCCCTTTTCTACCCTTCCTCTGTCTCTTCCCTCCCTTCTGCCTCTCTCTCTCCTTTTCCCTTCCTTCCTTCCTTCCCTCTTCCCTCCTTCCTTCCTTCCTGTTCCCTTCCCTCCCTCCTTCCTTCCTTCCCTCATTCCTTCTCTCCTCCCTCTTTCCTTGCCTCCTTCCTCTCTTCTCATTTTCTCTTTTCCCCTGTTTCTTCATAGTACTTGACGTAGAGCTGTTAATAAGATAAACACCTCACAAATGCTAGTCACATGAAGATTCCAAAATCAAGACTTCATTAGTTTCTACACCTTAAATATTATTTACACAGCATAAAGAATAACAACCTTGAGTTCAAATAGATCTGCCTACTAGACTTCCTCATGATCTCAGGCAATTAAGATTCATTTTTTTTCCAGTTGAAAAAAATGGGGATAAACAAATAAATTTCTGCAGGGTTCTTGTGAGAGTTACAAAAAAATAATGTACTTGGGATATGTAGGAGGATGTCTGAATCATAACTGACACTTAATAAATGAGAGATCATTAATATTGTTTCATTTTTACTTTTTTGTGCTCGGCTTTTGACATTTGCTATATAAGTGTAGAGAAGTCCAAACTTGAACTAGTGCTCTTATTTTATCTTTTTCAGAAAACATCTATTGTCTAATTACATGTGGCATTTTGAAAATAGAAGTATAAAATCTAGAATTATTATTACTGCTACCACATTTTATCTAACACACACACACACACAAAAAGCTTACCAAGTATGATAATACAATGTCAAGTGAAACATTACATTTTACTTCAACTGATTTACATTGCCCCATTTATACAAATACCATTTTCTCCTTAAAACTATTACTGCATCAATGTTATCTCAGAAAATAAAATTCAGTACTTGTTCATATGCTTATTTTCTGCTGTATTTCTCGACATCAGCTCGTCCTTCCTAACCAAAGTATGCACCCAACAAATTATGTCAGTTCCCCAGTAAAGCAGCAAAGGTGGAAACAGCAGCCTTTTAAAAAACCCAGTTTGCCTATATTTGAGTCAAAGTTTATGAGCTAATGCGTACATCCTATCACAAGAATCCGAGAGGGCGGTTTTGGGGAGTTTTCCCCACCTAAGTTCATCACTAGCTGGTGTTGAGCCTGACCATCTTGTGAGAGCACGGGTAGTGAGAACAAAATGGGCCGAGAGCACACAGTGGGTCAGTTTAGGTCCTGCTGACCTTCACTTGCTGTCTCCTATGCTTATTGTTTTGTAAATTTATTTCCCACCCTTAAGGATGCCCATCCTGAGTAGTTTAGGAGAATTGATTTAGGAAATTGACTTTTGAGTTGGAAATATTGAAATAGGTCACTGAGTTATGCTGATTATTTAAAATAAGGGTTAATGTGGTCTTCGCTTTGAACTTTTATGTATAAAAATGTGGCTTTGGAAATGGAAGAACAGTCTTGAAGAGGCTACTCTCACTATTCTTCGGAATCACTTGCCTTCTGACAAATAAAGTTTGGTGCACTTGTCTCCATCTCTGCATATTGACTGACAGTGACAGGCAGCCAGACCAGCCAGTAACATGTGAGCCCTCCCCACGTAAAATTACTTGCAATGTTGACTATGTTCAAAAAAGATAAGAAAAGGCATGCAAATTATGCTTCCTCTTGCAGAGATTGTTTTAAAGATGGAAATGTCTATTATGTCATGATTCTGCAACAATTTATTTGCAATTTAACAGTATAGTAAAGTCAAACATTACCATTTATTGCCATTTGGAAAGGGAAAAAAATTGGGAAATGTGGTGTCTGGGGAGGGATTCTGCACTTTAGCACATTTGCTGGCTCTTAAATTAAACTGCTTTTCTGAACGAGTTTGCCTTGGAGTGTGTGGTAGCCCCATGTTCTTCTGACTAATTTGGACTGCTTCAGGCCGTGGAACCATCGTGTGGTTCCATTCATGAACAGCAGATGATGTGTGACAAAGCTGTAATGCTCTTAGGAGGAAGCGAGCTACAAAGAGCCGGGCTGTACCAGAGGGGGCTTTGATAGAACTTACATCCAGGCTACAAATTGAGGACATTGATTTGAAATAAATGGTGACTGATGATCAGTCGATGACGATTTCCATAATCATTATGCCGTCAGTAATTTATCAAGGTAATGATATTTGTGTCCCCGATGTCACATTCATCCTGTACTGAGGGGCTGAAGAACATGCTGTGATTTTTAAAAGCCCTTATTAGGAACCGACTGGCTGTGTTACACTTCCAACCAGAAAGTAATCAGTGGGATGGCTGCGAGTGAATAAAACATTTTAAAAATCCTGCTAGGTTTGTAATAAAATTCTTTTGACAAAATCTTCCATAGAACGGAGGCAGAGATCTTATGCTTACAGCATTTTAATTAAATTTTCCTTATCAAAATCGTTCAGCATAGTTTTGCCAATACGCTTTGGAAAGAGATATCACAGCATGCCGGGCAAAGCAGTCTGCCGGGCAAAACCGTCTGCCAAAGAACCTCCTCTTAAGCCTCCCAGGCCAGGCTTTCCCAGTGTAACTCCACTCCTGTTACACTGCAGTTATTTCTTATCAACTGTGACTTTTCTGCACGAGTATAGTCCACAGATGCATCCATATTCTGCCTTTACTCTTGTTAGTTTTCAAAATTGCTGAACAATATTCCCATCCTTATTCAGAAAAAAGCGCTAATGACATTAAACACTAAATGTCATAAGTGTCTCTTTACCAAAAGTGAAAGAGAGCTGAGAAAGTCAACGAGAGAGATAATTAACAAAATTAGCAAACGTGTTTGGAGATTGAATTACAATCAGATTGCAAAATGTTATGGGATCATTTATAGTTCCATAGAACAGAGTTTCAATATATATAACCCAATGTAGTTTTCAGAATTTCATGAATAATTTCAGTATAGCAACTTAAAAATTTAACTCAAGGCCGGACACAGTGGCTCCCACCTGTAATCCCAGCACTTTGGGAGGTAAAGGGGGGCAGATTGCTTGAGATCAGGAGTTCAAGAACAGCCTGAGCAAGAGTAAGACCCTGTCTCTAAAAAACAGCTCGGGGTTGTGGTGGGCGCCTGTAGCCTCAGCTACTCGGGAAGCTGAGGCAGGAGGATCACTTGAGCCCAAGAGTTTGAGGTTGCTGTGAGCTGTTTTGACACCACGGCACTCTACCCAGGATGACAGAGTGAACTGTGTCTCAAAAGAAAAAAAAAATTAATTCAAGTTTCATAAAGCAAAGGGCTTTGATTACAATCAGAAAATAGAGTACAAGGTATTTGTTTTTAAAGCTCTATTTACTCAACTCGTGGAGAGATATATTCCTAACAGGACAGCCTGTGTCTAACTTACGTCCATGAGAGTCATAGTTACAGACCAAATAATTGGTAAAATCACTTGAAGCTGAGTATAAACTCTGATGTTTCTAAATGCTGAAAGGTATATAGATAAAGCTACGGCTCTATAAACTTCCATTTGTTTCAGAAAACTTCCTGTCTTCATTAGTCTGAAATAATCACTGTGGCTCTGTGATCTCAGGTTGTAAGACATTTGCATGCTTCCTGGGTTCGTTTCTTTATTATTTATTTTATTGTGATAAAATACACATGGCCTAAAATTTACCATTTTGGCATTTTTTAAGGGTACAATCCAGTACACTCAGAATATTCTGCAACCAACCCCACTATACCTGGTTACCTTACTTTTAAGCTATTACTTATCTTCAATTTGATTCCTATAAAATAAGAGCGAAGCTTGTAATAGCAACATGGCACTGTTTCTGTGAGAATTAAATGAGATGCTATGTGTTAAGCTTGCCTGATACCTATGAGGAGCTGAAATACATACTCTCGTTCTTTGGAGCTGTTTGCTTTTAATGTACACATTACCTAACTCTCTTAAGAGCAAAAATAATTATTGGAACATCACAACAGAATAAATTAGAGTTATTTTACAGAAAGCACTTTGCCTAACAAGTGCTTCTGCAAATATCTCATTACAACCTCAGTGTAAAATCTCATGCAACAAATAAGGAGGGCAGGATTTGTTTTTTGATTTTACAAATAAGAAAAGTGAACCTCTGAAAGCTTACATCATTTTCCCACGTTCCTGCCTCTAGCAGTGAAAGCAGGAACCGAGAACTGAGTCTGGTATCCACCCCCTTAGGGTGCCCAGTCACACACTTTTTGTTAAATAAACGTGTGAATGAATGAACTGAAGCTCTTAGGGTCCCTGTCCTTAAGGCTTCTAGTCCATCTGCCACACGACACTGACCTACTGTTTGTGTCCACACATCCCTTACCTACTCGAGGTCAGTTTTTATTCAGCACTCCCATTTGCCAAAACCTTCTCTTCTATAAGATGTAAAACGCCTGAGGTCTCACTGTGGGCTTCTGCTTCTCTGGATTCTTTGAAGTTAACTTTTCTCCTGGTTGAATCAGAAAAGAGCACCCTGGGTAATCAAAACTGGACTTCTCAGTTTGGCAGTCTGCTCAACAGGCAGGCGAGTGGCCTCAGAGATCATTTAAAATACATGGTCCAGGCTTTTCTTGTGTGTGTAGAAAACATCTGTCAAGGGACACACAGCTTTGTAGACTTAAAATGTTGCCCATGGACCCCACATTTTACGTACTTCTAGGATTCCGAGCAAGGTTTAGAATTCAGAAATGAGGACTCTGCACTGTATCAATTTTGTCCTAAGTGCAGCTTTAGTTAAGTAAATATTTCTTTGCCTTAATGTGAATCTATTATTCTTTTGGAAAGTCACTATCTGTCTTTAAGTGATGTGTGGGTGCATGCATGCTTGACTCCATTCTTGTGGGAATAGCAGGAAAACGAAGCCATGTCTATCCTATAGAGTGGAAGGGTAGCCTTAGAAAGGATCAGGTGTGAAATGACAGATGTGAAACCCTTCCGGAATTGTTTTATTCTACTTGGAGGGCTAACTCACCTTGGGCTGGCCATCTTAATGGAGTCAGCGCCCCAGGAAGGATTAGGGTGTATTTTCAGTGTGGATAAGTTGGACTTCTGGACTACTACCATGGACTGTGCTTTATGGGCTGAACGTGAGTGTGCTGGGAGGGACTGGAGCATGAGTGCTATTGCGAGCTGGACCCTGTGGGGAGTTGGTGGACTTGCCCTAAAGAGAGTTAGGGAGTCATATTACAGTGGTTTGTAAAGGTTAAGTACTGTCGGAGAGGAGGGTGGACCTCAGACAGGGGCACAGGCCAGGAACCCGGGTGCCCTTGTAGTGGGGAAGGAGGCTCCCACCTGGGGTTTTCTCTAACAGAGGTAGCCCTGTGGCCATGGATCACCTGCCCCAGAATGACCTACTTTGAAAATGGAGCCCTTCCCATCCCAGGTCTGTCCTGTCTGGCCTGTCCCATAGCAGCCAACCACAGAGACAAAACTGCCTCCCCTCCAGAGGCCAATACAACCTGGAAACTACCTAATTCCGGATGTGTGAAATGAGTGGAAGAGAAACCTGAAGTTAGGAGGCGATGTGCTCAAGAACTATTTCTAGACAAAGGTAACTTGGGCTATGTCTTAAAAACACTCAACAGAACAAAGGATGCTTTATTAGGGTAATGGGGAAAATTACCTAAGAAAAACATTCAGCCTTGTATTTGGAATATTTTGATTTTAAAATTTAAAACGTAGACCATATAATGGCGTATCACAAAGCAGCAGTGATTCACCCATTTAAAAAACATATGAGGGTCTCTGCATTCATGTAAATTTTATTTTTATAACAGCAACCCAACTTATACGCTTGTAAGAATTATAGTTTAAATTTTAAGAAAGATTTCAATATAACAAGTATTACTGTACTGCAGAAACACGGATTTTTGTTAAACTTTGAAGGTTTTGAGAGACATAAACTTCCTATGTAGATTTTCCAAACAAATGCCATTTAAAAATATTGTAAATGTCATCTGAACGAAGTAAATACCAAAATTTATTTCTAGATATATTTCATACAAAATGTATCAAATTTTTATTAACAGCACGTAAGATGATTTATTCTGTGCTATTGAAGTTTTATCTCCTGTTAATTAGACCATATTGAGTGACAAAGTACCAGGAAGGCTGTCAGGAACGTATTTGTCATTGTTGCTTCAATGAGGAAACAGTTACTGAGAAGCAAGAGACCAATGAGAATTAGGACTAAGGAGAGTGGAAAGAAGCGAAAATAGAAATAAACGTGAAAAGGCATGCACAGGGAAGAAAAAAAAGAAAGTGAGAAACGTGGACAGGAGAAAGAGGGAGAGAGGAAAAAGGCAAGAGGTGGGAAGGAAGAAGGAGATTGAGGAATGTGTACTTTATTAATTAAATGATGAGAGCAAGAAAAAAATGGGGAGAGTGAGAAGGAGAGAAGGGGAAGGGGAGGAGAGAGGTGGTGGGAGGGCGGAGGGGAGAAGGAAAGGCGTGCTTTTAACCCCGGTGTGCACACAAACCAAAAATAGCACCCAACCCTGCAGAGCACCTTGCTCTTAAAGGAGAGTGAAAGGGTCTTTCACTCAAGACGTGGCAGAGCTACAGAGATTATCCTGGTGCCTGTCCACAGATCATCATGGGTATTTCAGAATTTTCTAAGATAACTTAGAAAAATTCCAACAATGTCTGTGTCATGTCATACAAAAGGAGCTGGGGAAACTCAACATACATCAGCTTGAAGGATGACACCATATTCCATTAGCTTGCTTTTGCTTTGACTTTTTAAGTGGCTTTAAAAAACATTTTTTAATTTTTAAACACATTAAAGAAATACTATAATGCTTTTCAGCCTGTGAGCATGTAAAGCACATTTTCCCCCCTGCAGCATAATTGAAATCTAATTAATCATTTTCTCTAGAGATGTTTTTTAAAGACAACTTATTGTGACAACAATGGGAAAACAATTTTTCTGCTCATCACTGAAAATGTTTTAGTTGGGGCAACAATATGATTCTGTGAAAGTTATACATGTTTTTTGTTAGTTACATTCACATAATTTACCAATGAAATTAACAATCCAAGGGCGAAAGTTATACATGTTTTTTGTTAGTTACATTCACATAATTTACCAATGAAATTAACAATCCAAGGGCGGTGCCCGTGAACTCGCACATCTTTGTCAGGCAGGAATTGTTTCTTCACCTTCAAAAATAAGAAGCCGATGTACACAGCCATTTCAGTCGTGTTAATTTCTATTCCATTCATGAATTAGAGGAGTAATGTTCCCCATAGTTTATTCGTAAATTCAGATAGTAAGCACTTTTTTGCTTGACTGTTTTATATCTCTGATTTAATAATCTGGGAACCCTTCAGATTATGTGGCCGAATGGGACTTCTTGGTAGTACTGTGCATTGGTGAACTCTGCGTTTTGCTGCCAAATGGTCACTTTCTGCTTATGGTGGCCGTGGGGGTTGTTCTACCGTTCAAGACCATTTGCTCACAGAGGAATGAGTAGTCCTCCCTCCTGGAATTACAGCTTCATCTCACGCAGTTCCCAGCAGCCGCCTGTGCTCTCCACCAGCAGACCAGCGTCTAACAGGTTCAGGGCTCCAGAGCTGTTCCAGGTCCTCAAAACCATGTTTTACATTTGAAAAATGAGCCTTAAAGATTTTGAGCGACTCCTCATTCATCAGGTCACTGATTTCCATTGTAAACACGTTCTGATGCCCTTAGACTTTTGTCCCTTCCTTCATGAATTTATTCTTTTGGAGCTGGGTATTTCCGGTTTTTATTACATTATTTACTCTTACCACCAGGAAATCTTGGTGATAAATAAATCTAAAAACCTGTGGCATGCCTTCTGATGTTGGGTTGATTTAGTGACGGACACGTGGCGTGGCGGCGGAGGGGCTGAGCTTTCCATTATTACCCGGGTTAGTGCAGGAGCTCGAACACTGTCTTTGGACAAATGATAACTGAGCTGTAGGCTGATCATACTCTACGTTGTACTGTGATCAATTTTCATAAATGAAAATTTCAGCATGTGGAAACTTCCAGGAAATCTCTTTACTATTGTGCCTCCTTGATAGGATTGACAGGACTTGGATTCCACTTCTGGGTTCACCATTCACCATCCTAGATCAGGCTTCCTTATGTCTTTGTTTCTTCTTTGGAGAATAAGAGTCACCACACGAACCGTACACCTGCTGCTTAAACACACAAACCGTGTGACTGTGTGGCCCCTGTGCACCTGCATGTGGGCTCAGGCGTCACAGGAGGATGCTGCAGACATTGGCAGATTTTGTTCTTTCTCAGTTCACTTCAGTTTTAACATGGGATTTAAGCTGCGAGATTTCTACTGGACTGATGTGTTGATTCGTCTATGGTAATGGGAGAGAGACTGCACTGCGTAAAAGCACTCGTGCGTTCCAGGCTGCTTTGTGCACCCAATGAACAGTAACGCTTTGAAAACAACTAGAATAACTCTCCAGTTTTTAAGTCCAGTCCCAAATAATATTTAATAATGAAGAATTGACATTGTACATTTTGGTCTTTTCAGTCTTGAAAAGATTTTTCAATTGCACATATACTGAATTGAAAATTTTTGACTAAAAAATTATGCTCCAATGTAGGGTTTCTTGCTAACATATTTATGAATAATTTTTGAAAGAAACTTTGAGCTCTAATTTTTAAGGTTGGAAAATTCACAGCTTTAGTTAATCTGTGCAGATGTAAAACACATATACTATGTATGTCAAAACATACATAATTTATATATAATATATCTTATATAAAATATAATTGCTCTATCTAGGAATATCTATTTATTTATATATAATATGTCTTCTATAAATTACATGTTATAATCAATATGTTATAATATGTTATGGAATATGTGTTATAACTCACATAATATATATGTTTTTCTCCCAATAAAGGAGGGGCAAGTTAAGAAGTAGATGCGATGATTTCGACAACTAAACAGATATAGTGTTTTCTGAAAAAATATGGGTCACATAAAGCCCATGGATAGGGGAGAATTGAGGACAGATTTGGAGGAAACCAGTGCAACTGATACCTCCTCAAATTAAACAGTCACCCCTTCACCTTTAATACGATTATGGAACCGCATCTATTTTCACTTAAAAGAAGACGGTGAACTTCAAGAGCAAGACAGATATACTCTTTTGTTTTCTAAATGTAGCCAGTGAAAATTACCTTAATGCTAAGGGTTTAGGGATGTAAAGCTGTGAAATTAATAATTCACATTATTCCATGTTATAATGTTTCCCATATGGAGAGGATTTTCATATCTAAAGTATATCCATATGGAAATTGTGAAGCCATGAATTCCCTCCTGATGTAGCCACTGAGCTTCCAGCTGCTGGAGTTCTGGAGGTAGCAGGGTCTCACCGCAGGACGGCAAGGACACTGCAGGAGCCACCGTTGTTCACTTTGGGATGCAGGACCTGGGGGACAAATTTCTTTTTGGTTTCAGCTGTCATGTTGGTTAATATAGTGATTGACTCTTTAAAGGATTAATTTCATAGCACACAATTTACCAGTCCTACATTTAAAGGCATTTGCACACTAAAATATTAATTCTTAAAGTATGGTCCATAAATCATTAGCATCAGAATCACCTGAGATAGTGGTGGGTATACAGATTCTCAGGCAATAAACCGGGGTTTAGGAGAGTGATCCTGTGTGAGATTTCCCTTCATGAGTCCCCAGTACATAGTACAGAGTCTAATCAGAGGTTAGTACAGAGGTTAATCAACAGATATTCGTTCAAAGAGTAAACAAAAGAACACTAAGGAATAAAAACCACTACTTTATAATAAAGAGAAAACCAAGTTGAGTGAATGCATAGCCAGGTAAAGCTGTCCTGTTACTATTAATAACCTTCAAAAATTGAACCCAAGAATTCAAAGGGAACTCTTAACTAAATCATTCAGTTGAGTCAACAGGAAAATCAAATGTATTTTATAAAAATCTTCTCCGGAGACAGCCTGACAAAGACATAAAGTATTCTATTAAACAATCTAGCTCTTTCTAGAAGTTTTTCCTCCATCGTTGTTACAGAAAAGCTCAAATCCTTGGTAATATGCCGTAATTTTTCAAAGCTAGATTTTACAGAGGCAAGATAGCGTTTTAAAATTTCTAAATATTTTCACTATGTTTATTTGTTACAATTTATAGACAAACTCCAAGTGACTCATGAATTTTGGACAATAAGTAGATCTAACATTTTATTATTTATTATTATTATTATTATTTTTTTGCAGTTGTTGGCTGGGGCCGGGTTTGAACCCACCATCTCCGGTATATGGGATCGGCGCCCTACTCCTTTGAGCCACAGGCGCTGCCTGAGCTCTAACATTTTTAAAGTTTTAACATCTAAAAGTTAGAATGTACTTACTGTCAGGGCAACAGTAAGAATGGCATGAAGGAGAAATTGAAATATAGGAGGAGAACCACATAGGAAAATAAAGGACTTTAAATGCCTGCAGAAGAAGGGCACCATGAAAAACAAGAGCACGCGGGCCAGACGGTTCGTAAGGATTTTTCAAACAGAAAATCTTGGTATGTAGGGAAATGACTAGACTTTGAAAGCTTGTAAGAAAATGAAGACAGGTTCAAGATGCCAACTAGTACAGGACAAGATACTTGAGACCCCAAACAGTCCTTCCTGGAGAGAGGCACAGTTGCCCTCTTCAGTCTAAAAAGGCATCGGGAACACGGGATGTAATCTGTAGTAATAATTTATGCACCTTTGTAGTAAACTCAGGAAATGGTTTATCTTTAGTGTGGGGCCAACTAAATTTCTTGCTGATACAACTCCTGTTTTTAGGCATAGACCATTAATAAATGCATGAATCCAGCAAGTGTTACCAACTGTTCAATCCTGAGACCAAGGTGGATTCGTGCCCTTCAACGGCCAGGTGAATGTGTCAGGTAGGGAGGTTGCTCAAACGCTTAATTGTATGTTAAAACACGACATGTATATCAGATACATGATATACGTTTTTTTCCCAATCCACAAACATTTAGCCTAAAAATATAGAGATGTAGCTAACCAATTTTGCATTCTAGAATTTAAAACAAGCACTGTAGAGAGGAGAAATGTGAAAACTATGTCCTAGATAGAGGTAGCCTTTTTGAACAAAGCAAAATTTGTACAAAACTATCTCACTCTTATCACTTACCATTTCATAACTCAAATTCATGTGAACTTTATTACCTTATAGTGTCAATTGTGCATTCACATATTCATGTTAAAATGTTTTAAAAAATTTTTGCTTACCAAAACACAGCCTCAAGTCTTGAAAAGGATAGGCTACTCTTTTTAAACAAGTAACTCCCAGAACAAAGTCAATGTCGTAGGATATTTAATTGAATTAGTCTTTAATCATACGAATTTATAAATGATGTAGAAGACTTATTGATCCCCAATACTTAAATATCGCATTGCATGAATAACAAATTATATAAAATATGCAAAATAATAGTACATTAGCTTAAATAACACTAATAAATTGCAAAGCTTAGCATGAAATTGAAAATCACTAATGGAACACGATGTTCATGCAATAAGCAGAGACTCATTCATAATGTAAGAGCAAAGCTGTTAGCAGCAGGCTCAGAGAGGACAATTTAAATGTGTTTTTATGGACGGGCTGGATTGATCTGGGAAGTGGTTCCTCAGGAGATTCCACTTACCGCAAAGAGCATCTTGGGAGATTGTTCCAATTTCCACTTGTACCTGAAACTTGTATTATTTAGATCACCTGTATTCTTTATAGCAGCTTTTATGCGTTGCAAAAGATAGAATTAACTCAAAGAATTTAGATGAAATCACTGGTAACAAAGGTCATTTAATTAGGGCTTTTCTTCCCATTTGGTATTTGCTTTGATTGGAATATGCCCCGCCACAAAGTTCATCTGCTGAAAATTTAATAGCAAATGCAACTGTGTTGAGGGTGGGACTTTTGAGAGGTGATTAGGTCATGGAGGCTCTGCCTTCCTGAATGGATTAATGCCAGTAACCTTGGGGGTGGGTTAGTTACTGCAGAATGGGTTCCTGATAAAAGGATGAGTTCTACCCTCTTCCTTTTGCCCCTCTGCCATCCTCCACTGCATGAGATAGCAAGGGGGTCCTCACCAGAAAATGTGGTCTCTGGATCCCAGACTCACTAGCCTTCATAAGCCAAATAAGTTTCTTTTTTTTAATAAATTACCTGGTCTCAGGTATTCTGCTATAATAGCAAAAAACAAATTAAGACATTATTCAAGTTCTATGTTCTATAAACTTAAACTGATAAGAATAGATATTCATTTGATCTTAGCCAAAAAGCCAACAAGTGATGTTCTGTAAATTAAAAAGAAAAAAATTTCTATTCCTTTATTCTGCAGATAGCACTTAGTGTGATAAAAGGTAAAAGTATGCCTGAAAAATAAGACTGAACTTCTTGGTGTACTGGAACCTCACAAGACTCAAGACTCAAGATCATTCAGAAGTTGGCGTATGTCGGGGGCTACCCTGAGTAGGAGAACGACTCACTGAACGTATTAGAGGGAGCTTGTTAGGACCACGTTTCAGCCATAAGTTGAATCTCCATCCCCAGGCATGGAGATTGATGATAACATTATTAAGTAAAGCTCGAGTGTTTTCTACTTTCGTTTTTACCTTAATATCACCTCTAAATTTAATTGGTATTTCAAAAGAGAATATAGTTTGAATTTGAACGTTCTGTATCTAAAGGTGAGTGTAAGGATGAGTTTGAAGGTGATATGAAGTTGTCAAAAGTCATAAAGCTGCTACTAATTTCAAGATAAAAATAAATTGTGTTACTGAAGGAAAAGCTTAGCTAATACAACAGGGAATCTGAAAACGAGTTCACCTAATATAGTCCCTAAAAGTGAAGTGAAGATTTTAGTCAAAGGAACTTAGAGAAGATGGAATCTGTTTGTAACAGAACACTCCAGGGATGTTGAGTAAGTAAAAATAGAGTTTTGTCCTTCACTCATTTCCATCCTCAATGGTTCATTTATGAGCTTCTTTCTGAATTATCATCCTGTCAGCTCACTTAGGAATTGAAAGAGACATGAGTGTATATACCATGTCCATCCGTCATTTTGTCTTTGCTCTGTTAGTGATCAATAACATGAATACTAACAATGTCAATATTAACACTTCCTCAAAAAAGGACAACCTGCAGCATACTTAATACCATGATAAGTATCTAACCTTAGTGATGTCTGGACTTGGTCTACCATAAACAATTGTGATTATGCTCAGGTGACCTCTTAATGTCTTAAGTCAATTGACCCAGTCAAAGAACGCCTGTTTCATGGATATGATTTGCAACCACTGAGCACTCAAATAGGAAATGGATTAGCCAAAAGGGAGGTGCAGAGAAAGATTCATAACGTGTCACCAATACGAAGTTTTAAAAGATAGTTAAAAAACTCATGTATGAGAATTGGTTAGTCATGCAGATCCCAAAGCTTGCTGATCCCAAAGCTTGTTATAATAAACTAAAAAGAAAATGAATTAAACAGGCTCAAAAATAAGTTAGAGGCTTATAGGAAAATAGACATCAGTGAAATAAAAATACAATATGACCACTGGTCAAGTTAGTAAATGTAGATTGTTTCTTTCTTGATTTTCATGGATAATAAAATAATTTAATTCCCATTGTCTTTCTTTTTAGAAAGATCACAGATGATCCTACAAAGCTTCTTAGCTATTATTAGATTATTCTGATAATCTTTTGTTACATTTGACTATCTCTTTTTTAAATAAATTTTATCAGCAGAACATATTCTTTTAATATTGTACGTAGTCAATAGTCTTCAACTCAGAAAAACATCTATACATAGAGATATGGTAAAAATACATGGGTATATGAAAGAAGATGAAGAAAACCCCCATATATCACTAAATTTGTAAATATACACATTGAAAGTCTAGGCTACATTTATCTATAAAAATTCTCTTTGAGTTACTTTGGATCCTTAGGTTCTAACAGCTAACAGATTCAGGTAGCCTGGTGCTAACTTTCAAGAGGCCTTATTTTCGTAGGTGTCGATTTTTGGATTCTTTCCATCATGAGCACCACATAAACTTAACTGATACACTGATAGGATTCTTTTTGGTTTTCTAAAGAAAAAAGCTCTCAAATCAGCCTTACACTACATTTTCCGTATATGCAAAAGAAATAGAGGAAATGTCAGTATATTTTTGTCTTAACATTTAATAACTCTATTTCAAATGTGGTCCTATTTAAGACTATTTAAAGAACTTAAAAGATAAGAGAACCAAAATGCTAGAAAATTATTATAAAGACAGAAAAACATTAAGTGCTAGAAAACTAAATATACAAAACTAAATCTGTATTTCTTTTTTTTTTTATTGTTGGGGATTCATTGAGGGTACAATATAAATCTGTATTTCTAACATACCCTTTAGCCTACAGTTCTCAAGGTTGATGATACAGAGGGACAAAAAGCTATATTAATTTTAAAAGGAGATTATAGACAACACTATAAGAGATTCTGATTTAGCAGAAATAAGCATGTTTAATTACTTTTCCAAGATAGTCTGATGCAGTTGGCCCTTTAAACCCTTTTAAATTCTGAGTATTTATACAAAGACAAGGTATTACAAATTACTGTCTGCTGAATTTTAATCTGTTTGAAGAAAAAATGCTAGTACAAAGTTTTTAGGAGAAAAGAGTATTTTTATTTATGATATGAAATTAAAGGGTGAGTAATTATAAAACAAAGATATTCAACTGAAAATGCACAGACTTCAGGTCCTGTACACGTATATCTGTATGTCCTAAGAAGAATTTATTCCAATTCTAATCTTACTTAGAAGCTCTCCAAATTGACAGCAGAAACTGATTGAGCTTCAGTGCCCATTAAACTACAAATCCCTGACGTCGCCCACAACAACACAGATTCTTAGAAAACTTTAAAAGTTAAAAAAGCAAACAAAGGGCGGCACCTGTGGCTCAAAGGAGTAGGGCGCAGGCCCCATATGCCGGAGGTGGCGGGTTCAAACCCAGCCCTGGCCAAAAACTGCAAAAAAAAAAAAAAAAAAGATAATAAAAATAGATAAATAAATAAAGCAAACAAAGAAATAACCTCTTTCTCAAATATGGACATTCCAGGAACTACTCAGGCTGATGACTGAGTGAAGATGGGAACCAGAAAAGTCAATGAGGCATTAAATCATGATTTTTCCTTAGGAAGTATATGTTTAATTGTGATCTTGACATTGGTATTCTCACTGGCTCTAGAAGCAGAAGGGTTCAAAGCCCAAGGCTCACACAAAATATGGGTTCTAATAGTTGATGCTTCCCCATCCATGACCGTAGGCCTAAAGGGTTAAAATAATCAGCTGACAGGGAAAGAAAAATAACTGCCACCCAGAAGACTGCAAAAGAATAGTCTATGTCATATTTTGGAATTAAATAGGGAAACGGCTGGAAATGTACCCTGGTAATTCGTAGTTATAAACCAGACTTCGCCAACGTCACAGACTGTCCATAATTCATAACTTAGAGACTGACTCAAAAACCTCACAATGAGAATTTAGTTTAGAGTAGATCCAGAATGATAGTGCTCAAAAAACAATTACACTCATTCTGGAGAAGCCTAGTTTAAAGAATAATAACAGATATATTTTAAAAAATTATCCCACAATCCAAAAAGTAAACAACACATAAGGAAAATATGACATCATAAGCAAAAGATAGGGGAAGTTACAGACAGCAGATTAAGGCCCATAAAACGTTCACATATTAGAATTATCAGCCACAGAATATAAAATAAGTATGATAAAATGTCTTGAAAAGTAAAGAAAAAAACAAAAAACGGAAAAAAAGAACTTTTAACATTAAACACATAATAATTGAAATGAAAACTTCAGTTGATGACTTGAACTATAATTTAAGTACATCTAAAAAGAGAATAGGTGACTTAAATTATAGAAGTGAAGAATTTACATATACATAAAAAATTGGATCCTGAGACAAAAATATGACAAAAATATGCCAGAGAGGTTCAGAGATATTGAAGACAGAGTGAGGAGATTAAAATGCTTCTTGCTTAAGTTTCAAAAGAAGAGAAAGACAGAGAAATTTATTGAGAAGCTAATGGCTAAGAGTTTTCTTGACTTATTGAACAGATGTCAATACATTGATTCTAGAGAGCTAATAAAATACAAGAAGGATTAACAAGAATAAATCTTTATCTAGACACATTACGGTGTAACTGCATGATAACAAAGAGAAAGATCATAAATGTAGTCAGAAAAGACAGACTCACTTCATAGACGCAGGAGTTAGGATACTCTATAAATTGTCATCAGAAACAACAGACTAAAGAAAACAGTGACATATGTTTATTATGCATAGAAACACCCAAACCTCTCAATCTAAAATTCTAGTTTTTAAAGAATTAAAATGAATTAGTGATTTCCACACAAAAAAAACGGGAGAGTTTAATTTCAATACCTGCACAGTGGCCAGGTGTGATGGCTCACACCTGTAATCCCTGCACTCTGGGAGGCTGAGGTAGGTGGACTTCTTGAGCTCAGGAGTTCGAGACCAGCCTGAGCAAGAGCGAGACCCTGTCTCTACTAAAAATAGAAAAACTAGCCAAGCGTGGTGGTGGGCGTCTGTAGTGCCAGCTTCTCGGGAGGCTGAGGCAGGAGGATCACTGGAGCCCAAGAGTTTGAGGTTGCTGTGAGCTATGATGCCACAGCACTGTACCCTGGGTGACAGACTCTGTCACAAACAAACAAATAAAACCCTGCATAGTCTCAGCAACAGTAATTTTAAAATTAAAAAATTTTAAAATACATGTGTGTGCATTCTATTACATATTATGAATTTTATATGCTTATATAATATATAAAATATATTATTACATATAGCTGTATGGATGAATATGTACACATGTATTCATATACATAATATATACGCAATGTAAATAGGCATACATGTAATCTGCACACACACAAGTACATATATAGACACAGATACCCAGACATACAGAAGAGAGAAATGCCAACCCTTGTCAATCCAGGAAGTATGTATGGAAGTTTTTTATATTACTTTTAAACTTTATTCCATAGATTTAAAATTACTTTAAAATAATAATTAAAAATAAAAAAAATTGAACCACAGATTTAGAAATTAAGAAGCATATTTCCAAATAGTTCGCAGTCAAAAAATAACTTACAGTGGGAATTAGAAAAGAATTCAATGCAATTAACAAAAAATTAACGAATTGTATCACCAATTTATCCAAACTTGTGTAATGTGTTTGAAGAACACATACCAGGAATTGTACGGCCTTAAGTACCTTATGTTATTTGTTTTAAAAATTAAAAAAATAACAACAATATTAGAGAAGAGAAAAACATGAAGCAGAAAATGAAGAGCAGAAATAAAGAAGTTTTTTTAAACAATCAAAAAAGAGAATCAATAAAGCCCAATTTTTTCTTCTGTGAAAAGACCAATGAAATTGCCAAACTCCTGGTGACTCTTGAGGATTAAAAAAAATTGAAACTTACTGTGTTGAGTTGGCATTGTACAGAAATTAACAGCCATACAGGTTTAGAAACGTTAAACTTATTTTTTTTTCCATTTGTCCAGGTGTAAAGCACTGTATTAAATATGTAAGGTCTTATCTACCTGGGTTTGATTACATAAACTAATAAAGTATTCTCTAAATAATGAAAAAAACAGAGAATAAGTGACAATAAACATTTACAGACAAGAATGCTATAAATATTACTCATGAATAAATTTTTGCCAACAAATTTGAAAATTCACAAAATGCATGAATTCCTAAAATATGGCTTATTGCACTAACTTGAGAAAGGGCAGACCATCTTAATAATGTTGTTAATTTTATGAGAAATTTATTGTGTAACTGAAAATCTTCCCATGAATAAAACTCCAGGCCTATTCTTCTTTTACAGTTTGTTCTACTGTGAATTCAAATAACAAATGGCCCCTATGCTACATCAGCTACTCCAGAATGTGGGGAAAAGGAGAGACTCTCCGATGCATTTTATGATACCAGCAAATCCATGATGCCAAAACCTGGCAAAGAAAGTATAATCCAAGATCAATTTCACCTGTGAATGCAGATGAGAAGATTCTAAACAGAATGTCGGTGAACGAGACCCCGTTGTGCACAGAGGTGTAATTCTAATGACCAAGTGCATTCGTTCTAGAAATGTGTATAAAATTAGAAGTGACGGCTATTACTTCATTTAAAAAACATATCTGTATGTTAAACCATCCTGTAATGAGTACTGTGACTAGAACTAGTATTACCCAGAGACATTTTCAAGGGGAGGTGGTGTTTGTGCGTTTGTGTATCTGTAAGTATGAAAACAAGAGTACAGCAACGTGACCAGAATGACTTTGGCAAAGATTCAGGGAGAGAAAGATAAATGAGAAGCATTTTGTCCTCAGGGAATTCATAGTCCATCAGATGGTGCCCCTGGGGCCTGGTGGGCTCTCTACCCTCTCACCCTAATCCATATCTCACGGTCAAAACCTGTGGTTGCAAAGGTCCAAATGACCGAGGAATAGGGATCATTTAGAATAGATTCCTGAACATAGGATTCACATACTACCCTGTTTTGAAGAAACAAAAATGTATCCATTGTTAAATTCTTAACCAATTAACCAAATGTAATCACTGGCTACTGAATAAGATAACCTGTAGTATTTACATCAATTGCATCTACATCTTTTTAATTTTTTAAATTATGCATCTTAATGGTCTTATTACTGATAACTAGAAAACAAAAAGGTTTAGTAAACACGCAAGCCCCATCATGTTCTTCATCAAATAACTGGAGTATTAGATCATTCGATCTGTCACATTTTGGCTGAATATACAACACACTTCCCTAAATCACAGGAAAACATCTTTAATTCATACTGGAACTGACTACACTGGTCACCCCGAGTGGTTGACTTTGCCTGTCATTCTCAGCAAGTTGTCTTTCTGTGATCACTTGATTTTCATTATTCATGTAATTACTGTAATCATTACAATACTAATGACTGTTGAAGTCAAAATGTGTGAAATTAATTCACAAACAAGTGTAAATATATGGCCATGAAAAGCCAGTATATAAAACCAAAGCAGAAAATGAAACTTTGGTATTCTCTTGAAAATAAGAAAGTATTATCAAGTTTAGAATATCAGTGGGTAGATGTATGATTCATGAATATGACCATGAGGTGACCACAGATAGGTAAATTTAGTTGTAATTAATCCGTATAAGAATGACTAGTCAGAGGATGTGCTACCCTTCTCTAATGGACTGAATTTGAAAACCTATCTAATTCAGTTTCTTGAGCCCCAAATAAATTAATTCATAAAGGTGACCTAATGGTTGACACATTTTAGAATTTGAGGGTGACCTGGCTATGACAAGCCACCCCACTGATTACCACTGATCTTACTGGCTTTCTGGGTGCCCCCTTTCTCCTCCGCAGTTCTCTGTCTGTCCTTCCTCAAGCAGAATGCTCGGTCAAAAAGAACATTTTATTTATTTATTTTTTTTAACATGGAAGACTATTCCTTGTTGATTTCTGTTTAGGTAAGTTTCAAATTCCTGGGTTATTCGAACCTCCTAGAATTGAAAAAACAATGGCACTTAAAATTAAGCCTAGAAATTAAAAAAATATTTTTATTTAGAGGTCCAATTTTTTAAAGTCTATTTCTAGACCAAGCCCCCAGTCTGTCCCCAACAGGCTGGTTCCAGGATAGTGTGTGACCCTAAATTCTCTGTTAAAGAGGATAATCGCCTGCCTAGCTTTCCTAGTCCATCTCATGAAGAACGGCTGGTGTGCAAAGGGTTGACAGGATCACTCATAGGTTGGCAAAGAGGCTGACCCACCCTCCCTCCCTATCCCTGCCCCATGCCAAGGGCGAGGGCAGGAACTTGCCTTTGTCCTGGTGAGGAGGGACCCCGGGTGCAGGTGCATGCCAGCTGGAGCCTGCTCATACGCCAGTTGGTGCCTAGGAGCCCAGATATGCGCTTGCTGTGATTCTGAGCCTTCCTACACCCCAGCCCCCTTATGTGGTAGGCCCCCTGGAATACTGGTGATTAGGCCCATATTTTCAAATGGCTTGTGATGGACAGCACTGGGAAACATTGCATCTGAAATAGCAACACAGCTCTTCTTCACAGATTCAGTTGAATAAGTCGGGCATCTCTCTTTAGTCCAAAACAAACAAACACGATATGGAATGTGTTATTGAAAATGCCATATGTCTGAGTGGGAGAATAAAAGGTTTGATTCCATAAGAATTTGTCAAGCAACCACCATGCGGGAGACACCAGGAGCAAATGCTACGCGCAGTAAAAATCCCCTTCCATTCTTCCTTCCTTTGTTTCAGCAAATCTAATGTTTCTTGTAAGTCTCATTTGCTTCCTCCTGCATATGTGAATCGAAACCGCGTGTCCATGGGTAACACACTGATCTTTAACTAAGAACATCCAAAGCAGACTTCAAAAAAAAAAAAAAACCCAGAAAGTTCTGATACTTTTTCTCCAAGTTGGAGTTGTCTTAATTAATTAGTCAAATTTTGCAACCAAGAATGAATAAGTTCTCAGCCAGTGCCAGGTGCTGTGTTAGGAACCAGGTAGACAGAGATGATAGCCGGCCATCCCTTGCCCTGGAGAAGCCAACAGGCTACAGAGAGAAGAGCACACTACCCTGGAATTCCATCTAATTTAATGCCCAGGTCAGCGAAAGTTGTTAAGAACATGACTAATTATGTCAGAGAGAGTAAAAAAAGTTTCCAGAGAAGAGAGAGACAGACAAGAACAGCCGAGAGCCAAACAAAATGCACAAAGGTGCAAAAGCAAGGCCCTTCCCCTGCGATTAAAGGTGTGAATGTGCCAGGCTTGATGGGAGAGCACAGGGCCACCGCAGGCCATTGCCACTGCCCAAGTCAGGAGAGGCACAGTCGTGTGTGAAGGGCCTGACCAGCCGTGCAAACCACCTTCAGCTTCATCCTGAAGACTGCTGGGAACTAATCGGTGGGTGTAAGCACGGACGTGACATGTTTTGTTGTTTTTTCTCTTGTAGGTACATACTCGGCATCTTCAGGGTGACATGAAGAAAATGGAGGCAAGAGCCCCACTAGGAAGTTACCACAGTTCCCTGTGAACACGAGTAAGTGGCAGCCTGAGTTAAAGCAGGGACCGCAGGACAGTGACAAGGACAGGAGTGGGGGAGGGAAGGGCTCTGGAGCTGGGATGGATGGGTCCAGTAAGCCTCCTACTTCACTGTTCCAGGCTTTCTCAGATGTGTTCTCCCCCACCGTGTACGCGGCTGGGGAGCACGGAGCGGCCACCACGCTGTCTGCTCTGAGTGTACGACACCGTCCGGAGGAGCAGAAATGCACAGACGCGTTGCAGAAGCAGCAGGTGACAGTACATGGCCGTGCAGAGGACAGGGCAGCCATGGGGAGGCTGGCCCCACAGTGCTGGGTGGAATTGGGAGAGGTGGGATTTGGGAAGACATTTCAGCTAAAAGGAGGAATAGGAACCAATGTGTGGAAACTGGGAGGTGAACGTCTCCGGAGCAGCCAGGGGCCATCAGAAATGAAGCGGAGGGCCCTGGGAGAGAGCTTAGGCATCTTCTATCCACAGAGGATATTAAGGCATGCAAAGTCTACCCCCAACGTAGTTACTTACGATTTCCTGTTGTTTCACCAAATTCCTCCATACCCTAAATCGGCGGTTCTCAACCTGTGGGGTGCGACCTCTTTGCAACAATACATGGAGGCATCAGGAAGTTTGAGAACCACTGCCCTAGGTGATCTCAGGGTGGAGGCTGCGTCCTACTTACATACATATTTATATATGGCCACAAGGCTGGATTCTCACGCTGAATTAACTCTGGGACCTTTTTGGACTTTTAGTTTATCCCTCCCAGTAAATGCTTTCCATCCACTGTAATATTATCTTAATAGTCTCTATTTTATCCTTGGTGTAAGTGAATGAACACTAGCTAATTTTAGGACAAGGAATACTTCCAGGTGGGTTCAACCCGTCTTGCAGAATCTGTTCTCCAGAAAGTATTGTTCTTCATTATTCAATGTCCTAGAATTGATGTGTTGGAAAGCAGATGTTTCTGACATTTTGAAAAGATTGATATCTTACTTTATATACAACATTCCTTTATGTCTAGTATTTTATCACTCTTAAAAATCAGTCTTATTGGCACCTGAGGTATGTGTTAATTGAAATGAATGGTTAATGCTTTCAGGGTCAAAGAATGGAGGGCAACAGTATTAGATAATCAAACATCTGGCTTTTCTAACTTCAGTAGCTGCAAATAAAATTGGAAAGGTAAAAACTTCAAAACTAGACTTACTAGAATAACAACTGCTGATGACAAACTCTCCTTGAAAACAATTTTTTTAAATTATTAAATGTAAGCTGAAAAAATGTAGGAAATTTGATCACAAAGTCTTAATATTTGTGGAGAATGAGGGATAAGAATTACAGAATGATGTCTAAGTCAGGTGGTTGAGGAGCCTCACGCCTGTGATCCCAGCAGTCTGGAAGGCTGAGGTTGGGAGGATTGCTTGAGGTCAGGAGTTCAAGACCAGCCTGAGGATAAGTGAGGCCCCATGTCTACCAAAAATAGAAAAACTAGGCAGGCGCGGTGGTGGGGGCCTGTAGTCCCAGCTACTCTGGAGGCTGTGGTAGGAGGATCGCTTCAGTCCAAGAGTTGGAGGTTGCTGTCTGAGTCATAATAAAATCTACTTTAAACATGATACAAAGGGGAGAAACAGTTGAGTATTTCTTATTTATCTTTGTGCCACTTACATTTAATCAGAAAGGCGATTCTCACAGACTAGGGAAAGCCAGTTTTGTAGGGGGGAAGACAAGGGGAAGATTTTTAGATGGTAAGATAGACACCAGCCAAATCAAAGTACAAACAAGTTGAAGTACTATGTGCATGAGGAGATATAGGGGGAAAAAATCCCCCAGAATTTAGAAACAATGTTGGGAAAGTGTCATTCCGAAACTTAAAGTAGAAAAAACTCCAATCAGTGTGGGACACTGCAGAGAGATCTCCCTGAGGAAACTTGGGTGATGGGGCCCAATCAGGCTGCCCAGGAGTTTTTCAGGACTATCAAGAATTTAGAGATTTTTGGTCCACTTGGGAAGGGCAAACTTAATAAATATGGTTATGTGTTTACCATGCGCCAGGCGCTATGCAAGGCAATTTACATACCATGACATAATCCAACCTTTATCTTTTTACTCTAAGGAAGGCTATTTGCACTAATCTATAGGTGAGAAAACTGAGGTTAGAGAGACAAGAAATTCTTGTGGAAAACAACTGCATTTTTCCTTGACAGGCAGGTGCTCTTCCACATCCTCTCCTAGCCCTCTCTGCTTACACCTGTTACGCCAGCTTCTGTAACAGGGTGCCTTTCTCTGACCTGCTCCACAGGTCCTGGTAGCAGGTGCATGATCACACCGGCTACCACCACAGTGTGAGGCCAGCGCTCACGCACTCTGGGGAGACTCTGGGCCAGCGGAGAACGTACAAGTCAGTTCTCCCCCTTCCATAAGACCTGGCTTTAGGCTTGCTCCTGTGTGGCAGGGAATGCAGCTGTTGGCATCTGGAACTGTGAGGCCTGGAATACCGGAGTGCACGGGAGTGGATGAGGAAGGACGAGGGTGAGCCCAGCGCCGTGTGCTGTAAAATCCTTCCTGTCTAGCGTGGAACCTACCGCAGGGTAGGTGTGCGGCAAACATTTGTCCAGTGAGAATGTCATTCTGATTTATCAACTGATAATTGGAGAGTCTAGCTAGGGAGAGTGAATCCTCCTATACCTGAGCATCTTTAGGACAATCAACAAAACTGAATTTCTAGACACTTAACAGTTTTGGACCAAATTTCAAACAATTGCAATTTTACCAATGAACTATCTGAAGCCAACAGCTGGCAATCCTCTGTCACCCGTAGTCAGCCCCATCAGTAAATCTTGTTCCTATCCATGTACCAGTACTCATGGAACACTGCATTTTAGACAAAAGCATCGTTATAGTTGCTGCCCCTTCTGAAATACTGCAAAATCTAGAAAACAGGACCGTTTCAGAAACTCTGTAGGCAGCTAAGAAGGATACAGAGTGGCTATTTGTGACAGTGAGAACTTCAGATGTAAACACAGAAAGAATTCATCCTTTAATGATCTAATTTTAAGGAACAATTCAAGGTGGAAAAAACCCTCACCATATGAATTCAAAATACCCTACTGAGCTAAGACTCCTCTGTGTGTGTGTGTGTGTGTGTGTGTGTGTGTAATTTCAGCTATTGTTCTGTCTGATGTCTCTGAGATGAATGGGGAAAGGAGAAATGGGTCTAAATCACTTTGGCTGGGGAAGAGATTCACCTTGAGGCATGGAGACCAAGTGTGTCCCCACAGGCTGAATTTTGACAAGGCGAAATCATGGGAGAATGATGAGATTTGGAATTAAAAATCTGGTGTTCAATCTCGTTTTGTCATTTTTACAGTATGTAATACTCGGTAAGAAACATGACCTCACTGAGCCTTTATTTCTGCATTGTTCAAATAGGATAATCATGGTTACTTCATTGGGGTATTTTGAAAGCGTATGCATGTGGTGGGCTTTGTAAACTATGCAGCACTGTGCACATGCCATTAGTATTGGAAGAAATAAGAAGAGATGTCATAACAGCTGGGCGAGGTGGCTCGTGTCTGTAATCCCAGCACTCTGGGAGGCCGAGGCAGGTGGATCACCTGAGCTCCTGGGTTCGAGACCAGCCTGAGGAAAAGTGAGACCCTATCTCTTAAAAAGAAAAGTAGCTGGATTTTATGGTGGGTGCCTGTAGTCCCAGCTACTCGGGAGGCTGAGGCAAGAGAATCTCTTGAGCCCAGGAGTTTGAGGTTGCCGTGAGCTATGACAGCACAACACTCTACCCAGGGTGACAAAGTGAAACTCTGTCTCCAAAAAAAAGGATCCTGTAAATACCAAAGAAAGCAAACGGTTCCTTGTGGCGGAAGCCTTTGGCCTGGGCCCCCACAGTCCACTCATGGCTTAGAGTGACAGGGAGAGGAGGGCCACCTTGGAGGGGAGGAGCACCTCAGAGACCACCCGCGGCAGAGAGTTTCCCTTTCTGAAATTAGGGCAGAAATCAGGATTCCGTCAAAGTTCGGTGCAGTAAGAGAACACAGCTCTGCCTTTTTTTCTCTCTCAAAGAGGTTCAAGGAAGACACCAAGTTCCTAGAAACCAGCTTCCAAGCAGGTGACACTCTCCTTCCTTCCGGAAGCCCCGCTGGGAGCATCCGTGCCAACACTAGTACACCTTACAGAGAGATAACTGGAAGAGCTCGCCTTGTCCTCTCAGGGAGTTGGTTGTCACTAGGTCCCAAGCCCAGACACCGTCCTCTTGCCTTCAGGTGTTTCTAAGCAGGAAGAGAATCTACAAGCACGTCGTCGGCACTGCTGTGACGGCTCCCCCGGTTCCTTTGTGGTTCCTCTGCCCGTACAAGGCTTCCGCTGTCCTGTGCTCTATTTTATTGGGTTCCTCTCATCGCCTGGCTCAGGTTGTCCTGTTGCTGGGGTGAGGCCCTCTGCCCTGGGGTTCCTCCATCAGTATCAGAAGCTGGCGGGGCCTGGGCCACCCAACTCATCCTCACCTAACGATGGATGGATGGGTTGGTTGTGCATAGTGACTGTCAGAGCAGAAAGAATCCCAGAAAGCCTAACCCCAACAGGACTATGTGGACAGGAGCACATCAACAAAGAATCTGTTGTGTGTCCTCAGTGGGTGTTTTAGACGGAAAGTGTTGTGGAATAAGAAAATCTTCTGCGTGAGACACTTTTTGACCCTTCTGGTGGGACAGTGGCCCAGGCTTGCTCCTGGCTGTACAGAGCACTCCAGACTGTTTGTAGATGAGAACAGAACTGAACTTGAACTTTGCACAGTTTATTTAGCATGGGAATAGGACAAAAATTGGGGGAGGAGGGGGCAGAAGAGTCACCCTCTTTTTGTCAATTATTTTGCAATTTTATTGGATCATGACCAGGGAAAGCTGCCTGCAACATCTCTATTTTAAAAGACGTTATGGATATTTTTGCCAAATAAACTATGGATTTTTGTAATTGTTCATGAATACACACAGATACACATACGTTTTAAAAATGTTTATATGTAAAAATCTGTATTTGATATCTATGAAAGGAAGTATATTGACCGCAGCATTCAACTCTTTTATGTCCTTAATTTTTTGTCTACTTGATATGTTAAATTCAGAAAAGGGGTCGCGAATACATATGCCCTAAATTAATAGAAAGTGAAGAAGAAAAGGAGAGGAGAGGATAGGGGAGGGAAGAGGAGGGGAGGGGAGAAGAGGAGAGGGCAGGGTAGGAGAGAAAAGAAAGAAGAAAAAGAAACCTGACAAAATACTGGATTTGAAGAGTCACCAATATGATCTAAAAGCATATCCTGTCTCACAGGGTCCTGCAGCATCTGTTGTTTAGTGCTAACAGACACAGTCGGTCTGAGAGACCGAGATCAGCTCGGCTGTCTCCTTTGCGTTGTTTAATTCCGCCCCAGATCTTGGAGAGGAGGGCAGACAGGCATTACTGTGAATTGTTTTATAGGACTGTCCTGTCCAGTGTTACCCAGCTAGGAAATGATAGAAACGGAATCCGAGCCAGGCTTCCTGGTTCCAAATTTTATGCCATTTCTACAACATCATACTTCTCTCCCGGGAAGGGAGAGGGATGTCGAGGAGTGCCCGAAATCTTCCATTTTCAGTACGGACGAACAATGGAGTTTGTGAATTTTATCTGCCTTTAGAGCACTGGTTCTTAACCCTGGTTGCACATTAAAATCATCTGGGGAGCTTTTAAAGAATACCTTTGCTGAGACTTCACCCCAAACCAATTAAATCCAAATCTCCGGAGGTGGGCCTAGGCATCTGTATTGTTCAAAAGCTCCCTGGGTGATTCTTACATATAGCTAGAGTTCAGATTCTTTGCTTTAGAGTAATAATCAACGAAACACTGATTGCTTTTTTTCCACTTTTAAACCACTGTGGGAATGTAGTGATGAAAAATCCTAATGGCAACTTGGCTGGTGGCCTCAGAAGATAGGCCCTGGCCTTGGTTCTTAGTAGGGATTCGAATTTATCTAGAGACCAACTGACATGAGATGGTAGAGAAAGGCTCTCCCTGCCTGCATCTGTAACAGCAGAGCTGTCAATCTAGACACACTGAGATAAATAAATTACATCCTGATCCCTTCACACCTTTTAATTATGGTACCTTAACAGTTTTACTACTGACGCCCAGAAATGAACACTTATCACGAACAGTGCTATCAACATCTAACAATTGTCTCTCTTTATTAAATAAAGAACTAGTGACTGTTTTTCCTCCCCCAGTTATTATTATTTTTTCAAATAATTATGGATCACTTTATTCATTTCAAGGTTAGCTTAGTAATTAGTTGGTGATATACACCATTCTTAGGGAAATGTTATTATGAATTAAAGCTTCTCAAGTGTACGTCACTAGAATGCTTTTATATTTCTTTAAAATTTAACCCATTACTGACAAGTTTGTCTGGGTATTTATGTGAAAATTCCCTTTCCATTGCTATCATTGTTTCTCTTTCATGGAACTCTTCAAAATCTGCATTAACTGGCAAGTTCTGGGTGACACACAGCAATGTCCTCTGGGCCACCCTGTCTGAGCAATGCTGTGAAAAGTAGGAGGAAGGAGACAGATGGACTTTAAGGAGAAACTGATTTTTTCCACTGGTCTCTTTAAGCCATGTCTTAATGAAAAAAGTATTTTTGGTCTTGCATCTCCAAATCACCATATTCATTGAGTTCTAAGGCATATGTTTTCCACATTTCATGTAAAAAATAAGAATGTTTGTGAATTGAATCTTTTTGTTCTTTTGAGAGCTCTTATGTTAACTGTGTGTTTTGTAAGTGAGGATATGTTACTGTCAATAAAATATGGCATTACATTTGCTGAATTACATTTCCTTTCTGAAGATTAACAAATGTCCAAACCAAATCAATAATGGCTGTTCTGGTCTCCTTCATTGGTCTTACAACTTGGAGCACCTCTCCAAATCCCTGTTCTTCTATTGCTACACCAATAAAATGATGGAAAAGACCTGATTCCATTTTATCACATATTTTTGGAGAAAAGAATATTAATGCCTACTAATCTGATGCTATTAAAAATATTTTTATATCACTAGTAGAACTACTGCATATTTTTATGCTAATGATGTATAGGAGTACCTTCCAGCAGGGCCACTGAAGTCAGTTTTGAGAAATGAATTAAAAATGTGACAAGTAGGCTTGGTACCTGTAGCTCAGCGTTTAGGGCCCTGGCTGCCTACACCAAAGCTGGAGGGTTTGAATTCGGTCCCGGCCTGCTAAACAACAATGACAACTACAACAATAACAACAAAAAAATAGCCGGGCATTGTGGCAGGGGCCTGTAGTCCCAGCTACTTGGGAGGCTGAGGCAAAAGAATCGCTTACACCCAGGAGTTGAAGGTTGCTGTGAGCTATGACGCCACAGCACTCTACCGAGGGCAATAAAGTGAGACTCTGTCTCAAAAAAAAAAGAAAAGTGGCAAAATATGCCATAACTTCACATAACTTTCAATTCAATGGTCTCTATGTGCCCAGTAGGAAGACTGTCCTCTAATGTCACTTGGTGGCCAGTGGTATTAGGCACTATAACCTAGTCCCCTGACTTAATCAGTGTGCCTCTCCAAGTGATCTACATTCCATCAGACCAAGGTTACAGTTCCTAGCAGGAAAGAGCCTGCAGTGTGTCCAGGGGACCATTTTTCACTCATTTTTATTTTTCCCACTGATGCAGGGGCTTTGACTATTAAGCCTTGCCTGATCAGCAACTCATGCTGTTATGATTTAGCCAATTTTTATCTTTCCTTTCCATGATGTATAAATTGGAAGACTATGACATTTAAGGGTAAAATACATTTCTGGTTTTAGAATCACATAGTCAACGTTGTTGTTTTCCATAGCACTGTATCATGTTCAGACAACGTTTGCCAAGAGAGTTGTCTTAGCAATGTGCATACTGGACTTGCAGCGTGATTACGAGATTATGTTATTAGAAAAATATGAAAAAGGCCGCAGGCAGACACAAGTCCTTTGTAAGATTAAGCAGTATGTTGGTAGGAACTTTAACCTCATGACATCTCTGTATCTTTTAAAGATGCAACAATCTTTAAAACGATGTTGTTTCATCCTGTACACAAAAGGCATCACTTAAAAAGCCTTTGATTAATTTGAGCACAGTCAAGGCAGATGAGATAGTTGCCTTTATGAGCCAAAGCAATCCAATGTCAACTGCAATAAACCTATCAGGCTGTCATCTAGTCACGCTGTGAGAAATACAACCGTGATTACAAGCAATAGTTTCCTTCAGTGGTTTCATAATTTCTATTTCTTTGTTAGACTTCCAGATTTCCAATAGTTGTAGTAAGAATACTTCAATAGAGAAATATTTCCCCCAGGGCTTACTATCAACAACTCAGTGTATTGGGTTTTTTCCCCATCATTGATTCCAGTAGAGAAGCTCATCAGGCAAGAAATATTGTGATTACAGTTGAATATAAATTATTTAAAGGGGTTCAGCCAATCAAAACAGAGATCCAAGTGACTATTTTCCTCTTGATGCCTTTGTAACTCCTACTCAAAAAGCAAATTTCTGATTGATAGCATAGTTTTGAAGTTACTTCAAAAAGACCATTCTTTTGGCTGAGAGGAGGAACTCAGTATGAACGGTTCATGTGCTTCAACAGCTGCTCTTTCATGACAACTTTACAGATGAGGAGAGAGGGGAAGAGACCAAAATAACAACAAGCAGGGGCAGAAGGCGGAGGGGAAAGGGAGAGAAGGCAAGGCAGCGGGTGCAGGTCTCTCCCTCCTCACAGAGCCCAGCCCTGGCTGACCAGACGCCCCCTCCGTTTTCACTCATATCTGGCACTGGGAAGATTTAGCACTCTGTAGGCAGCCGCTGGTACCCTGGAGTTCATTCTTTGAATATCACCTCTAAGAAATAAAATGCTAATCACTTCTTACCTGTCTCAGTTAATCTCTTCACTGAGATGTTTTTCTGTCTCCCCCTCCTTTTTAGGTGGTAGACACTAGGCCTACAATTCACATAACAATTGTATCAACTCTTAATTAAAGCCAGTTATCATAGACTAACTCTAGGAGTCTACGATGGGCCTATTCATTTTAGCTAAAATCTGGGCAAACATCTTTTTTCTTGAATTATGTAAGAGAATTTGCAAAACCCCTCTTCACCAAAATTAAACCTGCAAAAACCTAAAAACTCCTAAGAGTTGGCAAAAGTATCCTCCAAAGCTGCCAACAGTGGAGGCCTTAAATTTGGAAATGCTTTTTAAACATTATTACTTTCTCCCCAGGGGACGTTTTATTAAACAACCATCTGAACAACATGAAGAGTGAACAGAACGTGTGACGGATAGTGCTTTTATGTGCCTCTGAGTTTTTGTAAAGGGCCAATTTAACAAATACATTGTTTTGAAGTCACAAAAATGTAGAGATTCCAAAAGTAACACTTAAGTCTCTTCCTTTAAATAAGTCCCCTTCCTTTAAAAATGTATAATGGAGTATAACTTCTCCCATTTTTGTGATTCTAACTTCAAATACTGCACCAGAGAAACCCAATCAATTATGCAGTCTCAATTACAAAGTTTGAGGATTTTAAAGTATCAAAAAGAAACAAGAGGTAATAAACTCACTATTAAAGCATTTAACTTGGCAAGCGATTTATCTCTGTTCCTTTATCTGCTTAGGGTTTTTATTTCACTGTGTGAGCAAATTTTTACTGACAAGTAATTTTTGGAGAACAGCCAGGAGTTGGGGGTGGGAGGGAGGGAGAAAGATCTCCTAAGATATCAAAGACTTGAAAAGAGAAACCTGATGAAGTGACATTTGTGGTTTCAAAAATAACACACCTTCTCCAGTCTCCCATTCACTTACTAAAGAAAAGCTCTCTTGTTCTCCAGCTCTCATCATATAAGGAGACATATAGGATAATTCTGAACAAATACGATTTTATGTATGAGATCTGTAAGAGAATTCTGAGCCCCCCAAAGTCCCCTTAAATGATAAAAACTTTATCTGATGTTGCCTATACTTTCAAAGATTCCCCTGATGAGACTACTACCCTGTTTCCCCGAAAATAAGACATCCTCTGAAAATAAGACCTACTTACAGGAAAGATAAGACGTCCCCTGAAAATAAGACCTAGCTCATCTTTGGGAGCCCACCTTAAAATAAGACACTGTCTTATTTTCGGGGAAACAGGGTACTATGTAACTGAGAATGTGAACAGAACCAAGCAAGATTTGCAAGTCAGAGTTGCCTAAAATAAACTACGCTAAGACACAATCCACGGCGAGTTACTAGTAGTCACTGATCTGGGGGCCAAGACTTCTGAGTCATTTATACCTAGTGGGCTCTCAAGAGATGGATGTCGTTACACTGATGTCTCATTGCCGCGTCTGTATGTTATTTTTGTTTTAACATACCTGTGAGCTACCCCACTTATGCCCTCTGAACAACAGTCCTATAAACACCTTTCATGCAGAAACCGCTCCCATGAATTCACGTGTTTGCTCCATTTATAAATATCTGCCCGTGTTCACTAGGACTCAGCGCTTTGCAAGGTGCTGTGGGATTTTAAAGAATAATTCTGACAAGAGTAGTGCCTTCAAGGAGTTTATTTATTGACAAAGGCTTATAATGTAGGCTATACAATGAGAAGTATGACAAAATTCAGAAGGAGAAGCCATTATTTCAATGCAGTGGACTCTTGGAGGGGCTGTATGGAGTGAGCGGCATTTCAGCAGGGTCTGGAGGAGGGCCCGGGGACAGGGGACATCGGGAGCCCAGCTGACTGAGATGTGGAGAGGAAAGCTACTCACACAGGAAGATGCAGACATTGTTCAAAGAAGTCCTGTTTGGGCCAGCAAGCCTGGGAAATGAGGGCAGGGAAGCTTTGGGGACATTGCGAGGCATATCTGCTGGACTAGAAGGAATAACTGCCCAACTGGGAAAAGTGAAACACCAACAGCGTCGTGGCTGCTTATATTCCGTTTTTCTTTTAAGTTTTAAAATAGACACTTCTATGTAAATACACACTTACATCTGACTAACTTTGGAATTTAAGTTGTGTGGAATGAGGCATAAAATTGTACAGGAGACAAGAATAAAAAAAGAAAGGTGACCCCATAAAAATACACGAGGGAAAAACACGATCCTCTGAACCACACGTGCTCACACTGGCCTTCAGGACAGAGTTACCAATAATAATAAAAAAAAATTCCCCAAACTCCAGCCCCCTGTTCTCTATCCCCAGCACATAAGAAAGAGATATTGTTTCCTAGAACAACACCCCAAGGCCCCCAGTAGAACATGAAAATACTTACAGCTTGCCTGCTTTCCCGGCAAATATTTAACTTATGCTCCGTGAGCCGTGGCACACAGCCAGGAGACAACGGTGTGCTCAAAGCTGATGTTGGGGGGACACATTTTGTCCCAAACTACCATGTGTGTGTTTTATTTATTTTTTTTTTTAAGAAAATTTCTTGTTAAATGTGCCTGTTGCCACTTGTCACTGTGACGGAGGAAATATGAAAACTTACTTGTACGTATTTATTGTGAGAGTATATGGTGAAATAAAAATAGTCCAAATTACTGGAGTTATTTTGCTTCTTAATTTAATATAGATAAAGTTTGTTTCTAAACTGTTTACCCTGCTGGTCCCAAACAAAGCCAAACTGTTCTAGGAAATAAATCCCTGGAGGAGTGCCCTCATCACCCAATCCGAAAAGCCGAGCAGGAATTTTGACTTTAGGAGTTGGAAGCTGCTCCAGCCCCACACCCCAGTGGATGGTGGATGACTTCCAAGCATCACAAGTCCGATGGCCACACCTCAACTGCGGCAGACCCAAGTCCAGGTGAAACACATTTCGTAAAAAGTGCTTTATATAAGAACTAATTTGCTGAAGAGTTGTGTTCCTTAATAGATATTTCTTTACATGGGAAGTGAAAATTGCTCCATATTCTGTTTTTCTTAACAAAAATTCCAAGAACCATAGTTATTGCTAGATTTTGCATGTGAATCTTTAGGGAAAACGATGAAAAATCTTAATGGCTTGTTGATGAGATTACAGCTTATCTGTTCTCTCTGGTGATGGGAATGTGTTGTATTAGCAAAAACCCGCCTCCCCACACCTTTCCGTGACTGCAGAGAGCCCTGCGTTCCCCTGCATTCCCGGGTCCTGTGCTTATTTCCTTTCGCATGAATTATTGTTGCTTGTTTTTTCTCCCCAAAAGGGTAATGTGATTTATTTCCCTTCTTGTGTTTTCTTCCTGTATTAGTTCTCTATTACTGCTATGGAAAAGGACCACAAACTTAGTGACTTAACACAAATTTATGGTCTTACAGTTCTGGAGGTCAGCAGTCTCAGATGAGCCCCAAAGGGCCAAAATCAAGGTGTCAGTAAGGCTGGTTGCTCCTGGGGGCTCTGAGGGAGAATGTGTTCCCTTCCCTTTCCCCCTTCCTAAGGCTGCCGGCTTTCCTCTGTGGGTCACATCCCTCCAGTCTCTCGCTTCTGTCTTCACACGACCTTTGAACTTTCTTGTTTGCCTCACCTAAGGACTCCTATGGTTACACCATGTGTGATTATCCACCTGGAGAACCCAGGATCATCCACCCATCTGAAGATTCTTAATTTATGCCCATTTTGCCACATACAGTAGCATTCACAGATTCTGGGGATTAGCGTCCACATACCTTTGGGGGTACCTATTTAACCTACAACATACTCAGAACTGAATTATGTGTTAGGAAAATAAGATCCTTCCTCAGCACAGTAGCACAGGAAGGTAAGTGGTCAAAACAATGTTGAATCAGGGATTTCCCACTTGGTAAGTAGTTTCCTATAATACACAATAGAACCAGTTAGTCACAGAGACACCTGTTAAACAAACACCTGAACCCTAAATAATTGATGAATATACATAAGGACTTAGAGACTCTAAAATTCAAAATATATTTGACATTACTCATGGCCTATAACTGGTCCCAAAACTCCATCGCCATTATGCTTTAGAAAATGAAATTTAGGTTATTTACTCCACTTGGCTGTGTAGTGGTCCTTTTTCAATTTAAATAAATGTCCTGTGGTCAAAATTTCCCATATAAACGCTCACCTTTCTTTTAAGTCCATGTGTTGTGCTTCTAACTTTGTCTCCTATGTCTGAAGGGTAAAATGACTCTTTAACTTCTTTTGTTGTTAGCTTCTTCAAGTGAACTAATCATCAGAGCCACTCCTGTGGTAGACTGGCAGTTAAAAGACTCAAATGTCAAGATGTTTTCATCAGCCACATCAACAGTAACTTTCAGATTGAACAGTTTTCTCTCTGGCTTATGTCAAACCTTTGGCATGGATTTTTCTTTCCCTCTCATAAAATAGAGACTGCTTACATGCTAATGTGAACGAATTTCCTTGTCCAATTGTTCACACCTCTCAGAATCTCCTTCACCTGTGAGTGGAAAAAGTTGATGGGATGTATTATCCTGTTGCTGATGAATGCTCATTAGCTTCAAGAGGCAACGAGCCCTCCTTGTGTGTATTCAGCATGTGATCGTAATAAAATTCCATCTTGTGGTTTGTGGAAAAAGAAGTGTTTCAGAGCCAAGCCACTGTGTTTTCAAATTTCATACCAATATGCATTCAGCTTCTGAGCTGCTCACTTGCTTCCTGGCTTGCATCCCATTTTCATATGCAATTTATGAATTGAAGGGAATATGGAGGCAGGCCTCAAGCTCTGTTAGGAAATAAATATATATATTTTGGAGCATATGCCTTGTTATAGATGCAGGACCAAATATATAGGTAGACACCTTGGATCACCAGTGAGGCTTTATTTTTTATTTTTAAAGCCAGATTATAGACAGTATTTTCCTGCCCTCATAACCTGAATGCTTCTATTAGAATATATATGTGTGTGTGTGTGTGTGTGTATATATTTAAATGCTGCTCTGCTCCATAATCACTAATATAATGACCTATCTGGAAATGCCATATGTCATAAAACTATTTGGCAGCAAAAACCTATTTGAGATCCATTATTTAGCAACAGTAGTGTATACTTGAATAAATAAACTTATTCATTATCTATATGCTCAAATCCGCGAACATCTGTGGATGAAGAGAGAGAGCACGCGTATTGATTTTGCTGTGGTCCTTCCCTGCAATGGAGATGGCATGACATCAGCTTATTTCAATGGCCTGCTGCAGCTCAGAAATAAAAAATCGTTACCTGGAATCTTCTCAAACCAACAGAAATGTAATCAATTTTTTGTCTGTGGTTAGGCACTGGAAGTCAGTGGTGGATTTTCTATCCTCGATGCTCTTGTCCTCTTGTTAAAATATTTAGGATGCTCCCATGGGAAATGCAGTAGCTGGATTGGACCTGCTTACAAACGGAAGTGAACACTCTGCTCTTTGCATCCTGTTAGCCACACATGCATCCTTGTTGCACAGAGTGACTTCCCCCAGAGGATTATAGGAAATAACTCTTCTAGCTTCTGAATACCCTCCTCCAGAAATGACTGCGGCCACAGGGACTTCCTACAACCTTGATTATTATTTGGAGTCAGCATACAATTTTATGGCAGGTACCCTGGACTCCCGTTCAGGTGGGATCACCCTCATGTGCCATCTAGAAATGTTTCCAGTAACTTTCTATCAAAATTGCAGCTCAATTTACAATCGCCAAAATGTGGAAACAGCCTAAATGCCCACCAACCCAGGAATGGATTAACAAGCTGTGGTATACGTACACCATGGAACACTATTCAGCTATTAAAAAAAAATGGAGACTTTACATCCTTCATATTAACCTGGATGGAAGTGGAAGACATTATTCTTAGTAAAGCATCACAAGAATGGCGAAGCATAAATCCTATGTACTCAATTTTGATATGAGGACAATTAATGACAATTAAGGTTATGTGGGGGGAGCAGAAAGAGGGACGGAGGGAGGGGGGTGGGGCCTTGGTGTGTGTCACACGCTCTGGGGGCAAGACATGATTGCAAAAGGGACTTTACCTAACAAATGCAATCAGTGTAACCTGGCTTATTGTACCCTCAATGAATCCCCAACAATAAAAAAATCCAGAAGAAAAAAAAAAAAGAAAACAATTCCTACTTGTAAGCTGGAAGATGTGACAGAAGGGTTCCCAAGATTGACAGCATGTCTTAGAGAAGGGCCTGTGACATTTAAGAAATTATTTCTTTTTAATGTTTGTTTACTCATTCATCCACGTGAAAGGAGAATTTTCTATTGTCTGCTTAAACATAGGAGAAGCGAAGGGAAGGTGAAGAAGTGATGTTCTCCCCTGCTAAGGAGTCTGCAATCTCTCTAGTAAGAGGAAAGATCCATATGAACAAATAACTACAATGCAGGGTAGAAGATAGCAGATGCCGTGGTAGAATTGTCAAGGAAGAACTCTCAATTATCTGAAAGAAAGGGAATAAGAGAAGGCTTTGTGAAGGAGAGGCTCTCTGATTATGTGGTATCTTAGTCTTTGTCTTATCACAGACTACCTGAAATTGGCTAATTTGTAAAGGACAGAAGTTTATTTCTGAGTTCTGGAGGCTGGGAAGTCCAAGATCAGGCAGCTTTGGTGTCATCACTCCCTAGATGGTGCCTGGAAGGCTGTGCCCTTCAGAGAGGAGGGATGCTGCTGCTCCCAGGACAAGTGTGGAAGGGCAACAAGACAGAACCCTCCTCAGAAAGCCCCCTTTAAGGCAGAGCCTGCATGGTCTAATCATCTCTTAATACTGTTACAGCAGCAATTAAATCTTAACATGAGATTTGGAGGTCACCAATACTCAAACCACAGCTTGTGGTGTTTAATTTGGGTTTGGGGATGGTGTCACAGAATGGAGGAAGAAAGACTAGGCAGAATTAAGATCCAGTTTATTCTAAGAAACATACATTGACACAGAGGATTCATGACTAGGCATAAGAATTTATGTGCCTGGAAATCCAGACTGAAAAAAGGAAAAAGTTAGCTCCTAATTATAATAACCAACTAGAGACCAGACATTGAACAAAGTCTTCACGGTATCACATCATGTAATCTACAATATTCTTATTTCACAGATGAGGAAAACGAGGATGTAAAAAGCTGAGTAGTAAAATAATACTGCAGGCATTTTCCCTTCTTCTCAGAGTCGTGTCCTCGGCTCTGAAAACTATGAGCCCAATAAGAAGTCTTTTGCTACAAAGAGTTTTCTATGGACACAACAGGTTTTATGAGCTAGAGGGGAATCCAGTGAGTGCAAAGTTATGGCAAAATCTTTATATCCTGTGAGGTCACATAATTCTTTCCGTAATGTCCTCGGCAGCGGTGGACATTTATATAACTTGTTCAGCTTCAGCACCATCTCTGAGTTCAACTCCCAGGCACACGATGACCATAATAGTAGCCATTATCACCGCTATTCTTCTCAATTGTAAAGGTGCTGTGAAATCACGGGGATGAAGCTGTGCCTTGATTGGCTGTTAAATTGCGATCAATGAAAAGTATTTGTGCCATAATTTTACAACCAAGCAAGAACTGGCCGTCCTGGTGGTAAATCAGCATGTACATACCATCAAGACTAAAGTGTCTCACTTGGATAACTGGACTGAATTCTTTTTAGGACAACAGGGTACAATAGAAGTGACATTAAAAAAAAATCTGTTTGGGCATTTTTCTGCCACCTGGTTAAAAAGAAATGACATACAAACAAGGACAAAGTCCAAATAAGAACAGTGCCTTGTCTGTAAATTATAGCTTAGTTGGATCAAGTTATAAAGGAAAACCAGTGCTCCTCCTCCCTTTTAATCTAATAGCAGGTGAAAATGACAAACATGTAGAAACCATTTTCAAGGGTCAGAAAACTTTTCCTGTAAAATGCCAGATAGTAAATATGTTAGGCTTTGTAAGCTGAACCTGGTCAGCTCACAAAACATGTGTAGTTTTTTTTTTTTTTAACAACCTTTTAAAATGTACAACTGAGGCCCAGCGCTGCAGTGTGCAGACCCCTGATACAGACACTCACACAGACATGAATTTTAATAAAAGTGCAACACACATGTCTGTTTATCTCCTGTACACCACCCACCCTGTTCACCACCTGGAAAAATGATCCTGAGAGTGTTTCTAGTTTTCTAGATCAATGATTAAAAGCAGTAGACAGTGACCACGGCTAAAAAATAAACGTAGTCAATAGGCTTTTCCTATTATGCGTCTCTGTAGACTTTTTTTGACTTTGTGGAACTTGTCACTGTTTCTCTCTCTGTCTCTCAGACTTGTAAAGGGTCTTAGAAAAAGACAAAAGGAAACAGAAAAGAGATGGCTTCCCCAAAGCCCACCTCATCAGTGCTCACCAAGCCAGCCGACGACCTTGATAATCACTTCATTGTCCAAAGCTGTGCTTCACTGTAACCTTGAACTAGTCCTTCTACCCGCTGAGCTGCTTCTCAACTTCCCACAACACAATGACTTGGGTATCTTGCTGCTACTTTTTCTTTGCCAGCAGTTACATTGCAAGAAGCACGTTCCGTGTCATACAATGAGTCGCCCCGTTCTGGAGATGCCATCTTGCTTTTACCAGTCAAGAAACATACACATTTCACTCATAACAAGAGTAATAATAGGTAAGAGTTATTGAGTACTAACTACAGGAGAACCTCCATAGCTGACTACCTCCTACACTGACCATCACCTTAAGCTGACCTAACTTTCCTAGACCAGACACGCACCACATGGACGCATCAGTCCAGCAGGCCCAGTTCCTTATGGTGAACACCTCTGTGTGTGGACCAGACGTTACAGTCCCTTGGGTGGTCACCTTACAGAGGTTCTACTATTTATGCTAGGCACTGTTCCCAGTGCTTTATATAAGTAACTCATTTAATCCTCACCATTAATCTAAGCATTTTGTACAACTATTATTTCCATTTTACAGAAAAAGAAAGTGAAGGGCAGAAAGTCAACCACAGTCAACCTGAACGATTCCCACTATGCCAGACTAATTCTAACTTCAATAAATATTTTCCACGAGCCCAAAGTGTGTTCTAATGGGGGGGGGGGGAGTGTTTTTAGTATTGTTTCCAGAACAGTTTTGGCCATGATTTGTTCACCTGGTGTTCATGGCACGGTCTACATTGAATACACAAATATCCTCATCATATCATTATATGGTCCAGAGTTTGCGAACAAGTGGCTCCCATTTGGATCCAGTCCATATCGGCACTGCTGTTTTTGATGACTTAGTTGCCAACGCTGTATTTCTCAGGAAAAGTCTTCCTTGCTGGCTCTCCTTTGAAGCATCAGAGCTCTGGCAATCCCAGGCCCGTGTTCTGGCACAGTGATAATCAGTTGCCTTTATCCTGGCAAGTGTTCCGTCTTGCCTGTCTCTACAGACCACTCCACTCATGGGCACTCTCTGCCCAGCTCCCAAGGGCTTTTGAGTTTGCGACTCCTAAAAGACAGATAGCTTCTGACTTGTTCACCCAAATGGAGCATGCTCTGTTGTGATTCTCCTGGAAAATGTTTAGACCGAGTCAAGGCACGCCATGCGAGAGCCTTAGATCCTGGCGGTATAATTTAATAACTCCCCAATACTTTCTCTTGTACTCATCTCTTATTATCCCAGGCATTTCCCAGCTCAGGAAGCATTTGGCGGTGTCTTAATGTGGCTCTTTCTGCTCCTTTGCTGTTGTGAATAGCTGTGCCAGCTTTCTGAGTGCTATGTGACTTAGGTAATACAGGTCTATGGATATTTTCTGGTATATTTTATGAAAGTTGATAAAAGTAATTGTCAAAAATGATGATGCTTTGATTAAATAAATACGCTATTGAGGAGTTAGGTACACAATTTAAATATGGCATGAATAATTTGTCAGCGTTATCTGTCAGGCTATTTTAGTAGCTTTAAATTGTGGATACATTTGCAGAAGCACCATTCTATTTCGCAAATTTGACAGCAATAGCTGTTTTCCTGAATGTATTTGACGTTATTTTTTCTACATTGTTTTATGCCAATCACATTTACTGCAAACTGCTTATTACTTTATTGCTGAAAACAGCAACATGTATTCTTTAGCTTTCTATTTTAGAATCAGCAGGCTATCACTTGCTTTATTAATCAGCTCCAACCTTGAGGATTATAGCCACTGGTTCCAAGTTTATCTAATTACTGCTGCTCAAAAACTGACAAGTCAGTAATGCAGTTATGTTGTTCCTTGAGAAATTATTGTTCCTAAGCATGCTATATTTGTTATTGGGAAAGGAGAAGTTTACTATATTCAGAGCATGCCAAAAGAAGGTATACACTTTTTAAAAAGGGGAAAAAACTGTATGAAAATTGTAATACTCAGTATATCCCAATAATGTTTGTTGTCTTGTCAATTGTACCTTCTGTTTCTTTGATTGCAGAAGGCAAATGTGGCTTGGTATTACAATTTTCATACAGTTTTTTCCTTTCTTAAAATGTGTGCTTTTTTTGGCGCCCTCTAGGTGTGTGTATATGTGTGTGCCTTTTTTCTCCTATTGATAACAGCGCATACGTGGCTTTCTAAATTGTTTTATGAGGTTACCTTATTAAAAAAAAGTCAAGCTGTTCTTTCTTTAGGTATCATGTGTATCACGTCTGCTGGTTCTTACAGTTTAGAAAGGATTTCTTTTCTTGTGTTTTCAGCAATCTCCCTGACTCGTGCTGTTATTTTTGTTATAAAATTAAAACTATATTTGTTAACTCACATATTGTTTTTTATTAGCCCAGAAGAAAAGTCAATATTTCTAATTTGTGGCCTCTGGATTTATGCCAGGTTTGATGTATAATAACAGCCCAACAAGGCAACATAATATACATTAGCCCAAATCTATAAAGAAGAGAGATGAAAGTCTAAATAAAGAATTAAAAAAATTACTTGGTAACCAGAGATACATGAAGCAATCTGAAAAAACAGAGTTATACCAGCCTGAATTTTTTTTCTTTTTACTTTTCAAAAAGAAATGTGCCCTACAACATTTAGAAGTTTAGAAGGGAAAGTAGATTTTTTTCTTTTTTTTGTTTTGAGACAGAATCTCACTGTCACCCTGGGTAGAGTGCTGCAGCATCATTATAGCTCACAGCAACCTCAAACTCTTGGCCTCAAGCAATCCTTCTGCCTCAGCCTCCTGAGTAGCTGGGACTACTGGTGCCCAACACCATACCGGACTAGTTTTTCTGTTTTTAATGGAGACGGGGTCTCACTCTTGCTCGGACTGGTCTCTACCTCCTGGGATCAAGCAATCCATCCTCCTGGGCCTCCCAGAGTGCTGGGATTACAGGTGTGAGCCCCAGTGCCTGCTGGAAAGTGGGCGTTTGAAACATACTTTCCCGTGGAACCCACAAGGGTCTTTTCCCAAGTGATGCTATTCCAGTTGTACTGGTGGATACACAATATAAAGTCAAGAAAGATGGGTTCTAACTCAACGTTAGCTCTTCATAATTCAAGTTGCTTCATTCTGCTGTGTCTCGGTTTCCCCACTTATAAGAGGAGGGATTGGTGGATAGTCAACTCTTATACTATCAATTCATAAATTCTACGATTCTAATTCCTAAGAGTAAAAAAGGCAAAACTACACGCACATATATATATTTTCTATTTTAATATATGCTTTAACATATTCTTTGAAGAGAGGAAGGGAAAAAAGCAGGAATAAATAATGATAAAAGATGGGATGGTGAAAAATATAGATTCTGTCATCCACTTCCTCTGCTTTGTTTCTGAACCATAAACATCACCAGAGAAAATACATAGAGAAATCTGGTTCCAAATTTATTCTCATAGCCAGAAAACACAGGTAGGATTATTGCTGCCTCTTTTCTTAACAAATTATTTTCAAGGTGGCCTTACTTATAGTTGTGGCAGGAAGAAGTCCCAATATTAAGTCACCTCTGGCAATAACCATATGAGTCCATTTGCAGTAACCATATAACACTACCAGGACTCAATAACCATGCATTCAAAATAAGTGATCACTAAACATTGTACCCTCATATTGATTTGCAATTGAGAAAAAGTGATCACTACAAAGCCTGTGGTGTTGAGCTGAAAACACACATTCAGACTTTAGGTTCTTCTGCTAATTTACTTGTTAATGCCCATGAACTAAATACAAGGTCACAACTTGTCTATAACCACAGGGGAAGATGAGGCATGTTGAGTTCAATCTCTATGTATGTTTTGCTGAAGGACTGAATAAGTCACACCAAGAGAGTCTAACAAACGAAATAAAAAAATCAAACACCAGAGGAAAAGGAGTGGAAGGAGAAGGTGGGTGAGCCTGGATCAGAGGGCAACGTGACGACGAGCTCAGAAGCCCTGTCTGGAGTCCGAGGCCCTTTCTCTGTTCTCCTGGGGTGTCCATTTTGCCATTATGTACTTGGCTTCCTTTGTTTCCTGCAGTTCAATACTCAAAGGAATGTTGACCTTGGTGAGCAAATGGGGGTCTCATTATCAGTAGCAGGGTAAGCGTCACAGACTTCTTTTAGGATTGAGAGGAAGGATGCAGTAAAAAGGGGGGGAAAGATTAAAAACACCCTTTTACAAAGGAAAAAAACCTTATACAAAGAAAAGGGGAGGAAGCATTTCTTGAGATAGTCAAAGCTTGTCAACTGGGCTCAATGTGGGTCCTGGACTGGGGAGGGGCTCACACTCTGTCCCGAGGGCCTCCTGTCAATGCCATCTAAAATAAATTAACCCACAAAACTGACACAGCATAATTTCTAAAGATTATTACTCAAAAATACAATGCTTACTTATAAATTTGCCCTTACATGGAGTTTAAAATGATTAATATCTCTAGGTAAGACTCAGTGAAAGTGGTGGTGTAACAGTCACCCCGTAGAGACATGAGTGTCTAGATGCAGTTGTCAATTTTCCTCCAATTCATAGGTCATAGGTCTGGACAAGTTCCAAGTTGCTCATGGTCTTGTCCTATGAACTTGATCAATATGTGTCCAGGCAGCGCCATCATATGTGATCCTGTCTCTTTCCCCTGATTGTCAAGTAATTAAGAAATCTTGTTGATTTAATTCTCCTCCTTCCCTTAGACCACCACCACAGGCCTAAATACTATGCAAGGTCTGATAATTACTTTTGCTAACTCATCCTAGGAAAAGCTCCACATATCTCATTGCTGAATATCACTATGGTCATCTTCGAGGTCCTCCCGTTGGGAAGCTCTGCACCTATGCCAGTGCCTAGTCCACCCTTCAAAACAATTTTGGAACTCTTTTTCCAGAAGGGCTGTGACAGCTTTCATAGGAGGTCTAACAATTAAGTTTGCAAACTCTTCCTAGAAAAAAGTGCTTTGAAAAGCAGACTAGGCACTGGCATCGGTGCAGAGCTCCCCAAGTGGAGTACTTTGAAGGTGACCACAGTGATGTTCAGCAATTAGGTGTGTAGAACTTTTTCTAGGATGAGTTTGTGAACTCGGTTGTTCAACCTCATACAGTGTGAGTTTCAAGGGCTTCCTCAAAGGCTATCTCATCCACTGTTTCTGCTGAACCCCCAGCTGAAAGTAAGCATTCCTCCATGGAACACAACAAAATTTTATCTGTGTTTTTCTTGCAGTATTTATTCCTCTCCACCCTGCATAATGGTATTTATTAACATGCTGTCTAATGAGGCCAGGGCACTTGACTGCATCATTTGGTGAATCTGCTCTGATCGGGTCCTGGAGCTCATAACTGTCCAATACATTTTGCTAATGAATGAAGGAATGAAAATATGTGACAATAAGAAATTTACACTAATTGTCCACTTAAGACCAGCATGCTCCTCCTCGACACTCTATTTTGATTGCTGGCAGCTGCAACCCGCTACAGTGACAATCAAAACCATTTCTGACCCCTCTGTGTCTTTCAAGTCCTGTAACCCATCGACTGCTGAATACTCCCATTTGTATTCCTTCCCCCTATTCCCCATTTCCAGGCCTCTAACTTTGCTTGTCTGGATATTATAGTGATTACCTACTGGGTCTCTCTGCTTCTTTTTTCTCACTGGATTCTTCCTCTGCAGAGTCACTAGAGTGATCTGTCTGAAACACAAATCTAATCCTCATCACACACAGGTGTTCCTATCATCTAGAGTTATTTTTACATGATATGTCATGCCCTCTTTGATTGGCATCTGTCTACCTTTCCACGTTCACCGGCAATTCTATTTTTTTCTCATGTGCCATGCTGTTTATTACTTTGACAGTAATAAACACTTCCTTCTCTATTTCGAGTGCCTGGCAACACATGGCCTTCTTCTAGCTAGATTTTCTTCATTCTTTAAGAATAGTTTTTCAAGGAGGACTACGAAGCCATTCCAGCACACCTACATTACTCCATTTCTCAAACATTAAACTCTGTAATATCCTTTCATAAAAACCAATGTGTGTATATCTCTGTCACTGTGTTTACCCTATTAATCATAATTATTTGCCTGGAAGGGTGGGGGACTCATTAGGGACATGTTTATGTCTTTGAATACCTAAGGTCCACTGCTGCGCCTGTTATACAACGGGTGCTCACTAACAGTTGGCTGAATGAATGAATGAACATGCAGATGATAGTGTATGAATATAAGTGACATAAACCATTACCTTTATCATTGTGTATCAACTAAACTGACCTAAAAAAAATTAAGAGCTGATAAAATTAATATGGGTCAGGCCAGCTTTACTGAGGCTGTGGGAGGAGCAAGTGTACCTGGAGGTGCCACGTGGACAGGGAGAGCTGAGACTGAATAGATTGGAGGGGTTAGGCAGTGGCCTCTGAGCATTTTAAATAAGAAGTAACAAGGTGGGTTTGCGTTTTTTTCAGATTGTTCTGGTACCTGTTTGGGAGATGATTCCAAAGGGGAAGGATTAGAAGCAGAAAGATCCATTAGGATATGCCAGTAACATTGAGGCAAGAAAAAATGAAAGCCCAGATTAAAATAGTAGTGTTTAGGCAGAGAAAGGGGACAGGTTTGGGAAACATGTAGGTGGTAAAAACTGATAGGAATTGTTGATTTGGAAAATGGAGGAGGGGGGGATCTTTTTGTTTATTTGTTATCTGCCTTTTATGTTGTCAGTTGAATAAATTTTTTTTTTTTTTTTTTTTTTACCATTGACATGACCAAGTTCCATCAACCATGTGGTGATGGCTCAGTAGCTCAGCAACCAGCATTGATCACTCCCCAAAGAGTTGAGTGAATGCAACACATTACATCACTCCTTGCTTAGGTCAAAGACACTATGGACTGATTGTTTATGTTCCCCCAAAGCTCATGTGTTGATGTCCTAATCCCCAATATAATTGTATGTGGAGGCCTTTGGAGGTAATTAGTTCTTAAGGGTGAGGCCCTCATGAATGGGATTAGTGCCCTTTTAAGGATAGGCACAGGATGGATGCTGTTTCTCTCTCTGCCACATTGGGAAGAGGGCCCTCAAAGGAACCGAATAAGCCAGCACCTTAATCTTGAACTTCCCAGCCTCCAGAACTATGAGAAATAAAATGCCGTAGTTTAAGCCACTCAGTCTGGTATTTTTGTTATAGCAGCCTGAGGAGACTAAGACAAGAGTAAATATTGAGAGACAATGAAATAACCCATAGCAAGCATGCAGGAGAAATAACGACTCTGCCTAAATAATGACAGAGGTTATCGTTGTTGTTAGTGTAGTCATTAACAATAGAACAGTTTGCCAGCCCAAATTACCCAGTTTACCCTAAAAACCTGTAAATGAATTTCTTCTACAAATCTCTAGATTGAGGCAGTTGGATTTGGGAGGAGGATAAGAAGCACAGCCTCTGAACAGTTCTGAAATGCCCTGAACCACCACTTGTAAAGAGTTAGTGATTATTTCAGATTTTACTTCCTCAATGTGCTTTTTTTGTATCAACTAAATTTCCTTTCTCCTAACATAACTGGAACATTCTTCAGAGTACTAAATAATAAAAGGTCACTCCCATTTTGTTGTTTATTTTGAAGGTAACTAAAAACTGGACTGCACTCCAGGGCTAACTGCAGCATTACTCACAAATAATAATGTATGAAATGAACTCAAGTGTCTATTAAGAGATGAATGGCTAAAGAAAATATGCTCTAACACCACACGCACAAACTCACCCCATAGTATATTATTCAGCCTTAAAAATGAAGAGAATTCTGCTACTTGAAACAACATGAATAAACCTGGAGGACGTTATGCTAAGTAAAACAAGCCAGGCAGAGAAAGACAAATACTGCAGGATCTTACTTGCATGTGGAATCTAAAAAGTTGAACTCACAGGAACAGAGAGTACAATGGTGCTTGTTGGGGCTGGGGGGATGAGTGGGGAGGACCCGGGAAATGAGAAGCTGTTGGTCAAAGAGTACAAAGTTTCAGTTACACAGGAAAAATAACTTTCCTGAGAGCTAAAGTTCAGCATGATGACAATAGTTAATAATACTCTATTGTATACTTGCAATTTGCAAAGACGGTGGCTCTTAAATGTTCTCAGTGCACACAAAGTAACTATGTGAAGTGATGGTTAGGTTAATTTGCTTTATTGTGGCAATCATTTCACAATATGTGTGTATATGTATCAAAACATCACACTGTACATCACAAATACATATAATTTTTATGTGTCAATTATATTGCAATAAAATCGGAGAAAAATAAAAACTGTGAGTCAAGACATACACAATCTAATGACAGGGAGAGTGGAGATGCTGCTAAGCTTATTTCTGATGCTTGTTTTGTACTTACATCAAAATAAATCAAAATGTTTTTGGATGTTGCCAGGTATGATTACTGTGGAAACACTAAAACAACAGGAGGTATATAAAGTAATAAAAAAGGACTATAGGACCAGCCCTAATCATAATCTAAATAATGGGAAATAAAATAAATGAACTGAAAATACTGAAATACTCAACGGCATTCCAATTGAAAGAGGCAAGTATTACATTCTCTAAAATGATGTGAGCTTTTCTTGATTCAGATACTAATGCAGACACAGCATTTTTCTCTTTGAATGTATGGGAAAGTCAGCCCTTTTGAGAGTTAGAATAGCTTTCAAGACTCCTGATTTAAATTTCAAACTCTTGATCATAGCTGGGGAGCAAAGGTTTTTATCTTGGAATTGGAAATTGAGTTCTTTAGCTCTATACCAAGTGATAATATTAAGCATTTTGTTGTATCCATGCAAGCCAAGTTCCCCACTGTGCCTTCAAAGCCACAGTGAATGAACCATATTTGGATTTGCTTATCAGGAAGAGACATTTAGAAAGACAATGCACTTGTCCTGCTAGACGGAGACTCCTGATGCTTTCAGATAGGCCTGTGGAGAGCTGCAAAATGGGCCCTAAAATCAGGCTGACATGGTCGCTTAACAAGCTTCAGTGTGCTCTGTGGGCCCCGGGAGTCTGTGGTGTCACCCACAGGGCTGCTGATGGCAGCCGTCATAATTAGAACACATGAATCAAAAACACCAGGTGAAGATTTTGCCTTAGAAGAAAGAAAAGACAGATGGAGGGAATTACCATGCCCTTTGACTACTAAGCTCTTTCATGCAGCTGGATGGCAGGCCAGCCCTGGCTGCATGAATGAATCTCAGGGAGTTTACAGGAGTCTCACCCTTCCTACCACTGTGCTTCAAAGGGGTGAAGGGAGCAGAAAATCTCTTCCTTGTCAATTCATTGGAAGAAGTAAAATCTCAGCCTTTCTCCACACATTGGGTAACACAGGTAACAGCGCTTGTCTTAAAAAAAAAAAATGTTGTTTAATGTGGAAAATTACTCGGCAATCTTTTCACAGGAAGAAAACCTCTACAACCTTAAGGGCATATGACCTTGAAGGAGATTTGCTGAACTTTAATATGACTGGATTTTTTCCAACCTATATGGGCTCTTATTTTAAAATCTACCTAACAAAAGCTCAGTGAGGGAAGCTGTTATTACAGAGATGCTTCTCAATAGGGAGAAGGGGGTTAATTGCAAGCTCTCCAGTAAAATAAAAAAGGGTTTTGAAAACAAATGCAAATTTGACAAAATGTATTGCATTGCTCTTATGGAAAAAACTATGAGGGGGAAACATTAGAAATGGCAAAATGTCTAACATAAATGGATGCTATAAAACCTTTTGGAAGAGGCTATATGAGATTTCAGATATTCATAAACAATTGCCCATCTGACCTTGATATGAATACAGAAATCCATTAGCAACCAAATTTTCACACATAATTGTATACTAAAAAAATATGTATTTTTCCCTATCAATTTATGTTGACAGGACCTAGTTTTAAGACCCATGTAGACATACGTACGTTTTTATCTTCTTTTCCACTATATTGCTTTTGAGAGTTAGTAAACATAATTCACTGCGAAGAGCTGAACAATAAATTGTGAATTTGTGAAGAGGATTTCCTCATAGCATTCCATGACTTTATGGAAATTTAACTTCCACTTTTGAGCCAAAATAAAAGCCTTTCAAAATACCCAACAATTTTAATGTTTCCCAATTCATAAGCAGCTGAGATATTTTTCTTCTAACAATGTTAATCTGAAGAATATTCTCCTGACTTGAACACTTTAAGAGAAAAATCACACTATCTATAACTTACATTATAATAATACCATTTAATGTCAATGATTTCGGACTGTTTTGAAAGTAACATTTGGTACAATGATTTGAATGTGTTTATGAAATGTAAGCCAAAATGTGGTAGGCAGCTCTGCCTAGAAACATTGTTATCACATAGATTGATAGGCATCTTTACAGAATGCATCAAAGAAATTAGAGAGAAAATTGCATTTCTGTTCACACGTCCTAAGACGGGCCTTCCCTGGAGAACACCTGCCTTAATTTTGCCCGTTAAGTAAATGAATATTCTGGAGACTCCAAAGAGCCCAGCACAAACACAACAGTGCCCCTTGCCTACTTTTGTTTTAGGACTAGTCAGAATAGACGTTTCTCTGTCTGAGCTGAGTTTCATTTGGAAGCAATTCACTATTATATACTAGATATAATAAGGGTCTCCAGTGCATGGACATTTGCCAGCATCAGTTGTTTAAGGCTTAATTGAGTAAAATTGCATTCACACTCAACATAGTTTCAACTGATAATCAATTCCTTACTGCTGAATGTGATTTCATTTCTCATTTCCTTAAAGTGTGCTGGGCAGGTGAAAATAATCAGGGGCCCACAGTAGGCCAAAGGTACTGATTACTTTTATTTTTATTTTACTTCTCTGAGATTTATATTTGATCATCAAAAGCATAACCAATTAAGGGAGATAGATATTTAAAAAAAAAAAGGTGAAAAGCCAGAGCCAAAAATCCCAGTAAGTAAAAATGTTTACAAATGCTTTGCATTTATTGTTCGGAATTCAATTTTTGCTGTTATGAGTGAAAAATCAAAGGAGGGTAGAAACTTCAAAAGTATTTAAAATATCTCCATTGTTTCATTAATTGGGACAAATAAGAAGTATTTAAAGAAATTATAAAATGTATCATGTAAATGTGGCAATGAAAACAATAAATACCCTGGAACAAAGACACCAGAAACTTGAGTAGCTGAGAGGCATCTAATTCTCCTGGCAAAACTGTACTGAGGATGTGATTCTTCTAGTCAAAGTGGTTTGCCCATCATGAAGGTTATGTAACCCCTATGCTTTCAAAACTGCTCCTTTCTTAGGGTTTCTAGAATGTTCTGCACATGCCCCGTGAATGCCTTTGCCACGTGGCCATGCAATCTTTTATAGGTTTTGCCCACAACGAAACCCTTAGTTGCTGGAGGACAGAAGTCAGGTTTGCTTGTGTTTGAGCCCCCGGACCACATACATTTATTTATCTCACACAGAGTAAGCAGGAAAAGGAATCAGCCTCTAAATATCACCAGAAATTCCCATTGAGGAAAGATCTGAAACCACCCTTACAAATTGATGAAGGGGTACGAGGTGAAAACTAAGGGCTCAGCTAAAATAATGATAATAATCAGCCACTGTTCCCTCATTTGCTTGATAATAGTTGCTGTCCCTTTGTTTGCTTCTCCACAACTGCCACTGTAGTGGGAAAGATTCTTAGGGGTAGTTTTTGAAATATTTTCTAGGTCCTACAATCTAGCAGATAGACTGTTCCCCTGGACCAGGGAACTGACTCAACTGTTCTTGGACCCTCCAGCCAAGAACCTGCATTCCAGTAACTGAACCCCCCAGACAGAGGCCCACACCAGGGGACTGGTGGTTCCGCCCCTAAACCAGCAGATTAGCAGACCCTGATTACCTAACCCTCGGCTTATCAAACTGTCTTTAAAAATCCTTTCCCCCAGTTATTGGGGAGGCAGATTTGAGAAACATCTCCCATCTTCTGGCCTAGGGCTTTGCAGAATAAACTCTTTCTCTTTGTGACCCCTGCTGTCTCTGCACATTGGCTTCCTCTTGGGCAGTGGGCAGATGAGCCTGGGTGGCAACAATGCTCAATGAGGGCCACAGGTGTCCTGCATGTCCCTACGTGGAGAGTGTAGATTAAGAAGAATACAGGCTGGTCCAGGCTGATACTGGATGCCTCTGAAGGTTTGTCTTTGTCTAAAAAAAAGTTGAGAATTAGCTAAGAAAGGATTTTCCCCCTGGGTCTAGATTGAAATGCCTGTGATGGGATATATGTGCTATTCCCCAACCACATTTAAGTTTTTGAAAGCCAGATAATGTCTTTCATATGTACTTTGAAACAACTTCTCTCTCTCACCTTAGATCCCATCATGTTATTCTTTATACACTCAGCAATAAGTGTTAGTTGAATAAACTTAAACATGGTGATGGCCACTGGAGTGGAGAGTATGTGTATTTTCTAAATCATGAACTACCACATTGGGATGATTGCCTCTTGGCCTGGGATGCTATGGCCCTCATGAGAAATAGGTGGTAAGTGTTTACCTGACATGTGGAAAAGAAAAAATTCTCCCATCAAAAATATGTATTTTTGAGACATTTAATTCAAATTGATTTTATGCTCAGGAATTCACAGGAGGAAATAATAGGAAGGGACAAAACGCAATAATCGGAAAGCTTTCCAATTCATCTGCCCAGGTTAGAATTACTATAAACAAAAACACAACAGAGAGAAAACCATTTACCAGCCTTCCTTGTGAACATAAGATGGAGCAACTATAATATAAATATTAGCAAACTGAATTGACAATATGTTAAAAATTGCTATAATTTCATGTGTTTTATTACAGGAATGCAGAAAGAATGTAAATTAATTAGTTAAGACATTTATATTCTACATTTAGTAAGTTTCACATGTACTCTTGTAAGATGCACCCTGGGTGTGGTCCCACCAATTACCCTCCCTCCACCCATCCTCCCATACCAAAATGCCAGGAAGGCTATGTTAACCAGTGTGATGAAAATATTTCAAATTGTATATAAAACCAACTCATGGTACCCCATGATTGCATTAATGTACATAGCTATGATTTAATAATAAAAAAGAATGTAAATTAAGATAGTTCGTTAATGAAATGTATTTAAGAAAGTAGAGACAAAAATCACATGATCATTTTCATAGATAACGGAAAAGCCTTTGTTAAACTTTTTTCTGACTAAAATAAAAGCAAACACTTTGTAAACATAAAGAAGAGACCATCCTTAAATAACAAAGGACATTTTTCAGAAATCATCAATTCAGTTGATAAAGCTGTTCCCACTTAGACGAGAGAACAACACAAGAATGGCAGCTGTTTTTCCTTCTTGTTCTGCACGTCCTAGCCAGAGTGATAGGAAAAGAAAAGTAATTTTCAAGTACAAATATTAAACACAATGAATAAAATTATACTTGTGAAAATACTACAATTCAGATGATACCTAAAGAATCATCTGAAAAACCTGCAGAAACCATAAAGGAGGTGAATGAATTAGCCAAATTAAATTTAAATATACTAAAAATAATAACAGTTATACAATACACTGGAAAATGGAGACCCATTCACAGTCACAGCAATAAATGTATCAGTATCATAAATCCAGTACCCTAGTGGTAATCTTTACATTTATGCCAGATAAAGCTGCATGTTTTTGGTTCAGAAAATTTAGTGTTTTGAAGAGCTAGATTCTCTTTTAATTAATCTAAAAATCTGAATGGAATTCTGATAAAAATTTTCGTAGGACACTTTTAGGACAGAAATAAAGATAAAATGTTTGTAGACAAACATACGATAACTAAGAAAATGCCATGAAGGCTACGTTGAACAGTTTGATGAGAATATTTCAGATTGTATATGAAACCAGCACATTGTACCCCTTGATTGCACTAATGTACACAGCTATGATTTCACAATAAAAAAAAAGATAAAATGTTTCAGAAATTTATCTGGAAGAGAATAATAATAGCCCTGAAAAAAAAAGAATCATGCAAATATTTAAGGGAGAAATTCCCCAACCAGATTTTAAAATGAATTAAATAGACAGTAAATAGAATGGTGTGGTTTTGACACTATAATTTTTAATTAAAATACAGAGGAAACAGACTAGTTAGAGGAGAAAAATACAGAGATAGCACTTGGCTATAGTTAATAATAATTAATTAATTATTAATTATTTAATTTTAAATTATTAATTTAAAATTATTAATAATAATTAAATTATTAATTAAATAATAATAATTAAATTATTAATTTAATTATTAAATTATTTTAATTATTTTAAATTTAAATTATTATTTAATTTTAAATTAAACAGGCAGAACACTCCCTCCTATGATTTACTGAATTATAGAAACAACTATTGAAGATTTAGATGTGTAATCTAATGAAATCGAAAGTTATGATATGAAGTTGAAAATATATGCCAAACAACGAGGATTAATGGAAAAGGGAGTGTAGCTTTCCATATTCAGAAGATAAATCCCAGGGGGCTTAGTACTGGGCCAGCTTGGCTAAGCTGGAACTACATTTCCCAGAATTCCCCTCCCTGTGTGGTTCTTGTTTAGAATTGACTAAAGGGAGAAACTGATCAAGATTTGGAAGGTGAAAGTCAATGAGCATCCTTTACTCTCTAAAGGACATCATGGTGCCTTGTCTTTTATTCTCCTAACTTCAGTTAGGAAAAACCCCTAGAAACTAAAGTGATAAAAGCGCTGTGTTCTTCAGCGAAGTTGAACTGTGCAAAGTTGCTTCCACCTTTGTATTTTTATTATAGATTAAGAATTTTCAAAAACCAAAGTATTATGTCAATCTCCCTCCATGTTTAGATAAGGAGCAGTACTGTTATCTCTTATTATTTCCTAATACATAGCTCGTAGATTTAAAATATATATATTTTTGAGACAGAGTCTCGCTCTGTTGCCCTGGCTAGAGTGCTGTAGTGTCACAGCTCACAGCAACCTCAAACTCTTGGGCTGTACTGAGTCTCTGGCTTCAGCCTCCCAAGGAGCTGGGACTACAGGTGCCTGCCACCACAGCCCGATAGTTCTTCTGTTTTGAAGAGAAGAGTTCTCACTCTTGCTCAGATTGCTCTCAAACTCTTGGCCTCAAGCAATCCTCCTGCTTTGGCCTCCCAGAGTGCTGGGATTATAGGCCTGAGTCACCACACCAGGCCAGATAGCTCTACAGAAAAATGCCCATTCATCTGAGTGCTTGTCTATGCTTTCTTGCTCAGACAGCACAGAGAAATTGTGTCAGAACGAGAGCCCTGTTGTTTTGGGCAGGAACAGATTTTGACTAAGGTGAGAGTAGCATCTTCACAATGTCAGAGAACAGCCTGTGGAGCGATTCTTCACACTGCACCCAGAGCCTTGCTTCACAGAACATGATTTGTGGATGGGTGGCAGCCTTGCAGTGAGCTTGTTACAAATGCAGACTCTCAGATCTACTGGGGGGAATCTGCATGTTCAGAAGACATCCCATTGATCTGTACGCACGTTAAAGTTTTAGAAGTATCACACTAAATGACTCTTGGAGCAGAGAGCAGTTGGTTCCTAGACATCAAAGGGCACGGGGGCAGGGTGTGTGTGCTGGACACCCTGCGGAGAAGGCAGAGTGCACATGTCCACGTGAGGGATTGATTCCCATCATTGACACTGGCTCCCTGTGGTGGGTGTCACCTGGAATCCACTCATGTACCTTGGATGAACCGTTACCAAGCTAGCTTTTCTCCACGTGTTGGGAAGCATTCGTCGAGAGGATCCGGTTCAAAGTACATAAAATGTAACACAATTTCCTGTGCCTCACCTATTGCATTTTGACTAACACGTCTTCTTCCTATCCATACACCCTTCATTTCCGCAAGATTACTCAATATACCTTTTATTAATATATTTATGTATTTTTAGAAACAAGGTTTTGCTCTGTTGCCCAGGCTGGAGTGCAGTGGTGGGATCATAGCTCACTGCATCCTTGATCTCCTGGCTCAGGTGAAACTCCCACCTCACTCTCTTAAGTTGCTAAGACTACAGGTGTGTGCCACTGTGCCTGGCTAATTTTTTTTGTTGTTGTTGTTGAAGAAGGGGTCTTTCTTTTTTTTTTTTATTAAATCATAGCTGTGTACATTGATATGATCATGGGGCATCATTCACTAGCTTCACAGACTGTTTGACACACTTTCATCACACTGGTTAACATAGCCTTCCTGGCATTCTCTCAGTTACTGTGCTGAGACACTTACATTCCGCATTTATCAAGTTTCACATATACCCTTGTAAGATGCACCGCTGGTGTAATCCCACCAATCCCCTTCCTTCTACCCTCCTCCCCCCTCCCTCCCCTCCCTTCACCCCTTCCCCCTATTCTTAGGTTGTAACTGGGTTATAGCTTTCATGTGAAAACCCTAAATTAGTTTCATAGTAGAGCTGAGTGCATTGGGTACTTTTTCTTCCATTCTTGAGATACTTTACTAAGAAGAATATGTTCCAGCTCCATCCATGTAAACATGAAAGAGGTAAAGTCTCCATCTTTCTTTAAGGCTGCATAATATTCCATGGTGTGCATATACCACAATTTATTAATCCATTTGTGGATCGATGGGCACTTGGGCTTTTTCCATGACTTAGCAATTATGAATAGGGCTGCAATAAACATTCTGGTACAAATATCTTTGTTATGATGTGATTTTTGGTCTTCTGGGTATATGCCCAGTAGAGGGATTACAGGATTGAATGGCAGATCTATTTTTAGATCTCTAAGTGTTCTCCATATCTCTTTCCAAAAGGAATGTAATAATTTGCATTCCCATCAGCAGTGCAAAAGTGTTCCCTTTTCTCCACATCTGTGCCAACATCTCTGGTCTTGGGATTTTGTGATATAGGTTAGTCTCACTGGAGTTAGGTGATATCTCAAAGTAGTTTTGATTTGCATTTCTCTGATGATTAAAGATGATGAACATTTTTTCATATGTCTGAAGGCCGTGTGCCTGTCTTCTTCAGAGAAGTTTCTCTTCAAATCCTTTGCCCAGCCTGCGATGGGATCCGAAGAAGGGGTCTTTCTATGTTGCCCAGGCTGGTCTCAAAATCTTGGCCGTAAGCAATTCTCCCAACTTGGCCTCCCCAAGTGCTATGATTACAGGCATGAGCCAACTCACCTGGCCTTCATTTCTAATGTATGTGCCTGTTCCTGTCTTCTCATTCTGGCTTTCCTTTCTGCCTCTCTATTTCTGTGGAAATTCTTCACAACTTTAAAGATGCACGTGAGAGTTTATTGCCCCTTGAAATCTTCTGTAATCAGCAACAATCACAATCTTCCAGCGATGCTCATAATATGTTCTTCTCTGCGTATGCCATGTCGAAGAGTTTTGAAGATCCAGGCACCTGGATTGAACACCCAGGTGCCCCCCACTCCCAGGCAGGGGTCCTCAAACTGAGGCCCACGGGCCACATGAGGCGGTGTGATTGTATTTGTTCCCATTTTGTTATTTTGCTTCAAAATAAGATATGTACATGTGCTTAGGAATTTGTTCCTAGTTTTTTCTTTTTAAACTAGTCCAGCCCTCCAACGGTCTGAGGGACAGTGAACTGGCCCCCTGTTTAAAAAGTTTGAGGACCCCGCTACTGTATCTGTGAGTATGGGCAAGTTCCTTAATCATTTGGAACTTTGGTTTTACCACCTATAAAACAGTGACAATGATAATATCTTCCTTAAAGGATTATTGGGAGAATCAAAAAAGATAATTCACACAAAGTGTTAACAGAGTGTGTGGCACATAGTAAGTCCTCTAAAAGTGTTTGCAATTAATTGTAAGGAGAACACTCCCAAGCTTCAATACGCTAACATCCACTCCCGTAATAGTATTTGTGGGCCTATGTGTGCATATTTTCCACCACAGTAGATTATTATTCTTGAGTGCAATGGTAAAATGGTGAACTTCTTCACTCTTAATTTATGAGACTTTCCCTGGAAAATGATAGTTTTAACATAATGAATTGCATCTAATTACAGGATAAAACCCAGGCTGTGAGATCCTTAAGTTTAAATTTTAAACAGAGCAATCTCTCCTTGGCCAGTGGAAACTGAAACCCAGGGTTTTTACTATCCAAGGTTATATGAAATTTGTTAGTGAGGAACTAAGACTTAACATAGGACACATGACTACTCTTTATAGGCTTTCTCCAGATTCTTCATAAGTAAGAGTTTAGTTAGATTGTCTTCATGAATATCTTTTAAAGATAATGAGTAAAGCTGACTTAAATGAACTTCTTAAAATGGTGGGTACCCTAGAAAGTCTGATCAATTATCAATTGCATAATGAAATTCACATATCAAAAAGCTCAGATAAGTACTCCTTGCTAAAAGGGAAAAAAAGATCTCTTAAAAACAGGCACTAAGTTACAATGAAGGTCGTTATCTTGAAAGCTCTCACATGTTCACAGCAAAACAAAATTTCTAAGTCATGATCTAAAATAAAAAAGGAAAAGAAATGGAAATAAAGTAAATGAGAGAGATGGTATGATGGGTTTTGTCTTCTTTAGACATGCCATGTTTTCATGTTGCTCTTACATTTTAATTGCCTGTAAGATTGTGAAAACCTCGAGACCCATAAATATTTTATGTCTCCCACAGCCACATCATAATAAATCATTTGATATTTGTGTCTTTGATAGGAATGTAGCCAATCTAATAATCAAAGCATATTTATAAATAGCCTTTGGTTTGGTAGAGAAAAAGAATGACATTTTGTAATATAAATTGCCATTGGTATTGTAACGTAATACCACGCTAAGGAGGAAAAAGCATAAGATTCCATGGTAAATAAGCACTGAATTTATCTGGAGTTTTAGTTTATCCAAAAAGACCTCCTCACTGGTGAATAATCACAATTTTGCTTTTAAGCCATCAGATACATTTTTCCACTAACACTATGAGGAAAAAGTCTGAATGCTTTCGACAGAGTTATTGTAACACAGAATAATTACAATAAAACTGCAAAGCACAGTTTCTCAGTCTTGGAACTACTGATGTTTTGGGCTGGATGACTTCTTGTGAGGGGCCATCCTGTGAATTACAGAATGTTCCATCATTCCTAACCCCAACTTGGTAGAATTAGCACAGGGCTTATCCCTCCCCAATTTGTGACAATCAAAATTGTCTTCAGGAACTGGGAATGTCCCCTGGGGCACAAAATTGCCCCTTGTTGAGAATTACTATTTAAAAGTAATAATCTAAAAGGTGAAATAATTGTCCTTTATCTAAAGCTATTGAATGACCTCCAGATTGACTGTTCAATATTCACCTTTGCATGTCAACAGATCAAGGTTTAAATTAGATTTTCCACAATTTCCAATTGAATAGGCATTTGTCTTCCACATTTGTGTTGAAATTTTTATTTGTCAATATTCATTAATTTAAATTTACACATACAGTTTTTCTTTTCTTCTTTTTCTTTTTTTTTTGAGACAGTTTCACTCTGTTGCCCTGAACAGAGTGCTGAGGCATCATTATAGCTCAGATTAATCTCAAACTCTCGGGCTCAAGTTGATCCTCTTGCCTCTGTTTTTCTATTTTTAGCAAAGAAGGGGTCTTACTCAGGCTGGTCTTGAACTCCTGAGCTCAGGCAATCCACCTGCCTCTGCCTCCAGGAGTGCTAGGATTACAAGTGCGAGCCACCTTGACTGGCCAATAACTTTTTCTTAAATCTGAGTCCAATCATTTCCATGGATGTACTTCCCTTCACTTATAGCTCTTAATTTTCCTAATTAGATAAACATGATTTCCCCCTCTTCATTTAAATTAACAGACTATATAAAAAATACTCTGGCTTTTTTCCAGGAGGCGGAGCAAGATGGCAGCCGAGTAACAGCTTCCTTGCATCTGGGCACCGTGAGTCTGGGGAGATAGGACTTCAGGCATCTCTGGCTGGTGGGATCTGCCTACCATCACTCCTATGAGGATACAGGGAGTCAGCGAGAGACTTCTGGACCCCAAGAGGAGGACTAAAACAGTGGAAGTGGTCGCGTGTGTTCAATCCGTCTAAACCCGCCCACAACTGTAAGTTCAGTAGCAGCGAGACTGCAAACCAGAAAGGCCTTACCTGTGAACTGTTTTGATGTCCTTGGACTTGGCACTGAGTTGAACTGCCTTGGGGAAGGCCTGAGCGGGAGGGCGGAGAACTTTGGCCGTTGTCTAGGGCCCCAGTCTGAGCCGCTGAGCCAGACGGAGCTAAAACTGTTTGGCGGTGGGTCACACGGAACCATTGTCAGTGATCTGCCCCGGCAAGCTCCGCCCTCAGAGTCGCAGAGCTAGAAACGGGTGGGAGCTGGTAACCCAGCAACCAAGTAGCCTAAGGGTTGGGTCTGAGCCGCCTTGCAGCCCTAACCCTCAGGGGCAGAGTGAGACCGGTTTTGGCACACTGAGTAAGTGGATAGCCACTTCAGCAGTGATTCCAGCGAGAAAGCTGGGAAAGCTTCTGCTCAGCAAGTTTACAAGTTCAAAGTGCCTTTTAAGTGGGCTGAAGAGAGATTTAGGGTGTCTACCTGCTGAGGTTTGAGAAATCAGCAGCCTCCAGTCGTATCAGAACTGTGACTAACATCTCATACCCCAGAAGACCACGTGTTGCCCAGACAATATTCAATAACATATACAAACTGCTTTGTTTTTGGTTGTGTATTTTTTTCTTTCTTTCTTTTTTTCTTTTTTTTTTTTTGTTTGGTTGTGTTTTTTTTGTTTGTTTATTTTGACGTTGTTGATGTTCTTTTGTTTTTTAATTTCAATCTTTTCCATACAGATCCCTTTTTCTTTCTCAATTTTACTGGTTTAATTATAATTTCCCATTGCTGCCTTTTTTAATAACTACAACTTCATTTTTGCTAGTGTTTCTACCACTATCACTTGGTTTTTCACCCAATTTTATCCCCGTAAAGTTTTCTGTTTGCTTGTTTTGGTTTGATTTATAGCATTTTTGTCTTTCCTCTGTACTTGGTGGAGGTGGGGTACTGTGTCTGATCAGGTTAGCAAAGAGCTGCTGACCTCAAGGGAACCACCCCACTGGCCACCCCCAGAAGGTGGGGGTTTTTTAAGGTTGTGTCAAAGTACCCTACTGTACACCTATATTGCCCTGTCTCCCTCTTTCTGTGCCTCTCTTCTTTTTGTCAATATTCCTTATCCCCACCCCCTCTCCTTTCTCTATCTTTCTTTTTTTTTCTTATCACTCGGTTCTCCTTTCTTTCATCCCCTTTTTTGCTCTTCAACCTTCTCACCCTTCTGGTCCTGTAACCCTTAGTCCACAGGCACAAGAACTTAAAGAGCAAGAGGAAGTGAAAGGAAAATTAGGGCAAGGAAACAGATAAAAGAAATCACTCATGAGGAAGAATCAGCAGAAAACTCCAGGCAACATGAAGAACCAGTCCAGAACAACCCCGCCAAGGGACCATGAGGTAGCTACTGCAGAGGATTCCACCTATACAGAAATGTTAGGAATGACAGAAAGGGAATTTAGAATACACATGTTGAAAACAATGAAAGAAATGATGGAAACAATGAAGGAAACTGCTAATAAAGTGGAAAATAACCAAAAGGAAATCCAAAAACAGAATCAAATCAGAGATGAACGATATGAAGAATATAAAAAGGATATAGCAGAGCTGAAGGAAATGAAACAGTCAATCAGGGAACTTAAAGATGCAATGGAAAGTATCAGCAACAGGTTAGACCATGCAGAAGAAAGAATTTCAGAGGTAGAAGACAAAGTTTTTGAGATAACTCAGATAGTAAAAGAGGCAGAAAAGAAGAGAGAGAAAGCAGAACGTTCACTGTCAGAATTATGGGACTTTATGAAGCGTTCCAACATACGAGTTATAGGAATTCCAGAAGGGGAAGAAGAATGCCCCAGAGGAATGGAAGCCATACTAGAGAATATTATAAAAGAAAATTTCCCAAACATCACCAAAGATTCTGACACACTGCTTTCAGAGGGCTATCGGACCCCAGGTCGCCTCAACTCTAACCGAGCTTCTCCAAGACACATTGTGATGAACCTGTCCAAAGTCAAGACAAAAGAAAAGATTCTGCAAGCTGCCAGGAGTAAGCGCCAGTTGACCTACAGGGGCAAATCCATCAGAGTGACCGCAGACTTCTCTAATGAAACTTTCCAAGCAAGAAGACAATGGTCATCTACCTTTAATCTACTTAAACAGAACAATTTTCAGCCCAGAATTCTGTACCCTGCCAAGCTAAGCTTCAAAATTGACGGAGAAATCAAATCATTTACGGATATACAAACATTGAGGAAATTCGCCACAACAAGACCAGCTCTACAGGAAATACTTCAACCTGTTCTGCACACTGACCACCACAATGGATCAGCAGCAAAGTAAGAACTCAGAAATCAAAGGACAGAACCTAACCTCCACACTGATGCAAAGGATAAAACTAAGCAATGGAGTCTCACCAAATAAGACGAATAGAATACTACCACACTTATCACTTATCTCCATAAATGTTAATGGCTTGAATTCCCCACTGAAGAGACATAGATTGGCTGACTGGATTAAAAAACACAAGCCATCCATTTGCTGTCTGCAAGAAACACATCTGGCTTCAAAAGACAAATTAAAGCTCCGAGTCAAGGGCTGGAAGACAATTTTTCAGGCAAATGGAATTCAGAAGAAAAGAGGAGTTGCAATCTTATTTTCAGATACATGTGGATTTAAAGCAACTAAAGTCAAAAAAGACAAAGATGGTCACTTTATATTGGTCAAGGGAAAAATACAACAAGAAGACATTTCAATTCTAAATATTTATGCACCCAATTTAAATGCTCCCAAATTCTTGAAGCAGACCTTACTCAGTCTGAGCAATATGATATCTGACAATACCATCATAACAGGGGACTTTAACACACCTCTTACAGAGCTGGACAGATCCTCTAAACAGAAATTAAACAAAGACATAAGAGATTTAAATGAGACCCTAGAACAACTATGCTTGATAGACGCATATAGAACACTCCACCCCAAAGATAAAGAATATACATTCTTCTCATCACCCCATGGAACATTCTCCAAAATTGATCATATCCTGGGACACAAAACAAATATCAACAGAATCAAAAGAATTGAAATTTTACCTTGTATCTTCTCAGACCATAAGGCACTAAAGGTGGAACTCAACTCTAACAAAAATGCTCGACCCCACCCAAAGGCATGGAAATTAAACAATCTTCTGTTGAATAACAGATGGGTGCAAGAAGAAATAAAACAGGAAATCATTAACTTCCTTGAGCATAACAACAATGAAGACACAAGCTACCAAAACCTGTGGGATACTGCAAAAGCAGTTTTGAGAGGAAAATTCATCGCTTTAGATGCCTACATTCGAAAAACAGAAAGAGAGCACGTCAACAATCTCACAAGAGATCTTATGGAAATGGAAAAAGAAGAACAATCTAAGCCTAAACTCAGTAGAAGAAAAGAAATATCCAAAATCAAATCAGAGATCAATGAAATTGAAAACAAAAGAATCATTCAGAAAATTAATGAAACAAGGAGTTGGTTTTTTGAAAAAATAAATAAAATAGATAAACCATTGGCCAGACTAACTAGAAATAGAAAAGTAAAATCTCTAGTAACCTCAATCAGAAACGATAAAGGGGAAATAACAACTGATCCCACAGAGATACAAGAGATCATCTCTGAATACTACCAGAAACTCTATGCCCAGAAATTTGACAATGTGAAGGAAATGGATCAATATTTGGAATCACACCCTCTCCCTAGACTTAGCCAGGAAGAAATAGACCTCCTGAACAGACCAATTTCAAGCACTGAGATTAAAGAAACAATAAAAAAGCTTCCAACCAAAAAATGCCCTGGTCCAGATGGCTTCACTCCAGAATTCTATCAAACCTTCAAGGAAGAGCTTATTCCTGTACTGCAGAAATTATTCCAAAAAACAGAGGAAGAAGGAATCTTCCCCAACACATTCTATGAAGCAAACATCACCCTGATACCAAAACCAGGAAAAGACCCAACCAAAAAGGAGAATTTCAGACCAATCTCACTCATGAATATAGATGGAAAAATTCTCAACAAAATCCTAGCCAATAGATTACAGCTTACCATCAAAAAAGTCATTCATCATGATCAAGTAGGCTTCATCCCAGGGATGCAAGGCTGGTTTAACATACGCAAGTCCATAAACGTTATCCACCATATTAACAGAGGCAAAAATAAAGATCACATGATCCTCTCAATAGATGCAGAAAAAGCATTTGATAAAATCCAGCATCCTTTTCTAATTAGAACACTGAAGAGTATAGGCATAGGTGGCACATTTCTAAAACTGATTGAAGCTATCTATGACAAACCCACAGCCAATATTTTACTGAATGGAGTAAAACTGAAAGCTTTTCCTCTCAGAACTGGAACCAGACAAGGTTGTCCTCTGTCACCTTTACTATTCAACATAGTGCTGGAAGTTCTAGCCAATACAATTAGGCAAGACAAGGAAATAAAGGGAATCCAAATGGGAGCAGAGGAGGTCAAACTCTCCCTCTTTGCTGACGACATGATCTTATACTTAGAGAACCCCAAAGACTCAACCACAAGACTCCTAGAAGTCATCAAAAAATACAGTAATGTTTCAGGATATAAAATCAATGTCCACAAGTCAGTAGCCTTTGTATACACCAATAACAGTCAAGATGAGAAGCTAATTAAGGACACAACTCCCTTCACCATAGTTTCAAAGAAAATGAAATACCTAGGAATATACCTAACGAAGGAGGTGAAGGACCTCTATAAAGAAAACTATGAACTCCTCAGAAAGGAAATAGCAGAGGATTTTAACAAATGGAAGAACATACCATGCTCATGGATGGGAAGAATCAACATTGTTAAAATGTCTATACTTCCCAAAGCAATCTACCTATTCAATGCCATTCCTATCAAAGTACCTACATCGTACTTTCAAGATTTGGAAAAAATGATTCTGCATTTTGTATGGAACCGGAAAAAACCCTGTATAGCAAAGGCAGTTCTTAGTAACAAAAATAAAGCCGGGGGCATCAGCATACCAGATTTTAGTCTGTACTACAAAGCCATAGTGCTCAAGACAGCATGGTACTGGCACAAAAACAGAGACATAGACACTTGGAATCGAATTGAACACCAAGAACTGAAACTAACATCTTACAACCACCTAATCTTCGATAAACCAAACAAGAACTTACCTTGGGGGAAAGACTCCCTATTCAATAAATGGTGTTGGGAGAATTGGATGTCTACATGTAAAAGACTGAATCTGGACCCACACCTTTCCCCACTCACAAAAATTGATTCAAGATGGATAAAGGACTTAAATTTAAGGCATGAAACAATAAAAATCCTCAAAGAAAGCATAGGAAAAACACTGGAAGATATTGGCCTGGGGGAAGACTTCATGAAGAAGACTGCCATGGCAATTGCAACAACAACAAAAATAAACAAATGGGACTTCATTAAACTGAAAAGCTTCTGTACAGCTAAGGAGACAATAACCAAAGCAAAGAGACAACCCACACAATGGGAAAGGATATTTGCATATTTTCAATCAGACAAAAGCTTGATAACCAGAATCTATAGAGAACTCAAATTAATCCACATGAAAAAAGCCAACAATCCCTTATATCAATGGGCAAGAGACATGAACAGAACTTTCTCTAAAGACGACAGACGAATGGCTAACAAACACATGAAAAAATGTTCATCATCTCTATATATTAGAGAAATGCAAATCAAAACATCCCTGAGATATCATCTAACCCCAGTGAGAATGGCCCACATCACAAAATCTCAAAACTGCAGATGCTGGCGTGGATGTGGAGAGAAGGGAACACTTTTACACTGCTGGTGGGACTGCAAACTCGTACAACCTTTCTGGAAGGAAGTATGGAGAAACCTCAAAGCACTCAAGCTAGACCTCCCATTCGATCCTGCAATCCCATTACTGGGCATCTACCCAGAAGGAAAAAAATCCTTTTATCATAAGGACACTTGTACTAGACTGTTTGTTGCAGCTCAATTTACAATAGCCAAAATGTGGAAACAGCCTAAATGCCCACCAACCCAGGAATGGATTAACAAGCTGTGGTATATGTATACCATGGAATACCATTCAGCCATCAAAAAAAATGGAGACTTTACATCCTTCGTATTAACCTGGATGGAAGTGGAAGACATTATTCTTAGTAAAGCATCACAAGAATGGAGAAGCATGAATCCTATGTACTCAATCTTGATATGAGGACAATTAATGACAATTAAGGTTATGGGGGGGGGAAGCAGAAAGAGGGATGGAGGGAGGGGGGTGGGGCCTTAGTGTATGTCACACTTTATGGGGGCAAGACATGATTGCAAGAGGGACTTTACCTAACAATTGCAATCAGTGTAACTGGCTTATTGTACCCTCAATGAATCCCCAACAATAAAAAAAAAAAAAGAAAAAAAAATACTCTGAAGACAGTTTTAGAATTATGCAAAATCACAATTTCTTTTAAAAACCAATGCCTAGTGTGGTGATGCTCAAAAGTATAGTCCATGAGCCACTTGTCTCAGAAATGCCTGAGATAATAGTCTAGATTACTGGCTCCCTTTCTAGAGCTACTCAATGAGACTCTGGACTGGCACCCAGGGTTCCACAACTTAGTAAGCCCCCCAAGTGATTCTGAGTTCCCCACATTAAAAATTTATGTACAGAAGTCACAGAGACAAGAGAAGCAATGTGTTTTGAAACAGTGAAATTATTCATTCAAAGGAAATCATAATGCTTCTATTCTGTGCTGGACACCATTCGGTTCTAACTTACATATCATAGACACGTATATTGGTCGATAATAACCACTGATGATCTTTCACTAGGATTTACCACATTTTAAGAACCTTACTAAGGCTGCTTCTTTGTTAAGTAACATTTCACCTAAAAGTCTTTATTGAACTGCTTAAACTCACCCATGAAAAATAACTTAGCTACTTGTCTATGAAAACTAATTTACATTAAACCAATAATTCCCCTTTATTAAAAAATAAACATTTGAAATTTCAAAACAACTAAGAATGCAAAGGTCCAACACCTATGGTTTCTCTTTCCATGCCATTTTCCCAATTTTAAAGAATTTCAGATATAGTCACAGAAGACTCAGTTTTGCTAAGTGTAATTTTATATTTTTATACAAAGTACAGTAGAACTCCACAGTTGACCCCCTTCCCTACGCTGACCTCCTCCTTAAAGTTCACCTACTTTTCATACACAGGATTTGCACCACATGTACTCAATGGAAGTTCCTTATGTTGACCACTTCCATATGTTGACCAATTTGGTACAGTCCCTCGGGTGGTCAACTTAAAGAGGTTCTACTATAATTTAAACATTTAGTATTTTAACCCATAAGTGGTTCCATTCATCTCTTTTAAGTAAAATAATAAGACAACAATTACTGCTTCACATACAAACCTTAGAACTGCTAGGGTGGCTCTGTGGAAGAATGAAAAAGGGAGATTTTCCCATTTTCAGATTCTCTCAATTCAAGTTCATAGAATGTACTCTTAAGTATGCAAGGCTGTGGGAAAGTACCAGGGAATTACATAGTCTTTTTGCAGTGAAAATAATAAAGGGCAGGTATAACACAGAGTAAAAAGCTATGTACAGATGACAGTCTTCACCTCTGCTCTGCTCACCATCAAGCCCCTTCCCTATACCTGGGGCAGTGAATTACTGAACTCCTGACACATTTTCAGTATTTTTACAAGTATTAGGACTTTTTCTTTCTGGGGGAGATTGTGTCTATGCTGCTTCTTTTTCCAGGGATGTCACTGAACCCCTCTTGGGCCCCATTCTATGCAGCAACGGTGGGAGCTCTGTTGGAGTCTGGTGTTTACACCTCTGTCTCCTGGTCATGTAAAAGGCACGTGGTTTTATTTGCTTTCCTTTAGGTTTGTTTTCTATTTTTCTTTTTAGAGAAGATTTATGGAGAGACTTGGATCCAGGCTGCTGTTGTTATCTTCCAGCAGGCAAGAGGTTTATAAGGGGGCAGCAGTAACATTCCTCCAGTCCAGCCCATGGTGGCGCATCTGGTGGTCAGGATGAAAGGTTCCTGACCCAGGGAGAAACTCACGTAGGAGCACCTGTTCATGTAGTCTGGCCCTTTCCATCAGGACTGCATTTCCCAGGATTGCATTCTTTCTGATAGGAACTAGGTGGGTCATTGTTCTCATTTCAAAACGAAAGCTGTCTTTTTACAATGTTTTTCTGCCCTCCTTTACTTCCTGCTGATCCCCTTTTTAAATTTGATATCCACCTATTTTCACACTTCATAAAAACTCCAATGCAGTTATGTATGTTAAACTATGTTAGTCTACTACAACAGTTCCATTTCTTTAAGTCTTGGCAAAATAGAACAAAATTGAAAGCATACATTTTCCTTTCTAAACTGTTTCCATCCAGGATTGCAACCGTACTTCATTTCGGCAGCCATGTTTTGGGACTTATTCTGAACACAGTTTCACATCCCCCACAATCAGTGTCTATCTACTCTGTCTCATTATTTATGTATTTTTCAATTCTCACTGATAACTGGAGGAAAGCTTAATAGTATATTCTGAGGATCTGACTTAAAAGTAAGTAGCTATTTTTACCCTAAAGTCATTGAAAATAGTTTACTTCTTGTTGAATCAACATTTGCTAAGTCATCTTAAATAACTTCCTTCTACATGTAGCAACCCATTGAGTTTTCTGTTTTTCTTTTTTATTCTTCATTTATAATATCAGAGATTCCCAGAAGGTTGTTGTAGTAATCATTAATATCAATGTGGTGATTTTGCGAATGCTTCATTTATTTCAAATGAGCAAGAAAGGAACGATTTTTATGAAGAAATAATCCCATATTTTTTTCACTGTTATACTCAAAGGACGTCCCATCATAGATCCTGAGTTTTATGTTTAGCCACATAGCAGTGTTACACATAATACATAAGAAATGTTTCCCAAGGGGTAAGACCTAATAATCAAAGAAAAAGAATCTGTATAAAGCATTTCGTATCAAAGTTACATGACAAAATAGAAATTTTTGGGGAAAAACACAGAAGCTCAGGCATATCATTCTGATTCAAACAGTATAGGAAAATTAAAAACTGCTAATTTTGTTTTTCTTTAAAAATAATATTCTAAGTAAATTTAAATTGGAAAATTATTCTTAAGAATCATGATGGTTCTTGATCATGGCACATATTTATATTCATTCTCTAATAATTCATAAGATTTTGGGTAATACAAAATAACTATTGTCTATGTAACAGTTGCTGAAAAATAATTCCTAAAATTATGTGGAGAATCTAAATAAATTACAGTGAATTTAACAACCACCTTAACCACTAGCTGATCAGAGAATATGCCAACTCTAAAATAATTACTCAAAACTTAAGACTTTTGAAATTAATAGTTTTTCTTGGTGGTGGTGGTTGACAGATGAGTCCATTGAAAACTGCTATTGCTTACAATTCCATGATGAGAAATTTCTGTGTCTAAAGTCAGGCTTTTTAAAAGGAAGCAACATGCAATTAAGTGTAAACTGGAAAATCAAAGGAAAGCATGAAAAGGCCTTCCAAGTTCATTCATTTCAAAACGTTTGCCTACCATTAATGAACAAATCTCTCTCTTCTCTTATTTCTTTATTAGTGTGTTTTATAATTACTGAGACTTTGAAAATTTGTTAATATAAGGGTTTTATATAAAGGCACATAATGAATGAAATCATAATTTGAATTTTCCACTTGGAAACTCTTTCTCTTAGAGGAGCCCAAGGTTGTAATACAGCCCTGCATCAAGTTCAGATTGCTTCACTACATGTATACTGTTCTATCACCAAAGAGATAGAATAATAACAATTACTCATCTATATTTGTTCATTGAACAAATGAGCTCTGGGCAATAAACACGAGAAAGTCATCAACTAAATGATCTATAACAGTTCTGCCAAAGTGTATGTCAACACAGTATCCGTGTTCATAAAAGTTTCCTCAATTGAATAAAAACTCAAATTGAAGTTCCCAAATTAAATATTTCTATAATAGACAGTAACTTGATTTTGCCAAATAATTTTGACTTTGGTTTTTAAGTAAGTGACATCATGATTAAAAGGGATATTCATCCTCTGGGACAGAGGTTGTCAAAATTTTTCTGTAAAGAACCAGGTTATAAATATTTTAGGCTTTGTGTATCATACGTTGTCTACTGTGACTGTTCAGCTCTGCAGATGTGACAAATAAACAAATAAACAAACCCAGCTACAGCAACGTAACTGGTAAGCATTGCTTCTTTGCAACGAAACTTTATGGACAATGAAACTGGAATTTTTAATCTCATATAATTTTCATAAATCACAAAGTATTTTTTCTTTTGATTATTTTCTTTTTTAATTTTTTTAATTTTTTATTAAATCATAGCTGTGTATAATAATGAGATCATGGGGCAACATACACTGGTTTTATAGACCATTTGACACATTTTCATTACACTGGTTAACATAGCCTTCCTGGAATTTTTTTAGTTGTTGTGTTAAGACATTTATATTCTACATTTACTAAGTTTCACATGTATCCTTGTAAGATGCACCGCAGGTGTAATCCCACCAATAACCCTCCCTCCGCCCATCCTCCCTCCTCCCTCCCCTCCCTCTCCCCCTTCCCCATATGCTTAGGTTATAACTGGGTTATAGCTTTCATATGAAAGCCATAAGTTAGTTTCATAGTAGGGCTGAGTACATTGGATACTTTTTCTTCCATTCTTGAGATACTTTACTAAGAAGAATATGTTCCAGCTCCATCCTTGTCAACATGAAAGAGGTAAAGTTTCCATCTTTCTTTAAGGCTGCATAATATTCCATGGTGTACATATACCACAATTTATTAATCCATTCGTGGATTGATGGGCACCTGGGCTTTTTCCATGACTTAGCAATTACGAATTGGCTGCCATAAACATTCTGGTACAACCATCTTTGTTATAATGTGATTTTTGGTCTTCTGGGTATATACCTAATAGAGGAATTATAGGATTGAATGGCAGATCTATTTTTAGATCTCTAAGTGTTCTCCAAACATCTTTCCAAAAGGAATGTACTAATTTGCATTCCCACCAGCAGTGTAGAAGTGTTCCCTTTTCTCCACATCTGCGCCAACATCTCTGGTCTTGGGATTTTGTGATATGGGCTAATCTTACTGGAGTTAGATGATATCTCAAAGTAGTTTTGATTTGCATTTCTCTGATGATTAAGGATGATGAGAATTTTTTCATATGTCTGTAGGCCGTGCGCCTGTCTTCTTCAGAGAGGTTTCTCTTCAAGTCCCTTGCCCAGCCTGCGATGAGATCACTTGTTCTTTTCTTGTTTATATGTTTGAGTTCTCTGTGGATTCTGGTTATTAAACCTTTGTTGGAGACATAACCTGCAAATATCTTCTCCCATTCTGAGGGCTGTTTGCCTGCTTTCCTTACTGTGTTCTTGGCTGTGCAGAAGCTTTTTAGTTTGATCAGGTCCCAGTAGTGTATTTTTGAAGCTGCTTCAATTTCCTGGGGGGTCCTCCTCATAAAATACTCGCCCAGACTGATTTCTTCAAGGGTTTTCCCTGCACTCTCTTCTAGTATTTTTATACTTTCATGTCTTAAGTTTAAATCTTTAATCCAGTGAGAGTCTATCTTAGTTAATGGTGAAAGGTGTGGGTCCAGTTTCAGTCTTCTACAGGTTGCCAGCCAGTTCACCCAGCACCATTTGTTAAATAGGGAATCTTTCCCCCACTGGATGTTTTTAGTTGGCTTGTCAAAGATCAAATAACGGTAAGTAGCTGGGCTAATCTCTTGGTTCTCTATTCTGTTCCATACATCTACCTCTCCGTTTTTGTGCCAGTACCATGCTGTTTTGATCACTATAGATTTATAGTATAGTCTGAGGTCCAGTAGCGTGATTCCTCCTGCTTTGTTTTTATTTCTGAATAATGTTTTGGTCTTTCAGGGTTTTTTTCTGATTCCATAAAAAATGAAGTATTATTTTTTTTGAGATCTTTAAAGTATGACAGTAGAGCTTTAATAGGGATTGCATTAAAATTGTATATTGCTTTGGGTAGTATGGACATTTTAACAATGTTGATTCTTCCCAGCCATGAGTATGGTATGTTTTTCCATTTGTTAACATTTTCAGCTATTTCTTTTCTTAGAGTTTCATAGTTTTCTTTATAGAGATCTTTCATGTCCTTTGTTAGGTAAACTCCCAAATATTTCATCTTCTTTGGCACTACTGTGAATGGGATAGAGTCCTTAACTGTTTTTTCCGCTTGATTATTGTTGGTATAGATAAGGGTTACAGATTTATGAATGTTGATTTTGTAACCTGAGACACTGCTGTATTCCTTGATCACTTCTAGGAGTTTTGTAGTAGAATCCCTGGTGTTTTCCAGATATACAATCATATCATCTGCGAAGAGTGAAAGTTTGATCTCTTCTGACCCTATGTGGATACCCTTGATCACCTTTTCTTCCCTAATTGCAATGGCTAAAACTTCGATTACAATGTTAAAGAGCAGTGGAGACAATGGGCAGCCTTGTCTAGTTCCTGATCTCAGTAGAAATTATTTCAATTTAACTCCATTCAATAAGATATTAGCTGTGGGTTTGCTGTAGATGGCCTCTATTAGTTTAAGAAATGTCCCTTCTCTACCAATTTTCTTAAGTGTTCTGATCATGAAGGGATGCTGGATATTATCAAAAGCTTTTTCTGCATCAATTGAGAGAATCATATGGTCTTTTAATTTGTTTATGTGCTCAATTATACTTACAGATTTACGTATATTGAACCAGACTTGAGACCTTGGGATAAAACCGACTTGGTCATGATGTATAATTTGTTTGATGTGTTGCTGGATTCTGTTTGTTAGGATCTTGTTGAATATTTTTGCATTTATATTCATTAGTGATATTGGTCTATAATTTTCTTTTCTTGTTGGGTCTTTTCCTGGTTTGGGGATCAGGGTGATGTTTGCTTCATAGAACGTGTTGGATAGTCTTCCTTCTTTTTCTATATTTTGGAACAGATTAATATAGGTACTAGTTCCTCTTTAAAGGTTTGGTAGAATTCTGACATGAAACCATCTGGTCCCGGGCTTTTCTTTTTAGGGAGGTTTTGTATGGTTGATGCTATTTCAGAACTTGATATGGGCCTGTTCAACATTTCCACTTGATTCTGGCTAAGTCTTGGTAGGTGGAGTACTTCCAGGTATTGGTCGATTTCTTTCAGATTTTCATATTTCTGAGAGTAGAGTTTCTTGTAGTATTCATTAAGGATTTTTTTAATTTCTGAGGAGTCTGTTGTTATTTTGTCTTTGTTGTTTCTGATTGATGAGATTAGAGATTTTACTCTTTTTTTTCCTGGTTAGGTTAGCCAAAGGTTTATATATTTTATTGACCCTTTCAAAAAACCAACTTTTGATTTATTGATCTGTTGTATAATTCTTTTGTTTTCATTTAATTCTGCTCTAATTTTGGTTATTTCTTTTCTTCTACTAGGTTTGGAATGTTCTGCCTTTTCCAGTTGCTTGAGATGTCCCATTAAGTTGTTAATTTCCTCTCTTTCCGTTGTCTTGAGGAAGGCTTGCAGTGCTATAAATTTCTCTCTTAGGACTGCCTTTGTGGTATCCCAGAGGTTCTGATAATTCATGTCTTCATGGTTGTTTTTTTCCAAAAATTTGGCAATTTCCTTCTTAAGCTCATCTATGACCCAGGTATCTTTCAGCATAAGGTTATTTAACTTCCATGTTTTTGTATGAGGATGCAGATTCCTGTTGTTACTGAGTTCAACATTTATTCCATGGTGGTCCGAGAAGATGCAAGGAATAATTTCTATTCCTTTAAAGTTACTGAGGTTAGACTTGTGACCTAAGCTGTGATCAGTTTTGGAGTATGTTCCGTGGGCTGATGAGAAGTATGTGCATTCAGTTTTGTTGGGATGAAATGTTCTGTATATGTCTGCTGAATCCAAATGTTGGATTGTTAGGTTTATATCTAAAATTTCTTTGCTCAGCTTCTTATTGGAGGATCTATCCAACACTGCCAAAGGAGTGTTGAAATCTCCGACTATTACGGAGCTGGAGGAAATCAAGTTGCTCATGTCTGTTAGAGTTTCTCTTATAAATTGAGGTGCATTCTGGTTGGGTGTATAAATATTAATAATTGAAATCTCATCATCTTGAGTATTACCCTTAACAAATATGAAGTGACCGTTCTTATCCTTCCTTACTTTTGTTGGTTTAAAACCTATTGTGTCTGCAAATAGAATTGCAACACCTGCTTTTTTCTGGTTACCATTTGCCTGAAATATGGACAACCATCCTTTCACCCTGAGTCTATATTTATCTTTGAAGTTAAGATGTGACTCTTAACATTGTGTATGTAGCAAATATCTGGCCTGAGTTTTTGTATCTAGTCAGCTAACCTGTGCCTCTTTAGAGGACAGTTTAAGCCATTCACATTAATGGAGAATATTGATAAGTCTGGTAAAATTTTGGGTATCGAGTTTTTCAAAAGTCCGGTGGACATTTTTAATCCTTTTGCCACTGTGGAAGTTGGAGTTTGATTCTGATTGAGTTTACTTTTGTAGTAGAGGATTGGGCTGGTCATTATGGAGGATAGGTCTGAGAATATCCTGAAGAGCTGGTTTTGTTATGGCAAATTTCTTCAACATATGAATGTCATTAAAGTATTTAATTTCTCTATCATAAATGAAACTCAGTTTAGCTGGATACAGGATCTGGGGTTGAAAGTTATTTTTTTTTAGGAGATTAAAAGTCGATGACCATCCTCTTCTGGCTTGAAAAGTTTCAGCAGAGAGATCTGCAGTCATTCTAATATTCTTCCCTTTGTAGGTAATGGATTTCTTACGTCTGGTTGCTTTCAGAATTTTCTCCTTCATATGAATGTTAGTGAAGTTAATTATGATATGCCTGGGGGATGTCTTATTCAGATTGAGTCGTACTGGGGTTCTGAAATTGTCTGCTATCTGAATTTATTAATCTCTTGGCATGTCTGGAAAATTCTCTTTCATAATTTCATGGGGAAGGGCCTCTGTGCCTTGCAAGGCCACTTCATCACTTTCAGGGATTCCAATGAGGCAGATATTAGCCTTCTTTGAATTATCCCAGAGCTCTCTGAGAGAATGATCCATTTTGCTCTCCATTTCTCTTCCTCTTTGAGAGTTTGGGAGCGTTCAAATGCTTTGTCTTCAATGTCAGAAATCCTTTCTTCTGCTTGCTCCACTCTGTTACTGAGGGATTCTACTGTATTTTTCAGATCTTTGAGGGCTGCAAATTTTTGCTTTAGTGTGTCAAAATCTTTGGTGGTTTTGTCTTTAAATTAGTTAACATCTTGAGACAACTTTTGAATTGCTCCTTGAATTTCTAATTCTGACTTTTGAATTGCTGCTCGAATTTCTAATTCCAAATTTTCCTTCATTCTATTAATCTTGTTTGCAATCCAAATTCTGAGTTCGATTTCTGACATCTCGGCCAGCTGTTTATGAATGGGATCTTCAGTTACATCTGCCATATCTTTTCTTGGGGGGGATTGATCTATTCTGGTTATTTATGTTACCAGAGTTTTTCTGCTGATTCCTCCCCATGATTATTTTACACCATTTGACTTTTTCCCTTGAGCTTTGTTGAGGACGCGTACAGTGCTGTGGCCTGAGAAACTAGGGACCTGTTTGGTGTGGTGGGGCTAAGTGGCTCTGTCTTGTTTTCAACTGGTCTCTGTCTGACCCTAGGAAAACAGTTACTCTGGGTTGAAGTCTCAGCTGTGGAGAAATACCAGCAATTACATCACCCCGCCCCTCACAGGTAACAATTGGAAAGGGAAAATCAAACCTTCCTACAACCACACACCCAGGGCACCACTTGGATAGTCCTTGGGCGACTGGCTCAGTTCAAAAGGTCCAAATCAATTGTCTCAGTCAGCACTTGTCTCAGGTGGGAGAGTTTAAAAGATCTCTGGCAACTAGATCGCAGGGGTCTGCTGACAACTCAAGTATGACTTGCTCTGGTGCTCCGTGAAGTCAGGAGGACCCACCCAGCAAACTGATTAGTCTGGGAGGGTTGATGCCTCCTTCTCACCTCGCACCTCTGTCACACCCAGTCACTGATAACCTGCAGGGCTGTGACCCAGTAACAGATACTCCAGCGGTTTGCACCTGCCTGAATCACAAGGAAATCTGTATCTGCTCAGCCAGGCCACTTCTCTCTGCCTCTATCCAGCAGGGGGAGGTGAGGCCTGACAACCTCAGGCACTTGATGGAGGCTGGGGGTTGTTCACTCAGGTCCAACCCCACCCCTGATTGATGTTACTGACCGAACAGAACAACTTTGCAGAATTTGTTTCTGTCTCGGCTAAATTCCCATGCAGAAGAGAAGCTGTTTTGAGTTCCCAGAACCTGTGCCTCAGGCCCTGTCTTTGCTGCTGGAAAGGTTTGTATTCGCAGCTAGGTTAGCTTTCAGCTCTAGCCTCCTGCACTCCTTTTGTCTATAGGCTGATGATCCCCTGAAGGCCAGGTGTGTCTTAGGCTAAGTAAAGCAGTCCTCTGGGTCAGCCTACCCTGGAAGTCAGCTGGCACTGTGTGCATGTTTTCTAGTTCCTGTGCTCCACCTAGGCTGGTACCACCTCAGGCAAACCCTTTACTCACGGGGCCTGCGTTTCCATCCCAGATCTATTCCGCAGTGGTTGCCACCTGAGAAGATGCCTGGCCTCCTCTGGTTGCCCAGAGAGACAGGGGATGTGGCTTTGGAATATCTGGAGGTGAGCCCTATTGTTGCCAAAATCGGCTGCTGCTCTGCACCTTGGGGCACCACCACTCTGGTGTGGTTCCCTCTCAGCCAACCGTCCTCTCCTCACTCCCGTGCCGCAGAATCAGCACTAGACCAGCTGCAGTCCAGGCCCTGTCCATGCCCCTCGAGAAATCACCCAAGAATCTAGACTCCTGGGGTACAGGCCTCCAGACCTCAGAGTGAGAGTGGAGGGGAGTGCTGAGAGCTCAGAATTGCAGGTAGAGAATATATACAGTTTTATAAAGTTTTATGCCTGGCAGGAGAACGCCATGACATCCTAGTAGGGAAGGTAGGTCCAGTTTTTAGAGGGTCTCTCCCATGGAGTGTAGTGGGAGGACCTTTGAACTCTGCTCATTTGTTTGTGGGGCACTCTGAGCCATTCTAATGGGGGAGGGGACTCCCGTTTGCTTGGTGATGGATTTTGTACCTTTTGTTTGTATCCTTGTGGTCGCAGCTCACCTCAGCGGGGTTGATGTGCATTTTTCAACCTTCTCTCTTGTTGCAGCTCTAATCCACCAGGTTACTTGCTAAATTTCTGTCCTTTAACTCTCCTTCTGGACGGGAACCTCTAAAATTTTCTTCATAAATGTACACTCCATTTTTCTCATGGGCTGCAGGAAGATCTCTCTTCAGATGCTCTATTTCTTCCATATATTCCTTAATAAGAGCTTTTTGGGTGAGTTTCTGATTAACTTCAGGCTTATTCATTATGTTCTTTGCTCTGTGAGCATATTTCAAGGTACTCAGAGTTTTAAGTAATAGTTGATGGTAGTGTCTAAACTAAAAATCTCATTAAGACTGCTATGCCCAACCTTTAAAAAAGAAGTTGTGCCAGTGGCTGTCTACAGTCCCATCTGGGTCACCACTTGTCAGAGCTGCAAACACCAAGACTGGCCTATCTCCGGTCTGGCTCATCTACTGTCTAGACATGGACCGCTCTGCTGCTGTCTTAGCCAGGGAGAGCCAGTGAGAGTGGAAGGAAGCGAGAGAGAGGGAGAGAGAGAGTCTTTTTAGGAGGAACCCGAGCCACTGAAGCATCCCTAAGGCACAGCAGTCTCCTCAGGAGGGGAATGCCAAGCAGGTGTCCTCCAAGCCGGAAGCAGAGCTAAGGGGTGATTATTTTCAATCATTTAAAAAAACACAAAAATGATTCTTGACTCATGGGCTACAAACAGGCAATAAGCCAGATTTGGCTCAAGGGTTGTAGTTTCCTTCTATTTTATGTAGGAACTAGTGCTAATTATTTTATGGGAATTTGATAAACAGTATGTGGATGAAGACAAAGATAATTAACATGACTATAATAAATAGTAAAATATATTTATATATGGTCATAATAAAAGATAATTAACATGACGATGACAACAACTAAAATGATAGATACTGGAGTGAAGAGGAATAATGATGTATTTAACAAACAACACAAAGTTTAAATTTCTTGATTTCATGCTACAATTTCTTCAATAAATTTCCTCTCTACCCGCCCCCCCTTCTTGAGATGGAGACCTGATCGGAGCTCACAGTAATCTCAAACTCCTGGGCTCAAGCCATCCTCCTGCCTCAGCCTCCCAAATAACTGGGTTTGTAGGCGCCTGTACTATGCCTGGCTAATTTTTCTATTTTTGTAGTGATAGGGTTTCGCTCTTGCTCAGGCTGGTCTTGAATTCTGGAGCTCAAGGGATCCTTTGGCCTAGGCCGCCCAGAGTGCAGGGATTACAGGTGTGAGCCACTGTGTCTGGCCAGATTTTCTTATTTTTTTTATTATGATACTTTAATTTTCTAGGTAGTCCACTAATTTTTTAGGTGAAAAAGGACATTCTATTTTCACTTCAAATATAAATAAATATAAATAATCATTGTGATTCATAATCATCAATCATTATCCACTTGCCAAGACACTGTAACAGAAAGTATTTTATATTTGTCATATTTATTTCACAAATTTTCAGTCAAATTTTCCATTATGTGAATTTTTTTCCACTGAAAGTTGAATACAAATTGCTAATAAATATGTATGAACCCCATTTTCTAATTGCTGCTATCTCTAAAATGTATATAGTAGGGCAAAGCTATCCATTTACCTATGATTTTGCCTGAGAGTCCTCCAAGTAATGATTCCTCCCCTACTTTAATTCAAATGCAATCAGAGAACTAAAAACTAACCAAGAATTTCATCCATATCCAGTCACACCATTCTCTAGTTGCTGATTCTGAGGGTGACTGATCTGAGCTGTAATCGTGGGGTTAAAGGCTTAGATGAGTTTGCAGTAGCATCCTCATGTTGTGGAGAAAAAAGATGAGGCTTTTCCTGCTTCTCACCCCAGAATTCGGGAAGCTTGACTTCAGCTAAGGTTAAATTCTTAGCATTGTCATTAGTTGGGCCTAAAGTAAAGCTGATCTGTTTGCCTAAGGCACAATAGTCACCCCCAATCAACAGCCACTCTTGTGGGGGCTTCAAACCCTGGCTGACTAACGCAGGCTGACCTTTCATGAGAGTACAATGCATTGAACATAAATACCCCAAGGAGCAGGATGGAGTGCGGAGGCGAGGGGTCTGGGGAAATCCAGGGGACACTCAAATGAATGTTCATGGAGGCCAGACCCTTTGCATCACTCCTTCCTTCATCCATTCCAGTTTTTTATCTTCTGCTATTGGGTGTTTCTCAGTGAGGGAGAGACCGTCCAGGACGTTGGTGTTTCATTCTATTGCTATCCACCTGAACCCCACCCTTGGAAAGCTGCACCCTTTGCACCAGAGACACTTCCCTTTTCACTCACTCCACAGTGCTCCACGAGGTGTTTCAATCTGTGTAATTTCTTTGCTCCCTTCTTGCATTCTGTGGGATAAACTTCTTAGTGGGCTACTGTACTGACTGGAGACGCTCCTAGTCCTCATACCTGCTGGTGAACGAGAATTGCTTTTGAAAGTTTATTATCCAGTATGGCCACATGAACTGAGAAAGTGCCCACTACAACTTGACAATGATGAGGAAGATATTCTTCCCACAAATCATTAGGATCTGGAAGTACCGAATTGGTAAAATTATGGACGACTTGCACACGTAGTCCAATTGCCCCACATACGAAGGGTGCCCCCAAAAGGTGCACACATTTTAAGAAAGGAAAAATCTGTATTAAAATCGTGATACTCAAGTCACACTTGACTTCTGCAATTACAAGAGGGGCTCGACATGACTTTCGCTCATCTTTTGTTATCAGTGTATGTTGAGTATGACAATTTTAATACAGTTTTTTCCTTTCTTAAAATGTCTTTCTATACATATTTGGCACTCTCTATATATTGGGCAGTTAGATTCATGCTTTAAATTTTAAAACCTATGTGCCAGGGAATGTGCGAGACATTTTAAAATAGATCATCTCTAATCTTCCCCTAAACTTGGCTGGATAGCATCATATAGCCAATGGTTGGGAAAACTTGACAGGAAGTAGCATATAATTGAAAACACTTTAGTAAATTGGATAAAAATTTCTTCAAACATAATGATGAAGGGTATAATAAAATGACTATACTATGGCTTTACAATTTTAAAAACCCACTAGGTTTTAGATGTGATGTTAGAATTACGTATATATTTTTAGAGGTCTAAATTTAGTGGAATATGGTTGTAGGAATATGTAGGACACTTTGAAATCAGGTTTTAAAATGATTTTTTTTTCTAGTTAAGTGTATTATTAATGTGAACTGTTGAGAAAATCTGAGTTATTCTTCTAGTTCATTTTAACAGCAAATTGTGGCCTGCAGATTACCAGCACTTACCTGGTGCACACATAAGTGACCTAATCAGCCCCTTCAGTGCGCCCCGTTGTTGGCGTGAGACCTCACTTCTAAATGTCCCTGCTCGAACCTGCCACTTACTCTCCATGCCAGTTATGAGAGATGATTCATCTCCTGTGTATGAACACATTTTTTATTTTAGCCATCAATATCCATGACAATGATAATATACTGGAAGACCGATAATGGTGAGACTTTCCCCAACCAGCTTAGTATAATTGATAGTAAAGATAAAAAAGATCAATAAAACCATGAACTCTTGCCTTGACTGAGCAACTGATAACAGAGAGATGTTGGGGGGGGGGGACTTGATTAAAATACGAACAACTAAATTTATCATGAACAATAATTTATAGACCAGACTTACAAAATTATTCAATGCGGGGTGGGGGTGGACATAAAGTTGTTCACCCTGTATATATGAGGGGGTGGGCAGGAGAAAATGGAAGAAAAATACCAAAGAAAGTGTACTATTCCACATGGGTAGAAACCTAGGGCAAAGAAAGTAGTAAAAAGAAAGGAAGGTCATCAAGCATATGATCCCAGGAGATAAGAGGAAGCAGGAGGTAATCACAGGCAGGCAAATCACGAAGGAACAACAGCTAGTGGGTCAGATTTGCCACATCCTACTTATTAAACCCTTTGGAAGTGACTGGGAAGCCCTCCCTCCTCCCTGGAAGGACTTTTGGAACAGTGCTGATTGAAGGTTTGGGCCACACTCCCCAACTCACATAACCATAATGGATCCAACTTAGGAGAAATTAAACTACAAATACCATATACTTACAAAGGTATAAAATTAATTCTGTGTTAACAGTAGAAAATTATCCAATTGCGGTCTATTAAATTCAACATAGATATTCTAAGTGATGAGATTAGTGCAAATAAAGGGAATTAGGGAGAATATTTAGAAATTTTATAGGTGTTTTAAAACAACAGAGTGGTGAGTGAAAAGTGTCACCTATTAAGAGGAATAATTATGGTAGATTGAATTGCTAAATTAGTTTTGGGATCCTTTTTTTGAACCTGGAATTAATTACATCTTTAAATTGACAGGTGGAAATTTTGTTGTTGTTGTTGGAGAAAGGGGAGATTCTTTTTGTGTTGTTAGTAACTTTTGGTTTTACTGGTTTAAGGTGAGAGCTTATGGTCTGTAAATCTCTATGTTTTGTAATTTGTTAAGTTTGTTTTATCAAATTCATGAATAGTTTTAATTTTTTTCATGGAATGGGGGAAAACATATATTCTACTGTAGGTAGCATGGTGGTTAAGAGCCTTAAGAGGCGAGTTAAAACCTGGTCTGCTCCTCTCTGTCTAAGTAGTCTTGAGTTCATATTTCAAACCCTGGAAGAGTACCATTGAGTAGCATGCATGATCTATGAGTAGTACGCATGATCTAACTGTGAGTAGCATGCATGATCTAACTGAGTAGTAACCTTGATCTAACTGTGAGTAGCATGCATGACCTAAGTGAGTAGTAACCTTGATCTAACTGTGAGTAGTATGCATGACCTAACTGAGTAGTAACCATGATCTAACTGTGAGTAGTATGCATGACCTAACTGAGTAGTAACCTTGATCTAACTGTGAGTAGTATGCATGATCTAACTGTGAGCAGCATGCATGATCTAACTGTGAGTAGTATGCATGACCTAACTGAGTAGTAACCATGATCTAACTGTGAGTAGCATGCATGACCTAACTGAGTAGTAACCTTGATCTAACTGTGAGTAGCATGCATGACCTAACTGAGTAGTAACCATGATCTAACTGTGAGTAGCATGCATGATCTAACTGAGTAGTACCATGATCTAACTGTGAGTAGTATGCATGACCTAACTGAGTAGTAACCTTGATCTAACTGTGAGTAGCATGCATGACCTAACTGAGTAGTAACCTTGATCTAACTGTGAGTAGCATGCATGACCTAACTGAGTAGTAACCATGATCTAACTGTGAGTAGCATGCATGATCTAACTGAGTAGTAACCTTGATCTAACTGTGAGTAGTATGCATGATCTAACTGAGTAGTAACCTTGATCTAACTGTGAGTAGTATGCACGATCTAACTGTTCATTAATATGTCTATCATTTTCTCTACCTACTGTCACCCCCCCCACACACATACACACACACCCTACACACAAACCTGTTTATGTCATAAAGATCCTTGCTCTTTTCATTCTACCTAATTACAACTCTTAGAATTTTATAAACCAAGTCCTGATTGTCATCTGGTGTTACCACATTGCATTTCTGAGAGTTTTTGCATGATGTATTACACAGTTGTGCTGCTTGGTGCACCAAAGTTTACAATTCTTCATCTTTATGAACACAAGAACTTCTGCTTCCATAACATTCTTTTTGTCACATTTAATGGAGATAACCTTGAATTTCACTTTAGATGATATTGATAAGGCAATTCCAACTTTCTTTTGGTTTTACATTTACCAGGCACTTCTTGTTTATCCTTATATTTTCAAACACTTTTAAAAGCTTTACTTTAGATGTGCTTTTTATAAGCACATGAATTTTTTCTTTCACCCCAATCTAAAATCTTAGGCTCTCTCCTGGGATACTCACTCACATTTATTGTTAGATTTGATTTCACTCTCACTTTGAGTAAACCATTTAAGATTATACATTGCTTAAATTTCTTCTTTTTCTTATTCTTACTTTTTTGGAGTTCATCAACTATCTTTTTGTACTTTCCCTAATTATACCTCTTCTACCCTAACCTTAAGAAATAAAAACTCTGCCAGGCAACTCCGTACATATGCAGTGGGTTCTAAACGGTTACATTATTTTGGTATTTAATACTGAATATTTAAGAGCTGCTGGTAAGAGATTTTAATATCTATCTAAGAATGAAAACAGGATAAAATATTTAAAAATTTTTTGGAAGTTATGAGTTTTCTTATTTTAAAAAAAAAGAAACAATGGAGAAAGTTGTTATTGACTTTTTAAAGTGTTTCCTAAAATAGAAGTTAGCAGAAAACATATCTGTTTTTTAAAAATGTTCTTCTTTAGGAGTAGAATTCTGGAGGATGGTGAATATTTCTTTTACAAAGTACTGATAACAAGGAAACAGAACTTCATGTTCTCAAATGCAATCCCTTTGCGAGGCCAGATGTAGGTGCTGGCTTTTTGTAATCTTTTCTGTGTAACAGCATCAGATGAAGGCAGACTGTCAAATATTTACAAGAGTGTACTTAGCTCAAAGTTGGCTATATAAAAATCACAGCGATTCTTTTATTTATTAATCTATTCTGTTCCGTAAGGTGCAATTATCTAGTAAACACTGCATCTTAACACAGCTGGAAAAGTTAATTAGTGTAGCTCTTTGGAAATCTTAAACATTTGGGTTCTTCTGTGTGACTGTGGACCTACGGAAGCTTCCCAGGCTCAGGAAACAGAGATATTTCCAAGAATTTATAAACGGCTCTGCCCTGCATTCCCTTTCCACAATATGTGTACACTGTGTGATTTTAAAATTAAATACCTTTAAAAAGCTAAGTACATTTGTGGCTAGAGATTGATGTTGAACAAGCTAAAAAGCCTCCTTCTTCTCTCCCCAAAAGATGCACAAAAACTTTAAGCCATCCTCACCATGCTGGGCCTTCTTACCCCAGAGGAGCTCGTTGGGAGGTAAATGAATGCACCCAATTCTCATGAAGCATTTTTATTCCAGTCCATCCATCCTCACATTCTGCAGAGCACAGGAGAAGAGAGGTGGGCGCAGTAGTAAAAGCAGCGGCGAGCTGTCAGGGGTGTAGTTTGTCATTGTTCCACAGACAAAAGGCGGACTGTCACAATAAACAGCATTTATTCCTTTCATATCTGTGGCTTAGGGCTGGAGAAGGGGAGGTGTCACTGCTCGTAATTGTAGAACACATAAATAATAATAGTAGCTTGCAAATCATAGATCAAGGAAAACAGAAGGCGTTGGCAGTGATGAAGGCAAGAAAATAGATGCTTCCAGCACAAGCTAATTTACTACCCTTTACAAAAATATGTTCTCCTTTCTAACAGTCAAAAGGGAATGATTTTGTTTGCCTCTTCAGCGGCCGCAGGTAAGGAAGATGCAATTCCTAAATCACAGGTCTCATGAATTATTTGGGGCCCACGAGTGCGTGGAGATTATTTTTCTTTCAAGTGATATTTTGTAATTTAATCATCATTGCTTTTACTAACTAGATGTGAGTGGTAAGCCTTTTGCTTGCTCGGAACGCTGTTGTGCTGAGCACACCAGCTTGTTAAAGCCTGCAGTAATGCAAGCATGAGGGCTTTCAGATTAGCTTTCTTAGAGAGAAAAATTGATTTTTACTTCTGAGAAGAATTCCTACTTTATATTATACCTGGATGGTCTGACCGCAGCAGAGGTAAGGCACTCAGCACCCTGAAGATTGCAGACTGGAATTATACCTTCCCTTTTGGACTACCCCAAAGAAGAAAAATATGGCCAAGCGTGAGACTAAAATTGAGTCTGGTGTGATAGGGACCATGGGCAATATCTTCTTTCCTTGCAACTTCTGGAAACTCAAAGGGAAAATCCCCGTAGGATGACAGGGGCTGAGAAACTCTCCCTGTTATTACAATGGTGAAAGGTTTCTCATTTACTGCTGGTGAAAAGCGTCTATTGTGACTTCTAATAAAAACCCGTGAAACCACATGGGTGTAAAGTAATTTTTTTTTTTTTCAGCTTTTCAAGAAGCTGGTGACAACACTAAGTTCACTGGTTTAGCTCTGGGTGTGAAGTATTTCACCCTATTTGTGATAGCAGGTTTACATCTGTGCTGCAACCTCTTCCTACAGCCACGTAATTAGAGTTAGATCTCACACACAGACAGGGTTTCTCTTTATGGATTGCATACAATTGCCCAAACACAAAACATGACACATTACACACGGGCTTACGTGTTTATTAGCAATCCATCTGAACGTTATACGAGGCCTGGTTGGTTCTTTATCCAAAGCAAGAGTGCTTTGTTCTAACAGAGGAAGGCGACACTCTGTGGAGCCCAGAAGAGGCAGGCAGCCCTGAGCACAACAGTGGAACGCCCCAGACGGGGAGAAGGACCTGGCCTTGACTCGAGCAGACATTCTGGCCATCAGCATCCGAGTAGTCAGGTGCAAACTTTGCTGGTTGTTATCCCTAACCTTTGCTTTTGTACAGCAGTTTTGACAGTTGCACTGCTCACAGCAAACTGCCATCGTAGTTTGTTCTGCTTCAACGCCACTAGGCTGTCACAGCCTGTCAGGAGGCAAGAAAGCTTTAAAAACCTAACCCCATCCGACAGGGTTTAATCATTCCTATTACTCCTGTTCCTGCACAGGCCACCGTGAAGCACGCCGCACCCCGGCTGCCCTCCAAGCAGCACCTGGGCCCTGGGCTCCTGTTGTTTTATTATTATTTTTTAAATAGAGCACTAAGCTCCCTGGTTTGGGTGAAGAAAAAAATCAGAAAAGAAATGTATTTATTTTCTAATGAAACAACACTGACATTGATCAGTTATGAGTCCAACCACAGCAAAGCCGGGTGCCTTCACCTCCCTCTTCGCGCTGTTTTCCTGCCCATTTATGCTACTGGGCAAGAAGATTGGGGGGGGGGTCACACTTCCCTTGTTTCGCTGGGAGAACGAGGCAGAGGAGACTTGAGTATTTCTCAGAGAGAGCACAGGGGAAAAGGTGTCAGCAGCTCTGCCCCCGCGGCCCTCCTTGTTTCTGATATCTTCGTATCCATGTACTTGTTTCCCTTGATCCGCGGTGACACCGGGCGAGCCTCACTTCTTGGTCAGCGGCCAACTCCACTGGCCCAGACACTCACTGTGGATTATTTAGACATTTGGTACGTCACCATATATTTTCCAAGAAAGGACTCAGCTGCAGTTGATGAGGTGACAAGACACCATGGGATTACATAATTAGTCTGCTTTTCCCTTGTTAAAATAAAGCACATCCATCGGGGGCGATGCTCCCCTGAAATCCAGGCAGCCTTGTGAACAGTATTGGTACCAAGCTCAGCAAGAGGCAGCAGACCTCCAGTGATACCTGCTGTTACATCGACCTAGGAGCATGTCTGTCCATCCTCAGGACAACCCACAGGAATGGCAAGGGCAGAAGGAAGGGACAGATTTTAGGTATTGAAGTCACTTAGCCACAAATGGGGTGGTATCTCATTTGGAATACATGTTTGAGTTAAAAGTGGCTTGATTTTGGCCAAACGTATACGCATAATTAATGTAAATAATTGATCTGGTTTCTGAATGGCCATTTCAACTCTGTGTTTACATTCAAGCCTTTAGACAGTACATGTACTCAACATTTTCAATTAATTGACTCTTATTTTTCTAAGAAGTTTGATAAATTTCTTAGTTTATTGAAGGTATGACTGATTACTGACTAAAACCATGTGAGTTCTTTTCCTAGCTTTCTGTTACACTAGAAAAATAATTTCATTTTTCTTTCTTTGAGTTAAAAGACATAAGACTAATAAAAATGAAAGAAACTACAAAACAAGAACTTTGGAAAGTTTAAAATGATCATGACAAAAAAAAAAGTTGATGAACTGAATATTTTGTAAGTAAGTGAAAGGTGGCTGAGTAACTCGCAAGATCAGAAGCGAGTTTTCCCTCTTCCTTTAAATTAGTTTTAGAATAAAAGGCAATAAACAAAACCTGGCGTCTGTGGTACACAGAAAGGCCAAGGGCTCCACTACTCTGCTGAACCTAAAATTCCAGTCCAAAGAAACCAGGAAGAGCTCCCTGGAAAGCCCAGGGACACTAGGGTGTAATGTAACCTAATATATGACCTTGATAATGCCTTTGGAAAGGCAACAATCATCAAGACTAGAGAAATGCTTGGGCCAAATCCTTGGGCCCAGATAATGACCGTTTAGTTTTCTGGGGCCGCATCTTCCATTAAAGGTCTGTGCCAGGGGTCCTCAAACTGCGGCCTGTTGGCCACATGAGGCGGTGTGATTGTTTTTGTTCCTGTTTTGTTTTTTCACTTCAAAATATGTGCAGTGTGCATAGGAATTTGTACATAGTTTTTTTTTTTTTAAACTATAGTCCGGCCCTCCAACTTTCTGAGGGACAGTGAATTGGCTCCCTGTTTAAAAAGTTTGAGGACGCCTGGTCTTGACAATAATGGAATAAAATGTCAGACATGGGTTGCTCTGGGACAACTAGAAACTCCTTAGAATTGTCTACTTCTGAAAAGAGTTGTGACTGCAGTCATGATCGCCCCTTTCCCAGGCCTCTAGAATGGGGTCCAGCTTTCCAGCTTGTCTCCAAACACCTCCCATCCAGATCGGCTCAGAAATCATTCTTAAACATGTTTGATAATGGCTCTTTCTGTGGAAATGTCCTTTCCTTCTTTACCATTTGAAATGTTGCCCATCTCTTGAAGACCTGTTTCACAATCTTTCTTATCTGTGAAACATCTCACTTCACTCAAAACAATTGTTTCCTCTATGGAAACATCTTCAGATGCTATTTGTACCCTCCTTACAAAAGCAGGTCGGTTTGCATCTGTCTTTTTCTCCTCACTGCATTATAAGCAGCTTGAGACCCAGGATTGTGTGGTGTGTGTGTATATGACGCCTGACAATTAATTTTGGGAACCCATCCTAGAGCAAGGGCTACAGAGCTCCTTGCTGAAATCACTAAGGTCACCTTCGAAGTCCTCCCCTTGGCCATCTGACGACTGTAGTGATATTCAGCAATGAGGTCTGTAGGACCGTTTCTAGGACAAGTTAGAAAACTTAATCGTGTGTGTGTGTGTGCTGGCAATTCCTGGCATTAAAGATAATAAATTGCTTCTTTGTTGTTGTTTCTTCTATTTTGTTAAAACCATCATAGATAACTTGCACTTTGTTTTCACCAAGTATGCTAATGTGATTGTTGATCTAGTTTCTAGATTGAAGACTTGTGATTAGCCCACTGATTTATAGCTTAAATACCTGCCAGCATACTTACAAAAGCCGTTTTGCAAAAAGCGTACTTGTCTATCTGATACAGTTGCTGCTTTCCCCACATCATTTCACTACCTAAGTGCATCAGGCCTCATTAAATGCACAAATTCTGTTAACTGGAGCCCTCTCCCCAGTGCTGCTGCTGCCTGAAGAATCCCACTCGTCACTCGGAGGCACCATGCTCACATAGCACCTCCTTTGGCCCTAGCACCGTGTGTCAGTCTGACATCCAAGGAAGGCTCTACGCTGCTCTGCCATCTGCTTGTTCAAAGTAAAAAACAAACAAAAGTACCTGCAAATAATAATCAGTACCTAAAATACGTTGGGGACCTAAAACTGTAAGATGTTACCAGTGTAACCCACTATATAGTTTCCCCAGGGTCTGTTTTTGCTGTCGATTGCAAAGGAAGTCAGTTTGAGTAATCAGCAAAGAGTTTCAATTTGAGAAAAATGGCTCAAGCCCAAGCACCAACCTGTGCAAATGTTTTTATATACTGAACTCAAGATAAATCTTTTTTTTTTTTTATTTTTATTTTTGCAAAACAACTATGGGTGTTATCCAAAAGTATCTGACTGTTAACTAGACAACTTGCCAGATCTATAAAGCTCCATGTAGACCCTGGCCGCAGTGTCTCCATCTGCACAGCCGGCTGCCTGCCTGTTCTGAATTACGGAGAGCGGGGAGGGGGTTCTGAGAGATAAGGGTTCAATGGCAGAGGTTGCCTCTGCTCTTGCTTTCATGGGGGAGATATTTCTCTCTTTTATGCTTTGACAGGGGCTGATTATCTAGGATTCCCACCAGCCTCCTCACTTTTACAGCATTTCTGTGTGAAGAGCTCCTGACCTGTAGCTGGTTGACTCCCAGGTGCAGAGCTGATTACCTCCAGGTGTCCTAATGCTATTTGTACACATATATTTTAGTTCTCCCGCTTCTTTTGAGTCTCTTTTTTTTTTATACTTCACAACTTGAGGATTCTTATTTCTTTTAGACAAATAGCATGACACTGACTAAGCAGAGAAATGCATTTGCACATGAACCCTTATCTCCTGGGTCCGTCGCAGCAGCCAACCTTGGCTTTCAGCTGTGAGCACTAACTCGGGCAGGTAAGGGTTTTAAACTCTTTCAGCAGACGGAGTAAGTCTTGTCAGTTATTAAATTGCCACTGCACTATTTCTAGCTGCTGCTTCTTTTTTTTAGTACTTCCGTTTTTTTCTTGGTCATGTTGTATGCCATAATTTTAAAAGATCTGATTTTTTTTTCTAATTTGGAAGCAAAAATTGAAATTCCTAGCAACTGTTGACTTTATTTTTTCATAATTTTATTTCCTGTTGTGTGCTGTCTATACAGCAGGGGTTTGAGATAATAAAAAGGAGGGTATGTTGTGAATGAATTTCATTCCAAAAAATAAAATGATGCCACTGGATTGGACGACAGTAAGATGACTCTCTCTATTTTGTCTTGATAGATGCCTATATTCCATTTTAAATCTGAACATAGTAACAAGGAATTCCGACAACTTCTATTATGGATGACCTTGTCAGGAATTAGGACTCACGTCCTTTCTCCTGGGCTGCTCTGGTGGAGAGAAGCATGGTGGGGGACAGCCTGAGATCTAGACTATCCAAAACAATGCCTGTGTAGGACGGGAATCAGGAACGTGACTCCAGGCTACTGATTTCAACCCAGAGACTTTAAAAATAGCAAAGCTGGTGAAGGGAACTGAAATAAGAAGCTAGAAAGTGATGCTAGGAACCAAGAGGTAAGAGTCAAGATGATGGATTGCAAAGTCACTCGGCACACCTAGTAGAAGGGGGACTTAGGCGCTTGTAGAAGAGGGTGCACACCAGCTGTGTGTCACCTCCTCATCAGTCCTCTCTCCTGATGCCTGAGCTGCCTCCCTGTCCTCAAAGATCACAACAGAAGTCCTCAATCGAAACTGCCACCACAGCACACAAAGACTGTGATGCCAATCCGACTTCCTGGAAGGAAGCTGGACTTAGGTGCAGGAGAGAAGACCCCTCCTCTCTGGCTTCTCCAGCATGGGACCCTCCCTGGAGAAACGACTCTGGGCTCTTGATGCGACAAGGCCAGTGCTCAGGCATGTTACTCCAGGGCTTCCCTTCTGCTGTTGCACTTATGTACCTGCACACGCACACACATACACAGGTGTACACACACTTATATGCAGAGCGTGGGAAAAAATACATACGCATTCTAAGGAAGGAAAGAACTGTATTAAATTTGTAATACTCAAGTCATGTTTGACTTCTGCAATTATAAGAGTTACTCAGCATGACTTGTATTTATCTTCTGTTGATGGTATATGTTGAGTATTACAAGTTTAATACAGCGTTTTCCTTTCTTAAAATGTGTATACATTATTTTTTGCCACCCTCTGTGTGTGTGGGGGGGTGCGTGTGTGTAAAATTTACTTATTTAAACAAGATTTCACTGTGTTGCCCAGGCTAATGCACAGGGCATCATCATAGCTCACAGCAACCTCAAACTCTTAGGCTCAAGCAATCCTCCTGCCTCAATCTCCCAAGTAGCTGGGATTGTGGGTACCCACCACAATTCCTGGCAACTTTTTCTATTTTTAGTAGAGACAGGGTCTCACTCTTGCTCAGGCTGGTCTTTAACTCCTGAGCTGAAAGCAATCCACCCACCAGGGCCTCCTGGAGTGCTGGGATTGTGGGAGTGAGCCACTGCACCTGGCCTCAAATTTATTTTTATAAGTAGGATCTCAGGCTGTCTCCTGGGCTTGAGTATAGTCACAACTTCACAGCTCACAGCAACCTCAAACTCCTGGGCTCAGCTCAAGTGATCCTCCCAACTCAGCCTTCTGAATAGCTGGGACTACAGCTATGCACCACTATGCCCAGCCTGCTGTTGCCCTTTTGAAAAGGTGCAATTGGGTCTGGGTCAGAAAGAAGGTGCCTAACCCTGGGAAGAGGGAGTCTCTAGAACAGGTAATGGAAGAAATTTAATCGTCTTGATTTCAGACTGAGAAAATAAAAAAATTTATTTTGTTGCAAAGTCTTCGTAATGGCTAAATTCAATTTGAAAAACTACTCAATCTTTAACTTTAGCAGGAAACAATATGGTTCATTGGAAATAATTTTGGCTTTCAACTTACATTGTTGGGTTAAAAGACGGGACTCATCATTTTCTGTGTGTAGGGGTCTCTCCATACCTTTGTTTCTGAATCTCTAACTGTAATCCTGCACGTCAATGAGATAATCATGCGGCATAATCACTAGCATCAAGATTCTCACAAATAATACTAATAACTTATCTTAACAAACATAAATCTATAAAATGCAATTTTGATCACCCCACTATATAGTATGACCGGCCAAAACTTAAGACTCATCACCAATTGGAACCAGTGGCTAACCGGTGAAATAAATATTTTCTCAAATTGTTGTATGTTGAAATATTTTAAAAGTTATATCTCTGTAGATATAGATATTATATCGCTGTAGAAATAGACAAAATATTAAAAGCAATTAAAAAAAGACATAGATACAACCTAATTTCAGGACACACTAGTATGAAAATTAAAACAAAGTAAATGATCGCCCTTTTCTAAAAATACCCTTGACATAGATGGATCCTTGTTGGAAGCTAACGGGATCATTTTATGTCATGGTTCTCTAAAGTTTATTCTATAAGTGGCTGTAACCCTTTTTAAAAACCACCTAACATGTGCGTGGCCCAAAGTTGACCTAAAATATTTCAGAGAAAAAGTGAAAAAGCTGTGGCCCCTTCAGTTTACTTAGGTATCTACCCAGTATATGATATTTGGCAGGGAAACCTAACCTGGAAATCTGCTGGATGCTATAAAAGTAAACAGTTTTGAATTAATGATTATCCTAGAATGAATGAGAAAGTGCTTTCTTAAGGTTGACCTGACATGACAAAAATTCTGGAATAAAATCCTGTCGAGATAAGCTCTACAAAATGGAGCAGTTGGAGCCGGTTAGAAAAGTTGATCCTGCCTAGTTCAGCTAAACAGAAACCAGAAGAAAGTGCTAAAAATGATTTTTATTTTATTGTGGTGCTGGACCTATGGACCTATCACAAGTGATAAAGTTGGTAAGAGTGTTAAAATTTCCTTTGGCTTTCGCTAACTTTCTCATCATTTAGGATAGTTTTATTGCTGTGATAAACCTATGGACCTGTCACAAGTGAAGAAGTTGGTAAGCGTATTAAGTACAGAAGATAAAGTTTCCTTTGGCTTTCGCTGACTTTTTCATCATTTAGGACACATACAAGGCACCGGATAAGAAGATGCGGCCCAGCCTTGCCTGAAGAACTCGTGATTCTGCTTTCTCCTCCAGAGGTTTTGCTACCTCCCGATCATGAACAAAGTGGGCTTCCAAGTCACCTTCCATCAGCTGAGGATCTGTCACTTATAGTCACAGCTCATACAAGTTTCACAGCTAGAAACTTTTTCTTTCCATGTCCAATACAACACAATTTTCTCACCTCCTATTTCCTCTCTGCTTTCTGCATGCACTAAAGCAAACAGTTAAACTCGTCTCTGCTAGGAGATTCATAGCTCATCGCTGGGTTCTTTGTCATTGACTTGGGATGAAGTTTATTCTCTAAGGGACTACTGGAAAGGCAAATTTAATCCAGAAAATAAATAATTAGTGGCCCTGTACTAAGATATTAAAAGACAAGTGTTGGGCAGGTGGGTGTTTCTGAAGCCTCTTTAAATGTACCTTGCCAAAGACTGTTTGATCCATATATTAATCTAACTCTAGTTATGGCGCTTAAAGAGATCAAATTTGGCAGTCACAGGCGTTAATGCAAAGAAGAATCAAACACAAAATGAATGGTCTGAGGTTATCTTATAACTTTCATCTCTTCATATTCACAAAAGAAGCTGAACTTGTTAACACGCACCAACCACCCTAAAAGTATACAATATTGGCAATAAAAGTACAAAAATATGACTTTAAAAAGAAATTGTCTTTTGAAACTCTGCTAGCCAGAGTGTTCTGCAGATGAAAAGCAAGCGGGGTCTTTCTCTTTAACATAGTCACATACTTGCCCTCAAACACTTTTCTTTTGAATGGGCAGAAATGAGTTTTCTTTTTTTAAAAAGCAGCATTTCAAACAATGTGTTTTCTTGTGATAAGAGATCTGTTTTAACGTCTCAACAAAAGAGGAGCTTCAAAATGGGTGTTACATGGGAAAGTGTTAGGATTACAAATTACACCGATTTTAAAAGGACCCAAAATTCTGCAAAATTATTCCACCCCTTGCCAAGTTTTTTTTCAGGGAAATTCATTTTCTTTCCTCAGAAATATTTATGCTAGAGTTATTGGTTAGTGTTGCTTTGCAAAGAATAAAAGCCCAAAGGACCCTTCTTAACATTTCTCACAACAGCTCCCACCATTTTAATCTCATGAAAGACCAAAAGTCAAGTTAATGTGCCTTTTTCCTAGAAACTTTCTCTACAACAATATTGTTTAGAGAATGATCAATTACAAAGCCAGCTTTACTATATATTCTTGCTATAATTTTCTTTGAAAGTAAAAGCTTTACTTTGGCATCGTAAACTTACAGCATTATAATAGATAATTCTGATATAGAATTTAAGGAATACCTTTAACTTGTACTTCTCATTTAGAAAAATTATTTGAAAAATATTTTAGAATTATTCTGTAATGTTCTAGATTTAAGTTACAGTGTAATAATTTATGCGTAGTATATACCGTGACACCTGGCCCTCGGCCTCCTGTCTAACAATATGCTAGACAGGAATTATTACTCTATAATTCACACCCTGTCGTGTCTTATTGCTTAATTAAAGCACAACCTTCCTCTACATGACAAGCAATTGGAGTGTTAACATTATAGATGATTATCCAACCCAACATATTTTATTTTTACAACTTACTCTTTTTATGTACACAAGATGCTCATTTCGGGTACACCTACCTCTGTAAACATGAAAAAAATCTGTTTCTTTACTTGCCTTCTGGCTATTGTATTTTGCTGCCACCAGCACTGCCACTGAAGAACTTGAAAGAGAAAAAGTGAATGGCAAAAGCTACCAGGCATTTAGATCAGGATATTACATAGTGTAGAGATAGAGAATTTAACAGTAATGCAATTCAAATTGAAAAATCAATAGAAAACTTTTTTTAACTTGACAAAGTGATGCTGAAGGTTTTAGGTTAAAAAAATAAGTATTCACAAATTGCCAGAAGAATTCTTGGGGCGGGGGGTGGGGAGAAGGAAGCAAGGAGGACGCTTAGCCCTGTCATCTGCTAAACCAGATCGCGGTGGCACAATAATTAAATAGCTTGGTTCCGGCAGAGACGTGAAGAGAGGGGGAAAACGATCAAAGGGGAAATAGACCCAAAGTGATACAGAAATTTGATGAGGGCATAAGTGATATTTCAAATAAATAGAACAGAAACAACTGGCTAACTATTTGAAGAGAAATAAACCTCAACTCTTAATTCTCCACGTAGAAATAAATTTAAAATAAATCAATATTGTAATCTGAAAAATAAAACCATAAAGGTTTTGTAAGGCAAATTTATAAAGTGGATAAGATTTTCACAAGTAGGATGTGAAACTCAGAAGTCCATACAGAAAAGATGGAAAACAATTAGCCTAGAATGTCATCAATATAAGCAAAAGGCAAATGAAAATCTGGGAGAAAATATGTATTTCATATGTTCGATAAGGTAATTTTCAGGATTTTCAAAGAAAATATTTAAATCAATCATAAAAAGATAATTACTACAATAGAAAAATGGGCAAAACTTAGGAAAACTAGACTCTTGACTGGATCAAAGTGGACATCTTGGTTAAAATGTTCTCCAGTTTTATAAGATGTTAGCTGAGAAATAGGGTCAAAGGTATACGGGTCTCTCTAGCTCAACTATTTGTTATAATTGCGCGTGAAGTTGCAATGATCTCGAAATAAAAAGTTTGATTTAATTTTTAAAAAGGACAAACAATTTAGGAAAACCAATTTAGAAAGAAATTCTAATGCTCAATAAACAGATGAAAAGATATTAATTTTTAGTTAAAGTGCAAATAAAAAGGAACAAGAAGCAATGTTCCCCTCTACCAACATAATAAAAATTTAAAATGCTAAATAACTAATGTTGGCAAGGATGAGGTTATGAGGAAATGAGGAAAGCAGCTCTCTCATTTGCTGCTGGTGGGAGTATAAATTTGTGTAGTTTTATTGGAGGCAATTTGACTAGATACTGAAACATATTTTGCACTCACTTGCCCTTTGGTCCATCGATGGCAATTTACTTCTTGAATACACCAGCAAAACTTCTCTCAAACATATATAAGGGGGTCTTTCCCCAGAGCTGTTGCACCTATTTCTTTCTGCCTAGAACTCTTTCCCCAATATCTACAGCGTTCCTTCCCTCACTTCCTTCAAGTCTTTGCTCAAATACTGCTTTCTCATTAAGATCTCCTTATTTACAAAACTCATCCACTCATCCTTCCCCATTTTATTTTTCTCCGTAGTGCTTATCACCATTGGACATAGACACAGGCACACACACAGAGCTATATTCTTCCAACTATTATTATTCTTTTTGTAGTCTGTTTCTCCTCACAAGAGTGTAAACCCCAGGAGGGCCAGGAAGTCCTTTTTTATTTTTTGAAACCTGTTTGGCTTAATCTCAAAGTTCTAGCACCAGAAAAAAAAAAAACAAAAAAAACATAGGTACATAAAACCCTAAGTATTTGTTGAGTGAATATACAGATATTAAAAGGCATAAGTACTTCTATGAAAGAAATACTTTATCAGGTAATTATTGAATTACGGTCTTGTGTCAGGGGCCAGTAGTCTAATCACCCAACACATGAAAAGAAAAAACTTGACACTAATTCAGGCACAATTTTACCAGCTCATCTGCAAAGGTATCACCAAGGTAGTATTGTTCAAGTATGTTGAGTTTTCTGTTAACTGCATTAAAAATATGTGAATTCAGTAGAATTATCTGCCAACATTATGAACATATGGTTACTTTTTCTACTAATAAATATTTCTACAGCTAGGGCACTAATGAAGCACACAGTGGTACCGCCTTTCTGTGACTGTCAAATGTGTAAATTCTCAAGAGATCTGAACAGATGTAGGTCATTTCCAGTGTAATTTCATAGAAAACCACTTCAAGTACCACCCCTTGCTTAGCATATAATCTATGGTAAGTGACTGTGGTGTGAACACAAAATTATAGAAAATAAACATAAACAGTGGCTTTTTGAGTTACTTAAATATTTTTTAAATAGAAATATTATATTATTTGTATTTCATTGAAATACATTGTATTTGGATACTATTTGTCACCAAATTACAGATCTTACATTTTTATTCCCTTTCAGTCTTAGTAAGAGTGTCTCTATGCCAAAAGCATTTCATACTTTTTACGAGCTCATCAGCGCAGCATTTTCTCGTATCTCTCAATGTTTCTCCACTTCAGGTTAGCTCACAGGTAATAATAAAGCTGTTTTGATAGACATGTAGCATCTGACGTTTTCTCCTAAGTGGAGCTCCACATTTTCCCAATTTGAGACAGTGGGCCAGCAAAGTATGGTGGAGTGGAAAGCCAGAGGGAAGCAACACGGTCTCTTGCATGTTTCAGTGATCCAAAATAGCAAAAGAATTCTTTTTGACTTTTGTTCCTAGTTCATGGCAGTCCCTGTTAAATATTTTCTGAATCTAGATCTGTTTCCTCCTTGTTACCCTTTCCTCTACTTTTTTCCAGTGCTGTTTTTGGAACACATTTAGGTTTGGTCACTTATTTATTATTTCCAAGACTGGCGGCAGAGTTTATGTTATTTGTACTTTTTCCTTTTGTTTTCGCCATGCGCTTTCCCCAATTCTCTTCATTTTGCTGTAACCCTTCATGCTTAATAATTTCTTAATCACGCCTTCTTGGGGGCTTCATCACCTCACTCTGGCCTTTAAAAGTTTTATATTGTAAAAATTAACTCCTAGGTGTCTTTTGTCTGAATAATAATATATTTTTAGCAATTTATGTCAAACAAATAATTTAGTATCCCAAACTTCTCATATTATTTCTCTTTTTGTCAAATATCATTGAATTAGTGAGTTTTTCATAATTTTTAAGGAATTAAAAATATCCATCATTAAAAACGTCAAGATTTATACATGGGGAAGTCCAATGAAGTATAATGATGTTCATTTTTAGCAAACAGCCCTGTCCCTGAATTTTATTTTAGACTAATAAATCACCTAGATTATACCAAGGAGTGTACTAGATTTCATGAAACTAAGAGCCTGAGAATACCTATGCAATTCTTGCGGAATGAAATAAACAAAAAAGAAACATTTCGGTAGAGTCTTTGGCTGAGCTGGGGGATTAGGTGTGTTTACAGTTAGGTAAATTCAGGGACTAAAATAGGATTTGATTTCAAACAATCCCTCCCATAGCATATGCACTGGTTGCTATGCAACACAATTTAGTATCAACAAATGATGCCAAATGATTTTTGCATATTGTAATTGGCTTGCAAGTTTCGCTGCTTGGAAATTGGGAAGAGAATGTAATTATTTAAATTTAAATGGCCATGTTAAAAATGCTAATTTTTATAATTAAACAAAATCCCTACAACAGGAAACCTACATCTTAAAATTGAAGAAAAGAACTGCTTTCTGTGGTAATAAATGTGCAACAGTCTGGAAAGTTCCTCATCCACCCCTTGGGAAGGCATTGAACATACTGAGGTAACTTTTATGCTGGTCTACTCACCCGGCTTCTCTGATGAGGCGGCTGTGGAACGTGTGTATAGAGGCAGAGCTCAATTAATGTAATTTATGTATCCTTGGACGTCAATCATTCCTGTTGAGAGGTGGGACTCGCAGGTTCTCAGTGCATTAATTAAGAGCTCATCTCAGCAGAGCCATCTTTCTACCTAAGGACCCAAAAGAAAGTTTTAATTAGATTTTTAAAAGCAAGTGTGTCATATATGAAAGCAAGTGTAGTTCTTTAGTTGACGCAAGACACCACAACTGGAAGGGAATATTCCAAACAATAGAAAGGGCACTTGGTTCTCAATCATCTGTGGCATTACAAGTTGTGGGGGAGGGGGGGCATCCATCGTCAACATTGGTTTCAACTCTTGGACAATCACTTCATGAAATCACTGAAGTCTTGACTATATTGTTTCATTGCCAGCATAATTATTGGAGCCCTGTCTAATTATTGATGCAGAGCTGATGCTGATCGCGTGTAATTACGCTGCTGAGGACAGACAGCAGTTTTCTCTGGTGACTGGCTTTTTGTTCCAGGCTAGCTTCTGACTGAATATGCTATGGGTAACACAATGCAAGTTCAGCAAAGTGAGCGAGGACACTTGCACAACACATCAATTTCATTGGTTCGGTGATGGACTGAGTTCACCGTTGCTGCCTAACCTAAAAATACAGGGACTCAGGAGAGAGAGAAACCAGCCAGGCTCGCGGTGTCAGCTGCTTGAGAGAGACTGCTCTCCTGGAATGGCTTGTGTGAGGCCATCAAACACACCCCTTAGGGCTCACTTGGGAAATAATAGATACATTATTGATTTAAATATTTATAAATTAAGGGAGGGAAAACAAATTTTAAAAGCGAGTTCAGATTCTAGAAGGGACATATATCTACTAATAGCTATTAACCTCTCCCCCTCCACAATTAAGGGGAGGAGTCAGAACACATGCTTGAGAGAACAAAAAAAAGAAAAATGAGTTTCCAATAGCGAGGAAAAAGCTAATAGTGAAAAGAAAAGGGAAAAGTACCAAACAATAAAACATCGGGGAAAGTCTTAGAAAATAATGAATAAATTACCAAATCTAAAGATTCTAAAGAAAGAAAAAAAAAAGTGCTAGAAAAAGGCGAGATACAAAACGTTTGCTTTTGGAAAGGTTCTAGAAGCAAATGGGGGAAATACAAACCCAAGTCACAATGAGCACAGAAGGAATAATGTAACAATCGTAAGCGCGTTTCCAACTTGTAGGACTGGTACACGGGGCAGATGCTTCAGAAAGCGAGCCAAGCTCTGCTCACAGGCTCAAAATAACATAACTGTGCCCCAGAGCTTCTCACTGGTATTGCATTTCATTTTGTTTTTCTAAGGGAGGTGTTTAGGAAATCCAGTTACTGTACCTGCTATAAATTTCCCACCTAACTAGCGTACTTGACATGTACTGAACAACAGCAACAAACCTGACAAGGAAACTATGGATTTTACAGGTGTATGTTTTTAAATGATACGTAGGTTGGAAACGTTGTTTTTAAATGATAGCATATGATGGTAAGATTACCACATAGACAATTTGTCAGAAGAAAAAAGCAGGAAAATTATAACCCATCACTTACGCTAATGTTCATAAACATGTTTTATAATCCTTTCTCAGCTCTTCCCCTTCCGTATTTTCCCAGCTATTTTGCTTCATTTATTGTGCTGTATAATGTTTATTGCACAATACATACAGGACTATTCCCCAGAGACAAGTTGGCAGTTGTGCTGGTTACTCCAGTCTTTGTGCCTGATAAATTTATGTGATACAATAGCCCGCATTTGAGTACCATTACTGTGTCCTTCAATGCATCTTTTTATTTGCATTTAAGCCGGAGTATATTACAAAGTCAAATTACCTTTTGGGCATATTGTACCACGGATGTCTAAAAAGTAATATTCATACATATAGTGTTATGCTTTATGATTATGTGCAATTTGTTTACCTTTGGAATCTGTTTTCCAAGCAATGTTTAAATTATCTGTATGATAGACTGAGGACAGAACATATTAAAATTAATGGATATTTAGTACAGTTATTTATTTATTTAAATTTTTTTTTTTTTTTTTTTTGTAGAGACAGAGTCACACTGTTCACAGCAACCTCCAGCTCTTGGGCTTACGTGATTCTCTTGCCTCAGCCTCCCAAGAAGCAGCTGGGACTACAGGAGCCCGCCACAACGCCCAGCTATTTTTTTGTTGCAGTTTGGCCGGGGCTCGGTTTGAACCCACCACCCTCGGTATATGGGGCCGGCGCCCTACTCAGTGAGCCACAGGCGCCTAACTAGTACAGTTATTTTTAAAAGGAAAAAACACCAGAGTGGGCCTCTGTGTGTGGTCAGCTTCATTCCCCCCTCCTCGAAGAAGTGACATCAGAAGGCTCTTTCCCGCGACACTGACCACAGCCATTCTGTTACGACGTCTTCCTATGAACAGTGTTTTCCGATGAACAGCACAACGGAAGGAATTCACAGAACAGGCAGTAATCTTTGCGCTTTTAGCCAAAGATACGAATTTCCTTACTGCTTAATTTGTAGCTTCATGAGGACCCAACTTTAAGATTTGGTGTAAAAGTCATTCTTTTCCTCAAGAAGAATTCCTTTGTTTTGCTATATGAAATTTTCTTAACAAAAGGGGGCCTTGTGAAGTCAGCTATCGCCGAAGTTAGAGGTTCTTGGAGTTGGGGACTCTACCAGATTCCAGCCTTGGCCCAAGACTCTCACTCTGCAGGGAGTGATTTTGTCTCCAGGACTGCTTCCCTTTGCTGCCCCTCTTAGCAGCGACGGTGGCAGGTTCAGGCTGGGAAAGCACAGGGCATCACTTTTTCCCCTAAGATTCTGACGAGCCTCCTCTAGTCCCTGTCGGTGCGGCTGGGGATGGTTTCTGTATCACTTGGATGGAACTGGATGTTCAGGTGACATCACGGGGGGCTCAATCTGCTTCAATTCAAATTTTAATTAGCTCACTATTTAAAAATAGCAGACTTGAGGTGGATGTTACTGGTTTTCTAAAGATATTTGGGCATGGGCCATGAAGCCACACGGCTCCAGAAAACAGATTCGGAATGCATCCGTCTCCACTTACAGAATCGTTTTTTATCAGGTAGACCAGTACATCGTTTTGAACATGAAGCTAATTCATTCCATGAAATCAGCCAAGCTAGTGTACATGAATTTGCCACATTTTCTATACTCGTGGGCCTTAGCTCCAAAGGCGAGCTGTGATGAACCTGCAGACAAAGTGACCCAGTTCCATGCTGTCTTCTCCCTGGTGAGTCAGTGTGAAAGAGCAGGTTCATCATCTGACCTCTTCTACTCTTTTTGAAAAATTATATCTGAAGGAATAGGAATTTCTTATCAGAATATGGTGTGAGAAAAAAGTATAGGAATTAAATTAGAACTTTGGGTTCAAAGCACATGTAACACTAATAGCATAAACCGAGACTTCCAGAAGCCTTTAAATGACAACAATATCATCTTCTGAGTTTATTTTATAGCTTCAATTGGGAAGTGTGTTCTCAGAGACTTTCTAATCTCTCTGAATGGGATCCTGCATAATAAAGTTGACAAATAATCCTTGTCTTCAGTAAGCCAAGGACAGACAGACCATGTCTTGCTCCAGCATCTATCAGAATGTGGAGGTTTAAGGGAAGAGACTGGGGAGCATTCTGCAAAATCTACTTGTTTAGTTATTTTCCTAAGGTATGAGAGAGAGGTATGCAGGTAGGTCATCAGTCTTTTATCTTTGACATTGTATTATTTAGTTTAATGCTGAGATATTTGATTGCATATGAGCCTCGAGGCTTTCAACTTTGAATGTTTGTAAGACAGAATAATAAATAAGTGATGATTTAGTCTAGTATTGATGTCAGCATCATAGTAAACTTCATATTTTTTAAAACTTTTCCCAATTCTGAGGAAAAATCATTAGTTTCTACTGACCCTTGTGACATCTGAATTATTGAAGAGAGAATAATCCTCAAGTTATGTAAGTGAAGTCAATGATTATCTACTTCATTAAATGCTGCAAGCACCACATCATTTTCTTGTAACCCTTTTACATGTTTATGCATGTTTTACAAATTAAGGAAAATTTGATAATAATGAGGAGCTGTAATTAAGGTAATTTATTAAGGACATGTTCTAATGTCCTTTTTAAATTAAAATATCAGCACCTTATGTAAAAATTTGGCAGTGGAGAAACTATCCAAACACACTTTATAGGTGAAGCCACAGTGGGGAAAAACAGAAAGATCCATTTTTGTCTATTTTTAAAACAGTATGTTTTTCTCACTGACCAAATTCTTTGGATTTCCTTATAAATTCTGTATGTGGGTATTTCACACACATTACCTATACTGTTTAATTGCATCTGTCTTAATTTAAATGATTTTCTTTTGAAGATCTTTGAGAATGGAGAACTTTTAAATATTCAACAAATATTCAATATTTCCAAATAATCTCGTTAATGTCATGACATTTGAAAAGTTTTGCCTCCATCAAACCCTTTCTTTGAAGTTCTTGTAAAAACCAAACCCAGGAGATTTTAAGGAGAGTTTTTGGTTATTCCAAAGTACATTTTCACTTTCCATAAACAGTTAAGGAATAGTTAAGGTTTATATCTCCTAGAATTTTTTTTTTTAATTGTTGGGGATTCATTGAGGGTACAAAGAACCAGGTTACATTGTTGCATTTGTTAGAGTCTTAATATTCTCAATAATGCAAAGCAAGGAAAGAAATAGTAGAATTTTTTTTCAGTACTTTGGAAAATGTTGAATCTTAGGGTTATATTTAACTAGTTATACTTTCATATAAAATAGGAATCTCTTTGAAAACTGGTCTTCTGCAGTCAACATCATCTAAACAAGTCTGAATAACTATGCACACACACGTATATGTTTGATATCCAAATCTCCAACGTCTTCTTTTGTAAGTACTAAGAAAAGTGTGTTTGTGGGGGTGATGTGAGGAGTGTAATAAGGCTGTGAGTGATTCATTCACACGTGTACAAGTGGCAAGCTCTATTTTTTTAATCTTTATTTGGGATTAAAAAAATGAGCAAAGCAGATGAAAGCCCTGTCTCTATTAAGCTTCCATGTAAGTAGACATATAGAGTTGTTACCTAAAACTTAAATACATTTTTACACAGGTCTCCACAGTTTCCTGTTTGCTTTGGCTTGGCATCTCGTACTATTATCAGTTCAGTGATGTTCACTTTCCCCAAACATTTGAAAACATACTTTTGCATTGAAGTTTGATTTGCCATATAAGATGATTGAAAAAAGCAATTCTAAATTACTCCTAGGCATTCAGTATAAAGGGAAACTTTCAAAGATACGTTATGGCTTAATAATTAAATCTGGGTGAACGTGCCTGCTGGGAAATTCTGCAATAATAAAATAGAATGGCAGGTTCCAAACTGCAAACAAAGAACTTTTTCTTTCAAAGATGTGAGTCACAGCATATTAGTATTTAATGGATTTTGCATTTTTAAAATGCATAATGTCAGAATTCCTTGGTAAGAACCCTCAAATAATTATTCCATCCAAAAGGCTCTGAAAAACAAAGACTGGAAAGCAAATATTCGACAACCTCACCATCCAGGGACGCCAGTGTTTGAGATAGTAAGATACAATTTTCTTGATTTCAGACCTGGAGTCTCCCCTTTCCCCTACCCTGTCCTCCATAAGCTATCCAGACATCCAGTCATTTTCTGCTGTCTACAGACTAGTTCAAAACCGACAGCATCATCTGAACAGCAAGAAAGGATATCCACAGGAGGAGATGGCCCTCGGGGACACTATTGAAGTTGACACACAGATTTCAATACGCTCAAGTTTTACAAGGAGAACAGAGAGGCATACATGAATTCATTTCCCTCAAAATTCTGACGAATTCAATTACTCCTTTCTTGATAAAATTGATCATAGGCAAGTGTTATGGTTCTTGCCTGTAATCTCAGCACTTTGGGAAGCTGAGGCAGGAGGAGCCCTTGAGCCCAGGAGCTTGAGGTTGCTGGGAGCTCTGATGACACCACTACACTCTAGCCTGGGTGGCAGAGACAGACCCTGTCCCACACCGCCCCCCCAAAAAAATCGATCACAGAAAAATGACACTAGTCTTTAGAAATAAGCGACAGCTAGGATTATAAAGATATGTAAAATTTTTAAATCTTACAAAAATCCCGCCTAGGTTAATTACAGAGAAGGTTTTGGAAAATCTCTCCCTTTTAAGGCTACACTTTAGCATAAATAGATTTATTGGACTTAATTGTACATTCACGTTAATTTACATCTATCTACATTTATATATTAATCTATCTTCAGAAGTCAAAGAAAAATAAAGCTCTACTATCGCCCCATGGTAGTAACTGTAACTAGAAGAAATCGCTGGTGTAATGATTTTAATTCTAGAGGTCCAAAGACAAAAACACAACTCCCAGTCTTCATCTGCAGGTTCAGAACATATAAAATCACAACACTTCAGCGTCGTCTAAGAATGCTCGGGCAGTTCTAATTTGTGTCCATTCTCCAGCTTCATTTCCTTCTCAATAAATAATGGATAAAGCAACCATGGGTCTTTGCTGACTTTTTAATTCTTCTAATATACGAAAATTATCTCCTGGAAATAAATTAACGTCTATACAATAGTCTGCAAATGGTTTGAAAGTAAATTAGTGGTTCTTAAGATGCTCCTTATGTTCTATTTTATTTTTGAGCCAATTAATCACTTGTCTCATCCCCCGCCCTCTTCCCACTCATCCCACCTCAAAACACAAGCTTCTGTCACATTGAAAAATAATCGAAGAGAAAGTCCTCCGATTATTTTTGCCCTTTTTTCTTGGTTTGCTATCCATTTTTCTGTTAATTGGAACTAACTGGCATATTAACAAATGCAAATGTTATGCAAATCTCAAATGGAAAGTTGTTTTTTACTGAAAACACAACTGATAACTACTATATAAATATAATAACTGTGCCTACGACAGCCCTGATTTTTGAAAAGGGTATCCCGGATAATGGATTTTCAAAATAATGGCAGCTTAGTCCTTTGAGAATCATTGTGTTTTTATTCTGACATTAGGGCTAGCTATTAAATCTATGAGTCAGCTGATCATTATTAGCTGAGCTCCAGCCTAATTAGAATATGGTGATACATATAATTTTTTAAATTTTATTTTATTTTTGAGATGGGGGGGTGGGTCTCACTATGTTATCCAGTCTGGTCCTGCACTCCTGAGCTCAGGCAATTCTCTTCTTGAGTAGCTGAGAGTACAGGTGTGTGACCCTGCACCTAGGCATGAGATATACAATTTCTTAACTTGTCTTTAATAGTTATGAGTTTGAAAACCAGAAAGAGAAATTACAAATAGGCTTAATACTGCACGTACACATTTTATCTTGTCAATTCTCATATTTGAAAATAGTCTAGTAAATCTGATCAATAATAAAAAACAGTGAATGTTTTCTAAATGCTAACTTCCATTAGCATTTAGAGGCTGAAGAAACTCATGCTCTTCATTTATTGTGTGAATTGGGTAGTATTGCATGATAAAGTCATCTAATTATTTTTTCTCATATTGTGATAATATGATGTATTTGGGGTTTTCCTCAGGATCCCTGGCTGTCACCTCCTATAAACTCTGTTATTCCCTAGGTGACTAGACCAGTAAGAATATCTCCTGTTAGAGTTTTTGGTCTTTTTCCTCAGTTTCCTGAAGTAACTCCAGCTAAACAACAAAGGTGATGGGCAGTCTTTTGTTGCTTACAGCAAGCCCTTTCAAACCCACGGAAGCCTGTGGTTAACCAGGTCATTTTTGGAAAGCGTCTTCATATCGTTGGACTGAGGGCTGATTCCCTGGGATCCAGCCTAGTGCTTGGAGGGTTGGAACTTTCCATCCAACCCCCACCATCTGGGGAGTGAAGAGGGGCTGCAGAACGAGCTGATCACCAGTGGCCAATGGTTAAATCAGTTACGCCTACCTACAAAGCCTCTGGAAAACCCTGAGAGGGCAAAGCTGGGACAGCTGCTGGACAGCTCCACTCCTAGGTTCTAGGAGAGTGGTGCACCCAGGGAAGGCATGGATGCTTCAAGCCACTGCCCCCATACCCCACCCTAAGCACCTCTGTAATATCTTTTATCATAACCAGTGTACATCAGTATTTCCCCGAGTTCTGCGAGTTGCCCTTGCAAATTAAATAAACACAAAGAAGTGACTGTACATAAAGAAGTGATTGTGGGAACCCCGAGTTATAGCTGGTCCCTCAGAAGCACAGGCAGAAAACCCTGGGTCTTGTGACTGTCATCTGAAGTGGGGAGGGGAGCCTTGTGAGACTGAGCCCTCAACCTGCAGGGTCTGGCGCTGTCTCCAGCTGATGTCCACTACAGAACCGGCTGCTGGCCTGCTGGGGGGAAAGGCCCCCATGTATTTGGGCACAGGTGTCTTCTGTGTTGATTGTGGGTAAGAGCAGAGAAAAGAAAGTTTGGGTTTTTTTTTCCTCTAACAAACTTATTTCTTATTCTTGGGGGTTGGATGACTCCGAGCTTGACATTTAGTGGCAATATTTCACAGCTGAGTAAATTTATCCAAGTTACTTAACCTTTCTGAGCCTCAGTTTCTATGTCCTTGAAGACCAGGATGATGATACCCGCACACAGTGTATGTCAGCATGGCACACCTGTGCGAAATTGCATGTAAAATACCCATCACAGGCCTGCGACAGCAGACACTCATTACATAGGAAGCCCTCTGATATTTCTACATGGCGGGAAAGACAATTGGTGTTATTCTACTCATTTTGACTCCACAGAGTGGGTGGTTAAAAATTATGTATTTTTCAATTTTGAGTGAATGAACATGTTTATAATTTGAAAGACTACATATGCCCGGTAATTTTCTATAAAATTTAGTAATATTTAAAAATATATTTACACCTTTTTAGTACGTAAAGTGAAAGAATAGTTTTATTTTGGAATAAATATATGTTAAATTTTTTCTTCAACTCTCCTCTCTCAGTCTTTCTTACCATTAATGTACTTCCCTACCTGGTCTTTTCTGGTAGCAGAAAAGTATGTAAAAGACTTCTAAGTATCTACAGTTTTCTGAACAGCAAACAAAAAAAATATGAAATCCACCCCTTCGGTTCTGGCATTCCCAATACTAAGTTTTTCTCTATAGAGTCATTAAAACACTCTGGTACTGGGCAGCACCCGTGGCTCTGTGAGTAGGGCCCCGGCCCCATATACTGAGGGTGGCGGGTTCGAACCTGCCCTGGTTAAATTGCAAAAACAAACAAACAAACAAATAAAAAAAACAAAACAAAACAGTATGGTACTGGCATTAGGATTAGATACCCTGATGAAGGAAACACAATAGGTTATCTTGAACCAGATCTTAGCCTTTAATTATCACAAGCCACCAAGAGCCAAAGACGAAGAATTAATCATGCAATGGTTTTGAGGCCCAGTGCAGTGGTTCATGCCTGTAGTCCCAGCACTCTAGGAGGTCAAGAGTGTGGATCATCTGAGTTCAGGAGTTCAAGACCTGCCTGAGCAAGAGTGAGACTCCATATTCTTCTCTACTAAAAATAGCAAAAAAGACAAACAAAACAAAGCCTAGCCAGGCATATGGAGGGTGCCTGTCGTCCCAGCTATTCAGGAGACTGAGACAAGAGATCTCTTTTATTTATTTGTTTATTTATTTATTGAGACAGAGTCTCACTGTGTCACCCTTGGTAGAGTGCCATGGCATCGTGGCTCACAGCAAACTCAAACTCTCAGACTCAAGCAATTATCTTGCTTCAGCCTCCTAAGTAGTAGGGACTATAGGCCCTGCCACAACACCTGGCTGTTTTTAAAGATGAGGGTCTCACTTTGGCTGAGGCTGGTCTTGAACCTATGAGCTCAGGCAATCCACATGCCTTGGCCTTCCAGAGTGCTGGGATTACAGGTGTGAGCCACCTCGCCCAGCCAAGAGGATCTCTTGAGTCCCCCAAGAGTTTGAGGTTGCTGTGAACTATGACACCACAGCATTTTACCCAGACCAACTAAGTGAGACTCTGTCTCAAAAAACAAACAACCCCCCCCCCAAAAAAAAAACAACTGTGGCCTTGAAAGCTGCCTATTTCAAACAAAGAAAAATAAAAGCCAATGCGGGATAATTGTTTTGCAATTTTAAATGGATGTGAAGAATGTAAAATTCAAATAAAAGAAATAAAGCAGTTTTCAGGGAAAAATGGCAATTTGCAAGCACACTTTTAATGTATTTTCTTTTGGATGTCTCCTAAATGTTATTAAAAATATTCATAAGGATAAGAAAAATGGGAGAGGAGAGAACATTAACAGAATTTTGGAGGCTGAAAAGCAAGGTGGATGCTAAGGGATGTGATGGGCCTGGGGATCCTGCCACTGCCGCTGGGAGTTGGGAAGCTGGGAAGCAGCTTTTCCTGCACTACGGCTTGAATCTAGAGATTTACTCTCTGGACAGTAAAACACAGGATTTCCAGACTGGGAGTCACCGAACACCACAGATAGTGGAATTACCATTTACCAAACTGAAATGAAGGAAACAGGGACACATTGACTGCGGAGACCACCTCTGTCCTCCCCACTACTTTCCCATTCCCTGAAAGGTGGCAGTTTGGCCTTTACCCTTCAGACAGAACGGTAAGAGAATTTTGGGGATTTTCTGACCTTCCAAAGGAGAAACACCAAGAATATCTGAGATCTAATAGCAATAAAGGCAGCATGACCTCCCTAGAGTTCAAAGTCAATATACCTTACTTACCTAAATAGAATTTCCACTTAGTATTTTAGTCCCCAACTTTTCAATATGAACAGTCAACTAACGATGACTATAGAAGCTTTTAGTATAAAAGATACAGGTCAAAAAAACCAAATAGCTCCCTTCCCCTCCCTCCTCAACAGTCACTTCAAGGAGAAGAAAGCTTTAAATTACCTGATGGAGAATTTTTAAAAAAGATATTTCATCTAAGAAACAAAAGCAAGGTGTTATTAAAAATAAACTAACATTTAGAAAACAAAACTTCTGGAAATTCAAAATGCAACACCTTTTCCAAACTACTTCTCCAGAGTGCGCTCTTGAATAGCCTACAGCTGTTAAAAAGTGTATATTTGAGGAATATTTAAGAACAGAGAAAAACAGTCATAATGAAATAGACAGAGTAAACAAAGGAAAAAGGTTGCACTCTCATCACAGTTTTGTTCTAAGAATGTCCTATCATGTGGGTGGTGCCTGTGGCTCAAGGAGTAGGGCACCAGCCCCACATACTGGTGGTGGCGGGTTCAAGCCCAGCCCTCGCCAAAACTGCAAAAAAACAAACAACCCCCCCCAAGAATGTTCTATTATGCACGAAATATGTATATAACATGTACTAGTATCTTATAAATGATTAAATTTTGTGCTTTATACATTCCTGCATTTTCTGTATATACTACTGCAGATCATTATTCATTTTAAAATCAGAAAAATGTATGAAACAATATTTGAGATATTTGAGTGCATGTATAGAAGTAAATGTTGATGAAAATCAGACTGGGAGAGGAGGCAGTGGGGATGGGTAAATTCACACCTCCTGGGACAGTACATGTTGTTGGGGTGGGTGGGAGTTACACTTATAACTTGACTCAAATGTGCAAAAAACAAAGTATATAAACAAACACGTGTACCCCCTAATATTTTGGGGAGGGAAATCCCAAATTAATCAAGACATTTCTCAATTTTCATGATAACATCTGAACTTCCATGTTGTGACTTTCACAATTTTTCTTTGCCTTCGGCCTCCCTCTTTCCTCAACCTCATCTGTTGTTAACCTTACACTCCAGCCTCAGAGAACTGCATTTTGTTTTAGGCATCTGCTTGCCTCTCTGCCTTTGGACACAATGCTGCGTCCTCCTGGAGTGACCTTCATCTGAGTGCTACTCATTATTCCTGCCCACAAGAATGACTTCATTGGAGAAACTGCCTTTGACTTTTCTTTTATTATAGTTTGGGTTAGGGCCTCTCTAAACATGCCTCCATCACACCTTGCTTTAACATCATCCCTCTCTAGTGCCTTATCAAACTCAGTTCAAGGTAATCCCACGAGAAACCTTGTTCCAGTGACGGACCCTTCACTGAGAAGCCTCCAGAGAGATTTTGTTCAGGATTAGTTTATGAGTCACACAAGAAAAGGTACCTTTATGGGCCAACTTTGTTTTTGTTCAAAAATAGTATTGTCCAGTGTGATCACCAAAATTATTTCACAGATTTGACATTGAACAACTTTTGGCTATTTCAAAAAATTCAAATGAGTTTTCAAAGGACAAAGACTTCTTCCCACTGAGAATATTCAAAGACTATTGTCAGATGTAAGAATTCTTCAATGTTCATAAAAAAAAATCAAAGTATTTTAGAGTTTTAAATGTACACATGCCAGCCAATACATATTTAAATAAAAATACCATCAAAAATACAGCATGTGAATGAAAAATCCAAGGTAATTTTTAATTTCAGAACACAGATGCACTATATAAATTCCTTTAATCAATGGGTTAAAAATGGACTAAAATTGCACCATGCATTCACGTTATCACGAGGATGTAGGACTGTTACACATCAAAATAATCACATGAAATAAAAAAATGATATCAAATTAGAATATTTTGGGAGAATGTTATATTGGTTTAGAATATTAATGGGAAAAATATTAATAGTACTGACAATATTTGCTCTTATTCTAATCTCAAGATTATGTCATGGACATTATAATTTGTTAATAGTGTTTTCTCTCAATCAATAACATTCTGCTTAAGAAAAAGAGAAAAATAATGAAATGCTGATTAAGAAGTATTTTGTTGCTCAATATTTGAACATTTGAATATAAATATAAGATTAAAAATTAAAATAGATATACTACCCAGGTTCATAAGGTAGAAAATATTTATCCAGCACATTAAAGTATCAATGTCTTTTGAGAATGTCACACAGTACAGACATTGCTTGAATATAAAACAGTTGAAACATACATGCATGCAGTAGGCACAGGATAAATACTTGTGCAATTAAAATGCTAACTTTAAATCAAGGGAGGTCTCTGTGAAAGAGACCCAAAGGCTTTTGCAGAGTCTTTACTTCCATGATATCAGATTTCACTGTAATACATAGACTATTGCTTAAAATCGTGTGCTATCTTCTAACACTTGGAAATACTTAGTGTCTGCTAATGTTGTGTCTCTCCAAAAGTAATTCATGGACTAAATTGTTTTTTGTTTGTTTTGAAACAGAGTCTCACTCTATTGCCTTAGGTAAAGTGCTGTGGCATCATAGCTCATAGCAACCTCTAACTCTTGAGTTCAAGCAATCCTCTTGCCTCAGACTCTCAAGTATCTGGGACTATAGGCGCCCACCACAATGCCTGGCTAGTTTTTCTATTTTTAGTAGAGACAGGGTCTCACTCTTGCTTGGGCTGGTCTTGAACTCCTGAACTTAGAAGATCCACCTGCCTCAACCTTCCAGAGTACTGGGATTGTGGGTGTGAGCCACCATGCCCTGGGTCCATATATTAAAACTTTGACCCCCAAAGTGATAGTATTAGGAGGTGGAATCTTTGGGGAGGTAATTAGGTCACAAGGGCTCTGCCCTTATGAATGGGATTAGTGCCCTTATAAAAGAGGCCCCTTCTGCCCTGTGAGGACGCAGAGAGTTGGCTTAGCCTGTGAAGAAGAAAGCCCTCACCAGACACTAGATGTGCTGGTACTTTAATCTTGTACTTCTCAATCTCTGGAATGGCAAGAAATAAATTTCTGTGGTTAGCTATAAGCTACCCAGTGTATAGTATTTTGTTATAGTGCCCCCAAATAGATAATGTCTAAGCATTTTCAGTATAACTTTGGTTTGGGCATGTGATTTTTCTATGAAGAATCCTGAGGCTTGAGTTACATGTATATAAAAAATATATGTGTACATATGTATAGTATATATACATCATATATAGTTACATACATACAAACACATTTTCATTTATATTTTATATATGTAATAAAGGAGAAACTGCAGAGATGTCATAAGAAGTACGTATTTCACTAAATCTCTACTGAACACATAGCTAAGGGCTACGATTTCCTGCCAGCTGATGTACAAAGGTTAGAAGCAAGACCCAATCTTTGCCTTGAGGAATGTCCAATGGGGCAGCTAGACATAGTCTGTTATCATTTAATACAGTAAAACAAAAATAATGTGAGATCACTGTTGGGAGGCTAGCTCAGTTAAGCTTGGAAACTCTGGAATAACTAACATTATTTAGGTTTATCTCACGTTTATGAACCCTAAAATGTGATTTCCATTGAGATCCTACTCTTAGTAAGCTGTGGATTCATTCTGAATTCAATCTTGGCTTTATTCCTTATTAGCTGTGACCATGGACACGCAGAAGGTGCTTAACAAATTATTATACAAAGTACTGTAGGAGGTAAAGGAGGTATAATCAAGAGCTTATAGAGCTTGGGAAGACTTAAGGGGGGAGACAGGACTCAAACTGAACCTCGGAATGGCAGAATTAGGTAGACTAAGTCTGTGGCAGGACATTTTTGTGGCATGTGCAAAGTTTCAGAGAAGGGACTATGCACGGCATGTGATCTAAAGGCAGTCAGCTATAGAAGTTTCACGCCAGGAAGAAAAAGATCAAATTCCAAGATCACAGAAAATCTTTGAATGTCATTTCATAAAAGATTGACATAACATTTTTCCAAGCTTCTATTCTTCCATTCTTTTAAACTCCTCACTAATTTCTTTCAAACACACATTCAGAAATATTTAATTGAATGTAATATTTTGCCGGCATTGTGGTAATTACTTCCTTTTAGTTCTTTTATGAAGAAACAACACAATTTTATGCAGAACGCACAGCCCCATTTTCTCAGTTAGCAGTGTGTTATCTGACAGATCTTAGAATAAGCGAGCATCTAGAGTTATTCTTCTGCTCTGACAAGAGAACACCACTTGGATTTTTAAACACACAATCCTGCACTATTCACTTCTTATCCGGTAGAGAAAGTAGTTAATTCATCTTATTCAAATATATTATCTCTCCTCCCCTCTTGCAGTGTTTTACTTTTTGCAGACAGCTGAATTGGCTTTTGTACCACATAGTTCTGTAAGTAGGAACAGATGCACATGGCCACATTCTAGACAGAGATATACCAGATGCAAACAATACCTCTCTGCAAAGTTCACAAGAGATTTATCACAATAAAAGGGGCCAGAAGAATCTGGACATTTCTGGGTTACTGTGCTATTCCCCACCGCTTTTCTCTAACCATCTCAGGCAGGCTGACAGAAACTATTGTTATAACTTCTGCTGGTGTCATATTTATATATACTGTGCTGGTTAGGCTGCAAGACCTCGGGAAAGGCAGGCCCCGTAACGTGCTCTTTCAATTTGCACACCAAAACTTTAAGAGTCTATTATCCGGTTTACTCACAGTGCCTATCAGCATCGCTAAAAAATAGAAAATGGCACCATTAGGTTGAAAATAAAAGAATGTCTGTTGTGTATAGGATAAAAGGAAATTTTAAAATGTCCCTCCTAGGACATTTCACACCCTCTGATCATCTCCTGCAATTTTCTCTCTGACATGAAAAAGTTTGTCATGGACAAAGAGATAAAGATGGAGCTCCTATTCCATGGGAACCTGCCAATAATTGTGCACCGACAGTCGACATCTAGATCATTCGCAGGCTTCTAATGTGTGATTCAGCAAGGGGCCCGGCAACGAAATAATTATGTGAATGATCTCGCCTGCATAAATTCCTGTTTACTTAGAAGTCAGCAGGCAACTTCTAGATTTAAATCCATATATCCCACCACACATGGTATGTGGTGAGGGATCAAAATCAAATCAAAGCTCTAAGACTCAGCATCAGGAGGGGCGGAAAGACCAGTGCATTCTCTGCTTCTGTTTATCCCCGAAGTCGGCAGGAATGTGTGCTAATCACCCCAGACTGAAGAAAACACTCTCAGAAACAGCTTGTGTTTGGTAGGTGCCGGGGAAGTGGAGAAAGCAGAACTCGGATGCGTTAGGATATCGACCGATGACATTTGTTTTTTTTCCGCTCCAGCTTTTGACGTTTTTTCTGTTCCTTTTTGATAAACTCTGAATAAATTAAGCCTGTAGAATATTGATTACCCTTTATTGAAGACTTACTTTGTGTCAATTATAAGTACTTCATATACATTAACTCATTTAATTCCCAAGAAACCCTTTCACATAGACTCTATTAATATTTTTATGGCTCTTATTTTATGAAAAGCACATAGAGGTTAAGAAAGTAGCGAGTGAGTGGGAGATCTAGAATTCAAACCAAGGAAGGCTGTTTTAGGTATCACTAGACTTGTACTGGCCCATTGCACAGCGTCAGACAGGTGGGGCTCCTGGGCGATGCACAGTGGCTGATGGGAATTGAGATGTGCCACAGGTGAGAAACATGCAGGACTTCACTTAGAAACAAATGTAGCATGTTTCATAACTTTTATATAGATTACAGGTTTAAATGATAACACTGTGTGTCTATGCGTTTAAAATGTCATCAAGTTAACTTACTAAGCATAGGCATATATTGCTTTATTGAAATCAGTTCCTTTGACTTCTTTAACGTGGTTGTTAGTAAATCTTAAAGTGCACATGTGGCTGATGTTATAGTTCTAACATGGTATCAATACTGCAAACCACTCTGCTATATAGTTTTTAAAATCAAGAGTAAATATTAACTCAAACACGGAGGCTACACTTATTACATTTTACTTCATTACACACTGATCCTAGAACAATCTCTTCAAATTTAAAGATGTAAACTGAACCTTTACACAAAATCACACAATGGACTAATAAGAGACATTAGTTATGTTCATAGGTTGTAGGTGACCACAAGCAGGTCATCTGTGCAAGAAGGAAATGTGATCCTATTCTTGTCTGCAGGGGCACTAGTAAAAATAAGACACATCACATAATAATTCTATTAAGCACTTATAAGCCAGATGCTTGGCCAAGCCAGCAACACCGACAGAATTGGTACCACCTAGTAGGGCATTTTGGAAATTTGGGGGTATAAATTTTTGGTCATCCCAAGGATTGATGGGAGTTTCTGATATTTATTTAATGGAAGGATGTCAGTGGGACAAGAAATTTTGGGTTGGTCATACCCAGTGAAAAATTCCACCGATATTCACATAAATAAAACATCATTTCACAATCATTTCAGCCTAGTTATCTCTACTTGAAACCTTATGTAAAAATACAAAATAGGGGGTGGCACCCGCAGTGGGTAGGGCTCTGATCACATACACTGAGGCTGGGGGGTTCAAACCCGGCCCAGGGCCAGCTAAACAACAATGACAACTGCAACAAAAAAAGTAGCGGGGTGTTGCAGTGGGTGCCTGTAGTCCCAGCGTCTTGGGAGGCTGAGGCAAGATTATTGCTTGAGCCCAGGAGTTTGAGGTGGCTCTGAGCTGTGACGCCACGGTACTCTCCTCAGGGTGACAGCTTGAGGCTCTGCCTCAAAAAAAAAAAGTACAAAAAATAGGGCCAGGTACAGTGGCTCACTCTTGTAATCTCAGCACTTTGAAAGGCCGAGGCAGGAGATTTACTTGAACCTAAAGATTTGAGATCAGCCCAAACAACATAATGAGATGTGGTCTTTACAGAAAATTAAAAAGTTAGCCAGGACACATTCTCTTTTCATAGAGTACTAGTTTTAGAATAGACGATGCTAGGAGCTCCATCAGCTATGCTTGAGACACCAAACAAAACAAAACAAAGAAAGGAAACAAACAATAACAACAACAAAAACAATAAAAAAGACTCAAAGCTTCCATACCTGTACTTCACAAAGGTTGAATTCATATTCATGTTTTCACTAAGTTCTTTCTTATCTTGTTCTAATAGAAAACTGTAAAATATGTGCACTTTCTGAAGGTCCCAGCTTTTCTTATCTGGAAACACTATGCTATATATTGTCATACCAACTTATATCTGTAAATTAATACATATTGAGTATTTACTAAATAATAAATATTTCATTAAATATGGAATGTCCGATTTCAAATCGAAAGTTGAGTTCATTATATTTCAAACAAGAAGCAGTACAATCGGTTAAAGTACACACCTAAACTATCAATGCAGTTTTGGAATCTTAACGGTACCCTGTTGTCAGCAGCAAAGAGGCCTGGAGAACAAGTGGCCATGAAATCACAAAAGGCACTTTCCAGAGTGTGTTCAGACTGGATATTTTTCCTTGTAAAAAGCCGTCCAAAGCCTGGAAGAGTGATAGCCTGTTGGTGCAAGGTCTTGTGAATGGGGTGGATGACAGAGAGTTTCCACGTGCAGCCTCTGTAGTTTGAGCAGCGTTATTTGTGCAACATGTGGTTGAGCGTTGTCTCGTAAGAGGACTGGCCTGGCTCTACCTATCAATTTCGGCTGCTTAACTACAAACATCCTCATCATTTCTGGAGGAGACTGACCGGGCTCTGTGAATCTGTGCTGGATAACACCAGACGCCAGCAGCTTCTTTGATGAATATTCAGTTGTGAGCTGTGTTTCAGCACTTCAACCTTTGTGCCCAACACTCACAATTGTCAAAATGAATCCATTTTTCACCAAGGAGGGTAGATTGCCTGAGTTCAGGAGTTCAAGGCCAGTATGAGCAAGAGCGAGACCCTGTCTCTACTAAAAAAAAAAAAAAAAAGGTAAACTAGACCGGTGTGGTGGTGGGCACTTGTAGTACCAGATATGCAGGAGGGTGAGGCGGGAGGATCACTTGAACCCAGGAGTTTGAGGTTGCTGTGAGCTATGACACCATAGCACTCTACCCAGGGTGACAGAGTGAGACTCTCAACAACAACCAAAAAAAAAAAAAAAAAAAAAAAAGATAATCACAAGCCAAATGTATTTGACATAATGTCGATGTATTTTCACAATAAAAACCAAAAACACAGTAAGTGTCAAAGTGAAATGTCAGAGAGATCAACTGTCAAACTTAGTATGGAAGGAAGGCAGACATTTCATGATTAACAACCTAAATATTATTTAAAACATTGAAAATATTCCATTTTCTTTAACACATTTATATCTTATCTGGGGATATTAAAACAGGTCTATAAGCACTATTTCCCCCCCCATTCCTTTAAGGGCTTAAGAACAAATAACATATACTATAATTAGATGAGGATATTTAGGCAAAATATACATGATATATAATGCCTTTTAAGATTCTTCACCCACTGGTTTTCACTCTAATGTAGTTTCTGGAATGAGAAGAAAATTAAAATCATAACTAGTATTTTGGGAATTTTTAATAGCCGTGAAGACACCAATAGGAACATGTCCTACTAATGAATCATTTTGTCACAGACAAAAAAGACTAAGAATTATCACGTATTCATTTACTTCTGCTCCATCCCATACATTTCCCATAATTTATCTTTTCTTTATCCTTTTATAAATCAACTATTAGGTTCTATTACTTTAAAATCCATGAGACGTTATGTAGAGCAAAATACGCATACTAAATTTTACTTGGTAATTAACATTGAGACTGATAAATCCTTATTTACAGTGGTTAAAATAAGGATTCAAAATGGGTAAGTAACATAGTACCTATAATTATTGGACCCTAGAGCTGTAAAAATATGGAGGGTTGAGATCATTTGGACCGGATATTTATTAGGCTTTTTTGGTCTCTGACACTTGATAATCTGAGCAAGTTTACGAATTTTCTCTACAGAAAAATTAACATGTACATGGCCACTTGTAACATTCTGATAGTGCTCCTGGATGCTTAGTTGTGTACTTCTAAAAAAATGCCATGTTTGCAAATAAGAAAGCCAGGACCCAAAAAGCGGTGGTGATTTTTGTTACCAATATGTCTAGATTTATGATATTAGTGTTCTATTTATTACTATATGTACAAGTTTTAGACTAGCCTCCAAAGATGGAGTTTTTCTGCTTTCTCAGCATGTTTAATTCTTGTTTGTCTCTAGGAGATGGCAGATTCTTCTCATTCTAGAGAGAAAAATGGGTTCAACTCCAAATAATTATTCAATCTTATCATAAATCTGAAACTACGAAGCCGTCTCCATTTCCAGATATAGTTTAGTGTGTCTGTTTGGTTTTGCTTTTAAGTTTCACACCACACTGTTGCTTCTCCAAGTAATTTGATTTTGGTCAAACAAAGCTCCCAGCCAGAAGGGCAGAAAAACACAGGCCCCCTTTGCTGTCTCCTGTGAGCTCACCCATTCTTCTGAAAGCATTTTCTAGTTCTCCTATAGAACATAATCACGTGGCCAGCAATCCATCACTTCAATCGGATTCTCACTTGTGGCAGATCAAGAAGGAAAACCTACTGAACATCCTAATCTGGAAACTTCCAGGACAAGGAAGATGGCAGCCTCACTAATAGCTAAGTCTGTCGATATTAGGGCTGAGGAGATCAGTAGCCACATGAAATGGCAGCAAATGAAAAAATAAGCTAATAAATAACAGAACACTCTTCCTGATGGAGATAATCAAGTCAGAGAGGCCTGAGCTTATTCATTTCTGCCTCTATTATTTCTTATAATCCAGGTGACGTTGCCAAACCCTAGATAATATAGAGGAAATATCTGCTTCTTACAGTGCAGTGAGGTTGACCCATACAGAACCATCTCCCCCCACCCCAGCTTATCACATTATAAATATACATATGTATGACACATTATTAAAAACACTTAGATGTTCATTCTAGTTCAAGTAAAAAAGAATATTTATCTAGGAAATACCACTCTTTAATGGGATGAAATTCTAATCTGAGGATCATGTATTTCTATGAGGTTATTTACAACTTTACAATCTCTGACTTCAACTTTCTGAAAAGTGGAACTGTTCTGTACCACTTGGGTCACAACCAATTCTATGGGATACTTTATGATGATGACCGTTGTGGGGTGAATTATGCTTCCTATCACCTCTCAACACAAATTCTTGTATTGAAGTCCTAAGCCCCAGTAACTTGGGATGTGACCTTATTATAGGAAAGAAGGTAATACCAGAGGTAATTAAATTAAATTGAGGTCCTTGGGGGTGGGCCTTAACCCCATATAACTGATGTTCTTATAAGAAGAGGCGGTTAGGACACAGACAGGTACAGGAGGAAGTCCACGTGTGGACAACAGGGAAAAGATGGTCAACTGCAAACCCTGGAGAGACGCCGGGGACAGATCCCTCCCTCCTGGCCGTCAGAAGGCACCAACTGCCAGACGCCTAATCTCGATCTTCCAGTTCCCTGAACCGAGAGAAAGCAAATTTCTGTTTAAACCCACCAAACTGTGTTACAAGTGCTCTAACAAACCAATACAATCACTAAATATACAGTCAACAAAACCAGGACAGTGTGGGGTCAGGAGACCAGGGTGGCCAGACTCTGTTAGTGGAGCCATCCTATCTGCACTCTCATGAGGGGGACGGGGTAAATACACCTGTTAAACAAGCCTGTGTAAATTTAGGCAGAAAGAAGAGATGGTCAAAGGCTTGAAGATCTTAAGATGCAATGCCATTGTTTCTACTTATCATCCAAGGTGAAAAATCATCATGAAAGCACAGTAAGTAATTTCTTGTTAATAAAGACGGTGGCTCCAATAGTAGTGAGCTGGAGTTGGACATGCTTAGCCCAGTACAGACTACCAAGCTTCCTCTTTGGTGTGTTCTACAGTGGAAGTGATGGATTCAAAAGAGAACACAGGAAAAAAATAGCGAACAGATTTTCTAATAAATAGGCATTCTCCAAAGTTTCGTCTGCAGTATTTCAATGCCCTGACTCCCTCGTTCAGGGACCTGCAGTGAGTGCTAACCGCCCGCCTCGTTTCAGGTGATACTTCACTCTGTAGTTTTCCTTGCAGATTGTGCTTGTTCTTGAAATTCTAATAATGACTAGAATAAACCTACTATGTTGTTGTTTATTTACTTAATGGCCATTTTCTGTTCACCCATCCATCCCAGATACCATAGGACAGAGATTGGGGGGTCTCTCTTTCACCACTAAAATCCCACCCCCAAGGTAGCACATCGTAGGCTGCATAGGAAGGACTCGAATCAGTTGCTGACGGAATATTTGAGGATGAGAAACTTACAAAAACCAGTTCACAAAATGGGAGAATTCCTGAATGGGACCATCTATTACGATTTCGGTTCCCGTTTGTAAGTTCCAAGGTCCATCTGAAGGAAAAAAATAATTTGTATTTCGACAGACTTTTACCTCAACAAGACCGGCTGAGGATGACAGTGAGGCTAAGGGAAGGAAGAGGAAGGAGACGGCATCTTTGTGAGGGATGAAGCGTCTTAGCAAACGCGAAGGGGCACCTTGTCCTGCTCCCCAAACCTGCTAACGAGGACTTCTGCTTCTCTCCTCATCCCCTACCACCACAACCAATGACAGTATTTCTCCCAGGCTAGACACAGATCTTTGACTTTGAAGGCAGAGTTGTGAGGAGAGAAAAGCGGATGGGAGGCTGGGGCTGAGGAGGCTATTTTTCCTTGGGTCAGGTAGGTCTGGGAAGTGAATGGGAGGGTGATACTTGGGACAGTGCAAGGGGAAATATAACAGGGTTTGCGTAAAGGGGGTGGACTATGTGAGAACTCGATCACCTCACAAGGGAAGAGGGAAGAATCTGAATTATTTGGATGTGACTTTGTTGAGCTGAGCTCTTTATGTGCTGAAGGACCATATCCATCTACCCTGTCACAGAAGTCGGTGCTTCCAGGGAGGACTGAGGAGAGTGCTGTCTCCCTAGCTCTGTGTCATTCTGTTTCTGGACACTGACACCTGAGACAAGTCTTTATGCCCACATTGAATATTCTGTCATACTTCACACCTAAGCAGTCACTGAACCAGTGGGTCATTTTTCAAGGGTGAAATGTAATTTAATAAGGTTACAGAAAATATTACACTGCTTTTCTGTTTACTTACACTGGGAAAGAGGGTAAGAACACCTCCCCAAAGAACTTCCATCCATTAAGAGGAAGGAAGGTAAGTTGCGGTTGCCAAGAGGAAAAGGAAAATTAGCTTAGCGAGGCAGACAGACGCTGCTTCCATGCTCACACGGGAAACGGAGGGAGCCAGCTCAGCTCTTACAGAGAGGAAACCTCATGAGAGACCCTCACACTCTGCTTTGTGCTAGGCGGCAGGAAACGGGGAAGACCCCTCTGGAGTTTCTGAGTCTGGGAGAAGAAAGTTGTGGGGGAAGAGGGAGAAAGTTTTAATGCATTGATATGACACCTCGTTAAAGACAAGATCCATCATCCAGTTGTTTGGCCTCATCTGTCTCTCCTCTATGATCCACATGCCTCCATTTATGTTAAAACTATGCAGTCTCACTCTGTGTGTATTAGAAATAATATTTTGCACTGTAGGAAAGAAAGCCTGAGGGTAAGTTATGCAAATCCCCAAGCACTTAGACGAGACTAGAAGGCTCTCTAACACAAGACAAGCATGGTCTACCGAAGGGATTGTGCAGTCTCACATCTGAAGTCAAGGGAGACCCAGCTGGCACCTGGTGTGTCAACGCGAATGCCGGTGGAGGCAGAGCCGTGCAGTTGTCTGCGTAGACTCGGGCGGATTCGCGCTGGTTGAAGGCAGCTCGAGTTTGCTGAGTGAGCCTCACCCAGATACTGAATTCTCCACACCTTGAGTTTCCTCCTCTGTAAAGTGATGGGGAAGGTGTCTCCTACTGCCCATATTATTGCAAGGATTAAATACGTTAATATGAGTACTTAGAATATAGTTAGTGCTTAATAAGTGTTAGCTATTTTTTTTCATACTGGTTAGGAATGGTTCATACTTATGATCATATAGAGCTGTGGTTCTCAACCTTCCTAATGCTGCGACCCTTTAATACAGTTCCTCATGTTGTGGTGACCCTCAACCATACAATTATTTTGTTGCTACTATACGAAGTACTATATGAAGTAGCAAAGAAAATAATTTTATGGTTGGGGGTCACCACACTATGAGGAACTATATTAAGGAATCATGGCATTAGGAAGATTGAGAACCACTGATATAGAGTGTCAATTTCATTAGAGACTAAATGCTCTAAAATAACCAGTGTTTAAAAATGGAATACGATAAATATACATGTGAGTATAAATATACATATGAGTATAAATATACGAGGTCAGACAATTACGTTTGTGAACCTTCTGTAGGAACAGTATTACCCACCTCATTGCTGAGTATCACCACAGTCACCTGCAAGGTTCTCCCCTTGGAAAGCTAATGCACCGATGCCAGATCCTAGTCCACCCCTCCAAAGAAATTTTGGAGCTCTTTTTCCAGAATGGCCATTGGAGCTGTCCTTGTATGAGGTCGAACAATTAAGTTCCTTAACTCACTTTTGAAAAAAATGCTACACAGCCCATTGTGAATGTCACTCCAGATACCAGGTGGCCGCAGGGAGCACCTCAAGGGTGACTGTAGTGGTTTTCAGCAATGAGGTATGTAGGGTTTTTTCTGGGATGAGTTGGTGAATTTCACTGTCAGACTTGGTATAATATAAAATGTAAACACATAATGAAATCTGAGATCTGTAAGGATAAAATACCATACCTATGTACACAATGAGGACTCTGTAGTTCATTTTACCAGTGAGTATAATGGGTTTTTATACATTTATGTTGTAAATCATTACTGATTGCATTTTTAAACTTTAATTTGCTTTATGAAAACACTTTCTCACAATCAATAAACTATCTGCAAGGCAGACTTTATATAAGAAAATTACTCAATTCTTTAACAAACAAGAAATATGTATATAACTGATCACATTACTTTTTCCATTCTGCCTAAATATGATTTTTCTCCTATACTGAGTACCGGGCATATAATCCATTGAGAAAACTTTGAAAAGTTATGTTTAATAATACGTTTTCCTTTTTTTTCTTTTTAAGAAAATATATCTTTCCAATTTAATTCGTCTTCTAGAAATCCCCTTGGCTGCTGGTGTAAATTGCTCGTGTTGAATTGTTTCAATTTATTTGTGTATCTTAATATCAAATAAGGCAGTTGTACACATTTGAACTGATCCCAAATCTCAGCGACTAACAATATTTGCATAGCATCAGTTAGCCTCTGCCGCACACAAATGTTCTGTCCCTACGTGCTCTGATCAGGGCAGTCGTCACAGAACGAGGCTACTTCTTGTGAATGGACCCAATCTTATGCTAATGGTGATCTGGAGAAGGACTTGACTACAGGAGAACCGTAAACTGTCACCTGCCGAATGTGTCATGTCACTTTTAAAAGTACCATTAATCACTTAGGAGGGGTATAATAATTGGGAAGCCCTGATGAGAGAAAGAAAAGTTTTCGTGCATAAATATACCCATTTATTAAAGAAAGTTAGAAACCTCCATTGATTTAAATGAATCCGTAGCTTCCAAATTAGGTGCAGCCACTGGGACTTAATGAAATATTTATTCAAAATCAACAAACTGCCCTCTAGGAGCCTTTCACCATAAAAGCAAGCATTTTATTTAGTGCACTTGGCTCTCACCTATGGCAATCTCGCTGTGGCCTGATTTAGGGAAACTGATTTATTTCAGACCAGACAATTTAAATAGAACGTAACCTTGCCACACAGGTAAAGGCGCTTGCCCTTGGCTGTTACTTAGCCTGGCCACAGGGCTTTCTGGAAACAGCAAAAGCTTTAAGAGTGTCAGCTCATGGCTAAATCAATGTTTATGCATGATGTACCTCTGAATAGCAAACACTTGCTGCCTGCAAGCTAAACAATGTTTTTATCTGTCTGCCTATTTCTGGTTCTTCAACCACTGCACGGAGTGTTGCGAATCGCGTTTATAATAATTATCTGCTGGTATTTCATGAGAAGGAAAGTGGTGTGATTAATGAAAAGTGACACACACCGATTACTTTGTCATGTCAGTCTCCTTGGTGGCAGAGTGCCTCTGTTGAACCCCAGCCTGACCTCCTTTACCTTTCACAAGGTCAACCAGAACACTAAGTGCCTGAAAGATTAGCTCCTACAAACGCTGCCTCTGACTAAGGGATGCCGCCTCCACTAATGAACTGCAGGTAGCCAATTAAATCAAGTGACTCCACTTTCACCTCTCTAGTCAAGGTGGAATTAAAAACAAAAGATGACATGTTTTCTATTGAAATGCGTAAAGTGTAAAAATTGCAGATTTGGCACGGCATTACTCCCTATGCCAGGGGTCCTCAAACTACGGCCCGCGGGCCACATGAGGCGGTGTGATTGTATTTGTTCCCTTTTTTTTTTTTACTTCAAAATAAGATAGGTGCAGTGTGCATAGGAATTTGTTCATAGTTTTTTTTTTTTTAAGTCCATCCCTCCAACGGTCTGAGGGACAGTGAACTGGCCCCCTGTTTAAAAAGTTTGAGGACCCCTGAAATTTACAGTCCAAATGCATCAGGTGACTCGCTTGAATATTCTCCTTTCCAAGTTCACACAGAAAGCGTTACTCTGGCCCTGGTTCTGCTGATGGAAAGCCCTGGTACCTTCTCTTTTTTTTTCCCGCTATGTCCATCCAGAACACGGAGCTGACCAAATGCTAGTGACTACTGCTAGGGAAGGGGAATCCACTTTTCAAAATAGGTTTCTTGAGACTCAGAAAAGGTCCTCTCTTGTGTAAAGCAGTATAAACAGGTCCCAAAGAATGGAAAGGGTGGGAAAGATGATAATCTTTGGCAATATGAAATATTTCCTCAAGATTTCCTGGCTTCTCCTCAAGTTCTCAGATGCAATTGGCAAACACAAACAAGAGCCAGTGCTTATCAATGAAATGAGATGCAAAACTGAATGAATTGTGTTAACTATGAAAAGGATGCCAAGGCCGAATGCTCTGCTTAATGAGATCACACACCAAAATATACTTTCTCCTCTCCTTATATTCTACACATTTTAGCAGAGTCGTTTTTGGATTGGTAGTATTTATAACTCCATTTAGAAGCAATTGATTCTTTTAAACTTGATTAAAATCATGAAATAAATGTATTCCTGAGAGACAAAAAAAATTACATTATCGTTTCGTCACTGACTTATATTAGGAATGCTTTCTCACAGGAAAAAAAAGACTGAAATCAAATCAAATCAAACTTAGAAATGCTGACATTCGCTTCAAGGATGTAATTTTCATGAGCACTTATTTTCCCACACGCAAGCTGCACAATCTAGCGACATTGTTTCATGTGGTCAATGCCTACTTTATTGGAAATTCTCACTGATTCTGAATGTGAATGATGGAGCAGACACACGAGAAAGTCACTTCTCAACTTTTCAAGAGAGTTCTCCCTATTTTCGTAGAGAATTCTTCAGGAAGATTAAAACAAAACAAATGGACCTGCCTCATTAGAATTACTGCCCTCATTTGTCAATTATTTTTCTTGTTAAAAGAAGGAAAAAAAATCCTCTTCAGAGGACTTGATTGTTAATTCTCATCTGAATTTAGGTACACATTAGTTAAGCAGCTACTCATTAATTACGGAGACTGGACTAGTAGGTGCTAACTGTCTCACAGGGCATCTCCAATTTTCCTTTTGCAATTATTAGAATTCCAATAGTAGATTTCTATAAAGATCTGTTTTGTTATAAAAAGGAAACAAAATAGCATCTCCGTGAGATGACTGTGGGTTGATGTCTGATTGATTTGAAGCCTTAAAGTGAAACTGCGTAAATAAATATATTGAGTTCTTGTCCTGAATTTCCATTTCAATTTAGAAGAAATTCTATTTTGCACCTTTCTCAACTGTGAAAAAGTCCTCAGCTAATTATTTCCCATAAATTAGATAATGATGTATTAGCAATATATCTAAAGTATTTTTTTTTTAAATCTGTGTTGCCCATAGACCTGATTCTCTATGGAGAAACAGGTGAGCACTGGAGTGGACACAGAACTCTATTAGCCCCTAACAAGACCATAAATTGAAACTTCACATTTTATCTCAATACTGTTTTCTTTGTTCTTCTACTGAAAGGCAACTTTATTTTTCTAATGCATAGTCTCCAGCAAAATAGTCTTACCCCCCTCCCCCCAAAAAAGTTAAAAAAAAAGTCATTCCCATGTAGATTCTTTAATCATGTTAATAAAATGAACTGTAACAGAGGAATAAAAACAACAGATTTGCATTCTTTTTTTTGAGCAAGATTGAATTGAAAAATCACACGTTTTTATGACAGAAAGTGAAATATACAGGTAACTCTTAGACTCGGAAGGCACCTTGAAGATCATCTGATTATACTGGAATGGAAATTGAGGTCTAAAGAACCTAGGTGATTTGTTCAGATCTTCCTGTCAGTTTCTGGCAGATCTGAGATCAGAATCTTGATCCTCTGGTTCCCGTGACAGTGTTCTCTTTCCCTCTCCATCCCTTATTGCCTTTGTGTGTATAATCTTGAAACCAAAAATATAATTTTTTAAGGGCTATGAGATTACAGAGCATAATTCTGTAGTTAAAGTGTGCCAGAGTAATTTTAGTAAAATGAAGTCTCTGAATGTATGGCTTGCAGAAAATTTATGTATGGAAAAGTTCTTTAGCATTAAGATATATAACTAGAAACATCTTCAAGATCTGGTATAGACAATGGAAACCATCAAGGATCTTTGGAATCAAGTGTCAAAGATCCTTTGCTAATTTTTGGCCTTGGGTACCTCACTTATGTCTTTGAGCCTTTGCATTCTTATTCACAAAGGAAGATGTAGTTAAGTTCTGTCTTAAGAGCTTTTTAACGTTTTTTTTTTTTTAACATTAGGATCAGAAACAGGGCATTGCACAGAGTAGGAATTTAATACATGCTAGTTTCTTCTTATCTTTTAGAAATTAACACACCCAGCAACAAGCAAGGCTGCTCCCGCTGGTAATCCCAGCCACCTGGGAGGCTGAGGTCAGAGGAGGGCTGGACCAGAGTGACACAGCCAGAATCCAGAAGGGAAGAAAGGAAAGAAAGAAAGATGGAAAGAAAGAGAGAAAGGAGAGAAAGAGAGACAGAGATAGGAAGGAAGGAAGGAAGGAAGGAAGGAAGGAAGGAAGGAAGGAAGGAAGGACAACCTGCTAGGAAATCTGATTATTGTCTACATTTCAGTTAATAGTGCTTAATAATACAAATGATGTGAGACTTATACTGTAATTAACACTATAAAACAGGAAGGGGAAAGGAGACTTTGGGATGATGGGCTTCTTGTATCTACTTCTAGCTTCAAAGGAAAAGCCCTAACCTTGCATTTCCCATGTAGGGCAGTGAGATCCTATATCGCCCTCCAGAGAGGGTCTCTGGTCTCCGAGGAATGGCAGGAAGGGTAGTGATCACAGCCAGCCCACTTTAGAACAGAAGACCCTCCCTGTTCTTGGGCCTAGACATCACTGTCCTTGAACATTCTTAAAGCCATAGCTCATGTTTTGAAAGTGTTCAGTCCCAGCAGATAGGCGATCATAGTAATGGAGGCCTCCTGAGTAGTGGAGGGAGGGAGGCAAGGATGTGAACCACGAAGAGGGAAGCCAGTCAGTCCCCAGCCTTTGTAACAACATGGACAGAAAATGAAATCAGGCTTCTGGAACTGCCCTCTTCCTGCCTCCTTCCAGGCACTGCCTCCTCTGTCAGGGGTGTTCCCAGGACCCCTCACTCTGACTCACACCTTCCTGTCTGTGCCCTTGCCAAGATGCACAGATGTGCAAGATGTCACATCGAACGTTCTGAGTTCAGGCTTGGCCTCTGTCACTCACTAGCTGTCATCCTGGATGCATCAATCCTTGAGCCTCCATCTCCTCATCTCTGCTATTAAAGTTACCAGAGCTCCGTTTGGTTAACCATTTACTGAGCGTGGACAGTCTTATGAGTCAGGCCCTGACCCAGGCATGGAGTATATGCAAATAAATCAAATGTGGCTCTTTCTTTGACAGGTTTACCTAATTGGATGCTTATCAGGTACACATGAGGAGAGACAAATAAAAGCACTCTGTCTGAGCTCTGGTGATAGATAATTATATGTGCATAAATCTACAGTGTTATCAAAGCGGACAAATTCTCACATCGATATGCTTATTGACAAGATTAGAAGGGGTTCCTGATACATTTTTCAGCATGCAGCATGTTACCATGGCCTTCTGGAGACAATTTCCCCTCTGTGGTTCAATACATGAGTGAATAAATGTCAGGTAATAAAGTATTGATGAGGGAGAAGGAAGGGAGGTGGAGAGGCAGCGGGGACAGCACTGTGGCTTCCCTCTGTTGTGTGCGGTGAGTTTGTTAGTGACATACTTCATCATTACACCATTTCTATCACGTGGCTATAAAACTGTGACTGTCAGCCAAAACGTCTCCATCAACTAGTTCTTAATGTACATCAACACCTGGACTGTAATTTCACCAATCTTATAGTTCACCATGATGCATTGTCAAGAAATACCAAGATAATAGTCTTTGAAAATGGAAACACGTGTCCGCCTTGAGGGGGCTCGTTTACCCATGGCTTTACTTCCTTTTTTTTTTTTTGACTGTTTTGCATTTTATAACTTGCCACTTTACGTACCAAATACATTTATCATTATTTTGAGTGAAAGTACTTGCTATTTGTTAATAGTAGCCACATTCCCTTTGAATCTTAATAATAAAAGAGGTGAAAACTGTTAACTGAATTCCAAAAACTACCTAATTGCCTGTAACTTTCACGTTCTATAGGACAGCAGGTGATTTTAAAGCCTGTTTACATGTCAGAATCTATTAATCTGAACTTTACCTGGTTTTTTAAACATGGTAAAACAATGACCACTTTCAGAATTAGCATGCTGTATTAACATGTATAATAACTGATAAGTCACTCAACTAAAAACACAAAGTTTCTTTATAAACCACTTAGGTAGACATTAACTTTCGTATACAGACCATTATGTAAGAAAGACAAAATGGTAAATTCAAGAATTCAAACATCTTAGGCAAGACTTGACTTCTGGGCTTCAGAAAGATGTAGAAACTTCTGAAAAAAATTTTCTTTCTTTTTTTCCAGACTTTTCTTCCATGTTCTGATGCGGGCTTCCTTCTCAAATCTCAGCCTGACAAAACGTTCCTTATTGCCTTTGCAATAAGGCATTGCAAAGAATCGTTTCTTATGATATCTTTCATTTAGGTACCAAAGTATAGGCCACTGCTTGAATTTGTGCCAGATGATCCTTCCAAAGATGTCTCTTCTCCAAGCACCAGGTCTAGCGTACTCTTGACCAGTCAGAGGAAGCTTTAGAGCATCCTCTCTCTTCTGGACAACTTTATCTAATGCATCCATGGAATCTATTACCTTCTCTAACTGCTCTGGACTTGGCATTGGCAATCTCTGCCGCCTGGCCTCCTGCTGCAGGGTTAAGAGCATGTTTCTTTCTTTCAGTAGGACGTACCAAAGTTTATGTAAATCTTCATTATTTTTGTTCCTTAACTGCTAGCAGGTCCATGATGCTCCAGATTTTACTTTTTCTTCTCCCCAATTCTTTGGGTCATCAAAAAATTCTTCTAGTCCTTTTCTTGATAATGTAGTATGAAGTAATCTACAATGGTGAAGAGATGTGACACCTGGTATATTCTTAGGCAACAAACCAAGAGAAATCCTGCAACCTATGCTGGCAGGGACCTGAAGAGTTATTAACGACCTGGACACCACCTTCAGAGCGTCTGAGATTCATGTACAAAGAATAGACAAACTGGCCACAGCTATTATTTCTGGTAACTAAGCAAATTGCCCTTCCACCTTGACTTCCCATTTTTCTTCTAAATAAAATGTCCAGAATAGTAAAATTATATTCAGATTTGCCAGTAACTGCTGTTTTAACCCTCTATATTAAAAAAAAGAGCTTTCTTCTAGAAAGTGCTTAGAATAAAAAAGAACACAATCAGTACTACTATTTTTCAGGCATAAAATGTTCATTCTCTTGAGCAAGGTGGTAGTGGGCTGTGTCTGAGTCCCCATTCCTGGTAGACTGGCAGTCTTCCCATCCTGCCAAAATAATAAATAAATATTTTTTTAAGCTACAAAGTTACCTCTTTGCTTCATGAACTACTTTCTTAACATAAAAGGATCTTTGTCTATTCTGGCTTAAAAGCTAGAAGGAAGTATTTCAAGCCAAAATAATTATCTCCTGCTTATATGAATAAGTTGATGCATAAAGAAACTCAATCTTCACCATCAATTTCAGAAATCAGATGATTCATTCCCAACCCTTAGCAGGGGGCAGGAGAGCATAGGCCAGCGGAAAGAAGGCAAGTTGGGTAACCAAACTAAAATCCAGGGATTTCATTACTTTTCTTACTCTTCCATGAAATCTCTAAATATTAGAAATGCTGTTTAAATACACACTAAGTAATAAAAATACATTGGAAAGCTACATTTAATTGATTTGGGGATTACTCATAATTTTGAACTATTCACAGTACCACTTCCCTCCACCAGGTCTATTACCAAGAGTTGAGTCCACTTGCTAAACTGTCTTTAAAATAAACTGTGTGTATTAGCCAGTGCTAGAGTTTGAGGGATGGAGAGACCATCTTTAGCTATAGATTCTTCCCAGACATTTCTGAGGTCAGATTATTCTGATTATTACATGGTCAATTGTACATACAATTTATTTGCCTTATGAGGCAAATACCATTTCCTATGATGACAAAAACAACTAGTCAATTGTAATAAAGAAAATGATAAGAATCATTTTAGTATACTTTATATTTTCCATGCTTTCTGAAGTCGGCAAAATGCCTACAACAGAATCAAACTGAAATTAATCCACCAAAATCTTAATTATAGGTTGGGTTGAAGAGTATGCAGAGAGTAAATACTGACTTTGAAGTAGTTTGGCTTTGAAGTTAAGGTGGCAGAGAGGCAATTGGAATAACTCTAAAGTTGAAAGATAATTTTCTTTCTTCTAGGATAGCAGAATCTTAAATCACAAGAAAGCCAGCGATAAACATGTTTTTTTTTTTCCTCTTAAACAGATAAAAGAACCCAATAAGAGAGAAAGTTGGGTTGAACAAATTGAGTGTTTTTGTGGTCATTCTAACTCTCTGACCGGGTCACATGTGTGCTACTACCTCACTCTACGCTGACTACCTCCGCTTTAAAACTGTAAATTGATTATTGATTTCCTTGTGAATATACACAACCAGCCTGTCAACACTCTGACAAGTAAGGATAGTGTGTTATGTCTCTCCTTATTCTTGGATCTGACATGGGAGTGGGTGTTCGGGAAGGTTTGTGCTGCTATGCTTGGTTGTGGACCAGAGTAAAGTTTGGAAAACGTAATTGATGGATTTGATGTTTTATGATGACAGCCTGGGTTAGCAGCACAGCTGAAACCAAACTCTGGTGTGTTCTCTGTAGGCTGTGCTGCTTTGTGTGTGAAGATCAGAATAATTTATTTCGGTTCTAATCATTTTCTCTAATAATAACAGCTAACTTCTACTGAAACCTTACCACGTTCTAGGCACAGTTCTAAGGACCTGACACAATGACACAATCTCATGTAATACTCTAAACAGTCCCATGAAACAGGTAATATTATCACCCTCGTTTTTAGATAAAGGAATGAAAATTCAGTGGGAATAATTTATCCAAGATGCCCAGCCACTCTGACTATAGATTTTGTGCTTTTTTTTTTTTTGTAGAGACAGGGTCTCACTTTACTGCCCTCGGTAGAGTGCCGTGGCGTCACACGGCTCACAGCAACCTCCAGCTCTTGGGCTTATGTGATTCTCTTGCCTCAGCCTCCCGAGCAGCTGGGACTACAGGCACCCACCACAACGCCCGGCTATTTTTTTGTTGCAGTTTGGCCCGGGCTGGGTTTGAACCCACCACCCTCGGTATATGGGGCTGGCGCCCTACTCATTGAGCCACAGGCGCTGCCCTATTTTGTGCTCTTAATTACTATGCCCTGATCACCCCAGGATAGTCTCATATTCTGAAAATAGAATACAAGTTAATAAAATAGCACTGTCCATCACAGGTTTATCCAAGAAGACCAAATCAGCCCAAAACTCTACTCTTGCCTCCCCCATCACATCCCAGACAATTCTCATTCTCACTTTTCCCCGCAGAAGGAAGAAAATCTCCCAAGTCCTTCAGCCTCAGGGCTGGATTTGCAGAGGGCGCATGCTGGTGTGGAACTAGGCCTCAGGGAGAGCCGTCACAGGCTCATGCAGAGTAATCTTACCCAGATTCCCCTGTTGCAGAACCCTGCTCAAGTGTCCAAGCTCTGAGCTTCTGGAGCTTAAAAATGAAGACTCCTGAAGGTTCCTTCTCCCTCCCTTCCGAGAACAAGAATAATTCACTTCTTTGCTAAAGTCAAAGTCATACCTTAACTTTTAGTCAGGTACCGGGTGTCTAAGGAATAGACTGTCAGTAATAATTAAGGCACCAAAAGTAAAATTATGGGTAATGGATCTGATTAGATGCAAATAGACCTAACAGGTCACCTCTGAATGCTTGTGATAGTTTGGTTTGTAATCCAATAGACCCAACCACGTACATTTGTGATGGATACTTAGAACGCCTAGCTCAATCTTGAATGTACTTCTCTATAGATAACATTCAGTGAAAATAGTTAGCAAGGATGCTCTATGAAAACAGGATGTTCATGACTGAAAGGTCTGGCGTACATGATTTGGTAAGGGTTATCTGTGTCACATAATTGTACACTTGGGACTCACAGCGAGGACAGTCTGACTCCATCACTATGCCTGCAGTCCTCATGTCCCTTGGCACTGGGAGAGGTTGCCCCAAACTGCCGACAACTCCCCTCTCCACTGCCTCTTCTGGACTGGAACTCCATTAGTAGTAGCCACAGTTTTCCTTGCTGTTGCAAAGCTGATACCTTCCTGTGGAGTTACAGCAATAGTATGAAGCAAATAAAGAATAAGGATTTACAGATGATAGAGTTTCAGTTGCAGCAGAGACCCTCTGATGCTTTCAACACCAACCTGTATGCGTTTGCCTGCTCTGTCCAGCCAGAGCCTGGAAACTTAGGTATTACTATAATTGTATGATATTAACATTTCCCTTCCACCTGTATGCAAGGACAAAGATTTTCACAATCAGTGCAATATGAAACTAAATACATGGGTTATACATAATAAGATCAATAATAAGAAGTCCAGAGGCTTACGGCCTCTGTCAGGGAGGGAACATATGTAAGGAACTTTGTGCTTTAAAGGAAAATGCCCTGTTACATGCATCTTATTAGAACTTTGAGCTGGTAATTACTTTGAACATTAGACTACAATCTAAACCCCTAAGATGTGACGCATGGAGTGTTCCGCATTGATTGCGAAGCCTCTGACATCTTACACATTAGCCTCTCAAACTTATAAATGACAGAGTATAAAACAACACAGTGAAAATTAATTGTGTATGCCAAACACTTATTCAACAGTGACTCTTTTGCAGAATGCTTGAGTATCTCTACTTGAGCAAAATTTGCCACGTTGATTATAAATGTGATATCTTACCTCTTAATACATTTTACAATTTGCGCGTAATGGTTCCAAGGGAACTTGCAAACCATCGTTAATCATAAAATTCATTTTGCTTTGCATCAATTCATTCGTCCATGCACCAACTAATCACCTCATTTCAAAATTCAATAAACCTAAATACCTGGATTTATGACGCTTTGTCAGAATTAACAGGGGATATCAACAATGTGCAGTCAGAAGGCTATTGCAACTTAAAGACTAGCACCTAGTTGAAAACAATTAAAAAGACTTGGCAGCAATAATTATATCTACAGTGTTAGCAAATAAAATAAATTAAAACTGATTTAATTTCTGCTCTGGGAGATGGAGGAAACCATAGAAAACCCTTAATTTAGTCAGTTAAAAGACTAAAGTTATTTGGAAGTGAAACTTTAAAATGACTGCAAATGGGGTGTATAGTATTAACTGTTCTAACTTGCAAATAAAATTGTCCATACATATATATATATATATATATATATGTTTTTTGAGACAGAGTCTTACTATGTCACCTTCGGTAGAGTGCTATGGTGTCGTAGCTCACAGCAAGCTCAAACTCTTGGGTTTAAGCGATCTTGCCTCAGCCTCCCAAGTAGCTGGAACTACAAGCACCTGCCACAATGCCCACTATTTTTTTGTTGTAGTTGTCATTGTTGTTTAGCAAGCCCGGGCCGGGTTCGAACCCACCAGTGTATGTGGCCGGTACCCTAACCACTGAGCTGCAGGTGCTGATCCCATGCAGGTGTATTTTAAAGAATGTATTACATTTGTCAGTCATATGTTATGAAAGTCACAACAGTTCTTGGAACTTTTATTTTCCTTGCAAGAATCTTGATGGGGAAGAGTTTACCACAAGAATAAAACCCACTTGTCATATCATTATAATATAACAACATAAGAAAAACAAACTCTACTATTGAAGCAAGTCACAGCACCACTTAGGCAAAGGGAATCCCTTTGCTAAAACTACATTTCACACTCACTTTTGCAAGATGTCATTCACCTTCTACACTGAACACTGGCGTTTAATTTATGGTGCTGTTATAAAGAATGTCTATAATGCTGGTACGTTCATTCCCCGGCATTGCCAAACAGTGACAGCCCAATTTGGGGGTGTGGCGGTGGCTCATAACTATAATCCCAGCACTCTGGGAGGCCAAAGAGGGTGGATTGCTTGTGCTCAGGAGTTTGAGACCAGCCTGAATGAGAGCAAGACCCCATCTCTACCAAAAATAGAAAAACTAGCTGGGTGTGGTGGTAGGTACCTGTAGTCTCAGCTACTTGGGAGGCTGAGGCAGGAGGATCACTTGAGCATATGAGTTTGAGGTTACTATGAGCTGTGATGTCACGGCACTCTACCCAGGATGACAGATATGAAATGTATGGTCTGATCGTGTGTGTGTGTGTGTGTGTGTGTGCGCGCGCGCGCGCATGCCCTTGTGCACATACAAACTTATGTTCATTACTTTGAGTAGGACAGCCAGAAAGAAAAGGTACAATTATCTTTGCTTTTGGTGCAAAATTAAACCTGGAGACATTAGCTTTGTGGCTGTTCTTATTCAATCTGTCATTATGTATTTAAACTAAAATAATTTTTCTGCTAATGACAACAATAAATGACTTCGCATTTGATTCTTAATGTCTTCCTATTACATTTTTCTTGCAAGCCTAAAATGGTATAAAGAAGAAAAATAACACGCACAAAGACGCACACGGCATTTAGTATAGACAAAGCAAAAGGATGGAGCCGTCATATTTTTCTTTAAAAAGGTATCTGATTGCTAAGAGTCACAAAAGGTCTATCTGGTTCTGTTGCCCCTTTAATTAAATTCTTAGAAGTAATCAGATGCAAAATGACAAATGGTAAGAAGAGAACAGACCCTGCTGAATAATTTCATCGTTTATACCTATAACTGTCAATCCACGAAGGGCTATTTTTTATATGTCACCTAAATCATAAGAGCTGGTACCTTTTTCTGTGATTCATGTTAGCCCTGGTCTATGATTTACTGCTAAATTATTTCCCTTCTCTTTCAGGGAATTTTTTTTTTTATCTCCTTTCTGTGATTAATCGTTCTGGTTTGAATGAGCAAAGCTTTTTAGATGAGTGAGTGTCACAATTTCGTTGAGTTTAAATTTTTTCAGCATGATTTTTTATACATATGTTTTTTTAAATGTGCTCATAAAAGACAATTATTTATTTAAAGGCTTATACTTCCATTAAAAAACTCCTTGCCTACCTCAGTTATATATTCCACGCTTTTCTCCCAGAAATAAATGGTCTTTGCCTTGACAAGACGCAGTGACGGTGGTTATTGGTGGTGACACCACACAATGGCAGAGCTTTTTCGCACAGTTGATGGCCCTGCTTTGAGAGATTTCAGACCGCAGAACATCTTGATGTCTACTCTCCTTGTTGGGGAAAGTGCCAAATAACCCAGGGGTGTGTGTGTGCTCGCCTGATGGCTCTTGTACACGTATAGACCTGCTCTTCCTGGGAATAGTAGACACATCAATCCCTGAATTTTAGTCCTTAGAATAGGGAAAGTAGATTTTTCAAATTGTTTTAATGAGCCCAATGACTAGACTCTGTTGTCGTATTGGGAGCCTGAGAATCCCTTTTCATTTCAGATCAACATGTCCAACCATGCAGATGGCAATCTTTCTGAGGATAGTTGACACCTTCTCCCCGCAGACCACCTCTTCATTCACATATATCTTTTCTCCCTTCTTTTCCTGAAAAATTTCACCTCAACTTCTCACATGTTACCCTCATAATGCTGTGCTCACCATGTGCCTTCGTGTGGCCGGGGAGTGTCCCCTCACCCTACCTCAATGATGGCCCTTACTAAGAAGAAAACCACATTTTACCTGGTTTGATTTTTTTTCAATCAATTGAACTGAAAGTCATGAAAACCGCTTGTCAATACTTATGTGACTTTTCTTCCTTTGCCCTTTATCGAGCGAAGGCTGAGAGAAGCATGTCTTGAAAAGGAGTTAATTCTCAAATACAATAGGAGGAGATGGCGCCAGACTTTGCCCAAACCTGGATTGTTCACCACTGAGTCATCTGAGTTTGCAATTCTGTCTACTCCGCTCCACTCTACTTCACCAGACTTACACTCAGACAGAGGGAAAGTACCCGGCGCAGGGTCTGTGCTCAGGGAATGTTAATTCCCTTTCCTATTCCCTGTGCGCATCACCCACAGACCCAGCAGGGAAACAACCTTGCCCTGTGCCTTCTCCAAGTTGGATGAAATTTCCATCTGGGTCACATAGCTCTGTCAGGTTTCCAATCAATCAAGAGAAATAAAACTAAGTTGGATCAAAGCAAGCACTGCCAGGAATTGGATGAACAGCTGTGTATTCTCATTTTTAGATGATTCTTGCTCTCAAACACTAACTACAAACTTGAGATTCTGTACAATAAATAATTAGAAACTGACTCTACAAAAAGAGTCACCCAAGCAAGGAACAGGACCTGTTGGGTGACCCTATCCCCGGCATTGCTCATGTGAGCACTCCCTCATTCATTCACCCCATGATGCAGGCCTGCCGTCTGGGGAACTGGGCCATCAGGGTGCACGTAAAGATAAATGAAGTGTGTGTGTGTCGAGTAGAGGGGAAGAGAAAGCCCCCAAGTGAATGGGGAAGAGAATTTGCTCTAACACCGCGGGGCAAAGTGTTGCGTCCGAGACTAAGGGTAACCAAGATGAATGCAGTCCTCTGAAAGGGAAAAGTGAATTGAAAACAGACAGGATCATCTGGTAATTTTTTTCCCCACAAAGCTGTTCAGAAACTTTGTTGTCCGGTATCATCTTGCCAAATAACTGGAGACTTGCACTTAAACTTCGTTGCATTTTCTCCTGGCTGTGCCACACACACACTCACAGACAGGATGCGAGCAGATACCCTGTCCCAGGCCCCCTCTTAAAGAAAAAGAAATGTCATTTCCTATTGTCCGTTTTACAACAGGAAATGTTGGAGTCAGATGCTCAGTGGACCACAGTGACATTGATGGGTCAAGATGCACATTCAAATGCAAGTTGATTTTCACAGTAGGAGATGTGACACATGATGACACCTCCTTGCAAAACCCTAAGGGCCCACTTGGAACAAGATCAAAAAAACTGTTTTAACCACAGACTATAGCACATGAATTGGTTTCTATCAAGATAAAAATTTAGCTTTGTTGAATGTGAAGACATGCCTTACACCAAAAGTACTAATTTCTCATTTTTTCCCTTAGTTATTATCAGTGTAAAAGAAACCTCATTGTCTTTTGCAAAATAAATAGAACTGCAAGGGAAATTCTGAAAAATATATATTTAGACTTAAGTGAAGAAACATATTCAAGTGAACAGGTTTATAATCATGTCTGACTTTGGGTTAACGAATACCTTGACTCTGGTTGTAGATGATGACAATTCTGGAAGACGCATCTGGAGGTGATTACAAAGATGCTTAAAGCAGCTCCTGTGTGCTACCAAACTCATGTATCAAAAACGCAGGGAGTTAACTTCACAGGTTCTGAAAAATAGAGTGCGAGCAACAGACATGCGTGCTGCTGGATTTCCTGTGAGTGTGAGTAAATGTTTGCTAGTATTTAGTGTTGATTATTTACATTAATGTTTCTGACTTTACTCACCCACAATATTAACAAAATTGTCACCTTGGATGAAATACATATGGTCTGCACTTGTATGGGGCAGTTAGCCTAACATGGGTTAGTCTAACACCTTCTGCAGGAGAGCCTCAGATAATCAGAGTTAGCACTGACTCAGAAATTAGAGTAGAAAAAAGCCCCAGTGTTTCTAGGCCAAGAGGGTCCGGCCTCCTGTCACCGTCAGTCAATAAGCAGAGAGTGGGACAGGGCCACCAAACTTGTCAGAAAGCCGGGATTTTGGAAAACAGTGAGAGTAGCCTCTCTAAGCCTATTTTGTTGTTCTATTTCTAAAATCATAATTTATATATAAAAGTTCAAAGTATCACTTCTCAGCCTTTTGGCTAAGATCAAGTGTAAAAGTTCAAAGTAAAAATCATGTTAATTTTTATCTTGAACGATAATAATCAGCATAACCCATGGCCCAGAATGAACAATCATTAGCATTACCCATGACCCAAACAACATTTTAATTTAATAGTTAATCTCTTAAATTAATTGTCCTAAACTATTTAAGATATATACTTTAAGGTTAAAGCTGAATTTATAAAATGTTAAGAATGGGAGACAAGAGGAGACGGTTTCACATGGGACCTGAACCGAGCAGACTCGCTGGGTCACGTCAGCCCCAGCCGGACTGACTCCCTGCTATTCTTACTACGTGTGCGTTCCCCACTATTGGCAATGGGGCTGATAGCTTCATGGAAATTTCTGGCATGAAATAATTCAGGGCTGGTTTTCTGAGCCCTGCTTGGAGCAAGATTTATATCACAGACTTTACTGAGAATGGCAGAGTCTATAGTAGCCTCTGCAAACAAGCGACCAGAGCCGTCGCCAGTGGTCTCGCGGATGGGTGACGACCTTAGGACGTGGACAAGCAGGTGAAGGCAAGTCTTCAGGGGGATTTTGAAATTTTTTGTTAAAAATATTTTTTTTAAATAATAGAAATGTTAGCGTTTAGTAAGAATATAAAGCTGTAAAGGGGGGGAACAAAAGAAAACAACTACTTTTAATTTTTAAAAAAGTTTTTTCTATCTTCTCAGCACAGCTAATTTTGATGATATGGAATTCATTACATACCCCACAGATTAGTCATTAGAGTGTAGGATTAAATAGTTTCATTACAATGCAGAAAGGAACAAAACAACCACTAAATAATAGTCATTTTCAGTAACAGCTGGCCTAATGTCTTTATACCAACACATGGAATGGTCAGCTTTATTTAAATTGGTATCCGTCTTCCATTATATGACTATTAAATGGCTTAATACAATTTCATTTGGAAAGTCTATAAAATTACTAATTTGACATGAAAGGGTATATTTCTAAAACTCATTTTATAGGTGAACTCTATGCTTCTCCTCTTTTAATAAGTAGACCCAGAGAAGCAGCAGATATACAATTAGATGGTAAAGCAGAGATCATTTTTTTTTTTAATGGAAAACAACTATTCCTTTAATGAATGGAACAAAGTAAAAGAAATCGTGAAGCTCAAAAGAGAGGAAGAAAAAAGAAACCTAGTTTGTTCTAGTTTGGGAAGCCTTTTCAGAAAAGTGTATCGTGGGCTACACTTCATCAAAGAGCGAAGAAATGAAGTGTTCTTTTTTTAAAAAAAGGGATTACCAAATATTTCCACTAAAGAAGATACCAAATAAATCGAATGAAAGCAATTATTTAAAAAAATGCAGTTGTATTAATTGCACAGAATCATCTTTTTCCTTCTCTACAAGTTCAGGCGTGTGCCGCTAGGTCTGCTCGTTTGCAAATCTTTTAAGAGCGGAAGGCATGTCTTACTTGTGAATTTCCATAACATCTAGTATAGTGTTTCCCATGTAATTTGGCTCAATAAATGCTTATTGAATAAAGAAGGTTACGGGGAACTTTTGTCCTTTATGTGAAAAACAGCCTGAAATATGAAGTTGTCTCTCAGAAAAAGCAATTTTGGTATTTCTCACTGAGGGAAACGAAGAAAAATATTTCTGATTCAACAACAGTTAGGTGGCGCTGCTTAAATCACAAACTAAACAGATTTTTGAAGTATTCCTTCTGAACTAAGGAATTATCACAGGAAAATGTTCAACTCAGAAGTTTAGAGCAACACTTAACGGAGAAATCCCGTCCCCTGTTATTTAGGTTGTCACGTTGTCTGCACCACGCACTCGTGTTTGAGTCGTTCCACGAGCTGCAGCTGCTGGCTTCTAAACGGGAGCTGCTGCAGTCACTGTTTATTGTGTTTCGCCTACGAAGATGAGTAAGACCAGTTTGCGAGAGCCCAACAAAGGGCACAGTGACTCAGAAAAAAATATGCATACTGACTCCACTTGGTGGTTTGGACTTGTCACCCCACGTCTTGTTCTCCATACAAAAACACCCTCTATTGCTAAAATGTCAGAACCATATAGACAAGTACTACTAATCCCCTGAGAACAGTACTGTAAAAGTTACAATTAAGCTTGTTTCCTAGAAACACCCACCAGTGGATAAGAAAATGTGCGGGGATTTCAGATAGCGATTTCTGACATTGGCAAGCTCTGAAACATTAATACTTCTGTACATTTTAGGAAATAACTTATCATTAATTACCTGCTGCCTTCCCAGCAGTACAGGACACACAATCCCATTTGTAATGTCAAAAATGTCATCCCTGGGGTGGGTATTGGGGCAGGGTGGTAATTCATCCTTTGACATTATTCTGGATTGTGGTTGTGGTTACTCTTTCCTTAGGGACACTCTATGTGAGTGTGAGAACTCCTAGCTCACCTTGTTGAGATGGTACTTCTAAAACATGTCTGAGAGATGCTTAAACAATTGTTTACTTGCCTAGAATAATTGGAAGTGGATTCAATCAAATATTACAAATGAAATGAGGGTTATGAAATAATATCCACGTTTTGCTTGAACTTGACCACAGGACCAACCTACAAAGACGTCTCTCAGTGAATAAATTGAGATGATACATTGTGCTTCCAGGGACATGAATTTCCATCATGCACATTCAAAATCTTAAATTGCACTTGCAAGATTTTTTTCTAGAAATTTAAAAGGAATGGGATATAATTTTGTGATGTTAGACTCAGATGACCAGAACATCCTAAGCAAATAAAAATCTCCACCAGAAGAGAAGGAATAGTGAATTCTACCAAACACCAAAAATGAGAAGAAATGATTTTAATCACACTCCATACATTTAATTGACTCCTGGCATCTTTCTAGATGACTATATTAAAAACAAGCATTAATGAATAACCTTAATTTCCCAAAGAGAAGAGGGGATTGCATATAGCCCTTTTGGTTTATCTCTGTCTTAACCTTAAAATATCACTGAAATCATTCTTTACAGAATTATGGCTGCCCGTCACAGGCAGAGCGCCCTTGATACCGTCTAGCTTTTGATGCACAGTGTGTGTTTTAATGCATTTAGGGATTGGCGGAGAAATCTGTGTGTCACACACATTGTCACATGTGAAACACATTTCCCACACTTTCACACAAACATATTCTCAAGAGAAGATTTAAATAAATAAGATGTGAAAACATTAAACAGTAGATTGAAAGTCGAAAGATTTATTCTCTTTACATTTTGAGAAGGATGAAGGATGGAATAGTAGGAAGGCGGGGAGAGGGAAGATGTGTCTACAGATTGCATTAAAAAGAATGGATTTTAAGCCTACAGTTTTGTCTGTAAAATGTTTAATGAAAAGCTTGAGCATTTGGCTTGAACTCCTGGCAGGGCCCTTCCCCTCCCACATGCACTATTAAAAAGTATCGAATAAGAATTGGGAAGAATGGGACGCAGGCCACAGCATAAACAGAGCACTAGGTGTGCACATCTACACAGAGCGTGCATGTATTGCCCTCGACACAACACATTTTGCAACTCTGTGCCTTTGGGCTGCTGCCTCTTCCCCCTCACCTTCCATTCCTACCCTTGGTGTCTCTAGGGGCCACACCATTGTGGAGAGACAGCCTGGGCACAGGACGGGGGTGCAGGGGTGCTCACCTGCACACGTGACTGTCTCTATGCTCCACATGGCTTTGGCAAAGCCTCTGACTTCTCTGAAACACACTTGGTTCATAAATAAAAAAGGAATAAATAATTACATCAGTTGTATTGACCTAAAGAGTAACCATGAGTTCCATATAAAATAACTGGGGCAAAGATATTGTGTTCTATCCTAAAAATCTTTACAAATCACCCCTGAGATCTCACAATTCTCCACTGCCCTCTCAGCTGGAGATGAATGCTGCCAACATGACCCTCACATTTTTTTCTTTTTTTAAAGAGACTCCAGACTGGAGTGCAGTGGCGTGATCATTGCTCATTGCAATGTGGCGTGTACTAGCTGAGGGAATCCTGATGGGACTACAGGCATGAGTCACCAAGCCCAGCTAATTTTAAATTTTTCTAGAGATAGGTGGTGTCTTGCTATGTTGCCCAGGCTTGTCTCAGTAACTCCTGGCCTCAAGAGATCCCCCTGCCTAGGCCTCCCAAAGTGCTGGGATTGTAGGCTACAGGCATTGCACCTGGACCTTGCCATGAATTTCAGTAAGTCCTTGCTCTTTACCCACTTTAGCTATAACCTAAATATGTTCGGGAAAAAAATGTGTACTAATTTTTCCTCTTCCACTCACTCCAAGTGAATTGCCCTATGTTTCTTTTTTCCTATTTAATTTCATTCTGCTTGTTTTTGCTCCACTCTTCCAATCTACCAAGGTCATTTAAAAGTCTAATAGACTTATATATGGAACAAGTCAATCCTGTGTCTGCGTGTGTACACATTTTTTTCTTTTCCCATTTTGACAATGTTATTTTGAGTCAGACCCTAAACCAAGTCCAGTTGCTTTATTTTAAATAAGAGAGGGCACATCCAGGTTCACAGCAAATGTCCCCGTCTACATGTAGAAGGGTCATGGGATCAACTGTTCTAGCTCTCAACCAGTCAATTGCTGAAACAACTGCTTTTTCTCATTTTTCACTTAATTGTCTGGTAAGCTGCCTAGAGATGCAAACTTGAAGGGAAAAACAAAGGGAAAGTGTCTTCAATAAATTCCACTCTCACTGAACAGAAGATCTCCACAAAAAGGGAAATTCAAAGAAAGTCTCTAGCTGGTTTAATGAGATTTTTAGCTCGGTGATATAAACAGTCTCTGTGGCTGTGGTGGAATACTCACAAGGACTTTTTGTTCGAGCATTTATTGAATTCTCTTTTTGTTAATTGTTGCAGTTGATTTAAATTATACTGTGCTCCACTCGGGGGCCCTCAGTCGCAGGCATATTTAAGTGTCTGATAATTCACATCTAGTAGATTTCAAGACCTGAGCGATTATTTTTACAATATAGTTTTTGTGAATTCAGCCAAAAGGAATTGCTGATCCTGTGTGAATGACATTTTGTGGAAGTGACACCAAGCTTTCCTTTTGCCTGAGATGATCTGACGTTAGACTACAGTGCTTTGGAGGGTTCCCTCAGGTCGCACTTTACCCGGTGCAGGTAGTTTTGAGAGCTCTGATTAACACAGGTGGAATGTTAGGCCACACCGGGTGGCTCATCTGAGCACTGTGGGAGGCCAAGGTGGGTGGATAACTTGAGCTCAGACCTGCCTGAGCAAGAGTAACACCCTATTTCACACACACACAAAGGTATAGTGTTTCATCATAATATTGTTATATTTTTAATTGAATTAAATACTTCTAAAAAATTTAGAAAAAAACCTGTTTAATAAAAAGAAAAAGAACCTGCTTTGTATTATTTTATCCCTACTGACAAAAACAAAACCAAAAAAAACAAAACCAAGCTAAGTCTACTCAAAACCAAATTTTGCATGTGAATTTCTTTTTCATAGAAATGGAAAATATTTACGTGATATATAGTCATGAGCCCGTCATTCCTTGAATCATTGTCACTTTAAGGTTGAAGTAATATTTTTGGTGGACTGAAGAAAAATCCTGGACTAGACTGGGTGAGCATTAGCTAACTTTATTGTAAAGTTACTTATACAGAAAAGATATTGTAATAAAGAAAAATACCTTCTAGTTGTGGATAGAAAAAACTGTACTCATGCAATAATGGCCAACTGGAACCCGAAGGCTTTTCAGAGTTGAACAATCTTAGTGATGGATGCCTTCAGAACAGGCGAAAAAAGACCTGTGTTCCTTACACCTGCATATGAGCAGGGAGGTGGGTTGTTTCCAAGAGAAGAAAAAACCAAGGTCCAGTGAAATGTTAGCTGTTTTTACTAAAAAGAAGCCCAAATGACTGAAACTCAGTAATGTTTTCATTTATTTCCAATTAGACTACGTCACAATCTGGGAAAAATACAGGATTTGACTCGCAAAGTCTTTCAAATGCACTTGTCCCTTTCCTCCCATCCCCCTCCCTCCCGTCTTGCACATTTTGAACTGTTTCCATTTAAAAAGACCACCCTTACCTTGGCCAGTCTACGGCTTAGTTCTCCTATAAGCTAAAAAAATGTATAAATATCACCTCCACATACACAATTCCCCATGAAAAATAAAGAACAGAAAGATGTCATTCAGTGCCTCTTCTAGCTCACATTTTAGCTTTTAAGGTGTCCTGATTTCTACAGGTTCTCTGCCCACGGTTCAGGATTTATCCTCACGGACAACTGATACAATTATCTGGACAAATGAAATGGAAATTCCTGTTTGGCAAACAAAGTCAGTGGGAAATTTAGAATACTGAGATTAAGAATGCGGGTATGAAACATGAAGATTTGGACTGACTTACCTAATCCAAATTCCTCATCTCTGCCCAGCACTTTACTGTCTACAGAGCACCTTTATGCCTCATGCCCATCTTTTGTAGGGAAAACAAAAACAAAAAGAACCTGGAATAACTTTATGATCTAGAGTCAGTCTATTTTTAGGATGCGCTAACCGGTTTTTTGAACCACAATGCAGAATACAGCACAGTGAACACGTCCGAGGTGGGGAGACACACAAACCCACGGACAACACCCAGCACGCCGTGTTAGCAGGCAGTGATACTTGATTCTACCATTTAAAAATACATATATTATTGTCATTTTTAAAGATTTCTAATAGCGCTTTATAAGAAAATATTTTCTCAAAATATCCTGATGAGTTACTTTTGGTTGAATTCATAGGCTTAAATTTATGTCCCATCTGAATTATCTTTAATGCTCTTTCAAAAAAAGTCACCATAAGTCATTGGATACTTGGGACCAAACCATATATTTTATTAAGGAAATAAAACAAAACCTGTCAGCTCAGTGCGCGTAGCTCAGTGAGTAGGGTGCCGGCCACATGCACCGAAGCTGGTGGGTTAGAGCCTGACCCAGGCCAACTAAACAACAATGATAACTGCAACCAAAACATAGCCGGGCATTGTGGTGGGTGCCTGTAGTCCCAGCTACTCGGGATGCTGAGGCAGGAGAATTGCTTAAGCCTAAGAATTTGAGGTTGTTGTGAGCTGTGACACCATGGCACTCTATTGAAAGTGACATAGTGAGACTCTGTCTCAAAAACAAACAAAAAAAGTGTCATAGGCAGACCAGTAAATGTCACAGCCTTCTGTAAACTAAAGGCAGTGGTTGTGGGTTTACTATGTTGCTTTAGCAGGTATCCTTAAGAAGTTTTTTCCTCTGTCTGTTGATGTGTAGGTTTTTTTTTTTTGTTGTTGTTGTTTTGAGACAGAGTCTCACTACTTTGCCCTCAGTAGAGTGTGGTAGCGTCACAGCTCACTGCAACCTCAAACTCTTGGGCTTAAGCAATTCTCTTGCCTCAACCTCCCAAGTAGCTGGGACTACAGGCGCCCACCAAAACTCCTGGCTGGTTTTGTTGTCGTTGTTGTTGTCATTGTTATTTAGCAGGTCTGGGCCAGGTTCGAACCTGCCAGCCCCACTATATGTGGCCAGCACCCTAACCACTGAGCTACGGGCACCAAGCCTATTGACCTGTAGTTTTACTGATTTGTTCTAATGTTTACAGAGCCAATCAAATTTCAGCTAAAAAATGTTTTTGATAAATTAAGAGTGATTTAAAAAGACGGGTTAAATATTTGATATTTTGGGGGGCAACTTTTACAAAAATGTAACAGAAAATACTGTAGGAATTACTACATTGAATGTATTTATTATTTATCGCCTACATTCTTGAGAGAGGGAATGCTATAGTAGTTAGTTTATTGATCGTAGAGTTCATATATTACTGAGAGTATCAGCCTAGAAATGAGTCTTAAGGAGGAGAAGAGTTTAATTTCACAGAAATAAAATAGAACGCTTGAACCCCATGATACAAAGTGGGACGAGCTGAGAGACACTTTTTATAGAGATCGGTATTTACAACAATGAGGTACAATTCCGATGGGAAGTTGATTAGCCATGATCATGATATACGTGAGCAATTTGCCAGGTAAACTGTCATCTTAGTCAAAACAGCCAGAAGAGTCAGACCATGATTTGTGCATCGTCTTATCCTGCCTGAACCCTACTTTGAACTAACTACATAAATAATGCAAAAGTGAATGTTTAAATTATCTAGACAACTTCTCGCTTTATTTTCAACATTGAAACTTAGTTTTATGTATTATTTATATTATAACATATGTGCTATTTAGTATAATTCAGTCCCAATAAAATACGTGATCAAATGTTTTGATTTGTCACACTTTACGAAGGTGTACAGTTTTAAAGTGAATTAAATCAAGTCATTTGTATATATATTTTCAGTAGGAAGGTAAGTTGTTTTTACAATGATTTAGTCCTGATAAAAATAGCTCAAAAAACTCTCAGTTAATGAAATTTTCATCTGGGACAGTGAATCAAATCATAAAAATATTTCATACGCTGTAAGGCATATATTTTGCTTGTTTATATTCATCTGATTTAGGACATGTGCTTATTCCAAGAATTTTAGGATGGGCACAATGGCTCATGCCTGTAATCCTGGCACTCTGGGAGGCCGAGACAGAAGGATTACTTGAGCTCATGATTTGGAGACCAGCCTGATCAAGAGCAAGACTCTGTTGCTACTAAAAACAAAAACTAGCTGGGCATGGTGTGTGGGCGCCTGCAGTCCCAGGTTCTTGGGAGGCTGGGGAAGAGGATCACTTGAGCCCAGGAGTTTGAGGTTGCTGGGAGCTGTGATGAAGCTATGGCCCTCCACCCAGGGCGGTGGAATGAGACTCTGTCTCACAAAAAAGAATTTTATGTAAGTGCGAACACAAATTTTATTTTGAACTAACTGTGTTAAGATCAAGGTTTATAATTTACTACTAAGAAGCTTTGGTGTAAATTCAAACACATAATAGAAAAATAATTTGTATTATTGTATTGCTACTAGATATAGCTTTTACTTGTAGACAGTGAGTAGTCAAAATCATGGCCTCTTTTTTGTTTTATGTAAAACTTTCTTAGGAAGTTTTTCATTCAAATAGCTTAAGAGAGATGATACAAGGAGATACTTTAAGGAAAATTAAGCAAATATATTCTTTAAGTACAAGTATATACACAATAATAAAGAATTTTGGTAGTTGTCTTAAGGAATTATTAGATGAAGCCTGTATTTTAAACTTGAATTGTGCATTTTTGCTTTAGGATAAAGTCATTTTGTAAAGTTAGTTATGCATTTGTGCCTATTTTCTTTCAGTAAATACACCACAGCTAGTGAGTTTGACCCTAGAATTTTAGTGGAGAGAAAAATAGATATGCTCTCTCTTCCTCAGAGCTGGCGGAATAGAGAGAAGGACAGATCCAAAAAGGCCTCCTAAATTCCTCTGGTCTCAAGACATTCTCAAAACTCTAACCTTTGCCAAAGTTCTTTTTCCCTTTCATAAGCCCCCTTGGCCCCTCCCATGTTCAAGTCTCAGCATTAAAGCTACTTTTTCAGAGAGATCTTTTCTTATTCCCAGGGCAGACCTTTCTACAACCCCCCTCTTCCCTTTTACTGAACCATTTTCTTCAAAAAAGTCATCATTATTCAAACTTTACATGTATTTTTGTGGCATTTATTCTTTTTTCCTCTTTCCTATTAGATTATCAGCCGTATGGGGACAAAGAACTTGTCTGTTTTGTTCACCAATATTACCCTTACAGCACGCCTGGCACTTAGTAGGTGCTCAGTAAATACCTGGTGGCTGAGTGCATAAAATAATCCCTCCAATAAACATACAAATATCTGACTGAGATAAATTCTCTCAAAGGGATGTGATGCTACGGGGCCATATTAAAGGGAAAGTTGATTTGGAGGAGCAGAGAATGTTTTGAAAAGAAAGGGGGTTGGGAGAAGGACGAAGAAATAGGATATGAAATTAGTGCAATTTATCCAAAACTGAAAGATAGTTAAGAAAAAGAGGAAGCCGGGAGCTGGAAATGGGGCACCAAGGTGAGAAGGAGCCAAATCCTAAAAGATCTCCTTGGTCTTTCAAGGTCTTCTTTGTTTAAAGAAAAAAAGGCATGCCATTGTTGTAAAGGAGAAAAAGAAAAAAAACTCAGCCAGGATTAAACGTTTACAGCAGCACCCCAGCTGCAACATGGATTGAAAATATGGAGAGAGCACGAACGGATGCTAATAGGATGACCAGGACACTTCGTGTCCTCCAGCTAGGACAAAGGAAGGGGCACTGGACGCGCTGGCTAGTGGATACACTTATAAGGTGAAAGGACTTCTTAACAGAGTGGATAATGAGAAGCCAGGGAGGACATTTTCAAAGGACCGTTTCTCCTTTGCAAAGGTGGATGACGACTACTCCACTCTCGAAGAAGGTGCCTCTCAAAGAAGAGTCAGACTAGAGGAAGACCAGCTAACTCCGAAAGTCTGGTTGAAACCTGGTAAGTTGTGTCTGTGGAGCTATCGAGAGAGAGAGAGTGGGTGGGAATTTGGTCGGAAAGTCTGACATCAAGGGTGGAGATGAAGTCTGTAATCATGGGCACTTGGGGATGCAGAAAGCAATGGCCATAGATATGTCAGGTACAGAGAGAATTTAGGGTAAGAAGGGAAAGAAATTGAAGATGAAGCTTTGAGGTATCCAGTATCTAAGGGCCATGATGTTGCCATGAACTGTGAAAGGATGGAGAAGTCAAAGAGGGAAAAAGAAAAAAATGCTAGAAGTAGGAAGCTTAGGCCACGTGTCTGAAGCCAAGGTAAAAAGTGTTTTAGGAAGAATAATGTTGGTCATCCTCAAGGAAGATTAAAACACACTGCCCAGATTTCATTGTCTGGACAGTGCTGGTCATTTTAGGAAGAGCGATTGTGGTGGGTTATTTGGGGCCCACATACGACAAGGTGTGTGGAGCAGCGTCTTGGCCTCATTGTCTGTTACTAATAGGACGTAGCTTATACATGTAACCAAAGAATATGTTTTAATTTCAATGTATTTGGGATCTTTTATTTTGGTGGGAGTTTCTGGCTTATATTTAGAAAGAAACTCATTAAATTTAGTAACAAAAGAGATGATCCCTTCTAATCCAAAGCCTGTTCTGCAGATGAAGATGGTAAGATTGAGAACTCCTGGTCCTTTCCTAACGTAACAGCCATCAGCAGAGTCTGAAACAGACCCCATATTTCCCAGCGTTTAGGCATGTCCTCCTTCACTCCCCACTTACCTCCCATGTTATATATTGTTTGAAAATTTTTCTTTCTATAGCTCTAATACCAATTGCAACTTAGGCCAATATGCGTTTTTTTGCAATCTACTTCCATTCAGAATTGTAAGTCCAATTTAAACGCACCCTTTGATGCTTGATTTACCCTGGAAAAATGCTGCTTGTCAATTAAACTACAGAAAAAGAAAATGGCCTCCCAAGCCCCACTCACACTTTAAGAGCACTCATTAGTAATCGTTCTATTGGGAAATACATTGGGCCCGGCATAGTTGCTCACGCCTGTCTATAATCCCAGCACTCTGGCGGGTGCACCCCTTGAGCTGAAGAGCTCCAGACCAGCCTGAGCAAGAGCAAGACTGTGTCTCTACTAAAAATATAAAAATTAGCCAGGTGTTGGGCGGTGCCTGTGGCTCAAGGAGTAGGGCGCTGGTCCCATATGCCGGAGGTGGCAGGTTCATACCCAGCCCCGGCCGAAAAAAAAAAAAAAAAATTAGCCAGGTGTTGTGGCAGGCAGCTGTAGTCCCAGCTACCTGGCAGGCTGAGGCAGGAGGATGGCTTAAGCTCAGGAGTTTGAGGTTGCTGTAAGATATAATGATGCCATGTCACTCTATAAGCCAATAGAATGAGACTCTGTTTCAAAAAAAAGAAAGAAAAGAAAAGAAAATACCTTGAAAGATGAGTGGAGGAAGAGACTTGATTTATGAGGCAACCTCTGTGGTCTATGTACTCTCTTTTAAGCTATTTTTCTGGGCTGGATGCAGTTGGCTCACACTCTGGGACCTGTAATCCCAGCAGGCTGAGGACTGCTTGAGCTCAGGAGTTCGAGATCAGCTGGAGCAGGAGGGAGACCCCATCTCTACTAAAAAGAGAAAAACTACCCGGGGGGTGGAGGGCCCCAGGGCAAAAGAATCTCTGAGTCAGGGGCTGGAGCTTGGTATAAACTAGGCTAATGCCATAGAACTCTAGCCTGGGGTAAAGGAGTAAGACTTTCAAAAACACAAAAGGTATTTCTCGGCATATGCTATTTCCATATTTCTCTAAGGGACTTTTATTATCAAACCTTCAACTCAAACTAAAGCAGTTAATATGGAATTGGAAGTACTTGAATCAGCGACGTTCAACCACATTTCTTCACCAATTTCACCTTTACTTTGCATGGAAAAAAAATTTCAAAAGAAAAGTGTTTACCCCTGATACTGCCACTGTAAAGCAATGATAATTTTTATGTGCTATATGAAAACCTAGCTTGCCACTCGATGGCCATGCAAAAGAGCAAAACTATCCTTAGAACCTTTTGAAGACAAGGAGCTTATCTCAGCCATATCGCTTTCTGTGGTATCCATCCTAGTACCTGGCATAGTGAGTCTTTACTACCTGTATGTTGGGGCCAGGTACGGTGGCTCATGCCTCTAATCCCAGCACTCCCGGAGGTTGAGGTGGGTGGACTGCTTGAGCTCAGGTGTTCAAGACCAGCCTGAGCAGTAGTGAGACCCCCATCTCTAAAAATAGCCAGGCAAGGCAAGACAATCGCTTGAGCCCCTGAGTTTGAGGTTGCGGTGAGCTATGACACCACAGCCGTCTGCCAAGGGTGACAAAGTGACTCTGTTTCAAAAACAAAAAGAAACAAACAAACAAAAAAACCCCCCAACCCCCCCATATGTTAAAAGGATAATAAAATATATTGCTGTATCTAAAATTCTATACATATTTTTATCCCATCTTGCTTTATATCTAATTAATGTTTATTTCTCAAGTTGTGGCAGATAGTAATAATCACAGAAGTTTATAAATCATCCAAGTAAAAAAAAATTCAACTATATTGCTAAGTTCTGAAACAATAGAAAAGGCCATATAAAACATTCATATTTATTACTACCTTGAAGCCACAATTCTTCCAATATAACTCATTTTCCAAACTGCAAGGAAATGGTTCACATTATAAAATATGAATGATTGCTTAAAAAAAGCTCTGTCTTCCACATAAAAGTACTAGTCTTATATCTTATGACTTCAAAAGGGCATTCTATCTGCTCTTTGATTTGATAATATTTCTGGGAACTAACTTCAATTCAAATAAACCTGGACTCAGGCTAGGGTGTTGGACGGCAGGCTCAGCCTTGCCGCCCAGCTAGCAGTCTGTCAGAGGAGTTAAGGACTCTAAGTCATTCTCATCCAGTGGATTCATCTGAGGACCTTCTATGTCTAAAATACTGAACTAGGTGTTGCAATGATTTATGGGACAGTGTTACAGAATCTGTTTCTAATTCAACTTTTGAGTGAAAAAATATGTGATAGCAATTTGGGAAAACTTGATGATGCAATGCATGACAAGTGCCCCTGTAGCAAATTTCTGCTAATCTTATTTTAACAAAAGCAAGGAATCTCGGAAACACAGAGCTATTCTAAATGTGGTCCAAACACTGCTAGCAGGTGTAACTTGACCTGCTGAAGGTAGTGCCGTCTACTCTGAATAATTCTAGTCCAAAAAGTTAATCTGTGGCTGCCACTGTCCATTTTCCCAAATTAGCATTTCCAAGATTCTTTTTTGGAGAACAATAAATAGAAGGTCTAAGGAAACCAAATTACATAGTCAAGTAATTTTATGAAATGTCGCCTGTTGAACTCTCTTTTTAAACTTTTACAACTCACAGTAGCTTAACATGGCTTCTGAGTTGTCCTGCACAAAAGAAGCTTGTTTGACTTGGTCTAACTCAGCATTTCCAAAACTCAGTTAAACATATTTCCCCCACAGGCCATCTACTGACATACCAATAAAGTCTAAATTTGAAAATTTGGGCTAGATACATTGATAAGACTATTACTATAACTGGAAGTCTCCATTTTGTGCTGTATAGAAGGTCCCCATACCCCAGCTGTGGTTGATTTATAAGCACACAAGCACAGTCCTGGAGTCACCTGTGATGTGGGGCCTCTCTGCTATGATTTAACACACACACTCTGTCTTCTCCAAGGTGGACACCGCCAGTCCGGTCAAACTTTCCCTGTGGGAAGTAGTGTAATCCAGGAGATTCTGAATTAAAAATGAATTTACAACAGCTACACCTGTTAAGAAATAATAGTGTGAAGTAAAGATACATTTATTTTATTCTTCTTCTTAGTTCTTCTATTGATAAGGAGTTACTACTGGTATACTACTTCTTTGAAATAGTATATTCTGGAAGTCCTTACTTTAAAATGAGATAATTGCTAGTTCATGGCAGGAACTGACTTCTTTATAATTGCTGACTTCCCTGACCTCTGAATATCATACTATGTATATCATAGATATTTGATACAAAATTACTAAATTTATGAAATTATTAAAATTTTCCATCATAATTCTTGTCACCAACCATTAATATTTATTGAACTGCTTGTTCTTACGTGACAGTCTACTTCACTTTTAGATGCACCGGCTTATAAGTCAAAGACAGGCTTTGAATAGCATATATTCTGAGGCAACAACTTTGGTTCAGACACAGCTAACCAGAAAAAAGCCAATGGACTGAGAAACTGTCGCCGTGTCTCCAGGACATGGAAACACCCACATTCCCCTTGGAAACACATTTGTGGCACCATTGAGAATGGATTTGGTTTCCCATAAGCCTTAGCATTTGCCACAGTCCTGTGAAGTTCATTTCCGTGACCACTGTGTACCATGGCGGACTGTGCCCATGGCTCTAGTTCTAGTTTAACTTTCAGGATATTTCCTTGAGTTTTGATGTGCTTGCCTGTTATGTGGAGACCAGATAAGCTGTCTCTCTGTTTTACCGTGTTGGTTAAAATAAGCTAATACAGCTGGTGTAGAGAAGAGAGACGGCTACGGGATGAGTGACCCTGGGTTCCGAGTGGCAGTGCCAGCCCCTCCCTTTATGTGTACCATGGCAAGGGCAAAGCACTTAACTCTTTGAGCCCCTGGTATAAAACAGGGATCATACCAGCCGGGCATCTTATTCTGAAGACAGATTTACTATATGCAAACTACCTAGCACAGTTCTTGGCACATAAAAGTGGAACTTACTGCTGGGAACTATGAGGATTGAGAAAGCACTTTTGTAAACTCTTACAAAAATAAAACACAATTAACAATAATCACTACAAAAACACATCAAGCTAACAGCTAGAATAGTCTCCCTTTAATCTGTGTAGCCATCTTTATACAGAGTGATGAGAGTGGAAAGTTGAGGCTAAGATGCTGCTTGGTCCTAAGATCCTGGTTAAGTTCACCAAGCACAGTCCCTGGGATTTTTAAAAGAAGTTTATCTTGTGTCACTCACAGAAGTGCTCTGTGGGTTTAAATGAGATGATATTTGAAAAATCCTTAGTGCTGTGCGTGACTGGCAGTGGGAACTCAATAAATGTTAATTTTCTGATTTTTGCCTCAAAAACTAGTGTTAGTACCACAGATGAAAATAGAGAAAGCAAATATTGCATTCATAGAGTGCCTAAGGTGCATTCAACCTCACGTAAAGGTCATAGTGGATTTCATATGGTTATTTCCTATTTCATGGGAGGGGAAAGTGGAGCTCAGAGAATCGAAAAGACCAGCTCAAGAAGGGGGACCAGAGTCGTGTGGTGGGTTTTAACGGTATTACAGCATTGCACAGGCAAACACGTTCCAAGGGAGTATCAAAAGAATATATTTTGGAATTCTGCCACTTGAGTTAAAAGTGAATAAATTTCAAGAGATGCTTTCTTTTTACTGAGAAAAACAAATGAGGGGAACAAACCTATTCCTCTTTAGTCTTGGGGTACAGTCTGTCACACGCGCCACAAAGGTATAAGGAACATTTCCTGGGCCAGCTGATGGCTGAGATGCTGGAGTGTTTCAGAAGGAACCACGCTAATGCATCAGAACTCCCAGGCTCCAGGCCCTTTGCTCATGGCAGCAAATGCAAAAATGAAATAGGTAAAGTTTTCTCCCCAGGAATAACCAGCTTGATGGAGAAAGTAGGCAGTTAACCAGGTAATAACCTGCTATGCGATAATTATTACATTCTGCTTGGGTGTAAAGGGCCGCAGCAGGAAATGAAACGATGTTTGCTGAGCACCGAGTACTAAGCTGTTGTCTGTGGTTTCCCTATTTCATCCCACCCCCGACTCAGCCAGGTAGGAATTACTGTTCAAATAAGGAAACAGGAACTCAGAAGGGTGAAAAAACTCACCCTTATATTACACAAGATTATACAAGAAATAAGCAGCTAAGCCGGGAGTTAGTTAGGTCTGTTTTCTCCCAAGGTCGCACTCTACCCATTCACTGCAGGGAGATCTGTGTGATCTTAAACTCTTTGGCGTCTGTGCCAGGAAATATGGCTTGTGTATAGAAACCTCCACAGAACTACAGGGGTCCTCAAACTGCGGCCCGCGGGCCACATGAGGTGGTGTGATTGTATTTGTTCCGTTTTGTTTTTTTTTACTTCGAAACAAGATTAAGTGCAGTGTACATAGGAATTCGTTCATGGTTTTTTTTTTTTAAACTATAGTCCTGCCCTCCAACAGTCTGAGGGACAGTGAACTGGCCCCCTGTTTTAAAAGTTTGAGGACCCCTGGTAGGGTGTTCTTATACTAGGCTATGTGTATTTAATATGTGGATCCATTTGATCATGACAAACTTTAATAATAATTGCTCTCATATTTATAATAGGAGGCAAGTTGATTATCACTTTTGGAAAATACAAAGTCACTTGTTGAGGAGTCTGATTTACTCCCTCTAATATTAGGCAGCTCTCAGAGTTCTTTATCACCTTCCTTATCCAACCATTTACTTTCATGGAGAATATAACCTACCCATGTTGGTAGATCATTTTCTATAAATTATGTACAACACAAGTAGCAGAGTATAATACCTCTACTTAAATAAATATGCATTATTTATAGTGTCACAGGTGAAGTATTGAAAGAAATGATATAATTTGCCAAGAATCCTATTTTGAAAATAACTTGTCCAGAACGCTGAACCTGTGAAATACTGTTTTTTTCTGTTTAGATTTTTTAGTAATAAATGTGTGTTATAATAAAATATTTCAAATAAACACTGCATTATTAATGTACCTTGTACTTGCCCTAGGGCAGCTGAGGCATAAATGGTTCATTTAAATTCTGGGCTGTTCCTACAAGGCACACAGTAATTCTAACAGTTCTGTATAAGCAGACGGAACCTTTGCTGTTTCCCCTTCCCCTCGTAACGCTGTACATTGATGTTGTACTTACAGTATTCAATGCTCTACAACCAAGTATAAATTTTTCCCTCTTACTTCAGAACCAGTATCCACAGCAAAAGTAATAATTATTTGGTATTTTCAAAAGGAAGCATCTATGGGTGAATTTCTGCTCCAGCTCTATAAAATTCCTTTTTTTTTTTTTTTTTCCTATTTTTCACTGGGCTAAAACCATCAATTTTAAGTGCTGACAAAATGCATCATTCTTTAATTGTATTATAGATTATCTCAAGGCCAAGAGAATTAATACAGCAGTATCACTTTGTGCTTTGGGACATTAATAGTCCAGAATATCCAGAGAAGAAAACATGATAACAAACAGGTCACTCTCAGCAATTACTTTTTATCACAGTGGGACTAAGGGATAGATCCTTTTATCTTCCCATTCTTCAAATTCATATATGTTACATTAAGTAGTTTTCATTAAATATTACCTAGTGGTTAATTAAAAATTATGAAATGGAAGCAGGAGGAATCACGCTATCAGACCTCAGACTATACTATAAATCAATAGTGATCAAAACAGCATGGTACTGGCACGAAATCAGAGAAGATGTCTGAAACAGAATAGAGAACCAAGAGATGAATCCAGCTACTTACCATTATTTGATCTTTGACAAGCCAATTAAAAACATTCAGTGGGGAAAAGATTCCCTATTTAACAAATGGTGCTGGGTGAACTGGCTGGTGACCTGTAGAAGATTGAAACTGGATCCACACCTTTCACCATTAACTAAGATAGACTCTCACTGGATAAAAGATTTAAACTTAAGACATGAAACTATAAAAATACTAGAAGAGAGTGCAAGGAAAACCCTTGAAGAAATCGGTCTGGGAGAGTATTTTATGAGGAGGACCCCCCTGGGCAATTGAAGCAGCTTCAAAAATATACTACTGGGACCCGATCAAACTAAAAAGCTTCTGCACAGCCAAGAACACAGTAAGTAAAGCAAGCAAACCGCCCTCAGAATGGGAGAAGATATTTGCAGGTTATGTCTCCGACAAAGGTTTAATAACCAGAATCTACAGAGAACTCAAACGTATAAGCAAGAAAAGAACAAGTGATCCCATCGCAGGCTGGACAAGGGACTTGAAGTGAAACTTCTCTGAAGAAGACAGGTGCACGGCCTACAGACAGATGGAAAAAATGCTCATTCATCCTTAATCATCAGAGAAATGCAAATCCAAACCACTTTGAGATATCATCTAACTCCAGTAAGATTAGCCCATATCACAAAATCCCAAGACCAGAGATGTTGGCGTGGATGTGGAGAAAAGGGAACACTTCTCCACTGCTGGTGGGAATGCAAATTAATACATTCCTTTTGGAAAGATGTTTGGAGAACACTTAGAGTTCTAAAAATAGATCTGCCATTTAATCCTATAATTCTTCTACTAGGCATATACCCAGAAGACCAAAAAATCACATTATAACAAAGATATTTGTACCAGAATGTTTATTGCAGCCCAATTCATAATTACTAAGTCATGGAAAAAGCCCAAGTGCCCATCGATCCACGAATGGATTAATAAATAGTTGTATATGTACACCATGAAATATTATGCAGCCTTAAAGAAAGATGGAGACTTTACCTCTTTCATGTTTACATGGATGGAGCCGGAACATATTCTTCTTAGTAAAGTATCTCAAGAATGGAAGAAAAAGTATCCAATGTACTCAGCCCTACTATGAAACTAATTTATGGCTTTCACATGAAAGCTATAACCCAGTTATAACCTAAGAATAGGGGGAAGGGGAAAGGGAGGGGAGGGAGGGGAAGGATGGGCAGAGGGAAGGGGATTGGTGGGATTACACCTGCGGTGCATCTTACAAGGGTATATGTGAAACTTAGTAAATGTAGAATGTAAATGTCTTAACACAATAACTAAGAAAATGCCAGGAAGGCTATGTTAACCAGTATGATGAAAATGTGTCAAACGGTCTATAAACCCAGTGTATGGTGCCCCATGATTGCATTAATGTACACAGCTATGATTTAAAAAAAACAAAAAAGACACTTTGTGACCTGTGAAATGATATGAAATTCAAATTTTGGTGCCCATAAATAAATTTTAATTAGTACGAAAAAAATTATGAAATGGTATTCATTCCAAAGTATTCATCGATCCTTGCAATCCATTTACCTCAAGTGTAGAGATCAATTTCTAGAAGTCATGTTATAAGTTGTTGATCTTCTACGTTTTTCTTGGCTACTTTTGCATAATCTATGGGAGGCAATTTCATATCTAAAATTAGAAACCATAAACTTCCTTTAATAAGGAATAATCATAAAGTGGTTCTTAATAGCTTCCAAATAAAGCTATCTTTTACATTCTTCTTGTGCATGGTTTCAACTTGTTGCTGTGGTGTTGGAATATTTCAGCAGGCAAACTCAGGCTGGAGTTCTCCCTAGAAGTCTTGTCAAAAAAAAAATCTCAAGGCCTCTCGACATCTTTGCCTCTGTGCCCTGGCAATGGAGGCCCGTTCCCTGTCTGTGGTGAACCTATCTTGCTCTGTAAGCCTCTATCTTGCGCTTATTCTGTAAACCTACCTTTGTCTTCCTCAATAAACTTTGTTCCATGCTTGCCTTAAAAGAAAAAAAAAAAAAAAACAATAGAAAGAACTTCTATAGAGTTGTAAATTTTTTAAACAGAGTGGGCTTTATCTGCAGACTCCAAAGTCAAGGTCAGACTAATCCACTGAACAGCCAGCCAGGTGTTGCCAGCACTATCCATATGGAACACTGTCCCAGCTCCATGGAAAAATGACCATTTGTTTGACTAGGTCATAACTGATCAGTAATAAGTTTTTCCGACCCAGTAGTAAAATGTATATTCCAACATTTTATTAATTAGAAATTGGCCCGGTATAATATAAAAATGGAAAACAGGCAAAAAAATAAAAATTGTCCAGAAACCCTGCTGACTGATTTATCAGTAGTGTTCAGATTCTAAGCTTGGGGTATAGTTGAAGCCTAAAGATAAACACTATTGCAGTTTTTACCTTTGTCTTTAATGGGCCTACAGCCATTTACGACCAATACTGTTTGGCAGCTATTGGAACATTTTATTCTCTTTTTATACCCTATCTTTGTTAATAGAAAATAAGAGAGGGTAAGGAAGTAATCCTAAGAGGGCAAAAAGGCCCCGCAGAATCTATGTACAAAACCCTTCAAGAATAAGAATATAAAGCACTTAGTTGTCTATTGTTCTGTGGCTTATTCCAGCACTTTCATTCTGTGGCTGATATGAGACACATATGGTTCAATTGTTTTGTGCCTTCATAATACTAAAATTATTCAGTAGAAAGCGCACATTAAAATCATGACACGACGCCCTAATGGAAAAATAGTGTCTTGGGTCTATGCCTAGGCCAAGGTCAGGAAGCAAGTGCCACACTCAGATTCATGAAATGCCAATGTCACGGGAAGAAAGATGAGGAATGTTGGTTCAAAAACTGTGCATAGAAGTAATAGCATAATGCAGTGATTGCCGAATACGTATCAAATAAAAGTATTATAACGAACAGTTGACAGAAATCATCAGCACATGGTGAAGGATGAAGGACCAAGGATGTTTGAAAATTTTCTAAATCTAATCAGTCATTTTAGCCCACTTTATACTACAGATCTGTACACTTAGAATTGAACAAAAATACTGGGAAAAAATTTCAACTTTAATTCAACTTTGCATCTGGAGCTAAAGTGCAATACTTCACTTAGAAGCCAGAGTGGACAAAAACTTCATTTTAATTTTTGAATAAATACATTGTAGCAAGAATAAATTTAAGCCAAAAACATAGCAAATGAAGTGGTTCAGTCCTGTGACATTCTTTTCTTCTCTCATCAGAAAACTTGTGAAGAATGCCTCTTTGAAAAGAAATGATGTTATTCTATGAAACATTTTTAAACAATTGGGGTCTGTTATCTTAAATTTGATAAGGCCAATTTGATAAGGCCAAGCCCAAGAACTGGGAAGCAGGAGTTTTTTTTTACAAACTGCCTGTCCTTATCTGACTACAATTGTGTACCTTTTGGACTTTCGAAAGGACTCTTTTGGGAGAAGAAAATGGCAGAAGGAAGAGGGAAAAATCCACTGAATGTTTTATGGACTTATTAAAAGAAAGTCTCTCCTTTCATTAACTGTGAAAAAAATCTCCATTAATATAGAAACTATAGCAACCAACTGGAGCAGACCCCGATAACTGCGTCTCCCTAGATAACAATATCAGTATATCAGTAATCAGTTTTCTGAATTTTAATGATAGTTTTCAAACAGGCCTCATGATTCAGTTGGGGCCAGTAAAACTTTATACTATCTGTTCAAGACTTTCTGTCTCTTTTGGTGCACTTTTTTTATTACAGTTTTGCTCTAGATATTGTTCAAAGACTCTGAATCATGCTAAACTTTTAGTGTGAGATTTTTGTCAAGTATTGTGTTAATTTCTCAACTTAGTAGGGAAAAAGTATGTAAAAGACATTTTTTCAAATATTGTTAAGCTGAAAGTTTACTTTTCCACCAGCTACTCAAATGATCAAATGCAGTGAGTTAAGTTATGGATTTAATTTTGACTCATAAAAATGAAGACAATCAGCTTCTCAGCATGTGCTGATTTCAAAGTATAAAGTGAATTCAAGGAAAAAATGGCGTCCATAGACTTAAAGTCAACTGTTAGATCATTAAATCTTTTCACCAGTACACAATTGATTTAACATTGTCCTTGAACTTTAAAATCTTGTATCTTCAAAAATAGGTTGAAAATTTTACCATTATTCCTTCCATTCATATAATTAAGTTTGGGGTCCCAATTAGAAGATGATATCTTATTTCTAAGGACAGAAGCTCATTGCCCTTTGACCCAAAGAAAAAAAAATCATCCATGTCAATGCTTAAATACAAAGTACGATAAAGCAGTGGCAAATTTAATCCTCAGAAATACAGACTTTAAAAATATTTGACATAATAAAAATATTCTGAATATTAGCTTTTTTATTGGTTGCTATGGATTAATCCATCCATAATGTCTCAACAGGTACAAAACATATTGAGTGAAGGATTTTTCTGGTAATGCAAGAGGCACCGAGCAGATGTGATTTGTACCAAACGATTTCATATTTCACTGTGACAAAATAGATGAGCCACATAAAGTCTAATTTCAGCTGCAAATTGCAAGCTGGAATAAGTTCCAGAATAGTAAACAATTAGCTGCTTTATTTTCTTTTTAATAAGACTAAATTACCAGATAATATCTACTGGCATCAACTTGGCTAATAAAAATCTGTTTAATAGGGTTTGCCATTTTTCCAATTGCTATCATGATCAGCTTTGCATTTTGATTATCTCTAAACTTTGCCTCAATTTTCTCATAGAAAAGCTCTCAGTGGTAATTGCTTTAACATTTATTCCAGGTCAAGTGGTTAAGTATGAATAATGATCTGTCAAAAATGTACAGTAATGCCGTCAATAGAGCAATTACCATTTAGCTGGAGATTATTATGGCAAAAGAGCACATTAACTGGGCACAATAAACAGAAAAACAGACAAAAAGGGGGCAAAGGGATTGACTGTTTGCAAAACCCGTGTGTTGTACATGTTCTTGACAGTTATTAATTGTCTTTCAAGACCAATTAACCATACCCCCATAATGGTCTTCCCAGTGTAGAGCGGATTAGGAACTTTTCATTACCCATCAAAGGAAAACAAATGTTTGTACAGCTTACAGTTAATATTCCCAAAAAGCTTGTCTGGATACACTCCCTACAACGGTGTTTATCTCTGCACTCCCGGTCCCTCCTAGGAAGGGCCCCTGCAGAGTGGTATGAGTTGTCTGTTGCAGTGAATCACCGATTAAATTAATGCTAAGGGGAGGTGACAACACCTGCTTTTGCTGTCAATATTACTACAAAGGTGCAATTTTTCAAAGTGTCTTTCTGTAGAAGAAGTGTTGAATAAGATTGTAACTCAATACAGTACTACTTGGGGGGAAAGGTGATAAAAAGGAAATACGATGTTTACCCAGTCAACACACCATTGCTTGGTTGTGACTCCCTTAATATCTGGAGCTAAGGGGAAACCTTCAAACCAATATTCAGAGCAGATGAAAAGCAGCTCTTTGCTTCCAGGTAATCCTGTAGCTCCTAAATAACTTTTCAGTAATTCAAGAACAGGCTGATGTCAGATTTACCTTGTACTTTCATTGACTGATGTGTAGTTGGAAAAAGTGCTCTCAGATTTTAATTTTAATTGAAATACACTCAGAAAATTGGCCACAGGTCACCAAAGCCTATTTTTACTTCTTCACTCACTCACTTACTCAGAAAATGATTCTTCGATCCTAATCTCTGTAGAATGATAGTTACAATCACAGACTTGTGGGTCTCACAGAACCGGGATTGAGTGTCATGGTTCCATCTCTCGTCAGTTGTGGCTTCAGATCATTTCTTTAACCTAAGTCTCACTTTTTCACCTGCAAGATGGGATTATTACATGGCTTAAATGTGATATGGATCCAGTGACATAGTGAAGGTGAAGTCTAAGATAGAGTGACGTCTCTCGAGCTTTAATTTAGGACTAGTAATCTGGGAGCAATATGCAGGAAAAAATGCAGAATAAAGAGACAAATCGGGAAGAGTTTGTATTCGTCTTGGAAAGAGATTAAAGAGAGGGCGGCAGTGGGAAGGTAAGGGAGGTGCAAGGGCCGTAAAGGATGCCCCTGAGATTTGTAGCCTGGCTGGGAATATGGTGCTGCCACCTAAAGAGAGGCAGGCGTTGGGCCACAGTAACAATTGAGACCATAACAAACTAGACCAGGGACTTCTCAAGGGTGGTTTCTGCACCAGTACTATCAGCAGCTCCCCTGACCTTGTGACAAATGCAAGTTCTTGGGTCCTACCCCAGGGCAGCCATTTAGCCACTGTGGGGCCCAGTGATCTGTGTTTTAACAAGTCCTCCTGGTCATATTGGGGCATGGAGGATTCTGCAAACATCGGTTTAGACTGAATGCTCTATGTAAGCAGGGTTCCTGTCAACCCTACCCTTCTCGATGTTTCCTGTGTTGGGCACAGTGCCTGGCCTGGAGAAGGATCCTGATAATTAACTGCAGAGTAAGTGCATTGTAATGTTAGCCACTATTTTTTGAGATATTTTTATATATTGTGGTATATGCTCGATCTTCGCCTGTGTATAAAGAATAAATCTTCACAACAATCCAATGAGGTGAGGTCTTTATTTTTTTATTGTCACAAAAAAATAAAACTTTCAGAGAGGTTAAAAATCTTGGCAAAGATTATAGCTGATGGAATGGTGACGATTCAGTGTGAACGCCAATCGAGACTTTAGAAACTGGGGAAGTATTCACCGCATTATGTTGCTATTTGTTGGGAGTGGGAAAAAATGAGTTTGCTGTTGCAAATGCTGAATCCACTGTATTTTTAAATTTTAGCATTAAATTTGTTTGGTTTAGTACTTTAAGGATTGGGAGGTTTGCAATATATTTCTGGATTCAGGGGAAAGAGCCAAAGCAACAGCCCTCGTTGGACTCACTCAATAGGCAGGAGAAAGAAGAGGAAACTCCTAAAGCCATGTGGGAATGGGGGGCGGCCTAACATGGCTTCACGGTGCCAGTTAGTACAAGATGCCTTTTATATGGCCAAACATTATGCTAGATAATAGGAATGCCAGTGTAAATAAGATGTGGGGAAAATTTGAGGTGAAAATGAAGAAAATGGCATTAGCCACATCATTTGGCCTTTGTCTGAGTAAGAGGGAAGTGTGTTGTCCTTTGAAGAAACAGTGTAGATGATGAAGAGTTCAGGAGTGGGTCACAATGTTTAGAGCAGCCTGTATCTCCTACCGTGGCCCCACTGACTCCTGCAAAGCGTAACATCGTTATTGGTCCAATAATGATGACTTTGGAAACCTTCTTCTCTGAAGAAATGTCAGAATGAATTATGGGCTTCTGTCAACCGTGTCCGACAGAAGACTACAGCAACCTGAGCTGTTGGGATTCTCTTTCCCCCACGTGCTTGTGGTTTGCCAAAAGCAAAAAAAAAAGGGGGGGCTGAAAGAAGAGAAACAACTTAATTCAATGCACCAGAACGACAAAATGCATGCTAAATGGTTTTGTACTAGGGGTATAAATTACTGTGATGAATAAGTGTATTATACTCATCTGTTAAAAAAGAAAACAGAAAACTAATTTATTTATTTATTTATTTTTTTATTAAATCATAGCTGTGTACATTGGTATGATCATGGGTCATCATATACTAGCTTCATAGACCGTTTGACACATTTTCATCACAAGGGTTAATGTTTGAAGTAAAAACCTTAATTAAAGTGGCCTGGTATCATTTGTACAAGAGTCATTCTGATCTCTTGTAGAAAGTTCCGGATTTATTCAGTGAATAGTATGAAATGATACCTGGGGTTTGCAAACTTGATTGAGTCACTGTATATTTTCCTGTACATGTGAGGCCAGAATGCTCTATCACAAGTGCTACTAATGGGGACCTACAGCATTACAGGTGACAGGGAAACAAAGTGATTGTAGCTATGACAGCTGAGATAGGAACAAAGAAAAACGGATGATGAACTCTCCGACTTCACCTGATAAGGCTGAGGGAAAAGACCGTGTCTAAGTATAAGTTTCTAGGCTAGTGGAGAAGGTCGAACAAGCCCGGCATCGCCCCTGCATAACAGGCAAGTGTGGTGAACAGCACCGCACAGGGCGGAGTCTGCACACTGGCTTTCCACAGCCTTTTTAATGCTCTCTTCATTAATTTGAGTTCTGAACACCCCATTTAAAATAGACTTCCAAGAAAGTCTAATGGGCAATTCTAATTCTAAAGGAGACTTTGTGGCCTCAAGTTAGGTCTCAGGTTTGACTTTTCGTAAATCTGATTTAGGAAATGTGGTATTCTAGGAATTTAAAAACAGCCAGAGTGATATGCCAGTTTGAGGCTATCATGAATAATCTTCGAGTGACAGATAGTTCTTTCCTGCTATGAAACCTGCTCAGATTCTTATAATCAGAGGCCCACATGCTCTGGAAAAGTCTACCTGACTTGTCTAATGAGTGACTTCCCCCAAACAAAGTTTGTCTCTGCTGTCAAATCCCTCACCCAGTGATGATTGCTCCTCCCAGAACTCCATCAATTTCAGCTACATCTTTTTAAGGGCCCATAACCGCCTCCTGCTCCAAATTGATGGAGATGACATATTATCTCCATATCACAACAGCTCTACTTCACAGGGACTGCAGACAATAATATATTATGAAATATCACCCAGGTCCTGTGCTGTCAAACATTATTCATCTCCTGGTGATCAAAAATGACTGAACTTTACCAAGTGGTATTGAGACATTTTTCATAACCAAGTAAACTTGCGCTAGTATTCAACAAACACATCACTGATTCTCTTAGATCTTTTTTCTCCCCCATTTGCAAGTAAAACATACTCATCTCTTTCACTCAGGTCTTCCCCCCCCCCCACCCCGCGCCATGGTACCCAACTGTCCTACACTCCTGCTCACCAGTTCCTTAACAATTATTCTGGCTTCTGTTAGCTAAGATATCAAAAAAGGCAAATAAGGATACACACTTGTCAACCATAAGGCCTAGCTAGCAGCATGAAATACTGCTATTCCTGGCCAACACGGAAATAGCCATTTAGAAGACAACTCAGATTAAAAAGAAAGAGGCTTTCATCCAATACGACTTATTGCCTTTCCCCACCTGATCCCATTGATACATCTCATGCCGCTGTTGATGGACGTGACAGAGAGAATGGCTGTAGGCTCCGCGTTAGTCACTGGAATCACCAGCCTCAATAATGGACAGAAAAGGCTCAGCCCTGGCAGTAGGGAGCCAGTGAAAACTATTTTCACACAGCAGTTACCCATTTATTCAGATACTCAGCCTGATGCATTTTCAAAGATTGGAAAATTCCTTCTCTGCTAGAAATGGAGGCGGGGTGGGTAGCAATAATACCTCAAGGCATGGGTCTTGAATTGCCCACAGCAACTATCAGAACTCTAGTCAGAGAAAAAGAATAGTTTTTTTTTTTTCCTGAAGTGCACCAGCTATACAAAAAAAAAAAAGTTGACAAATGAAGAATGAGGTGTTTTAAGGAATGTCAGGAGAGTTTCCCCGTTGTTGATGGTCGCTGCTTTGTCCTTGACTGTGACCTCTGAGCCTGTTCATGTTTATGCACCAAACCAGGCTTGAGACGTTGCAGGGTTGATGGAGACATGTGGGGTGATGGTGGCTCAGGCCCCTTTTCTGGGAACACAGCCAGCAGCTATTTGGGGTGGGCACCACACACCCCTCTCTCTAACCTCTAGAAGGCCACAAGTTTAGATAGCACAGATTTACCTTAATAGTCAAAGCTCCCCCCAGTCAGAGAAAGAGAAACTTGTTTCACTCAGGAGGGAACATTGTTTCATTACCTCAATGCCCAGTAAATCAGAATACTTTTGTAAATTGGAAAGAGAGCTCCCCCCAGTGCAAAATACAGCCCAAGGAGCCCACTCAGGATACTGTCGGGAGGATTTTAGTAACAACTTTAAGTGGTTTTATTGTAGTCTCCCCCCACCCCCCAGTTCTTTTGGTATCTGGACTTCTCAAGGGAAATGGCAGCTAAGGAAAGCCAGTGTGCTGAGTATCAGTCCGTTTAGTGGCAAGAGGAGGAGGCAAGGCCAGGAATAGGAAACTTAACCCAGTAGAGCAAAACCCTTGCTAGGAAACTCAACTTTTCTTTCCAGTTTGTGCAAATATTGCAGCCTAGTGAGATGAGGGCCGCATAGCACTCTTGGGAATTAGAAACTTAGAAACCTAGGAGAGTGGCATGCAGACATAATCATTGCCACAGCCACGCAGAGCGGTGAAGCCGGGGTCTGCAGCCCTGTCCCCCACGCTGCACGCTCCAGAAGACATAAACCCCCCCCTCACACACACACCTAATTGTGCAACACAGACCACAGGGGGACACGTCCCCCAGTCCCCAGCTGGTGACCTGCAGCACGTGCCGCGAAGCAGCCGAGTTGAGCATCCTTGTAATTTTATCCTTGATGATAAACTGCCAGCACTTGCAGCTACACAGAATCCTCTCCCCAAACTCCCCCCAAACGTTCAAATCAAGCTGAAACCATATAAGCCCCTCAAGGGAATTCCAGCCACCGTGTTCTGACTCTGTCTCCCTCTCTCCCTTGGGGTCTGCTGCGGTCGGTTTCCCTGCGTACCTGCCTTTTTCCTTGCTGCAGAGTAAAGAAAACCAGGGTGTCGCTTGTTTCCTGAGCTCTGAACCCCTGGTTCCCGTGCTCGCTCCCTCGCCCAGCTTCTCTTTCCTCCTCCATTTCTCTTCCTAGGGTGACGCTCCCCACCCCACCCCCACCCCCCAGCTCTCGTGGATTTCACAACCCAGTTTTGGACTGTTTGGTTGTTCCCACCTGCTGCTTTTCCACTGTAAACCCAGGATCAGGGTGTCAGCCTTTGTTACCCTGAATTCATGAGGTCTAATATGACTTCCGATATCCCCTGTGTGCATTTTTTTCTCTTCCGTTGCTGCCAAAGTAATAGATATTTTTACTCCATTTTCAAACCTGATGCCTGTCTTGGGAGACTTACAGATAATTCGGAATTCATCACAGATATAGGACTGTTAAAGGTTCCATCAAGTAAAACATACGTGTTAAGTTCACACGCACACAAAGTATATATCACTGGGCTCTTGTCTAGGTGAAGTTCAACTTCTCCGTCGTGTTGCTTAGGCTGTCACGTCCTGTTCTTCAGAGATGTTCATCAGCATTTTCTTTTCCTCACTTATCTTAAAACTGCCACCAGCAGCTATTGGGGCTTGACCTTCTGTGTGCCTTCCACGTCGTGGACACAGGCAGCCTAGGCGCTGTGCTTAGCCTCCATTCCAGGCCCACTGCACTTATGCAAAAGTAACACTTTAAAGGTTGTATTTCCCTCCCTGACCATTTAATCTACACAATTGCAAAAAGCTTTTATTAGCCTCCTCAGTCCCGCTGGAATGGGGCTAGGGCTCTCTCTGGGGTGGGGCAGGATTATGGGCATCTCTTTGGGTCAGGATTAGGGGTAGGATGTTTCTAGGAATTCTGGCCTAGGCATTCCAAGAATCGAGGGAAGGATTGCTGGTTTCTGGCCTGATTTTATAAAATGGCTGCACTCCTGTCAGGATTATTAGAATTCCTTTCCTGGAAGAACTCTGATTTTCTTTTGTGGCACAATTTCCTTTTACTGAGACAATGTATCATAAGGCTTTTCAGTATTTTAATAAATTATATTTACATAGCTCTTTCTCTCTACTGCAGCTACGGCTCTTAGAACATACATAAGGCCTTATAAAAACTGCTGCTATGCTCATGTTATACTTGAGGGAGATGGAAGGGGCGTGGGCCTCAGAGCCAGATACTCCTGGGTCTGAAAGGCCAAGTGTTGCCTCCTGTGGACTTGGTTAAGCCACTTCATTCGGGGCCTCACTTTAAACACCATCTTTAAAGTAAGATAAGGCTGTATTTACTTGGGTCTTTAGGAGAATTAATTAGACAATAGTTGATACGTAACGAAAATGAATTCTCTCTTAGATTTGGAGTTGGTTAAAACCAGTGACAATGGGTCTCTGAAGAACAATCCTTGCCTCAGTGGTTCTAGAAATCATTTTGGCAGCTTCCCTGGTCATCTTCCACAGTCAAAAGCCTTCCTCTTCTTACGCCTGTAGCTCGTGAGGTCACCGCATCCCGTGAGCCAGAAATCTCTCTTGATTCCTGTAACATAGGACCCAGTAATATTTGTCCTTTGTCTTTAAGATACAATTTCCAAGTCCTCCACGTAGCATGAAGGAAGACAGTGCTAACGGTGGCACAAATAAGAACCAAGGAAAAGAAAATGTGGCTAAATACAGGCAGGCTCAGAGCATCACGTTTGGTTTGTGCTCACTGTGCGTGACAGCGGCAACCCCTCGCAGGGGCGCGTTACTTGGGTGCCTGTCGGGCTCTGCTGTGCTACGCCTTCGCACGCCTTGGCTGATTTAACTCACAAGCGTGCCTGCCCACAGTCTGCCTACACCTGTAGGGACCTGGACCTCTATTGAGTGTGTGTATGGGAGTGATACAGGATTCCCCTGCTCAGGGCTGGACAGAGGCACCCCACTGTCTAGGCCTGGGTGAACTCGGAAATCAGACCCCCATCTCTAGGCACTAACAGGCTGCCCTTTCCAGGCCTCACCCTTTGGGCTCCAGCAAGGTCAGGAACAAAGCAGCCAGAGGGTCTGGGCAGCTCCGCCTTGAGTAGGGAGCACACACTGACTGCAAAGATGTCATTTCTGTGCTAAGTTTAGGATTATTTTCTGCTCTTCAGACCTATAGCCAATTGTGACATATTTCCCCAAGACCCCCTGCCTGCAGGGTAGGAAAAGTAGACTGAAGACTTGGGGGTTTCCCACATGGATCCCCCCTCCACTGTTCCACCTTTTCTGTTGGCCTCTTTTGCTTATCATGCTTATTAATCTTTCACTCTGTCAATAAACTCCATCCTGTAGCTTGTCTGAGTGGTCTGTGGTTTCATTCTTTGAGTCCTGAGACCAAGGACTTGGCATAGACAGAAATTCCAGGAACAGAAGTTGATCCTGAGGAAGAGAATGTTTGTGGCATCTTAAAACAGGCAAATTGTCTAGACCTTACGGAAATTTAGGTGGCCTAATCAGTGTTTTTAAACTATGTGCAGGGCTATATGGGAGCTCCCTGGAGTTGTGAAGACATTTTTCTTAGTGCCAATATGGAAGTCATGGCGTGTAATTCTGGAGATCATCTCTGGTCCTGTTAAAGATATGGGCATCGCCTTGGCCGTCATGCAGCCTTCCAGCTCAGTGGCTGTTTTAAATGATATATTTTTGTTAGTAGCACAGCTACTTCAAACTATAGTTCCTTTGTATCACTTGGACGAGCTTCACCTAGCTGATGATTTATAACAATGCAATTTTTTGAGAGGTCCCATCACCTTTCACAACAGGAAAGGGTAACTCAAGACATGCCATAATTTTGAGAATAAATGAAAAATTTGACTATTGTCCTGTTAAAAGGGTGGGATGACGTAGGACTGACCGTCCCCCTAGCCGCAAGTGCCTGAGAGGTTGGGATGTGCAGCCCTTGTGGAGGCCACGCCACAGACCCCTTGATCCCGCAGGCCCCTCCTGGGTGGTCAGCAGTGGCCTGAGCAGGACACCATGTGCTGCTCTTCCCCCATAGTGACCAGGATCCTGGGAGCTGTGTCATTAGCTGGCCATAAGGAGAGACAGGGCAAGGTAGAACAATCCAGCCTGAAAGTATAACCTTGTAAAGTGGTTTTCTAAAAGCATCTAACATTTTTTTTTTCCCTATTGGAGATTCTTGATTCAAGGAATATTTTTCATTTTTCACCCTAGAAAAGTTGGGTCATCCATGAATGTTCAATATTTTTTCTCATTTAGGGAGGTGCCCAGAATATCAATTACTTGAACGCCTGTTTATACCATAATGTACATTGTCTGGGACAGCATCCCTTAAACCTCTTGAGTCTTTCCAGCTCTCTTCTCCCAAACTTTCTGCAAGGCTTTTCTGTTTGCCCGTCCAGAGATGCTCTCTTGTTTTCCACACTGGTCAGTGCCACCCCACCCCCCACCCACCCGGCTCAAGTTGGGTTTGTCCAGTGGGAGGCAGAAGCAGATGGTCAGGAAACAGCAGCAGAAAGCCATTGGCATCCTCTCCACAAGGCCACAGATTGGTAGTAGCCCTCTACCAAAAGCTGGTCCTGGTATGGCAAGCTTCTCTCTGATTCTATTCTTTTGATCATTTTTCACCCCTGTGTCTGCCAGTGGCTTCTATCCCCAGGATGTGCCATCGTCCCTGATGACAGCACTTCTCCAACTTGTTCAAACAGCAGAACCACCCAGAGGGCCTGTTAACACACAGATGTCTCGATTTGACTCCAGAGGTTCAGACTCAGTCGGTCAGAGCAGGGACTGAGAATTTGCATGTCTAACAAGTTCCCAGGTGATGCAGATGCGGTTGGCCCCGAACGCACGGCCACTTCAGTAGCGTCCTCGTCACCTTGCCCACCTGCTCCTTGACCTCTGTATCCCACCAGGACACGCGGACACACTTGAATACTTTCCCGAATAGTATTTTGTGGTGCAATGAATATGATTTTAATCCATAATAATTGGCAAAAAGTATTCTATTTTCCCCCTCCGGGCTTCTCTGCCCCTTCGGGCCCCTGCATCACACACAAATAGTATCTGGTCTCTACTTTTTCCAAAACTGGACTCTCTGCCCTCAAAACCTCAGAACCAACAGGGGTCCTCAAACTGCTGCCCACGGGCCACATGAGGTGGTGTGATTGTATTTGTTCCCGTTTTGATTTTTTACTTCAAAATAAGGTATGTGCAGTGTGCACAGGAATTTGTTCAGAGTTTTTTTTTTTTAACTATAGTCTGGCCCTCCAACAGTCTGAAGGACAGTGAACTGGCCCCCTGTTTAAAAAGTTTGAGGACCCCTGCGAGAATGAATAAAAACTGAACTGGTAAAACACGGATAATTTTAAAAGTCACAATGTCTATGAGCAGGTTCTTTATAGGTGTTTGAAATTTCCATCCTGAAGTTAAAACAAACAAACACAGAGGTGTTTTGATTCCTTTCCAGGAAGATCCAGGAAGATCCTGCAAATCCCTGCTTCACAGAGTGGCCCACGTGCTTGCTGTCTGCGCAGTCTGGGTCTTTACAGCCTCTCGGCTGGGGTTGTCAGTTTTTTTTGAAAGGCAGAGAAGGTAACTGAACTGAGGATTTAGGTCTTGTGCCTGAGTGTGAGCCCCAGACTTATCCCTAGGGAATGGCAGGGAGGGTGGGACGAAAGCCTAGATGAGATCAGAACTCGAGGAATGGAGCCTTAACTCTGCCTGTCACTACGAGCATGTGGAAAGACAGCCACTCAATCTCCTGTGCTTTCCTTACTTGTTGGGAAATTGTGATGGGGCTGTTGAACAAACGAGATTGTATATAAGAATTTGAATTCCATAATCCGAATCTGGCCCAAAGATATTTTACATGGCGTTCTGAACTAGCATTCATCTTTTGAGTAGTCATCAGGCTTCAAAAATGAGGAGCATTTACAAGAACGTTGGGATTTTTAGCTCCCTTGGAATCATCACTTGTGGCAACACTGAGCCTGCCCTTGCAGAAGGTGGGACTCGGCTGCGTCCTGAGAGTGGCCCATGCACCCCCCACCCCCCCGGCCACCTCCTGTGTGATCAATAGAGACATGGAATCTATGATCTCTCAGCTTGTTTTTCAGGTTGGAATCAGAACAAACAGTTGGCTTCAGCCCTATTTCAGAAAATCATTAAAATGTCAAGACTCTGAGGAAGCTTCGGCATCTGCAGGTGCACAGCCCTGTCTTCCTCATAGTCGGAGCAGCCCCTTTGTCTCAGCTGTTTCAAAGCAAACTTCCATTATATGTCCACATCCACTTAGATCTCGTTAGGCTGAGTTTTAAACAGTGTGGACCATGCCAAGGTCTGTCCCTACCGCCTCCAGAGTGGCAATCACCTGACCCAGAATATTTTGTCACCCAGGCCACACAAGACTACCGGTGGAGGAGAGCAGAACAGAGAACATCCCACCCCTTCATTCCCTGGTTCTTCAAGTGGATGTGCTCCTCTTCCTTTGCACCTGCACTCAGGATCTAGAATCGCCCCAGCATCTGTTTATCGCTCACTCGCTTATTGTCTTTCTTCCCCTGAGGGCAAACACTGTTTCTGGCTGGTTCCTGGCACAGGAGAGGAGCTTGACAAGGTGTGGTGCCGTATTTCTCTCTGTCCTTCTCCACACACATGTACATGTACATATAAACACACACACAAATATATTTGTGCATGCAAATATACATGGTATACATGCGTCTGAATATCATCAGGGGAGAGCAAGCATGAGATACTGTTTAGCCCCAGTTCCTACAAGAATGGTCATGTCTGCTGTGCTCTGCGACTCTCCTCTTACCGACCCGAGAACGTCCTCACTCGCCCACAGGCCTGGGTTATGACAATGCTTGGCACCATTTTTTTTTTTTTAAAGCTCTTGAGCCCTTTCTTTTAAGGAAATCTTACCAAAAAAGCTAACATGTAAAACAGGTTAAAAGAGAAGAGTTTCTCCAGTGCCAAAGCAGAAGTGGCGGCCTCAGTCCTGTTGTTACTACCCAGGCCAGCCTCTCAGTCCCTGGAAGTGTCCAAGGGACCTTGGTGGCTGCCTGAGCTGGGTTTGAAAACCACTATGTTGTGGAGGAACCCGCTCCCCCAAACAGGTTTTGTGGGGAGCTAGCGTGGTGAAGCCCATACTTCCAATATAGAAGAGACCCTTGGTCGCCTAGGACCACCTCTGCTGAAAGTGCGACTCCTCTTTCTCTATGTCAACATCAGCACATATTGGGATGTCCTGGGTTTTTTTTTTTTTTGAGACAGAATCTCACTTTGTCACCCTGGTAGAGTGTTGTGGCATCATAGCTCACAGCAATCTCAAACTCTTGGGCTCAAGTGATTCTCTTGCCTCAGCCTTCCGAGTAGCTGGGACTACAGACACCTGCCACAACGCCTGGCTATTTTTAGAGATGGAGTCTTGCTCTTGCTCAGGGTGGTCTTGAACTCCTGAGCTCAAGTGATCCACCTGCCTTGACCCCCCAGAGTGGGGGCGTCCTCTTACATCTTACATCCAGTTGGATCACTTGACAAAAACTGAGTCCTAACACCCTCATGAAGATGCATTGGGTTTTCAATCCGTGATTACCCAAGAGTAGCACAGCCATGTTTATTTTCATGATGGAGTAAACACATACCAGACATGTCTACTCATAATTAGCGCAACTAGCATTAAGGTACAATATTAATTATGCAACAATTACAATAAAAAATGTAGGTCACGGAAACTCATTTTTCAACTTTCTCGTTTGCTATGCCCACATACATCTCTTCTGCTGATGCAGAGAAAATTTTGACTGTTAACTCCCATCAGAATTAATGTGACTTACTCTTGTAAATCTCACGGGAACAAATAAGAAATAAATAACGTTATTTTTCAGAGATGACTCTCACAATATTTATATAAGTCTGCTAGTAGAATACACATATTTTTCACTTTTCCTGCTTCTTATGAAATCTAACAGAAGATGAAAACAGGCGTGAGGGTGATGGAGAATACATTTTTCACAAAAGGGTTTATAGAGGATATCTATTTTTAAAGTAAAACCAGTCATTTATTAATTGATTTCAAAAACTAACAAGAAAAGTACTGTGACTACTCAGATTTCATGCTAACCAAAAAAATGTAAACAGCCACGACTGGATTGTTTTGTGAAGATCAGAGCTGACTCTAGTAACAAGATTCATTAAGGAAATGGCTATGTTAATTTAAAATGATTGAAATTTTGATGTAAATTATGGATCATCCATTAGAGATGAGCAGAGGCTTTTAGCACATTAATATGAAAGAGTAATAGAGGGATATCTTATTTCCTACAAGTGAGACTTAAAATATATGTATCCTTAGCTTCCTTGCAACGGTAAGATCAATCACTTGGGGCATTTGGTATGAGCAACACAAAATACATAGGAAAACAGATAGTGTATGGTTTGCATTTGCAAGGTGTGCTATGGGAGAAAAAGTATTTCACAACTTTCCCCTCAATTATAAATGGCTATAAAGGAAATAGAGACTTTTATAAAAACTGAATTAAAAAGAGAAGAATCAAATAGATACACACATTGAAAAAGGATCCTTTTTCAATGAGCGTTTTTCAAAGGTTTGAAGAAAGAAGGCTACATGGGTTACTTTGGTATTTCTTATCTGGGGTGCACTTTCAAGGCGCAAATGGCAAATGTTTACAACCCCATAAGGCCAACAACGATAAAAGGGAAATTTACAGTCGGCAGAGGCAAGTATGTAAATAAGGTTTATAGCTTCTTCGAACATCAGGCATTCTAAATTGTGACAAGGCAGACTATCGTTTAACAGAAGGCGATCATTGCCAACTGCTACCTGCCATCAATGTGTTAGACTGACACCGTCAACGTGGCTGAACTGAAGACAGAAGTCACATTTGTCCCTGAAGAGCAAATGACAAACAGGGAAGAAAGTAAAAAAGAAGATATTCTTCACTTTCTCTGGATGAAACAGCAACATGACCTTAAATGTAAATGGGCATGTTGCATAAAAGGATTGACAAAGAACAAGGGTTTGGAGTCCTGCAGAGGCTAACGTGAAGAAATTTAGTATCCAAAAGGAAACAAGCATATCATACAATGAACCTGGTTGTAGGTGGGAACAAACTTTACTGAACCAAATTCACGTCCCGTGTGTTAAAGCACCCTGGGCATAAATTCCTAAAACCTTCCCCTGAGCATTTCTGGACTCTCTCTAGAAAACATACTTATCAGAAGGGCCTTCGCACACTGGTGCTGAGCCTGGAGGATCTCTCTTCCCCTAAATATCTCCACCTAGTTATCACCTTCTTCAGGCCATGGGGCAAAGCAGATGAAGTGACATCTTTGGATTAGCTCTGGAATATATTATAATGACTTCGGATTTTTATTTAGGGCGCAGGCTCATTCGGTATATCCCCTGGAAAAGCACCATAGTATTTCCAGAAGCAGCCTTCACTTTCAGGAATGTGACTTCTCCGGGGGCCTGACTGTATGGACTATGACAGAAGAGAAAGTTCAAAGTCAGGTGCACTGCCACCCAAACAGCCAAGTCCTCAGTGCACTCAAGGGTCTAAAATAGCTGCTACCGCAGAGGTTAGATACCGTCGCTTTCAACCACAGTCTATAGAAACCTTCTTATCTTGGGCGGTTTTCCTCAGATAATCTGCCTTTGAATGTTTTAACACTGATCAATGCATCAAGAAACTTTGCTGTAAGCCTATGGTTGCAAGTTTGCTGCTGAGGGAATTCAGAGTGATGGGCGCATGGTCTGCGTTCTCAACACCCATCCGAGGTTAGTGCCATGCAAGGCATGTGGGGTGGGCTTCCTCTGCTTCCTGAAGGATAACTAAATTTCGGACAAGAATCTGAGGGCGTTTGTGTGATCGAGAGAACTCTACCTATCCTTTAAGGCAGGGAAACCAAACCAACCCAAGATGACACTTTTAATCAGTAGCAGGACTACTGCTGAAGCTTTATTTGACTGAAGTTGTTTGGTTTGGTTTGAGACTTCCAACCGCAGACGGCATCCACTTTTACACAATGCAGCCATGACCTGACCTGCTTCCTTTTAGATCAGTGGTTCTCAGCCTTCCTCATGCCGTGGCCCTTGCATACAGTTCCTGTGGGTTGTGACCCACAGGATGAGAACCGCTGTCTGAGATGGAGAAGCCCTCAGTGAGGCGACATTCAGGGAACTAAGGAGGTAAAGTCCAAGAATGAGGTGAACCCAAGGAGCTTCTACTGCCTGAGGTAACTATTAGGAATCACACGTGATTCATACGGGGGCATCACTAAGATCCCACAGAGAAGAGCAAGTTAAAAATCATGTTACTCCTGTATAATCGTAAGGAAGATTCTGGCTTTCCATTGTGATACAAATCTCATTCCATTTCCCCATATTTCTGGGCTTTCAAATTGAAATATTAAAAACTGGTTTACTTAATATCTATGAAGCCCTTTTGGAAGCTTCAACTCTATGCTTTTTTGTGCTCTGATGGTTTTAGAAAATTACTTTTCTCCTACTTGACCATACAGATTAGACTATAGGCTCTTAGCAGCTATAAAATCGATGCATTGCAGCAGGGTATACCACACTTTTGGGATAGCATCCCTGTGGTAGACAGAATTCTGAGATGCCCCCCAAGATTCCTGGCCCTTGGTGTACATGTCCCTTGTAATCCCATCCCCATGACTTAGCAGCATGATGCTTAGATTATGTTTTATAGCAACACTGGAGAAATTGTGCAGATGCAATGAAGATTACCAATTCAGTTGACTTTGAATTAGTCAAAAAGATGAATCTCTTGGGTGGGCCTGGCCTAATCAGGTGAGCCTTTAAAAGGCCCTCTGCAGGAAAAGATTGGAACTGCATGAAGGCCTATGGGGACACAGCAAGGCACTGAGATCCACATCTAGGAGGTGAGAGTGGTCTCTACTCAGTAGACACTGGGATACCAGACTGAGGACAGAGGTCCTACAGCCACAGAAACATGGACTCTGCCAATAACCCAAGGGAGCTTGGAAGTGGATCTCCCTAGGTAAGCCTTTAGATGAGGAAATAGCTGCTAACTCTTTGATTTCATCCTGTTGAGACCTTGGTCAGAGGATCCAGCTAACTTGTGCCCTGACTTCTGACCTACTAAACTGAAATAATAAAATACATTTCATTTTAAGTTGCTCTGTTTGTGTAATTTATTATGCAACAATAGAAAATAAATATAGCACTCCCATCAGTAAAAAATTTGTGTGCACACATTTCCCAATGTGAGTATTTATAGCATATTATTACTGTCCCTCTCAGCATAGAATATCAAAAAACTTTGTTTTCTTACATTTTTAGTAACATCATATGTGCAACAGTTCTAAATTTCCTTTCTGCACTGAATGTAGTAAACACCACCCAGGTGAAGATACTTGCAATTTTTAAACTTCTCACTGCCTTAGAAAATACAGATGCTCACATAGCAGATTCTAGGCTGGTTAGATGGTGGATACTTGCTTTGCCGAAAGTTTTGCAAGCCCTGCCAAAAATAAGTTGCTCAGAATATTGAAGAATATTCCTCTATGTGTGCTTGTGCTCAAAAAAGAGCAAAGACAATAGGTTTGTGGAGAAGAATAAAAGAACACCATACTACAGGTGTCGCATCGCTCTGTCCTATGACATGCCTCATAAACATGAAGATGGTGCATATATTCTACGCATGATAGTTCACTTTTAAGCTAACTTTATATTCAAATACAAAATAGCTAAACATCTGAATGAAGATTTCTGTAGCTTGCAACCCTCAAATTACTGCTTGTACACGAACTCTTCTTGCTAATAACTTTACATTTTAATCTCCAATAAATCTAACAAATAACTGTTTGCAAAGCATAAGAATGCTTGCAGCACTGAACATTTCATCAATGGCTTCTACGTATAAGTGTCAGTGACTTTAAACAATGATTCTGAATATTTTTAAGAACGGTGCTCACATGTGGTTAATAAAGCAACTGAGTTTCATGAGTCACTACGTTGATATTGACAACAGGAATTGGTAACAGAATAGTCTCTCAAATGGGAAAAAGAATAAATACTTCATCTTTCACAAAAGCAAGTTAGCCTAAGCCTCCTATTTGCTCCTTAAGCATTTTCACTTCCTTCTATTAGAGAAGCGCTCAGACTGTCCTGTGAACAAAGTCTGTTCCTCTATTTGACTGTGGGAATCTTTCTAGGGTATAAACACTGCTTTTACATGTAGGGCCTTTATATGTAATAACTTATTTAATCATATCATGAGCCTATGAGGTAGGTGTTATTATTTATCCCATCTTATAGATGAGGTACAGAGTGGTTAAGTAACTTATCTAATGTCACACAGCTTGTAAAGAACAAAGCTGATATTTAAGCCCAGATCTTGTGAATTCCTGATCCTGAATTCTTCATCAACTTTAGATGACTTAAATTACATCAAAAAAGTTTTCTTTTCACCCCAAATTTATTTCCACAATGATTTAGGTCCTGCAGTGCCTGAAATTTTACTATTAGAAATGAGCTCATTGGGGTTTATCATTGTTCTTTCTATAAATTATTTCTAAGAAGTATACTGCTTCTGGAAGGAGTAACATATTGCGTTCCTCATGAGTATTAGGTGAGTAATGTGCGAATCTAAGTCATGAATTAATTCTGGGAGTGTTAGAGGAAGAATGAGTTCACTGGGTACCGAAAAGGCAGGGATGCAAGAGAAATCGAAAAGTATCAGAGAATAGATTGCACCATCTGCGAATCTAATTTAGAAGACAATATCTCAGAGCTTGTTCTGTGTTTCAAGAACCCCTTCCATTTCATACACAAGCCACGTTAGCTCTGCTATTTGCTGTAAGTCAAAGATGTCAAGAAACATGGTTGGAATCTTCATATTTGATCGATTGGTTGTTGATATTTTATCAGCAAGAGCGGCAAGAGTGAGGGAAACGGGAACCGAGGCAGGAAGAGGGACCCGGGTGCACTCAGCTGCCCACGGGCTGTTTCATAGCTTGTCTCTAGACAGCCAGTTGACCACACGGGACATCTCTGGACAGACTACTGTGGAGATGTTACCACCTTGGAAAAGTCTATCGGAGGGACAGTTGATCCCATGTCCAACACTGTTCAAAGTTCATCTCAGAGGAGATAGAATTTCAAGCATGTGATCTTTTTAATCTGGCTACCTCATAGCTGTTTCAGTTTTGCTGAAAATGACTGCCTACAATGTTAGCGGAATGAGGTAGCAAGGTATCACGCCTTCCGTCTGAACCGTGAAAACGAGAGAAGAACACGCTTTGTTTCAGGGATGCTGCCTGAGCTTTGTAACCACCACTCACAGGGAGCCTCTCACCTCTGAATCTCAGTTTAGTACAAACCAAGGAGCTCCTTGCTCGGGCAATTAGCGTTCATTCTACTGTTGCTGGATCTTTTTTTGACTCCATGAATCTATCTTTAATATCCAGTTATAAATGATGAGATTCTGGCTTCTGAGAATATTGGAGAAATGAGGCAACGTGCAAGAATATATTAAATGATTTTTTTGGTGAGACCCTGGACAGAAATTGTAAAAGGAGTAATAGACCTTCTGAGGGGTGTACCGCCAGGAGGCTACTCATAAAAGCACACTGCTTACAATGGCAGGTAGCAGAGGAGGCGAGCCGGAGAGTAATTAAAGTTAATTGATATGTTATTGGTCTCTGTGTTATGGCATTAAAATACGGAAAAAAGTGGATGTTAACCTGCCGAATTGCTCTTCTATGTAACAAAACTGAACACATATAAAGACATAGTTATGAACAAGGTATTAAAGGAATATTCCCCTTTCCCTTGGCCTAAGTCTGAGTCTTCTCTCCATAAAGGGGGGGAGGCATAAAGAAAATCACTCATTTACTCTGCACTTGGAATGGCACACGTTCACTGAGAATGTTGGTTCCTGATCATGGGAGAAGTCAGTAGGTTACAAGCCACGGGAGCCTTTGGTTTATAACTTCATCCACCTTCAGGTTCAGCTGTGGTTCCTTCCCAGTACGTGACCTCTTTGACTGTTATAAACTGGGTTAACTACTTTTTTCTTCCCTTCTTTTTATTCCAACTCCTTAGCATATACACAGTGGAAAAAATCTAGTTAAAATGATTCCACAGAAGTCTGCGTCAGGAGTTAACTAGCTGTCGGAATGGACGGACAACTGAATTCCATTTATTCTACGGGTACAATATCCAGCCACAAGTTACCAAGATATCCACAAATATGTTCTGCTTTCCCACAAGTAGTAATATAAAAATTTGCTTTGAGAAATCAGGTAAACAGTCAATTGGGATAAACAATAACAACTTACTGAAATCATGTGCGTCGGACGCATGTTGCTTATTTTTAATGCCTACGATTTTATGACGTGGGCACTGTCGTTGGGGCTACTGAACAAAGACCCACAGTGGCTCTCAGATGTTCTGTCGCTGTTGTCTATTTCCCTGCTCCTCCTGCAGACATCTCCTGTCTCAGCTTAGGAATCTATGGCTGCAAAACAGCCTTTCTGCATGAAAGCATTGAGAGCCCATTCACACCTATTTTACATGAGAAAAATCAAGTGTGTTACATGTCAAATCCAAACCTCCAGTCGAGTTTCTGAGAGGTAACCACAGAAGTAAGACTACATAGGTAAGAAGCTGTCAGGTTCGGATGTCAAATGCCCGAAGCAGCTTCTCTTCCTGACTGCCACGCACTGCGTAGGACTGGTGACAGTGACTTTGAAGGTGGCAACAGGGTTCTCTCAGAGCCAGCCAAGTCTAAGGGGCACACACCCAAGCCGGGCTCTCCCCTCACTCTCCCCGGGGTTCTGACAGCCTGCGCACTATATTGGAAAGTAACTCAGAGTTGACAAGCACATGAATTTGTTTCAGATGGGTACTGAGTTCTGAAGTCACAAATAGATATTTTTCCTTGTAAAAATTAGCCATTGATTATATAAATAATATATATTACATGTAGATGGCTAGTATGTATGTAATATATATATTATATATATAATCAATAGCTAATAGATACAAATAGATGGTCCAAACTGAATGATTGAGGAGATCTTAATAAAGGGCTATTTAGCAGGGTGAGGACAGGGCTGCCCTGCAAAGTCGAGGGGGACTTGGCGATACCCCAGGAAAGGAGCTGCAAGTGTTGGAGAGGGCCACCCAGAGGGAGCTGCGGCCTCACAGAGGGTCAGGCCACCTCACAGCTGGCCCAGGAGGGGCCCAGCCATGCCCTCCCACCTCTCTTGTCTCCTGCTCGCCTGCCAATGGCTAAATCCTCCTAGAAGCCAGAGATCGAGGGGGCTACTTAAGGGGTCCCCAGAGGTTAGATGAGGGGCACCCCGCAGGTGGGAGTGGGTCTGGGGGAGTGATGTGAAAATACCCCGCACAGCAAGCAGCTCTGTTGGGCTCTGAACGCTCCACCCGGCCCCCTTTGCTGAGCTGGTATTCACACACAGTACCCACGGGCTTGTCTTTTCTCCCTGTTTTCCAGAAACAAAACACTGAAGTGGGAACCTGGTTCACTGCAAACTACTAGCCAGTTTCTTATCATGACCATCCCTCATGTAAAAACTGTCTCCACAAACCCTAGTCCAACCAATGAATGACTTATGATATGCTGCAGACCAGGAAACCCCAAGAGAAATAGGCTTCAGACTTTGCCTTTGCAGTGAAAATGTGTGCAGGGTAAGTTCTATCTATGGAACTTTATTCAATTCAGATCCCCTGAATTTTCCAAACTGGCTTGGAAACCTAGTCGTTTTAAAACTACCATTGCCTCCTAAATCTTTAACCAAAAATAGACTCCCACTACGAGGCAGCAGCTGCAGACGTCAGCAGCTTGAAGTTAAAGCTGACGGTGCCAGAGAGCTACATCCCTGCTGGTCAACAGCTGAGAGGCCAGCACCCAAATCCTTCCTGGCTCTGTCCACTGACGAGTCCTGCCTCCCACAGAACCCTTTCAGCCTTCTTGGAAGGTTTTTGGTGCTTCACCTGAATAAAATACTGCCGAGAGGACAAGCTCATTGCTCACCAGCTGTATGGTCAGCCAAAGAGTGACGATGGGGCTGAAATTGGAGTTATGTCATCAGTGTGGATAAACTGGCTCTGGGTTCCCTTCACTGCCTGTAGGAACTCACAAGGGCCATGCTCTGTCACAGTGGAGACGCCTCAGACAAAGAGCCTGCTACACTCAGGGGAAGTAAGTGTCAAAACCAGAGCCAGTGACTGCAAACTTTACATTGCTATGCTTAGTTTTCAAAGATGACACCCCCGATGCTGAATCTGCTGTGGATGTGCAGGGGGGCTGGACACTGACATGGGACTTCAACTTCCATCCACACCATGAACTCACAAAGGCCACCCTTGTGCTTGTGGCTGCTGCCACCATGTACAGAACCATACAATCCTTATTTCCCTGCTCCATCCAATGAGCTATCATTTGAGCCCATGTCTGTGCCTGCAAGAATCCTTTCCAGTGGTGACAGTGGCTTTACTGTGGGGACTTGAGGATGGTTCCACAGGCCCACACTGAAGCTGCAGGGCACAAGGAGAAAGTCTTCTTCACAGTAGTTAGAACGATTGTAATCAGGTGTTTCATACTTCCGAATCTCCAACTCATCAGCACGCAGACAGCACCTGTGTCTGTGCCTCTGCCCTCACCACACTCTCCTCATCCCCCACTCCCCCCCACCCACCAAGTACAGGGCCTTCTCTCTGACCTGGCACTTTGTACTTGGCCTCTTCCCTCTGTAGGAAAGTGTCCTACGCTCGTCACCGACTCAGTTTCAACAATGTGGTCTCTACAAAATGTCTCTACGAAATGTCACCTTTGCAGAGGCAGACTTGTTCCCTGCCCCCGCCCCTCCTTGTCACCTTACCCCACGTATCTACTTTGTGGTGCCTACTAAAATTGACATCAGTTTTTAAAAAATTCATGTATTGGTCACTGTTTGCCACCTCTGTTTTGATCCCCACAGAGTCCCTGGCTCCTAGCACAACTCTTAACAAACAGCATTTGCTGAATACTATTCAATATTGCTGAATGAATGTCCCTAAATGTAAATCTCACTGGGCCATTCATTTTCTATCATTCTGTAAAACTGAAGTGCACAGATTCGTGTCCATTGGTGCATTCGTGTCTGTGACAGCAGGTGCACGGATAGCAAGGTGATGGGAACAGAGGAGAAACTAAAGACATGTGCATGTTTGCAGAAAGGGGGTGTCATTGGCTAATTTTAAGGTGCGGCATAACTGGAGTTAAGGGACACCTAGATGGCTGGCAAAACATGATTTCTGGGTATGTCCCCGAGGATGTTTCTGGAAGAGATGGGCATTTGAATCAGTGGTCTGAGTAAGAAAGATCCACCCTGTCCAGTGTGAGCAGGGACCACTCGTTAGATGAGGATTCAGAGAACAAAAGGGCAGAGAGAAGGTGAATTTGCAACCATCTCCTCATCTTCCCCTGATGTGGACTTCAGATCCCCAGGGTTCTAGCCTTCAGGATCGGGCTGTACACCACCGGCCCCTACTATGCTTGGGCCTGCAAACCTGCCCTGAGCTGAGCTGCCGTCACCTGTCCCTAGGTCTGCAGCTTGCAGATGTTCTGTCCTGGGATCTCTCAGCCTCCGTGATCCCATGAGCCAGTTTCCCTCATGAACCTTCTCTCATATATAAATACATGTCAATGCCCTGTTGGTTCTGTTTTTCTGGAAACCTTGACCAATTCAGGGAAGGTTTTACCACCTCCTCAGAAAAACATTAGCATATAGAATATTTTGATTTCCTTTTAAACGTGCATGCTTGTGTATTCGTTTTATTATTTATTTATTTAAATTGTTATTTATTAAATCATAACTTTGTACATTGATGCATTTGTGAGGTTCAGGGTACTGCTTCAATATACAATGTGAAATGCTTACATTGAACTAAGTAACATATCCATCACAATTATACTCGTTTCTTAATAGTTTTGAAATGTACCATTGCATCATGCACATTAGGTGAGGCCCCCCAAAATGCCCTCCTTCGTCTTAATATAAATTAACATCAAATGCTAGAAATGAAATCATTGAACCAAGTCAGAAAGTCATTGTCTCAATGGACTTTTTTATTCATGTTGTTATTTACCTTTAATTAGCAAAGAAAAGGGGGAAAAAAGTTTTTCCTCTCTCTCTTTTTCTGTCTCTCAACAAAAATCAAGATGGATCATCCCTAATAACCGTGAAACTAATACCGGGCACGTGTCTCTTAGTTACCGCGGGTTATTAAAATGCACTTAGAATTTTCCTGCCTCCATTTTCTCACAGTGAACGTTCTTCTTTATGTGGAAACTAAAGAGGACTTTCTCAAAGTAAGAAGTATTACTCCCTACAAGATGGTAAAGTATCACCCCTACAGGAGATTATTCAAAGGTTTTATATTCTTTTGTCTTTCTTATTGCCACAATCAACCAACATATTTTGTTCATGAGACACCTCTGACCTTGTAGAACTAATACCACATTTTACCCTGGTGGAAAAGTGCTAAGCGTTAATAAGAGTATGGCTGGTCTATAAAACTCTTATGTATTTTAAGTTGCTGGGAGTGACTATATTGGATGTTTGATGTACCCATTCAATTTTGGTTTTTGCTTTCCTCTGAAAAAATTCATTTGACTTCTGAATAGAATCATGAAAATACTTAATAAAAATGGTAATGCATCCAAGGGCACATGGCTATAACGGAAGGATTGATGTAGAGAGAATTTTATCAAGTGAAGGTAGGGGGTCGTGGATGGCGGCAGAAGAAGGGTTGGGGATTGATTAAGGGATTGTAGGCGTCCTGACATTTTCCTTGTGAAAGATGTTGAACTGTTGTCAGGATCTCTTTCTGAAAATTTTATCTGGGGTTAATGTGTCTTTCTCTGGTGGATTTTCATAGGCAGCCACAGATCAATCAGAGCACAGTAAAGAGCTGCTATTAAAAAATTAACCTGGAGGAAGGTTTTGAAGGCGTGGACTATCACATCCTAGTTCTAGAAAGGCTTGAAATGTTCAAGGAATATAAATACAGTTTTTTCACTGATGAGGAACAGTCATCAGCTTAGGAACCTAAAGGTACTCTGCCTTGTCCTTATTTCCTACCCTCTATCTCAAAAAGAGAAAGAAAATTCCTGCCGTGAGACCTTCAGGCCAGGAGTCTGAGTCAGCTCTGTCTCCAAGAGATCTGGTCCCTTTTTAGCCTTCCCTGGACTTTCTCCAAACCTGTCATTTATATCTTCTTTCTTTTAGGATGAGTTCACAAACTTAATTATCTGATATCATATGATGACAGATCTAATGGCTATTCCAGAAAAAGAGTTCCAAACCCGCTCTGAAGCATGAACCAGGGACTGGGGCTGGTATACAGCTTTCCCAGGGGAGGACTTGAGAGATGACGTAGTGATATTCAGCTCTGAGGTATGGAGCACTTTTTTAAGGAGGTGTTCTGAGACTTAATTGTCAGACCTCATATTTTCTCGTCTTGACAACATATGACCTAAGTTCCCTAGAACTGTTATCAAAACAGCGTTGTATCTTTTTTATTCAACCAAGGAATGTTTTTCTCATCACACAATATTTAGAAAACTTTATCTAGGCCTCCACTGAAATAACATTATGACTTTCAGTGAAGGAAAAATCAATTGGCATATTAGGCCTTGAGCAAAATCTTCTCTTCTTGCTGTTCAGTGTTTTAACAGAATGATAATTCTATCAAATAAAGAGAAAAGGAGAGGAAAATATATCCACACGCACAAATACTCCTTCTTAAGGTCAAAAAAATACAATGAGGTATGTAGTTGCATTCATTGGTGGTAAAGACGACATTTGCACTGAAGAAGTTAAGTACTATCGGATCGCTCTCCCTCTGTCTCTGACACACACACACACACACACACACACACACACACACGTGCACGTGGGCATACGCACATGCACATCTTAACCAAAGAATCATTTCGATCTCTAAGCTGTTTCTAATTAGGTGTTAATGACCTCCGAGTTGTGTGAGTTTACCATGTTCTGTACCTCATTTGATTCCCCCCCTGGGCTAAAACAATACCAGGAGGACGGAAATGAAGATAAAATATACCTCTATGGTCCCAGGGGTTACTGGATCAGAGACATATAAATACAGAGAAGTCCAGAGGGAAAGATTATTATTAACGCTAGTTCCATGACCTATGCTAACCAAGAAATGAAAGTAATTATAAAACTTTCATGTGCTGGGCGAGGGGACCCTCGTACTTGGAAATCATGAATGGAACTAAGGCACGGAGGACCACCAGTGCTTTAGAGGCTGGGGACTTGAGGGCCAACGGCTCCTCGGTACAGAGGAATGTAACAGAAAAACAAGAAATCCCTCAGAAGTGTCAGAAAAATATATTTTTTCTAAGTGATAAAGGCCACACTTATCATTAACCTTCACAAAAAGAACTAAGTAAATGAGAAAATAATCATGTAAGAAAATAGATGTATTAGGTATGGTGGCTGACAGCAAAATGCCACACTTCCTAAGAGGTTTCCAAAGTGATTTTCTACAGGACTGAAAGTGACTTCCGAATTATAGAATTTGTCCTTTAGTTGGTGAATGAAATGAATGTTCCCTGCACACGTGCCCGGGCTCTGCACACCCCAGCCTCCTGTTCATGAACCAGTGAGGACAAAGTAAATGTTTAGCCTCTAGGCCTCCCCCATGCAACATTTTATTTATTTCCATTTTAAAGTTTGCACTCATTATAACTATAATTGGCAGTGCCTCATACTAAGGACTCATTTGGTTGTTTAAAAAAAAAAAAAAAAACTCAACAGATTTTAGCCAAGCATTAAGAGGAAAAAGAGTTACCAAACAAAACTTCAAATGTTATAAAACAAGATGAGTCAGTTTTGAAGTGCTGTTCAATCCATAAATCTTGAATAGACTCAAAAATATGCCTTACAATAAAGTGACCTGGGTATCATTTAAAAAGGAGAAAGAAAAAAAAAAGAGGAAGAGGAGGAATAAAAGCCTGACCGTATGCCATTACAGCATATTGACTGAGCCGCTAAAGTCGCCATGATTAAAATGAAGCAATTCACTTTGAACTAACTCTAGCTGACCCCTCTAATGTGCCTGAGGATTGTCTGTGGCAAGCCCAGAGGAAATCTTTTGTGCTTCAGTTAGCAGTAAAGCTTGGAAATCATTATTCTTTCAAAGATAAACATAGATTACAGAGAAAACCAGAAATGTCTGGGCTCTTGCCTTGCACATTCAGCCTCTGAGTACAGTAGCTGTGTAGCTAAAACATGGGCGAGGTTGCCTTGGGTGTACTGAGTTAAATCTAGCAGCCAATGAATTAAGTTATTATCCTTAACACGGCAACACATGTTGCTTAGCATGTGTCCAAAATACAATCAATAATGACAAGGGTAACTCCTGACTCGTGAAACCTATACGTTTGGCTGAAATCGTTGATCTATTAACCAAAATTTGAGATTGGTTGGCCTTTGGGTCTTTCTAGTTAATTTTGTTTTCTTTTGCAGAGAACTGAAGGATCTGTTAAGAACAGGTGTTTTTCAATCTTTAGGCGGGAGAAGAGTGTGGGATTAGGGAGCATCTGTGTTTCCTGACTTCTTGCTCTGCCCTGGTGAACATGTAGCTTCTATTTCTGCAGATCCGAGTACCTAAGTGTATTTTTTAAAAAAATCCAAAAGCTTGTGACGTCCGCTGCTTCCCTTTCCTCAGCAGTTATTTATGAGGTAATTTTACGACCAATTTTTACAGGTTAGTCACAGTGTCACATCCCTCGTTTCTACAATTTGAGGTGCAGAACTGGATCCTCTCTCTGTACTTCAGCGGGATAAATGCCTTCCTTTTTAACGCTTTTATGCCACTGTGTCAGCGCTCCGTGGTACATGAAACCACGTTAAAAAGCCTGATACAACTCTACTGGGTTGACAAAGCCCGGGATTAAAATTCAGTCACGCATGCAAAAAATGTAATAAATGAATGAAAATGTATGTTACGGGTCATTTCTGCCTTAATAGCACCTTTGTGCTATGGAATCCAAATAGCAACAGTCATCTCATACAGGCCTCACAAATGAAATAACATTAGGTTCTAGCAACCTAATGACACACAGCTAGCACAAAATGAGGATTGTGCCCATGGATTCATTTCATGCAAACATATAGTGCGTGTGGATACAACTTATCAGTCAAAGCTAGGACTACATTTACAGCTGCTGCAACATTGACGGGGGTCGTCTCCATTTTTCAGCTAAATAGAGGTTTTCCTTCGCACTTCACATAAAGTCTTCAACTTGCTCAAGCCTTCTAATAAATTGCAAAGTCTGTAACAGTATATCTTCTATGATGGTGCTTGTTACTTTACTAAGACAGGAAATTAAAGCAATAAAACACTTTCAAAATGATAGGATACACTCAGACGGTCATTTTTCTTATGTTCCAGTATTATTCTTCAAAAGACCTTTTATGATACTAATATTAAATTCTTTGAAGTCTGAAGAATCTGTTGAAAGTGTTGAATTTCTAAAATACAGAGTTCAAATATTGCATCTACTCATGCATTTATTAAAGTTGAATAGGTGGTAGGTAGAAAATTTTAAAACAGAAAATACAATACAGTTAAATAATATATGACCAGATACATTACAAATGCACATTGGAGAGCCTGTTGTGAGGAAATTTGATTGAATGCTTGGTAAAATCTATTTTGCTTTTTCTCACCTGACGTGGCCAAAATGCACAACACATGTGGTCATTCTGATGAAAGGCTGGTGGCTGCAGAACGGAGCCCTGAGCACCAGACAAACAGCATAATGGTCACTTATGCAGAGTGTTCACATCAAGGAAATTGAATCAGGCTTATGAGGCTGCGCATTCTTTATTAACCTCCTAGAAAAAGGTCAGACGACTGTTCTCTTAATAGCAAGAACACTCTGCAAAAAAAGCTAAAAGAGAAATGCAAAAATTCTGCCATATTTTCTAGGCAGTATATTAAGCAATTGCATTAAAAAGCTTATAGCATGGTGTAGATAAAAGCCTCTTCATTGACAATTATGAAAAAAGTGTTGTATTTTCTCTCCATCAATAAGGGTTTCTATCTAACTTTATGGAAAAAGAAGAAGAAAGACAAATGAACTAAGAGTAAAACCACAGGAAGTGTAAATTTAGAAGAAATGAGAGCTTGTAAAAAAGCCCTCTTTCCCCTCTTTACTCCTCATCAACTTCATGCACACCCACATTTCCAGCCTGCTGCCTGGCTTCCTCTCTCCCTCCCTCTTTCCTTCCTTCCCCGCCTTCCTTCCTTCTTTCCTCATGCAAAGGTTTTCACAGAAAGCGGGGATGAAGGTCGAGCACTCCTGACCCTGAAACCCAACAGACCCACTTCCCATTTGGCCGTGTTGCAGAACTGCTTGCGGCAGGCCAAGTATTTTCCTTGCTGGAAAACCCCAGAAGGGTTGGTCTCTTTTTTTGATGTGTCATTTTAAACAACTGCTATTTAGCAGGTGTGAATGTTCCAATTAAATAGCAAATGCTTTCTGGGGCAAGATTTAGCCTTCACAACTTCAGGATCCATCCCAATCAACTCCCTTCCCTGGCTCAGCTGATTAAGGTCAGGACTTTCAAAGGAGAGTGTGAGCCCTTGAACCTCTCCTCGCAGCACACACACTTGCTAACATTAAAGGGGCCTCTGCACACCAAAGGGAAGTCAGACTGAGTCTGCATGCTGCTAATTTACTCCGGTTCTTTACCAATTCCTGTTCCTGTCTCAGACATATCTTTTTGATATTTTTTTGAAACATTGTCCTGAATTTCCAATGATAAAATTAGTCAGTCCAATCTGAGGCATTAGTTCTCAATAACTTATGTTTCTCTTCTCATCTGACACAGTTCCTCTCTGCTGGAATTCCAAAGCAATCAAGTACCTGGGGATACTTCTCCCCAGAGACCTTGCCTAGCACACCACATCAATTAACGCAAAAGCAATTTTGGACCCCCTCCAATATGCCGCGCTACCATCTGGTCTCCCTGGAACCTCTTGGAGAGGGGCAGATTTCAATTTGTCAAAACAATGCAAATTCCCCAAATTATTTTCGAATTATGTATGTTTACTTTAATGTGGTGCTCATTCATCTCTTAAAAGGTACTTTGCAAATTCCTTTAAATTGATTCTCCAGCTTGCTCTCTCTCTGGCAAGTTGAAATTGGGGTTATAAAGACTAAAATTTAACTCTAAAATTTAAGAAGTAAGAGCTTAAAAAATTTAAATAACTCACTAACCAAGGGCAATATCAAATCATTAGATGTGTTTGTGCCTCACAAACCTACATGCCAATTGCCCAGTGATTATTTGGGGTACATAATTTTTAGGCAGCAAAACATTTGGTCATTTGAGAGGTTCCAAGAAAAGTCTTGCATCAGAGAAAAATGTCCCAAATATCACCATTTGTTACTCTTTTCCTTTAAGGCTTTGAAAATTCCTGATAGAGTATATGCAATTAATTTGAAAGTATTAATAAATTAAGTCATTTTTTTTTCTACTCATTATAATGAATTGGTTTGGCAGATTAATTTGGCTTGAAAAATTTTGATGCGAGGATGGATGGTAGGGCTATCTAGAGCTCAACAGTAGCCACTGGCTATAAGGGGCTATTTAATTTCAAATCTAAATAAATTAAAATTAAATAAAATTCTAGAAATTCAGTTCCTCGGTCACTAGCTACGTTTTAGGTCCTTGACAACCACATACAGCTAGTGACTACAGTGCTTCTGTGCAAGAATAGCAGGCTCTGAGTGAAGGGAGGCCAACAGTGTATGTGCAGAAATGTTCGTGGTATTAAAGATGGAAAATGGCCCCCAGACAGGCAGGATAAGTGCAAAGACCAAACTCCAACTCTCGACACTTTTGCTGCGAATAGGCCCTTTCTACGAGCAGGAAGCATGATTGAAAGATGAGAGAACATTCCATTCAGCAGGTTCCTTGTAACTGAATAGACTTGCTTCATTTTATTCATTGTGTTGGCTAACTAGCATCCTCTCCTGCCTCTACCGGTAACAATCTCCTTCTACCATTCTCAGCCAAGTGCTGAGAGTGGAGCAGATTCTACCCCTGGCTCCTGCAAATGACCTTGGGCTGGTGAACTGGTTTTACAACTCCCTAACTGCAATATTAGACTAAAACTGGTCTATCCATAAAGGCTGGGTGATTGGGTCTCACTGGAGGTATTCTGGCCTTCAGCTCGAAAGTTTAGGGATGAAAATTTCCTCCTATTGCTGGGGTTGCTAAGAGGAAAATCACACAAGACTAGCAACCATCTTACTACAAAAAACTAACAACAAAACCAAAAGGGGACCTCCTGGAGTTGGTGGCTACAAAGAGACAGCAAGGGCAGAGGAAGGCGAGACCAGGCCAGGTGACCGCATGTGGGGCACTGGGTCCATTCATGTGCCAAGCCAGATTTTTATCTGATGGATACAGTTCTGTCCATTTCTATATAGACCAACCTCTTCTCTCTCATCAGTGAATATTTGCACATACACACACAGAGACATGCACACAGTGTATAACTGAGATGTAAGCAGTAGATTAAAGAGCATTCCTGGCAAAGTAAAGAACATCTGCAAAGGTCCTGGGGCAGGAAAGAGCCTAAGAAATCAAAGGACCAGAGGGTGGTTGGAGTGGCTGAAGAAGAGTGATCTGGCGTCCGTGGTGTGGCACAGCAGGAGGCAGAGGAACCACGGGGACAAGGCGATCACACTGACAGCTCCCTTCCGCTGTTTCAAAAGACTGGAGACAGATGTGACTGGAAATGGTGTCCACTTAGGAGGATCAGGTGGGAGACTTGGGTGGATTGGACCACGATGATGGTAGAAAAGCAGGCAGGCTGTAAATTGAGGGTCTTGGAATAAGGATTTTTGGCTCAAGCAGCCGGGGGGTGGGGGGTGGGGTGCTCATTTACTAAGACGAGGGACTAAGGAAGAAAGGGAAAAAGGAACTCTGCACAGTACCCCCGAGTCATCTGATGGAGAGGACAATGTGGACTATCCAAATTAAATCCAAACTTACAAATGAATCCTGGACTCTTAGAGTTGGAAATTGCCCCGAGGAAACATCCAGTTAAAATTTAACTCATGCTTGAATCCCATAAGCCCAATACTATCAAAAGATTTTAACTGCTCACTTGTTTTTGGACAATTAGGGTACCACTTATTAGATTATAATAATGTTCCAAAAATACCATTTCTGAGATGAGGGTTGGATTCTATTCTAGTACTTTCATAGCACTCTTGCTTTATATTCTTTCTCTCATGCTTAAGAAATAAGTTGACTTTATTATAAATGCCTCATGTTGTGCTATTTTGTTCGTGTGGTTATTATTTTGCATATTCTTTACTTACCATACAATCTAACAGGATCATATACCACTGGGCACTAACCTTGTATTTTTAATCACAAGCGATTCCAAGCCACATGGTAACTCTAAGATTACATGACTAGATTACCCTGTAGTAATATAACAGCCTTTGCTCAATAAACATTGTACAACAATGCCTCTTAAATCAACCTCCACAACAATAATACCAGGTAGTCTTATTCCCCCATTTTACAGATGAAGAAACTGAGGTGCAGAGAGTTTAAATAACTTCCCAGTATCACAGAGAGCAGAGATTTGCTCTAAGAAGTTTTAGTCCACACCAGATTTTTAGTCCACACCAGAAAGGTCATACATAAAACATTCTTACACTTTTTGCTTAAAGAAATATATTACAGCAGAGTATTAGCTGAAGAGGCAAAGGCACTGTTCACACACTAGGCACTCAGGAGCAAGGGCGGATTTCAGAATTACCAGTGTGCTTTCTCTAGTGGTCCCCACCACCCCGCAGCCATGCCATTTAGGGCTTAAAGCAGGAAAACATCTTCCTGCAGTGAGGGGCTGGGAGTACCGCGCTGCTCTCCTGGGGAACGGTAAGGTGATGGTGTGTGTACCTTGAAGGCTATCGGAACGCCTCCTCAGTTAATTCTCTCTGTGCAAGTAAGATTTCTGATGAAGTGGTTTTATGTTTTGTTTTATTTTTGAGTGCTCATTTGTTAGGGAGGAATTACTTTATTCAACTGAAGATCATTCAAATATCTAAGCAGGCCTTCCTATCTTTTAATGAAGACTTCTATTTCATCATAAGCCTGATAGCTCTGGGCAACTCAAAGCTTCATCCGCAACAGGAATTTTTCAGGCAAGTTGAAGTCATCTTCATTTCCAGGCTTCTTTCATGCCGTTTATTGGTGATGGCAGATTCCCTTCTGAAGCTCCTACTGAGAGCTCTGTTTTCTCTATGATTTTATTTCCAATGGTTTTAAGATGTTTGAAGGCAGGGATTATGTCTTTATGCTTCTTTATACTTATCAAAGCAGCTTCTACAGTCCCTTGCTTGCAGTAGGTGCTTGTTGGATGTGAAGAAGCAGTTTAATATTTCATTATTTCTATGATAGTTCATATCATTTTTACTGAGACTTTCGAGGAAACATTAAGGGACTAATTTTCCATGCTTGCTGCAGCTGTCTTTGCCTTTCTCCTTGGACTTAACTTTTGTTCTGGACTCTGAGGCCCTGGAATGGGCCAATGGTATTGTTGTCTTTCTTTCTCTACGTGAACACTGATTTCTTTGTGCAAATGAGTCCTAAAAGAATTGGCTAATAATAACTGTATCAAACATTGAAATGATGCTTTAAGGTTTGTAACTCTCTTTCGTATCCATCACCCCACTGCCATGTACCCTCCAATGACATAATTACTCTTTTATTATGATCTTCCACTGGCGTTTTCTGCTCTCAAGTTTCACACCACGCTATGTGCAAGATCAGCGGATTGTCTCGACTGAAAATCAAGAAGTCCTACAGCTTCATATAGAGTCAGTAAATGAATATTGCTATAATTTCAACAACTATGGTATTTTGTCATTAAGAGCCTCTTCATTTCCCGGGAGTTTCATGTTGAGTCATCCCGATAGCCCAGTTAGATCCTTAATAAACATTTGGAGAGTGGCAGGAAATAGCCATTTCCGCAGGTGGCACCGCACATATTTGCAGTGTCTGAACCTCCTTTAGGCAATGCAGTTGAAGTCTGCGTGATGAACGAGCAGCCACTGATTGGTCCTATTGTGCATTTGTGATTCTTCTTCTTTTTAATTTCTAACTTCAGTAGGCAGAAGATGCTGTTGGTGATCAGAAGCAGATATGTGGCAACTGAACTAAAAGGAACAATGACATGTGGTCAGAAGATGCTTTTCTTCAGGAGTTGTGGAGCTGGCAGCAAGCCCTTAATATGGTGCATGTGTCAAGCAGTGGCTGGAGATGGTGAAATGGATTCTTTAGAACTGACGCCTTGAATTTCAGACACATACGAGGAATTACTAAGATCATTCTGCCACCTTGCCTGCCCTGCACCCCCTTTTAACTTTTGAGGGAAACAGTTCTCCAGAGTGGATGACTTGGCTAGCATCATCCAAGATGGTTTTTGACAGATATTAAGGATATTTCAATATCTAATGATGCAGAATTTCCATTTCAACTTAAAACTTAAAACATAACTTGTCGCTAATGACTCAAAAAA